>NC_039359.1:135155433-136355433 GCF_003573695.1 Papaver somniferum
ACGGTCACTGCACTGTCGGTGACGGGAACGACCGGGACTTTTTTGACGACCACTACGCTGTCGGTGACGGGAACGACTGGGACTTTCTTGACGACCACTGCGTTGTCGGTGACGGGAACGACTGGGACTTTCTTGACGACCACTGCGTTGTCAGTGACTGGAACGACCGGGACTTTTTTGACGACCACTGCACTGTCGCTAACGGGAACAACCGGGACTTTTTTGACGACAACTACGCTGTCGGTGACGGGAACGACCGGGACTTTCTTGACGACCACTGCGTTGTCAGTGACTGGAACGACCGGGACTTTCTTGACGACCACTGCGCTGTTGGTGACGGGAACAACTGGGACCTTTTTGACGACCACTTTGCTGTCAGTGACGGGTACAACCGGTACTTTCTTGACAACCACTTCGCTGTCAGTGACGGGTACAACTGGTACTTTCTTGACAACCACTGCGCTGTCGGTGACGGGTACAACTGGGACTTTCTTGACGACCACTGCGCTGTCGGTGACGGGGACGACCGGGACTTTCTTGACGACCACTGCGCTGTCGGTGACTGGCACCACAGGCACTTTCTTGACGACTACTAAGCTGTCGGTGACTGGTACCACCGGCACTTTCTTGACGACCACTGCGCTGTCGGTGACCGGTACTACCGGCACTTTCTTGACGACCACTGCATTGTTGGTGACTGGTACTAATGGAACTTTCTCGACGACCACTGCGCTATTAGAAACTGGTACTACCGGTACTTTTTTCACGACCACTTCACTGTTAGTAACTGGTACAACTGGTACTTTCTTGACGACCACGTCATTGTTAGTAACTGGTACTACTGGTACTTTTTTGACGACTACACTATTGGTTAGTGCTTCTTCGGGATATAATCGTGCACATGTAACCTGGAGAAAGAGGGACAGTACCACGAGGTATGCGACACTCTTAAGAAACGCCATATATCTCTAAGTTGAATGGTTTTAACCTGACTACTAGTTTTACTGAAGCAGACACGATGAACAACAGAGCAAAGTTGTATATGATAGTGATGTGTAAGTACCATTCGAGTTACTATATTTATAGCTTTTCAACACCTCAAAATTAATACCACCAGCTGGAAGAGTCGGGTAATACTCTTAATTAATACAATTTAACAACAACTTGACCATATGATTCCTGCAACTCATCGGATAACATCAACAGCTTGACCATGTTATTCCTGCAACTCATCACATGCAGTAAAACATTGTTCAGATTAAGATATGTTCGTAACAAGATCAAATCACCCACTAATAGTATCTACAAGTAAATTAACTTTACATCTGTAGGAATCTTATATAGCAACTTGGTGAATAGTTATACTAGGTTTATAGGTGCTACCTAATATATCATAGGCTCCATCTACCTTAGGGTAAGTCCTAACTTAGAAAGGACCATTCGCAGTTTGGAATATTTGTCGTCTTGGTCTGTCAACTTTCTATATGTACATAATTAATACAAGCATATGGATGTAATCTAAACGTACGCACATAGAGAACATGTCAAGTAGGCATTACTAAATAGAGAAAGTAGACACATTACTAAAAAAAGAAAAGCTATTCGGTATTGTAATTTGGCATAATATTTGTAGATTGGATATTCGACGTTTATACATGTGTACCAAACCCTCCCCTCATCTTTGGTTCTCGCCTCTCTGCTTTCGTTATGGCCGCTTAAGAAAAATCTACCCAACTAGATTATGCATGCATGTGTATTATGTGCATATATCTCTTTCTTAAAAGCTTTATCCCTCCCTTCTTGCCCTGGAAAGGACAGAGTCACAGGGGTACCCAGGTCTTAGACGACTGGTGTTTATACAAGAGTAGTGGAGTGAAAATGACCTCAGCGTAAATAATGATGCATAAGTTTAACGTTTTAGTGTCCACTATTTGAAGTTTGGCTAATACGTGGTCGAGGAACCAAGCCGGCATGACCATAGCATAACCTGATGCAAATAAGATCACTTAGCTAGCCAAATAAGCCAAGGCATTGCATTACGGTAAGTGGCCCGAAAGAACAACGTTAGCTAAGGAGAATACGTGAAATGCAAATGATGGCCATGCAACATGCATGTAATTCAACAAGTTCAACAAAGATTAGTTGCAAGTGCCAAGTGACGTGCAAGATGTAGTGAAGAGCAATTTGTGGACCTCTTAGGAGCAACTTGCAAATACAACATATGGGCATAAAATAAAATAACCACGAGTTTCGAGGTGATTAGTTAAACCCCTCGCAATTGAAAAAGAACCACGCACAAGCAATTCGGATATTCGTTTGTCTTTTTTTTTTCTGTCAACAATTTATATACAACATATGGGCATAAAATAAGCCCATGTACCACATATGGGAATAAAATAAGTTTTAAATTAAGTTTTCTGCCAGTAATTTGGTTAATCCCCTCCTAATCAAGAAAGAACCATGTGCAGGCGATCTGAATGTTGATTTTTTTTTCCCCGAAACAAGAAGATTATATTAAGAAAAAGAAATTACTAAAGCAAAAAAATGACTGAGAAAACACCGAAAACAATGAACAACAATTTACCCTATCACAATCTCTTCTCACTTAAAAGCCACTTAACAATTTTACATGATCTTTCTCCGACTCCAATGAGCACAACAAATTATGCTCCTTCGAAAGTTCCCACATTACGGCATAAGGACTCGAAGCGCAATGGGTTCTCCTTCTTCCCGACAGTCGATATGAATATTGGTTTTTTTTTTTCCTTTTCTTTTGTGCTAACAATTTATATACACCATATGAGCATATAGAAGTTTATTTAATATCTTACAAATACTTTCACGGGTCTCCAGAAGATTAGTTAAACCCTTCCTAACGTAAAAGGAACCATGTGCAAGCACTGTGAACACTGGTCTGTGACTCTGTCTTGTGTTTCTGTCTAAACAAATTATATAGTACAACATATGGGCATAAAAGAAGTTTAATATAAGCTTGCCTTATCTCCTTCGTTCTCCTACCGTGTACGTGGAGGGCTTATCTTGTACATAATTTTTGATTTTATTTCTCATGATAATAAAAGCCTAGCTTGATTGGGGTATACCCAAATTAATTGGGGTATATCTAATGAGACAAAAGTCAGATCATTTTGAAGTAAAACAGGCCATCCCTTAATCTTGTATTTTTTAAATGGCTAATATACCCTTGTTTAATTAACACTAAAAATTCTGATTAGGTCAATTAATTGAGTTTAGATGAATTAATTATGTAGATTAAAACTTATGAATTTAAGTTATCAAATTTTGTTTTTGATTGAACTCATGCGGGAAGATTTTTGATGAAAAAAATTTGTTTTGAGAATTTTTTTTGCAACGGAAATGAAAACATACTACCCAAACACTTCTAAAAAGGAGATTGCAAAGCTGATGTATGAAATCATACTCAAAATTAAAGAAGAAATCAACACTTTCAGTTCTGAAACTATGAAAAGTCGGCAGGGTCGACGAATGAAGAACATGCCGACTATATCGGGCCAGCAAGGTCTACGGATGAATAACATGCCGACTATATCCGGCCGGCAAGGTCGGTGAATGAAGAAGATGCAGACTTTATTATTTTTGACACACATGAGATTGTTTGTTGATGGTGGTTTTTAACTTAGGGTTAAAATTATAAAACCTTGCATCTGATGTGACGTCACTCTGCAAGGAAGCGGAGCCATGAGTGTTAACCTCCCCGCTGACATATTTGTTGAGCTATTCAATATATTTACATGAAATTTATCCAGATTGGCGCATGTAGCAACCATCCAATGTTCTGTAAATTTCGTCGCCTTGCTTATATTCACTTAGTATAAGTTTCTTTGAATGCTTTCTATGCTATGTTCCCCAGCTGAACCCTTAATGTTGATATGGCATGACAATTTGTGTTCACTCGCAGCAGAGTAGCACGAATTTCCAAATATCAAGGATAAGGTCTTTGCATAAGGTATTCAATCAGAAAGCATGCTGCTCTCTGGCTATGAACTTAAAGAACTCTGTGTCAACACATAGAATTCAATCAATTAATTTTACGCCTTGCGCAGTATACCAGACCTTTCTAGTCGAAAATAAGCCTAGGCAAACTAGGTAATTAATCAGCCATGGATTAGAAGGTGCAAAACCTTGCACAGAATCAGGAAACAAGGAGCCGCAACAGCAAAGGGAGGCGTGGCCATGCCTTAGGCCAACTGGCGCCACTTGCCATTGGCCACGCCCCCCATCCTAAACCGGCCCTACTTCCCTCGACCAATCAGGTCGCCTTAAAACCGCCACGCTCACACCAGTTGTGGCTGTGCCCATACCTGCTGGCCCCAGTTTCCATCGACCAATCAGGTCGTCCTAAAGCCGCCACACTCACACTAGAAGTGTGGCCACACCATGTTTGGCTGGCCTTCCCTTTTTCGACTAATCAGGTTGCTCTAAACCTGCCACAGCTTTAATAGAGGTGCCAAGATGTCGCCATACCATGTTGGCTTCCCAAAGTCGCGCCAACATACTAACGGCATGCCAAACACTCCAAAAAGCATGCCAATCGCACATGCCAAACGGGCATGCCAAGTGCACGTGCCAAACATGCCACTTACCGCGTCAACATGCTAACGGCATGCCAAACCTGCCAAAACGCGCCAACGGGCCATAAATAGCACCCTACGTGCTAACCTACCTCCTGTTCGGGGCCAACGCCATGATAAGATCAAATTGGGGTTTTCTAGTCAGAAGCACGACCCTGCTTAACCAAAACCCTAATTTTTGTAACACAAATTATGCCACTTCGGCCCCACAACATGCCACGAGCCATGTGGGGCCCAGGAAGCCCTACGAATAACACCATATCATAGCCACCCACGACAATCCTTACTCATGTGGCCGTTTCCACACTACGGCCTTGCCATAGTTCCTTTGGCATAGCTATAGGCACCGTTTGCACAAAAAGTGTCGCCATGCCGCGGCCGCATGCCACATGCATAAATTAGGGTTTCGACATGCCAAACCCTAGTTTAGGCAAAGTTGCTACGCCAACCAAGCCAAGTAACGTTTCCCAGAGCGCTGGGATTGATGTGGCAACAGAAACAATATTTCCACACCACATTTTGGTATAATGTGCCAAAATCTAGCGACCATGGCTACGCCAGGCGCTACTTCGTGCCACTGGCATGTGCTAACTATGCCAGCCACGCCTCCATGCCGCAGTCATGCCGCACGTGCTAAATAGAGTTGCGATGCGCCAAACCCTAATTTGGCTAAAAGTTGACATGCCAACTGAGTCCAGTGACTCTCCTAAGGCCTCAAGATTAACTTAGCAACATGGCCAATGTTTCCAGAAGCCATATTTGGGTCTAACACCAATATGCCAAAACAGCTGCCACGGCTACGCCACTGGCATGCCGCCATGTCATGGCTCCGCCAGGCATCACTATGCCTATGGCGCCGCTTCGCTATACAACAATATGCGGCCATAGTCAATGGCCATCCTTCCTCATGAGATGCAATCTCAGCCATCCAAGTTCGCCACCGAACTGACAGACTTGTGGTAAGTTTCAGACGACCAACTGTCTTAATCTAGTGTCATGGCTACGCCAGGCGCCACTTGCATCACCGTGCCACTGGCATGCACGAGCCATGCCAGCCATGCCACATTGCCACTGGCGTACACCAAAACACCACCGCGCCATTATCAGGCGCCAACGCAAGGTAGCCATAATCAACGACTACCCTCCTTCATGAGATGTGATCTTAGCCATCGAAGTTCACCACCGAACTGACAAACCTGTGGAAAGTTTTAGGCGACCATCCAAAACGAGCCTAATAGTATTACATGTTATTTTCCTGCTGTAAGTCCCTTGACTTTTCCTTGCCACACGTAGCAAAGTGCTACATGTTTTCCACGAAAACACTCGAGACATCAAACATGTCACAAACTGGGGGATGCTCATCAGGGTATTGGTCTGGCGGTTTACATCGTGTGGCGTGCAATGCGCCCGTTACAATAAAGTGTCATGAAGCAGGACAATTAGTGGTGGTAGAAAGTAACAGTGCAAACGAATTCACTTCCTTCATCATGGAAGCATAATGACTGACAGTTGCACGTTAATCTATTCTTCCACTACTCAATCGTTTCCACTTCCTACGAGACCAGGGTACGTTTCAATATGACTTGTATAAATAGGCTTCACCTATTTTCAAACAACAAGTTTTGGTCGACAAACAATATAGTATCTAGAAATCACCTGGTAGCTTTCCATTCTGCTATCCAGTTCTACTTTCATATACAAGTCATAAACAACCACACCTTCAGAATCAACGATTCTGGTCTCAACACTCTTCTCGCTTCCCTCCCTAAGACCAACCCTTCTCCTTCACTTTGTGACCGAAGCAAGCCTGGAACGGTCATTTCTTGGTTTAGGCCAGGATTGTACAGATTGATCTCTCGAATCAAAAGTACTCCCATGTAGTGCGTTGTTTAGGGTTTAGATTCGTTTCTCATCCACACACCCAAATTTACCAAAATCAGCAGAAACTATTTTCACCCACAAACACTGTTGTAAATGTTTCACTAGTCGGCATCTTACTTATTTTTTACCTTGCCGGCTACCTTATAGTCAGCAAGGTCGACAAAATATACCTTGCCGACTATAAGATTTTTGACATACAGAGAAAGGTGTTACAAATGCATAATCAGTCGGCAAGGTTTTAATTTCATAACCTTGCCGACTAAACTATAGTCGGCAAGGTTCAAATTTTCAAGTTCTTAGTCGGCAAGGTATAAGGATAAAGACCGTGCCGACCCTGTAAATATTACTTTCAGAAACAAAAATATTTGAAAAGTCGGCATGCTATTCATCTTATAACCTTGCCGACTAAAAATAAATATGAAAATTCGGCATGCTATTCATCCTATAAGCTTGCCAACTAAAAATAAATATGAAAAGTCGGCATGCTTGACAAACAAATACCATGCCGACTGTGTAACTACAATTCAACAATTTCAAATTTTCTGATCTAATTTGTCATTCAAATAAAAAAACAAAGTAATAGAATGAGTTTGAAAGGATTAATCGACAATAAAAAAAAAATCATAATCGACGATATTTTTTCATTTAAAAACGATGAAATATAGAGTAGGAGAAAGGAATTGATCATTAGATTGATGATGAAGGAGAAGGAAAGAAATTAATAAGGTTTTGATCTAAAACCCAAAAGGGGTGATTTTGGTTATTATTAGGAGAATGGTAATTATGTAACTTTACACATATTAGACACCCCTTAACCCTCTATTATAGTTGGGAACAAAATGGGTATACCCCAATTAATCTAGGTATACCCCAATTTGGCCAGGAATAAAAGATAGATGTATTAAAGAGAAATCTGCATGCATGCCCTTTGCTGCAATTGGATTGACATATGTTAGATTTTTTCTTTTTTTGCTATGGAGTCCATTGTTGTATTATGGTTCTTGCTTATATATCTAACCCGAATTTGGGGTAGTTTTCTAAAAATTGTCGAAATTTCTAAAATTGTATTTTCTGCAATCCAAGGAATGTCCGCACTTTTTTTATTGATTGTATCAGTTAAAGATTTGCAGTTTGCTGCTATGGACACACTTTATAGAAGCCCAAGCTGACATCACTGAAATTTGCATAAACACCTCTTAATCCACTAAATGAAAAATTGATACATAGCCTATAGATAAATCTTCTTAAAAGAAGCATCGATAAAGATTATCCAATGTGAGTTTAGAGAAGCCCAATAAGGTTTAATAATTTTTCCTTTCTGAGGAATAGTCACCTTTTTTTTCTTTTTGTTTTTTTTTTTCATACTAAAGAAACTTTATTCATTAGAAGAAAATGTTACAAATATGCTTCTCTACTGCTGGAGAGAGCTCAGCTGGTAGATTTTCTTCAAACTGAAAATTAGAATGTTCATCTCTAGCTTTTTGTTTGTACCATGAGTAAAAATACCACAGATTGGGCCAGAATATTGTTTTGGGCCACTATTCAGCTACCACCAGCCTACCCACTGAAGTAGCTACCAGCAAGTCCAGGGCTCCATGAAGTGAATGCCAGGTCAATAGTCAAAGTCAACCGCCGGTCAACTGTCGAAGTCAAGTAGCCAGTCTCTACCCATGCTGTCAGCTGTGCTGCCAGCCAACATCCATCCATACTGTCATCCATTATGCGTGTCAGCCAGTCAGTCCATCATGCAGAATTAACACATGGAGGCATGGATGGAGGTTTCATGCAGAATTGATTCAAAGAGGCATGCAAGGACAGTTTCATGTGGATTAATGCCAGGAGGCATGCAAGGGAAGTTTCATGCGGATTAATGCCAGGGGGCATGCAAAAGTCAGCAAGTGCAGAATTAAAACATGAGGGCAATTTTGGTGTAGTTTCATGCAGGATTAATGCAAGGCAGTTTATGGCCAGGAGGCATGCAGGGCATGGCCAACAGGCATGCAGGGAAATTTAATTCAATTTATGTTATTTCGCAATTAAGAGAGGAGAGAATTCACAACTGTATATATAAGGGAAATTGTAACCCTGAGAGGGGGAGGGAGCGAATACGGAAAAGAAATCCACTGTAATTCTAAATATCAATAAAATATCACTCCCCAAGGGGATTCGTTTGTGGATGTAGGCAAACCATGCCGAACCACGTTAAAATCGTGTCTCTCATCTTTATACTATTTTATGTTTTTAACCCTGTTTTCATCAACAACACCAAAATCATCGTGTTTAGTGCCCGGAAATATTTCTGGGTGCAAACATTGGCGCCGAGTAAGGGGACTACGAGAAAAAGAATCGTGTTTTTCCATTGAGAAAAGTAGCACAAAATGCTTCAAAATCGTGTTCGTGAGAATGCAGTTTGGACGCCGTCAAAAACCATTATTGCAGTACAGTAAGGGCACTACATATCATATTCAATGTTCGCGAACGCCGTTACATGCTAGTTAAAACTGTTATAGTCCAGTTGATCGAACTACTGTAGTCCAGTTATCCTCAGCAGTGCTGCAGTCCAGTTAATCGTAACCGTTGCAGTCCAGTTTTCATCATAACTGTTGTATTCCAGATTTGCAGTAACGGCTGCAGTACAGTTCTAATATAACTGCAGAAGTCCAGGTTTGACTCAACTGGTGCAATCCAGTCTGGCAGAAAATCTAGTGGCTAAGTCGAGCCAAGACGAGACGCTGAGCCAACTGCACCAGATACGCGGTTACAGAGACAAGATGCTCGAACCGTCTTCTTCAGCATGACGTCGTCATGAAGTTACCCCCCATTCACAAGAAAAATATCGTCGCGATTTTTCCCTCGAAAATTCGTCAGCAGCAAGATCGATCTCGAGCAACTCAATTGATTTTACAGTTCGGAAGATTTTTTGTCTGGAACGTTTTGGGTAACACATTGTTTAACAATCATCATCACTGAGAAACAACAACATAGATAGTGAACATCCTAACTGCCACTTGTACACGGAGTTGCAATACCACATCTCATAAGGTATGAGTATAATTAAATATTTTTGCATCATTTCATATAATCATGCATACTTTTGTTCACTGGGACACCTACAATGCGGCGAGCGTCTTCACATGCCAAGGCATGAGGAGATGCACACATCTCAATTCTGTGCGAATCTGGAATAGTGGGATTAGCCCCCTGCGCGAATTCCAGATAGCAGAATAACTTTCAACCTCATTCCATGCGCGAGCAAGATGTAGCAAGGAAGTGCACCCTTGTGCGAGCATTGAGCACCATGATAATCACTATCTTCTGGGAGCGAGTTGCGTATCACTTCAACGTGACTGACCATCAGTTGGGGGAGAGATATGTAACACCTCATGGTCTAAAGTAACTCTTCTGAGGCGAGTTGCGTAACACTCCACACGCTTGGGGGCGAGATTTGTTACGTAGCACCTAAATGCTATGCGAAATTCAGCTGCTGGAAATCGAAACAAATGGTAACCCGAACTTCTTAATCCTCCAACGAGTTACAGGATTAAGAGGGGGAGAGCATACATCCTAATATTTTTATGAAATTATCGCAAACAGAAGCGTTAATGACTGCTACAGTCCAGTTCATCGAACTACTGTAGTCCAGTTCCTAAGAAACTGATGCACTCAGTTGGACGCAATTGATGCAGTCCAGTTTCGCTAGCAACTGCTGCACTCAGTAGGACAAAATTGATGCAGTCCAGTTTTACTTGCAACTCTTATAGTCCATGTTAGATCATTTCTCGATCGAACTCGCATGCGTTGCTATCTCAAGCATGTTTGTCAATGTTAGTGATCAAAACTATAAGTCTTGATTTCTAGTCAACTATAGCTAAGGTCTCGGACTATGATAGAGAGTGTAGTTGAGCTTAATAACTCCATGGCAATCATCATACAAGACGAAGGACTACTCAAGGAACCGGTGGATCTTCGTCGACTAAAAGGTATGTGGAGACTTGAACTTATCTATCACTCAAAAGTATATTTATCTCCTATCTTGAGACAAAAGTTGTTTTGCTATATAGACTTAGATTATACACATTTGATATTTCGAGCCGAGTTTATCTCGCTTATCTATTTCTCGAAATATGTGTTGGTAAGATTTTGCTTTAACCAAGTTCTTATTTACCTAGTGATGAAAGTCATGACAATTTTCAATCACTTTGGAAATTGCTTACTTTGACGAAAAATAGTTTGTGAATAACAACCATAGAATATCAACGTCCTCTAAGAATGTTCCAATGATTGAAATGAGAGTTTAGATTATATAACCATTGGAGGATATAAGCATTGTTGTGGAAACACATATATGTATAAGTCCTTATTCCTTGAACCGAAGTTTGAGAACTTTGTTGACCAAGAGAACCTTCATGGTGACGTGAGCCAAGTCCGCGAACTCAGTCCGCGAACTGGCGGAAGTTCTTGTTCCAAGTATTTCTCTTGGAGTTTGTGAACTCCGTCCGGGAACTTAATTCCGCGAACCCAGTCCGCGAATTTGAGTAGGTTATATTTAAAAACGATGTTTGTGAACTTATTCTTATAGAAACTGAGGAATGCAAATGCAAACCGTGGCTATATAGTTCATGAACCGATTCAAGTGAATCAAATCGTTTTTGCTTCGATTGTGTCTTGTGTAGTTACATAAGATTTCCTTGTAATTGAGTCACTTGAACTAGTTATGGTGAAGAAGAATATGGCTGATATGAAAGTGATCACATGGCTAACCATTTGGTTGATTATTGTTGAACCAACAAATGTACAAGTTTGGGTACAGTTACACAAGCCTAGAAACGTGCATTTCATTTGTGTGTAACAAGCTAGTTTTCAATCTAACGGTTGAAAGATATTAGCTTTAATCTAAATCATGTTTTCATCTAACGGTGAATATTAAATGCTTTGTTACCAATCTAACATTGATTGCAATCCCTGATTTGAAAGACTATATAAGGGAGAACTCTAGCAACTTGGAAACCTAATCCCCGCACCTTCTGTGTGATACTAGTTGTGCTAAGCTAGAGTCGATTATCCTTTAACCTTTGGTTTCTTCTTCTAAACCAGGTTAAAGACTTAAAGACTTCATTGGGATTGTGAAGCCAGACCGATACTACTTTCTCGTAGTTGTGTGATCTGATCTTGTTGTGTCTATCGTACGAGTACAATTATAATAATTGTCTTGAGATTGATATCTCCGATAGGCAAGATATAAAAGAAATCACAAACACTTTGTCTCATCGTTTGTGATTCCAAAATATCTTTTTCGCTGCGTCGATTAGGATTATTGTGAGGTGATTGATAATACTAGGTTGTTCTTCGGGAATATAAGTCTGATTTATCAATTGGTTCTTGTTCACCTTGATTTATCAAAAGACGGAACAAAACTCGTAGGTATATTCGTGGGAGACGGATTTATCTATTACCGTAAACTTTTATGTATAATACAGATTTTTTTATTAAAGTCTTTGACTTTGGGTCATAGCAACTCTTAGTTGTGGATGAGATCATCTAAGGGAATCAAGTACGTAGTATCCTGTTGGGATCAGAGACGTAGGAGCATAACTGTACCTTAGATCAGTGTGAGATTGATTGGAGTTCAACTACAGTCCAGACCGAAGTTAGTTTGGAGTAGGCTAGTATCTGTAGCGGCTTAATACAGTGTGTGTTCAATCTGGACTAGATCCTGGGGTTTTTGTCCATTTGCGGTTTTCTCGTTAACAAAATTCTGGTGTCTGAGTTATTTTTTTTCAGCATTATATTTTGTTATATAATTGAAATATCACAGGTTTTGCATTGTTCAACCAATTAGAATATCCGACCTTTTGGTTGTTGATTTAAATTGATTGACACTTGAATATTGGTTTTTGGTACCATCCAAGTTATCTCTCTAGTATTTGATAAAGACTCGCAGATTTCTATTTGATTGACTATATATCAAATCGAGAGATTGAGATATAAACTCTTTGATATACTTTTTATCTAGATTGAGTCTGACTGTCTAGTTGATTCTCTAGAAAGTATATTGGAGTTTGTCCATACAGATTGCTAAGTGAAATATTGGGTGTGGTTGTTGTACCCTCACTTTTTCAATTGGTATCAGAGCAGGCAAACACGTTTAAGACCTCAAAAGTCTATGTTTGTGGCAATCTGAGTCTGATGACAGAATCCCTGACATATATACGCATACCAAGATGTCTTCTAAAGCTTTTAACTGCGCAAATGTCTTGGGAATACCTCAAAGGATTACTCCTTAGATATTTCTTTCGAATCCCGAGGTAAGAAGATTGGTTCATCTCGTGATGACATATCTCTCTCTGATGAGACATTGGGCACTATGGCAAAAGCTGAAATGAAGCCCAACAGAATCGCAAAAAACTCTGCTGAGATTATTGATTTTCAGGATCATGATCAGCTTATTGATGAATTTGAAAAGTCTCTTGATCGAGAACATGAACTCTGTAGAATCATTGAGTCCTTCTCTAAGAATATTGATAAACTTCTCCAAGAGATTACTCTACAGCGTGAAAAGATTAGTGTACTTGAAGATATTGTTAACGAAGACTCAATTAGAGATAAACGTTTGATCGATACGCATTCATCAGATCTTTACAGGCTTCGTGTCGAAAAAGAGAAACTAGAAGCATCTCTTACTCTAGCCGATGAACAGTGCAGATCCTTGGAAAAGGAAAACTCTGTCTTGAGGAGAAATTCTTCTGTACAAACTAATTCCCATGGATTGCAGTACATGAAGGATCTTCCAGAAGAAGGTTATGTCAATAAAGGTTTACATAACTTGCAATATTCTCATATGGCTATGAAGTTAAAACATGTGCCGTTTATTGCTTCTCCTCCACGAACTTGTACATCATGTGGGAAAAAGAATCACTATGCTATCCATTGTTTTGCCAGGAGGAAACAAATTTCTAAACTTCATAATTTGCTTCTCTCCACTATCAATGGAACAAATAGTCAGTTGACTACTGCAGTGAATCGCATGCCCATAGAAAACCAGAAGCCTTATAAATATGATCTCTTTCTTAGAAATCATCACATGGTTCAAACGCATTCTAGTGGTATAAATTATTGTGCTGCCGATAAATGCATTCCCTGTGTTTATAAGACTATTTCTGGTAAATCTAAGTCTAGATAATGGATTTTTGTCTATTCTGATCCTCTTGAACCAGTTGCAAGAGGTCCTAGATTTAGTCCTCAGAGAAAGCCTTCTGACGGATATGATAAATACACCGTGTCTTACTCTTCTGGGATGAAAGACAACCAAAGAAAGGCGAAGAACACGAAGATCAAACTGTCAGATAATATATACAACTCCTTTCTCGATGATCACAGTGGGATTAATTTCCACTCTACCACCTGACTCCAAGTATTCTTTTCCTTGTTTCTAACTTGAGATGTGCAAGGAAATTTATTGAGAAACACTCAATTATGTTGTA
Organism: Papaver somniferum; assembly: GCF_003573695.1. Lineage (NCBI taxonomy): Eukaryota > Viridiplantae > Streptophyta > Magnoliopsida > Ranunculales > Papaveraceae > Papaver > Papaver somniferum. The sequence continues at coordinate 135,169,406 of NC_039359.1, forward strand.
TATTATTTCATTTTGATTTTTTTTTGTGCTGACGGTCCATAAACGTCTGCGTCCTCCTCTTGAGAGTTCTTAGGGTTTCCAAAAACAAGAGTTTCCTACTCCTGTTTACGTACACATATATATTACTCTGTATTGTGCCTCTCCATCCCTAACAAAAATTATATGGAGAACTCTGCAAAATCTCAAGAGATTGTGCATGTTGATATGGAGGAAGACGCTCAAGGACGTGAGTCAATTCAAGAGCTGGTTCTAAAGAAGATGCTTGAAAGAAAGGATCACAACTCCTGGATTGATGATTCTGTCAAGGATTTGATTCGTGTTCAGAACGATTCAAAGGTCGAGTTTGCAAATCTTCAACTGCAAATAAACCAACTCTTGGATGGTCAGGCCAGAATCCTTGCTAATCAGAATATTCTGATACGGAATCAAAAGAAGCTCATCATGGACTGCGCCAAGGCTAGACAGCTAGCTCGGGTTGTTGATCGCAAAGTTAGTGTTCTAACTCATGAACATGGTGTGTCTACAGTCAAGAGAATAAAGGAAATCAGTGATACCTTCTTTAATGTATTCATTGAAAGATATGAGGTTCTCAACGAACTTTGATTTTCTCATTTATTTTGCCTAGTAAATCTTCTATTTTCTTGTTTTTGTTAGAAGAATAACTAGCGTTTGGAATAACCATTATTGTGATTACACATAGCTATGTCCAACGTTTTCATCTTCATGTTTTTGGATTTATTGGTTTAAATTCTAAATTTGTTTGAAAGATGATTTTTTGCAGTATTAATCTTTATGGTTTTATATATTGCAAATTTTTTATGGGATATGTGAGTTTACGTCCGTGAACTATGATTGTCCCATAACTTGTCAAAAGTAAAGTCTTTCGTATGTCGATATGTATGTATTGATAAAGGAATGAATAGACTTTTGACAAATACAAAAGTTAAGCCTATTATGTCAATTATTGATGGAAGATAGGTTAAAATATTTTGTTTGCAAGGATTATGTCTATTGAATGTCGTTATACGAATTGTGATGGAAAATAGAATGAATCCTTGTGTATTCCGCAGTATTGATCTTCCCTGATCCATATTTTATGTATTTATGTGAGGCTCCGTAAAGTGTCTTATGTTGAGCATTGAACGACCAAGTTGATTATTTTTATGATTAGCTATGTTGTTGTTGTTCCGTGAGGTACTTTATGTCGAGCATATTCAATTAAATTAATCATCTTGTTTGGTTATTTAGTTGTTGCTCCGTAAGTTTTCTTATGTCGAGCATGACCAATTAAATTGATTACTTTTGTGATTAGTTTGGTTGTGTATTTCGATTAGATTAATTATGGGATCTCTTGTGATTAATCTAATTGTATGTTTTTAAGTCTCCACAATTTCACTTATGTTGAGCATTTGTCGATTAAATTAATCATGGGTTCTCTTGTGGTTAGTTTAATTGGATATTTTTGGATTCAAATTCATACTTGTATGTGATTTGTTATGTCCAAAGAAATCCTTCTTTTCTTTCGAAATTAAGGCCGCTCTTGTTGTTCTTTCGGGAATGACATTTTATGGGCGAGAGTTCTTAATTGAACTTGTGCTTAATTTCCAAATCTTTGTGGGGAGTGCGGCTGTGGAATATTATAGGGGTTATCTTGTATCTTTACAAACTCCTTGATGAATGCATTTAGCTTCAGCTTTATGATTGCATCTAAATAAGATGACATATTTTTTACTTTCTTTTGGTCAAGAAATGTCTCTTTCGGAAATTCCATTAGGATCACGTTCTTGTTTGTTTGCCAATTTTATTGACAAAAAGGGGGAGAATTAATATGTAGTTCACACTACAAATACATATGGTTTTCGGATCCTTATGTAAGGGGGAGTGGTTTCCATGTGAGATAGAGTATTGACTAAGGGGGAGTGATACATATCACCATAGTATTGTTGTTGAAGTTGTGATACAATTGGACTTTGACGCTGTGTAATGATACTATGACACTGTATAACAATGATTGATAACTCTTGTTTTCTCGTTGTTATAGCTATGGATTTTCAACAACGATGATGCTGAACTTACAACCTTTGGGATCATTGGAGTACTTGGAAGTGACGAAGATTTCAAGTAATGTTGAATATTAGGCGTATGGAATAGGAGCTACAAAAGTTTATTTATTTATTTTTTGTATTCCATATGTATTGATAGTTTTGTCACTAAAATTGACAGAGGGGGAGATTGTTAGAGCATTGCTCGGTCGAACTCGCATGCATTGCTATCTCAAGCATGTTTGTCAATGTTAGTGATCAAAATTATAAGTCTTAATTTCTAGTCTACTATAGCTAAGGTCTCGGACTAGGATAGAAAGTGTAGTTGAGCTCAAGAACTCCATGGCAATCATCATACAAGACGAAGGACTACTCAAGGAACCGGTGGATCTTCATCGACTAAAAGGTATGTGGAGACTTATACTTATCTATCACTCAAAAGTCTATTTATCTCCTATCTTGAGACAAAAGTCGTTTTGCTATATAGACTTAGATTATACACATTTGCTATTTCGAGCCGAGTTTATTTCGCCTATCTATTTCTCGAAATATGTGTTCGTAAGCTTTTGCTTTAACCAAGTTCATCTTTACCTAGTGACGAAAGTCATGACAAGTTTCAATCACTTTGGAAATTGCTTACTTTGACGAAAAATAGTTTGTGAATAACAACTATAGAATATCAACGTCCTCTAAGAATGTTCCAATGATTGAAATGAGAGTTTAGATTATATAACCAATGGAGGATATAAGCATTGTTGTGGAAACACATATATGTATAAGTCCTTATTCCTTGAACCGAAGTTTGGGAACTTTGTTGACCAAGAGAACCGGCATGGTGGCGTGAGCCAAGTCCGCGAACTGGCGGAAGTTCTCGACCCGAGAATTTCTGCTGGAGTTTGTGAACTCCGTCCGGGAACTTAAGTCCGCGAACTTGAGTAGGTTATATCTAAAAACGATGTTTGTGAACTTATTCTTATATAAACTAAGGAATGCAAAAGCAAACCGTAGCTATATAGTTCATTAATCGATTCGAGTGAATCAAATCGTTTTTTCTTCGATTGTGTCTTGTGTAGTTACATATGATTTCCTTGCAATTGAACAACTCTCTAACTAGTTCATTTGAGTCACTTTAACTAGTTATGGTGAATAAGAATATGGTTCATATGAAAGTGATCATATGGCTAACCATTAGGTTAACTATTGTTGAACCAACAAATGTACAAGTTTGGGTACTGTTACACAAGCCTAGAAACGTGCATTTCATTTGTGTGTAATAAGCTAGTTTTCGATCTAACGGTTGAAAGAGATTAGCTTGAATCTAAATCAGGTTTTCATCTAACGGTGAATATTGAATGCTTTGTTACCAAGCTAACATTGATTGCAAACCCTGATTTGAAAGACTATATAAGGGAGAACTCTAGCAACTGGGAAACCTAATCCCCACACCTTCTGTGTGATACTAGCTGTGCTAAGCTAGAGTCGATTCTACTTTAACCTTTGGTTTCTTCTTCTAAACCAGGTTAACGACTTAAAGACTTCATTGGGATTGTGAAGCCAGAACGATACTACTTTCTCGTAGTTGTGTGATCTGATCTTACTGTTTCTATCGTACGAGTACAATTGTAATAATTGGCTTGAGATTGATATCTCCGATAGGAAAGATATAAAAGAAATCACAAACACTTCGTCTCATCGTTTGTGATTCCACAATATCTTTTTTCGCTGCGTCGATTAGGATTATTGTGAGGTGATTGATAATACTAGGATGTTCTTCATAAATATAAGTCTGGTTTATCAATTGGTTCTTGTTCACTTTAATTTATCAAAAGACGGAACAAAACTCGTAGGTATATTCGTGGGAGACGGATTTATCTATTACCGTAAACTTTTCTGTGTGATACAGATTTGTTTATTAAAGTCTTCGACTTTGGGTCGTAGAAACTCTTAGTTGTGGGTGAGATCAGCTAAGGGAATCAAGTACGTAGTATCCTGTTGGGATCAGAGACGTAGGAGCATAACTGTACCTTGGATCAGTGTGAGATTGATTGGGGTTCAACTACAGTCCAGACCGAAGTTAGTTTGGAGTAGGCTAGTGTCTGTAGCGGCTTAATACAGTGTGTGTTCAATGTGGACTAGGTCCCAGGGTTTTTCTGCATTTGCGGTTTTCTCGTTAACAAAATTCTGGTGTCTGTGTTATTTCTTTTCCGCATTATATTTTTTTATATAATTGAAATGTCACAGGTTGTGCGTTGTTCAATCAATTAGAATATTCGACCTTTTGATTTTTGATTTAAATTGATTGACACTTGAGTATTGGTCTTTGGTACCATCCAAGTTATCTCTCTAGTATTTGGTAAAGACTCGCAGATTTCTATTTGCTTGAGTATATATCAAATCGAGAGATTGAGATATAAACTCTTTGATATACTTTTTATCTAGATTGAGTCTGACTGTCTAGACGATTCTCTAGAAAGTATATTGGAGTTTGTCCATACAGATTGCTAAGTGAAATATTGGGTGTGGTTGTTGTACCCCCACTTTTTCACATATCAATATTGCTATGTTATGTATTGATAATACATATTAATATGTAGCATCAATATGTTATGTATTGATACTACATATCAATATTGTTATCTTATACTACATATGTTACTAGTATAGTGCATATGTTACTACTAGTATAGTAAAGTAGTTACCTAATTTACTAGTAACATATTTTTGTTACTACTAGTATAGTACATATTAATATGTAGTATCACAATATTAATACTACTAGTATGTAGTAACATACTACTAGTAACATTTACATGTGTTGATACTAATTAGATCTGGAAGGGTGTTTTAGATACTACATATGTTATGTATTGATACTAATTAGATCGGGTGTTTTAGGAATTTAGAAAATACACTTTATAATCTCCACAAAGTTTTCGGACCAACGAGTAAATAATCTGGTCCAAAAACATATTTTTGGACTAGCGAGTAAATTAGTTTCACGGGTAGACTAGTCATTAACTGGGTCATGAAAAACTGGATTAAACAGTAATTCCTACTTCTTTCTTACATTCTTAATCATTCTGTGAACTGGAGGCGTTAATTGAGAAATCAGAGAGAAACATGAATTATCTGCTTTTGGGATCGATAGTCTGGTTTTAATGGGTTAAGGGATGAGTAATTTGAAGATGGTGGTTGATGGTTGTACACTGTTGTAGATGGGGAAAAACGATTTTCTGGTTTTTAAGGAATTGAGGAGACGACCGTACGGAGGAGACTCCTCGAACCGAGCGAAATGTTAAACCTCACACAGATGCACCGCTGCAAAGGGGGTGCTTTAGATTCGAGAGATCAATCTGTAGTACTCCGGCCTAAATCAAGACAATGACCGTTCCAGAGTAAATTCAGTCACAAAAATAGGATGGGTTGATCTATAGGAGGAAAGCTGAGAAATGTGTGGAATCAATGGTAATCAAAGATTGTGGGTGTGTGAATTCTGAATACGATAAGCTATGAGTGATTGAAATTGCTCAATTGAGAGTAGTTGATCAATTGATGAGTTGATGATCTCGTGTTGTCGATGAGACGTGAGATTGATGATACCGTTGATGATGATTCAATCATAATTCTGAGACTTATTTATATTGCTGGAATTGTAGACACCATGATTCCATGAAGTGTGACAGTTGATGGAATCAAGGAGTGGGGAAGTGGAGATCGTGTTTGAAACCAGTTTCTCAACGTGTGGATACTTGGTCGATTTTCCACCTACTACCTCGTGAATTCCTTCAACTTATTGCACGACTTGCTCACATTCCATCGTATGTTTGAACACACGTGCCGTAGACCTCCAGACAAAAACCCTAAGTGATATCCCCCCAAGTGACACGATTGACGTCTCATGGTTTGTTAGTCAATTGATGACTTCGTGGTTTGATGGGACGATGAGTCCATGTAGTCGTTGAGTTGAACATGATGTTCTGAAACTCGTGAATTGAACATGTCAGGAGACAGAGGTATAGTTCTTACAATGAAGTGAACATGTATTGCTCATTCGGTGGATCGTTGAATATTGATTGTTGAACCAATATTCCTTGGTTTGAACAAATATTTATCATATGAGCAAATGTTGCTCATGTGATGAATTGTTGAATATTTGATCGTCTGAGCATGTGTTGCTCGTCTGATGGATTATTGGCAGCCTACCAAAAATATTAATTAGAATACTGGTCGTTGAACCGAGCATAATTAATAAAATTAAAGACCATGAGGTCATCATAAAATTATTAAGGTTGGAATCTGGAATGATGATCCTTGGATTCAGAAACCCTAATTTAATCAATTGATGATCAATTCATGGTTCATCAGAATTTCAACCATGGGACGAAAGAGGGAGGGACTACATGGGACCGTGGATCAACCATGTAGTGTTCATATGCTCACGTGAGCAAATACGAAGAACTCCTGAAGAGTTGACGATTTGTTGGTGAAAGCATGATTAAATGCTGGTTTAATAATTTATTCGAAAATGCTCGTCTGAGCCTTAGGTGAGAAAACCTAACTAATTATGACGAGGCGAGGGACCGACCATGGAGTCATGAAACCGGCCCTAGGTTGTCCCGTGACCGGCTGATGATCACTTCATGAAAATCCAAAGTGTTTGGGAGAGTTTTGGACCTAATACGAGCAATTGTGCAAATTAGGTCAAAACTTGTGAAAATTGATGGGACCGGCTTCCGTGAGCCAAAGAGCCTATCTTGGTCGGTCAAGATACTCGTGTCCCCAAGGCGTCCGCGTCTCAGTCCAGAGAATTTTGATATTTTCTGGCGTGAAATTGAGCATCCATTCGAGAAAATATGTCAAAATTAGGGTTTCGACGAAACTGAGGAAAACACCATGAGATGATGAAAAATAATTATAAAATAAGGAATGAGGAGGCGTGGGACCGCCGTGGTCAAGACATGGTCGGCCGTTCGTGACCACGGTCCCGTGGTGCCTTTTCCTTAATTTTATAATATTTTGATGATTTTATGAAAAATTCATGAATTTTGAGAAATTTGATAAATGTAGGGAGTTTCCAAGAATTGAAGGAGTTTTCATGAGTTCAAGGAAGCAAAAAATATTAAAATAATAAAACAAGGGCGTGTAGGACCGTGGAAGGCATGGCCGGCCGACTAGGACCCGGTCCCACGAGTTTTCCTAATTTTATAAAGATTTTATGAAAAATTCATGAATTTTGAGAAATTTGATGAATTTTGGGAGTTTCCATGAATTGAATAAGTTTTCATGAGTTCAAGGAAGCAAAAATATTAAAATAATAAAAAACAAGGGTGTGTGGGACCGTGGAAGGCATGGCCGGTCAGTTAGGGCCCGGTCCCACGAGTTTTCCTAATTTTTTTAATATTTTTAGGTATTTTGATGATTTGAGGGAATTTTTCCTAATTTGAGAAAAATACCATGAAATCAAGGAATTTGATGAATTCAAGGAAAACTAATATTAAAATAATAAAACAAAGGGGCGTGTGGGACCGGCTAGGGCATGGCCGGCCGTCCAAGGCCCGGTCCCATAAGTTTTCATAATTTATTTTATTTTATTATTATTTGATGATTTGTGCAAAAATACCATGAAATCAAGGAGTTTTTCATGAAATTAGAGAAATAATAATAATAATAATAATAATAAAATAATAAGGAACCGTGGGTGTGGGGCCGGTTGGGACCAAGGCATGGCCGGTTGGCCAATGGTCACGCCCCACACTCCTTTCCTTAATTTTATATTATTTTTTATGGATTTATGGAAGTACCATGAAACCGAGGAGTTTCCTCAAGACAAAGGAGATTTGATAAAATGAGAGAATTTTCATCACATCATGGAAAATAATAAAAATGCATTAAAAATATAAAACTGGCGTGGGATTGACCACGACACGGTCGGTCGGTCGTATGTCCATGCTCTCAGCACCCTGGTCAATATTTTTTATTATTTATTATTTTCTTCTCTATTTTGCATAGGTTCATCGTTTCGTTGTATTTTTGAAATACTCGTTCGTGCGGTGACTGTTAGTGTATCATCGTTGAATACACCTTCACCATTTGAATCGGGGCTTACTTAGAGGTAGCTCAGACGCCCGGTTGTTGATTATTTATTACTAATTTTGGAATTCGGTAGAGAATAATTCACAAAACTGAGTAATAAGATGTTTATTATTAATTCATAGGATCAGCTGAGGATTCGACTACGAATTCAGAATAATAAAGTGAGCATTACCATTCCATGGGATCGTAGATTCGACCATAGAATCGGAGTAATTAAGATTTATCTATTACCATTTATGAGACCAGTTGTGGATTCGATCATGAAATCGGAGTAATGAGATAATATAGTTATTTCTATTCTATGAGATCAAGTCGTGGATTCGATCATAGAATCAGAACAATTGTTATTGCCATTCCATGAGACCAGTCGTGGATTCGACCATGGAATAGGAGCAATTGTAATTAGGAATAATTAACTTTGTGGATCTATACTAGCAGCGCAAGCTGTCTAGGAGCATTAATTATCCCGATACAATCTTGTGGTAAGTCATATCCTTTACATAGTCAGGGTAAACTTGTTGTTTGTTCCTGAAGGCGTTATCGCTCTATACTAGCAGAGCAAGCTGTCTAGGAGCCATCTATCACGTGATGCTACATAGAAATAATAACTGAAAGTATTCAGTATCCATGAGATATGTCGTTGTCCAGTTGTGAGACTACATATCCACATGTACTCTGAGAGAAGGTACTCTCTGTTGAGAATTCGATGAGAGACCCGTGTCTCGATACTCACGTCTGATTGTTGAATCAGAGCTTCGTATAATTATGAGTTTACGGATTTAGCCTTTGTCGAAAATCCACCATGTCCATTAAGTCCCATGCTTACTGAGGAAAGTTGTGTTCCTCAGTCAGCATTAAATGGTGATTTTCCGGCCATAAATAACAATACCGGTAATTGAACCTAGTCGTAAGTTGAGACGTTACCGAATTTAGAGAGCATGAGCAAACCACGACTTGATGAAGGCTTCAATGTCATGATTGGAGCGTCGTTTGATGAGCATAAATTGGCGTTGAACCATTGGTTTGGACTACGAGTCCGTGGTCGGTTAGGATTCGCAGGTTGGTCCCAATAAGGAAATCCTTAGAAAATTAGGTTTTGGAAATAAAATTGATATAAAAGGGATTAATCCTTTTTTTTATTTCACTCACAGAGATCCATCACGCCTTCATCTTCATCACGTCCGAGCATCAGGAGTTTTTTGCCGGAGCTCCGATCGTCGCCGACCGTCACCGCCACCGTCCGGCCAGTTTCCGGCCGGCGCCGACCAAGTGAGAATTTGTTTTTGTTTTTTTTGTTGTTTACATGAATTTAATGAAGTGATCATGTTGAGATCATATACATGTGTATACAATTGGTGTGAGTTTTATGAAAAACCCTAGTTTTTGTAAACGTATGTTCGTTCGATCGTTAGTTTTGTAAACTAACTATAATCCCTGATTTATGAGAGATTTTTTTTTTAGTATATGAACCTAGGTTCAGTGATAAAACTTAGTTTATGAGCTTTCATGTGTACCAAGGTTCTATCATAAAAGAAGTGAATTTTCATGAAATCGGAATAATCCTTCGTTTTAAAGACAAATAACGATGACACGAAGGAAAATATGTATGATGAACTTGTGTCCAGTGATAAAATTTTGCTTATGAGATTTCATGTAAATACAAAACTTTATCATATGTATGATATGTGAGCTTTCACAATATTTTTTGAAATAAACCTTCATTTTAAAGACAAATAACGACGATACGAAGGAAAATAAAGTTTTTTTTTTTATATATATATGCAGCCGTGACATATGTTGTGTAAAATATGATGGTATATTTTATTTGCATGAATTTGTTTTCATTATATAAAATTCTTGAGAATTTATGTATACAAGTTGCGCTAATTGCTGCTTTTTCGAAAAATCAAAGCGTGGGTTTTGAGGAACCTTCGAAGATAGACAATATATTTATGATGAAATATTTTATTGTTGTAAACTTCATAGGTAAGCTGTGTGAATGTTCACATTATGAAAATTGTGTCCGTGATTTTATGAAAAAACAGTTTTGAAATTAATAAAGTTTCATTCTTTTCTTGCAGTTTTCGATGAGACGAACGATTTTGAGGTGTTAACTCTAGTATTACTATCACTATTATTAGTGGAAGTATAAAAGGTAAGAGTTAAGAGTTACCATTTTTGCTGATGTTGGTTTGTTTATATAGTAGTAATCTTTGATCTTCCGGTTCCAGAAAATGTCGACCAACAGTAACAACAATTATGATTACTGGTATTCATTTTCTTCCTATGGCTCTTCTGATGAGGATTCCGACGCTCCTGTAGCGAAATCGAAGGCTAGGGTTACCCAGTAAGGGCCAAAGCCTAATGTTCCTTTGGGTAAGCGAAGAGTCTTTTTTGCTGAACTCGAAAAGAAAAGAGCTGAAGACAAAAAGGAGGATCCCCGTCAACGTGAAAAAGATCGCATCCGGCATAAGAGACAGAGGGTTGAGGAGAAGCGTCAATTCTTGGATGGAGTGCCTTATGATTCTGATGCTTCCGAAGGAGAGATCATATGGGAACCATCCGAGCGTTACATTAAGCCTGATCGATATGAAAGAGAGCATCGGAGGACGATGAAGAAAATTGAAGCTGAAGCTGCAGCAGAAGATAATTCGGATTCAGATGATGATGTTATCTTCCATCCACCGGACTTCACCAATGATCCTGACAGTGACTATGAAGAAGATGATTCCGAGAAGGGCAGTGACGATGAAGCTGACAATTCGGATGAGTCCGACGAGTAGTTTTACTTCCATCTTCTTGTAGATGGTAGAGCGTTCCCTTTTTAGTCTTTATAGTGGCTATCTTTCTTTTGACTGTTTAAAGACTTTACTTCAATTAGACTTTTCTTCTGAATGATGAACATTTTTTTAATATCGAGTTCTTCTAATCCATGACATGGACCAATGTCCATATATCCAAATTCATTATGACTTGTCGATTTTCATGAGAAGTAACATAACACTGCTGAGAATTCATGACGTGTACAAGGCGCGTGGCCTATCCTTTGACCTGTGATGTTCAGTCCCCAGTGTGTTATTTTCCTCCGCGTCTTTGGTATCGATCCTTGAAGCCTAGGGTTTCATTGAAACTCGTAATTGAGTTGACTGTATGACTATCGCCTCATATATATATATATATATCTTCAAGACCCCAAATCTATGATCCACGCAAATATTTCTTCCATTCCTGAGTTAGCTTTATCGTGCAGAGAAGTTTTGATCCTACCCTCTTGCCGCCATGTCGAGCAATAACATTTCTTCCCAAGATGATATTCAGTCGAAGCGTGAAATAGCATCGTCTATCTCAGTAAGTTGCGCACTTCTTCTTCTTCTCCTTTCTTGTCTCTGTTCAATCGATATTGTTGATCACAAGAGAATGATTTGTCGTAGGACTGTAAGAAGAATGCTACTCCTCATAATGCAAGGCCTAAGCGGACTGTTAGAGCTCCTGCCCGGTATGGATCGGCTCGTGCTGAAGCTGGATCGTCTGTAAGTAAACCTATGACTCTTGAGATTATACTGAGTCCCGGGATTAACACTCCTTCGTTTCATCGTAGGAGGATGTTCATGTCATCGTCAATGCTAGACGAAGAAAGAATGGAAAGTCTGTGACCGTGGTTGAGGTTGAGGAAAGCAGTAACCAGGCATGTGAACATTCTGTAGGATCCGTGGAGACCGGAGATGGTGTCCATGCTCGTGAATACCCAATCGCTGGACTTTTATTCGAAGACCCATTGATTAATACCTTCCCGGACAATGAAATGGTCGGCGGATTCGTGGTTCCCAAATGTCATGTATCTCTGTACACCAGGATCTGGAAGAAGTATGGTCACATTGCCACCACAGAAGTGTGGAAAGGTTTTCTTCCAACCCTTTTAACCACGGTAGCGGGGTTATTGCCAATCATCGAGGAAATGAATCAGATGCACTTGCGAGACGTCAAAAACCATGAGCTGCACCAATGGGATGAAATGATCTCGAATTGTGAGATATTGCGATTCAATGTAAGCTGGCTCCGTCGTCGTCTTGAGATAATCAAGGTTCATAAGGCAGCAGAGGCTGCTGATGCAATTTCCATGAATGCAGCTTTACTGGATGAGGAAAGGATACTGGCTCTGGAGTCGGCAAGGGTTGAGAAAGCAGTCGAAGACTTGAAGGCAAAAACCAAGATTTTTCAGAAGAAGCTTGACGAGGCTTCTTACAGGGATTATCCGTTGCTAGATGGTTTGCTCTGAGTGAGCATTTGTGGTTGTTGTTTTTTGAGTAAATTTGAGTTTCTAGTTAGGTGACGATCACTTCATGAAAATCCAAAGTGTTTGGGAGAGTTTTGGACCTAATACGAGCAATTGTGCAAATTAGGTCAAAACTTGTGAAAATTGATGGGACCGGCTTCCGTGAGCCAAAGATCCAATCTTGGTCGGTCAAGATAGCGTGCTCGTGTCCTAAGGCGTCCGCATCTTAGTCCTGAGAATTTTGATATTTTCTGGCGTGCAATTGAGCATCCATTCGAGAAAATATGTCAAAATTAGGGTTTCGACGAAACTAAGGAAAACACCATGAGATGATGAAAATAATTATAAAATAAGAAATGAGGAGGCGTGGGACCGCTGTGGTCAAGGCATGGTCGGCCGGTCGTGACCACGGTCCCGTGGTGCCTTTTCCTTAATTTTATAATATTTTGATGATTTTATGAAAAATTCATGAATTTTGAGAAATTTGATGAATTTTGGGAGTTTCCATGAATTGAAGGAGTTTTCATGAGTTCAAGGAAGCAAAAATATTAAAATAATAAAAAAAGGGCATGTGGGACCGCGGAAGGCATGGCCGGCCGGCTAGGACCCGGTCCCACGAGTTTCCCTATTTTTATAATGATTTTATGAAAAATTCATGAATTTTGAGAAATTTGATAAATTTTGGGAGTTTCCATGAATTGAAGGAGTTTTCATGAGTTCAAGGAAGCAAAAATATTAAAATAATAAAAAACAAGGGCGTGTGGGACCGTGGAAGGCATGGCCGGCCGGCTAGGGCCCGGTCCCACGAGTTTTCCTAATTTTTTAATATTTTTAGGTATTTTGATGATTTGAGGGAATTTTTCCTAATTTGAGAGAAATACCATGAAATCAAGGAATTTTATGAATTCAAGGAAAACTAATAATAAAATAATAAAACAAAGGGGCGTGTGGGACCAGCTAGGGCATGGCCGGCCGGCCAAGGCCCGGTCCCACAAGTTTTCATAATTTATTTTATTTTATTATTATTTGATGATTTGTGGAAAAATAAATGAAATCAAGGATTTTTTTCATGAAATTAGAGAAATAATAATAATAATAAAAATAAAATAATAAGAAACCGTGGGTGTGGGTCCGGCTGGGACCAAGGCATGGCCGGTTGGCCAATGGTCACGCCCCACACTCCTTTCCTTAATTTTATATTATTTTTTATGGATTTATGGAAGTACCATGAAACCGAGGAGTTTCCTCAAGACGAAGGAGATTTGATAAAATGAGAGAATTTTCATCAAATCATGGAAAATAATAAAAATGCATTGAAAATATAAAACTGGCGTGGGATTGACCACGACACGGTCGGTCCGTCGTGTGTCTGTGCTCCCAGCACCCTGGTCAATATTTTTAATTATTTATTATTTTCTTCTCTATTTTGCATAGGTTCATCGATTCGTTGTATTTTTGAAATACTCATTCATGCGGTGATTGTTAGTGTATCATCGTTGAATACACCTTCACCATTTGAATCGGGGCTTACTTAGAGGTAGCTCAGACGCCCGGTTGTTGATTATTTATTACTAATTGTGGAATTCGGTAGAGAATAATTCACAAAACTGAGTAATAAGATGTTTATTATTAATTCATAGGATCATCTGAGGATTCGACTACGAATTCGGAATAATAAAGTGAGCATTACCATCCCATGGGATCGTAGATTCGACCATAGAATCGGAGTAATTAAGATTTATCTATTACCATTTATGATACCAGTTGTGGATTCGATCATGAAATCGGAGTAATGAGATAATATAGTTATTGCTATTCTATGGGATCAAGTCGTGGATTCGATCATAGAATCAGAACAATTGTTATTGTCATTCCATGGGACCAGTCGTGGATTCGACCATGGAATAGGAGCAATTGTAATTAGGAATAATTAACTTTGTGGCTCTATACTAGAAGCGCAAGCTGTCTAGGAGCATTAATTATCCCGATACAAGCTTGTCGGTAAGTCATATCATTTATATAGTCAGGGTAAACTTGTTGTTTGTTCCTGAAGACGTTATCGCTCTATACTAGCAGAGCAAGATGTCTAGGAGCCATCCATCACGTGATGCTATATAGAAATAATCACTGAAAGTATTCAGTATCCATGAGATATGCCGTTGTCCAGTTGTGAGACTACATATCCACATGTACTCTGAGAGAAGGTACTCTCCGTTGAGAATTCGATGAGAGACCCGTGTCTCGATACTCATGTCTGATTGCTGAATCAGAGCTTCGTATAATTATGAGTTTACGAATTTAGCCTTTGTCGAAAATCCAGCATCTACAACTGTGAACTCAGATTGAGATCGAAAAATTATGGAAGAACAAGCCGGAATAGAAGAAAGGGGACATGGGTGATGTCGTTGATGATGGATGTTATTGATAACAGATGGGTCTCGAATCAGTGGAAATTTAGTGGATGTGGTTGAGGAATAATAAGCTGAGATGGTGAAATTAGGAATTGAGGAATGAAATTGAAGTGGTGAATGATGTCCTGAAGAGAGAAGTGTGTGGTGTTTGAATCGGAATTGTCTGAAGTTAGAATGGGTTTGATGAATTGATCTCAGAAGATGGGTTCTGGTGGACGTTGACATGGACTGCTTGTGGTTACAGTCAGGGTTTGTGGTTACAGTCAGGGTTTAGTCTGTGGAATTGAGATGGTGTTGCTGCTGATGCAGTTGTTGTTGGTGGATTGAGGATGAAGTAGACATGGTGTTTTGCTGACATGATTGAATTTTGAACAAGAAATGTTCTGCAGCTGGTGAAGCTTATGTACTGGGTTGAGCTTGAACTGCAGGTAAGTAAGAAATGTTGGTGGTACTCATGTGGAATGATGAAGCTGATGGTGCTGGATTTGAAAGGAGATGGAGTTGGTCTTGCAGGAGGTAATGGTAGTGCAGTTGAACAACAAGATGCAATGAAACTTTGGTGTTGTATTGGTAAAGATACAGGTGGATGAGGTACTGGTGATAAAAGGGATTTTTACTGCTGGGATTTATGGAGTTTGTTCTGAATGATAGGTGGAAAGAGTTTTCACTGGAATTGAATGGTTGTGGCGTTGGATATTCAAGGCTGGATTTGGTTATCAGTTCTACAGAGCTGACAAGCATATCAAATGAATGGGCTTGGACTGGATCTTCCAAGGGTTGAGGTTTAGAAATCAAAGAACTCAAAGAGAGCTATAAAAAGAACTCAAAGCACTAAAAAAATTATCTCTTCTCTACTTTTTGTTCTAGGGTTTAGAAACATGATTCTTCTCTTTATTCTTGTTATGGACTCCATGAACATGTGTAGCTAATTTTCTTTTGGTTAAGTTTTGAGTTGGATTTTACAAAACATGACTTTAGTTTTAATGAATTAGATTTTTCTCATATTTATCGTTCATGATTCTCTGGAAATATAGTTACATGATTGACGTATGGCAACATGATTGAGTATTTGTTTTTCCAAGTTGTAAATTAGTAGAACTTATATTCATATCTTATATCTAATTTAGGGTTTATCATCGAGCGATAATCCTTGAACATAAGTAGTATAAATATGATTATAGCTTGTAGTGATGCATCATTGTAATCATATGTGAACCATGACCTTTGTTTGAATTGTTTGAGCAATGTATTTCAATTGATTAGCCGATTTCACCAATCTTAATGCTATTTGGGAATTGAACTTGATTAGCGCAAGGCGTCGGGTTATTCTCTAGGTAGTATTCATACTTGCATCGTTTTACATGTAAGTGTGATGATTTTAGGAAATTAGCAGAGTAACTTCATCTCTTGATACTCTAGGGCTTTTGATAATGAGATATTAAATATCAATTCTAGTTATTAAGACAAGAACTTGTTTGCAAATGAAGATGAAATCCTTGACCAATACTTTCACATATATTTGATTTGCGTGCTTTATTTCTTTGTTTGCTTTTATTTTAGATTAGCTTTATTAAAAATCAAAAAATCCCCCCTTTTGTTTATATAGGAAATCAAAACAACATAATAATCCTAGTCCTCTCCGTGGGAACGATCTTTTCTTGTTGTTTGATCCGTAAAAGAATTTTACCTCAAACATGAATCTGATGATGATGTAATTGATCGAACTGCAACCTTCCTCTCCACACGAACTGAGATGGGGGGGGGGGGGGGGGTACCTGCAAAAAACCCTTCGATGCTAAAGTTAGCTAGACTTTTTCACAGGAGATTGTGTAGAGAAGATTGCGTACCTTTTAGGGTTGTGAACCCATGTATTTATATGTTTCATATTTGGGTTTAACCCTAATTTCGAGATAAACATGACCTAAGTTAACTCGCCCTGCAGGTCCCCTGGAATGTCCCAGAACATCTCCTGTGTGACTTGGCCATCAAGTATTCCAAACATTTCCGGAACATTCCTCTATGGTTATGGAATTTACCAAGCAAATGGGTGCAAAATGCCAAGCCCAAGAAGAATAGTGTGCTCAAGCCCATAGTGGGCATATAAATCCGCAAGGCCAACTATATGGGGGGGAATCATCCAGCGAGTCATTGGCTTGGCTCAGCTGGAAACTCGGTTGACTGAGCCAACTCGGCTAGGCTTAGTGGGGGCGTAAACATCCTTCAATGCAAAACGTTATGGCGTAAATAAACGAGGGCTACAGATGCTGTTTAGGCCGCGAAGTATAAGGAATTCGCTACTGTAGCCAGACGAAATACGGTACGGCCGCCAGACTGAGCCACCAAGAGATGCCACCGGAAATGCCGGCGGGTTGAACCTTTTTACGTCATATCTGTTAATATGTACCAATGCCACTGCCTCGACCCATTTGGTAAAATAATCAATAGCGTCCAGTACGAATTTCACTCCTCCAGGGGCTCGGGAAAGTGGCCCGACGATATCTAGTCCCCACTTAGCGAACGTCCAGGGACTTAAAATTGGAAATAGCTCGTTGGCGGGTTTTTTCCAAAATTGGAGCGTGCTCTTGGAAAGGCACACACTTATGCGCGTATTCTTTAGCATTTGTCTTCATGTATGGCCAGAAGTATCCCTGGGTAAGTATCCTATGCGTGAGACTGTGCCCCCCAGCATGGTTTTCACATATTCCTTCATGAGCCTCCGCCAATATCTGTTGTCCTTCCTCGACTGATATGCATCGCAAAAATGGCTCCAAATCTGCAGGTTTACGGTATAACTGTCCCTCGAGCATTGAATATCTCCATGCATTATTCTTCACTTTGAAGCAATATGCTCATCTTCTGGGAGTTCACTGGTTGTCAAATACTGAATATAAGGTTGACACCAGTCTGAGGTGTTTTCAGCAGGATCGCCTGAATCGTCTATCACCGGACTGTCAACATCCATATTGCAGTCAATGTTGCCGATATCTTCCCGTGATGATATAGTTACCCGCTCGCCCCCACTAGCATGTTCGAGATCCAGAAAAAAATGGTTGTCGGAGATGCTAGGTAACTTTTGCAAATCAACTACAACGAAACGATTGGTTTAAGTATCAACTGCGGAAGATATATATGCTAAAGCGTCTGCATGCCTATTTTCCAAGCGTAGTCGCTGCCCAATAGAGAACTGGTCGAACCCGTTTACCAGCTCGCTCATACAATCTATATATAATGCCATCCTCTCTTCCTTGGCTCTGTAGGTGCCTAGAAACTGATTAACTACTATCATGAAATCACTGATCAGTTTTATGTTCTTTGCCTATAACGGTTTGACAACTTGTAAACCGACAATTCATGCTTCATATTCAGCTACATTGTTTGATGCGCGAAATCCCAATCTGGTTGTTTTCTCGATCTTCGAACCTTCGGGAGTAAGGATGACATATCCAACACCAGACTCAACAAATTTAAGGACCCATAAGTAAAAATAACCCACAGTGGCTTAGGAAGATCAACATCCATTGCGTACTCTCCCCTAGTTTGATTAATGGTTGATTCTATAGGTTTGTTCAACAATTCTTATTCTTCTTCAATAACTGTTTCTATGTCATCCATAGGAAAATCTGCTAGCAGCGCGGCCAGGGCACGTCCTTTCGCTGCAGCTATGGTTTCGTACTTGATTTCATACACTCCCAGAAAATTTGACCATATGGCTAATCGGTTAGAATCATCAGCATGTTCCAGGATTTTCTTCATCGGATATTCAGAGTAGACTATGATCTATCTCCCTTGGAAATAAGGCTTCAGGAGACGAGATACGTGTAGTAGTGGGAGTGCTATCTTTTTCAATTTTTGTATACCGTGTTTCCGCCCCGTCAAAGATTTACTGACGAAGTAAACAGGTTTTTCAAGATCGATCAGTAACGAAAAACGTTGCACTTACTGTGCACTCCGTTGCAGCCAGGCAAACTCCAATGGGTTGTCTAGTTTTTGGACTCACCAACACTAGGGGAGAAATATTGTTTGATTTCGTTGAAATCTCCTTCGCACTCATCTGTCCACCCAAAGTTCACTGCTTTCTTCGGAACATCAAAGAAGGGTTTGAATCGATCCGACGAGCATGAGAACGATTCAAAGCTGCCAACCGTTCTGCTAGCTTCTGGACCTCCTTTTTCGTCTTTGGGGATGACATATTTATGATAACTCTGATTTGTTATGGATTTGCCTCGATAAATCTGTGGGTCATCAAGTATCCAAGAAACTTGCCTGAAGAGAGCCCGAATGAACACTTTGCTGGATTAAGCTTCATCCGATACCGACTCAAAATATCGAATGTCTTCTGTAGATCAAGCAAGTGAGACTCCTTTTTCTCAGATTTTACTACCATATCATCGATATACACCACCATCGTCTTCCAAATCAGGTATTTGAACATATCGTCTACCAAATGTTGGTAGGTTTCTCCTGTGTTCTTCAATCCAAATGGCATCACAATATAACAGTAAACTCCTTTGTCAGTCACAAAGGAAGTATGTTGTTGATCATCTTCGAACAAAGGTATTTGATTATTCGCAGAAAATCCGTCCATGAATGACAGTCTACCGTACCCTGAGGTTGCATCCACAAAATCTCTTATTCGCATAAGTGGGTATGGATCACTCGGACATGCTTTATTCAAATCAGTAAAATTGATACAGACACAAATTTTATCATTCTTCTTCGGAACATGCACGACATTAGACAACCAGTGAGGATATTATACTGGTCGAATAAAAGCTTCCTCCAATAGCTTCCCGACTTTTGCAACAACTCCATCTTTTTTGTTTTGAACCATATTCCTACCTTTCTGACGAACTGGATGAAATTTCTCGTCGATGTTTATCCAGTGACAGGCTACGTTCGTATCTATTCCAGGCATTTCAGCGGAACTCCATATGAAAACGTCAATGTTTTCCCTTAATAGTGTAATCAAACCATCACGTTCATGCGCGGGTAGATCTGCCCCTACCAACGTGGTTTTGTGCTTGTCATCCCCAATCTGGACCTTAATCAGTTTCTCGATTGTTGGAGGTTCAGCTGCATCCTCTCCTATATATGATTTTGGCAGGAGAGGATTCTGTAATTGCTATTTTTTTTTCGACTCGCAAGATATGGTTCCCGCTAATTTCTGATTTCTGGTATTCATCCATAGCATTCTCGTAACACTTGTGGGATGCCATCTGGCCGCTTCTCACCTTCACGACCCCTTCGATTAGGTGTAATAAACTTAAGGCATTGATGATACGAGGATGTGACTGCATCGATCACATGCAGCCAGTCTCTTCTTATGATCGCATTATAGGGAGCTCGACAATCCAGCAACAAGAAATTTCCCAGAACATACCTATTAGATATTGTTATAGGCATCTTTACTTTATGAACCACCTTTGTAACTTCGCCATTGAAGACGATAATTATATTCCCATCGTTCTCGATCAAGTCGTGTGAGAGGTTCATAGAGGAATAGGCTCTTGAAAATATCATGCTTTTAGAGCTTCACGTATCTACAAGAATACGGTGTACACGGAACATTCCAATCCAAGCTGTTATAATGATAGCATTATTATGGGGAGCGCATACACCTCTCATGCCTTCTTCATTAAACTCGATATTTGTGCATCCAAGCTCCATAATTTATGCTTCCTTTCCACTGACAAATCGATGTGATTCGCCAGTACCACTCCTTTAATTTCTTGAGCTTTCTCCTGGTCTTATCTTTTGATGCATGCCTGGTCATAGAATGGATCCTGACATGACTGACGTTAATCACATGTGATGTGCCTAGTTGTCCGGATCCTTTCATAAAATCCTTCTTCACGTACTCTTGCATATATCATTCGCTAAACTTTGATTTTTAAGGAGCGACAATTCTCAGTCTTGTGACCAATGTCTTTATGATAGTCGTAATACTTGTTTTTGTAACATTTATCACGTGTCTCTATTGGCAAGGCCGAGGGGGGGGATCAAATCCTTGCTTATTCTCTCATACAACTCTGTAATCCGTATGTTCAATGGTGTTATCTTCATATCATGATGTTTCTGTTATCCAGTTTCCACTCGTCCCCATAGTTTTTCTCTCGAACTTCACCTCGATCATTATGTTGTCCACTCGACCGGTTCTTTGACTTGTGTTTCTTCCTGTCATTTGGATGAATGGATGATTTGTTAACTTCTCTAGTTTCTTGAGCTTTCGAATCATCCTCAACTCGAGTGTATTCTTCTGCTCGATCATACAGTTCTTCCAGAGTCTTTGGTGGTCTCTTGACTAAGGAACCGTATAAACCTATTTGATCATACTACTGGTATGCCTATTTGTAAGCCTCGATGGTGACTTGATCGTTGGTACCATCCACCTCGGCCAACTCTTGTTTGAAGCGTCGAGTAAACTATCTGATGCTTTCCTCCTTCTGAATACTCAGGAAGAACAATAAGTGGAATCCCTTTCGATCACCGCTGTTGTATTTGTAGTGAGAGAAAAATTTGTCAACTGATAGGTGTCATAAAAACCTTCATTTATATCTATAGTTTATGCTTTTTTTGGTATGTTTTCATGTAAATTATGTATCTTATGTTTGCTTTTGAGTTTAATAGGTACTTTGGAGTCATTTGGAGCAAAAGAAGGAGAAATCGTATTTTTGGAGCGTAAAAGGAAAAAAGGTCAATTCACAGGCGATATTTATATTTGGAGCAGGCTAGGTTTCACAAGAATGAGATAAGGAATGAACTAGAAACAACAAGAAGGACGAGTGGGTATCATAGATCCGTTTTCCTTATAACCTAGAAACTAGGTCGAGTTGGTCATTACATGACCAGTTCTTCTCTCAGCCAAATCTCGTCGCCGCTCTCAGTTCCTTGCCAAGAATGGTTCACGCCGGAAAGCTCAGGTCTGGTCTAGTGGAGTACGTCGTCGGACCAGAGAGTTGTAAAAGGGTAAGACAATTCGAATTTGTAAGAGTTTAGTTTGTGTTTGAATTCTCAGACGAAAACTCTATCAAGAACAATAAGCTGGTGTCGGAGAAAACGGAGATGAAGGGAGTAAAATCATCAAGCAGTTGCGAGTTTCTATGGATTCAAAGGTCTGTAAACAATGGGTTTGTGTTGGATTTGCATTTGGTAGTGATGGTTTCGATAATTGAAGACTAGGGTTGAATTCAAACTGGAATTGGGGTTGATGTTGCTCCATTGAGTGATCTGTGTTGTGAATCGAAAGAGAAGAAGTTGCTGCTGCTGTACAAAGTTATGAATACGGAAGCAATGGGTTCTGATATTGCTGTTGCCGATTGAAGATTAGTAAGAATGCAAGATGGAGCATGACTCAGGTGAAGAGATTCAAGGGTTGAGTTCTCTGTGTGTATTGCCATGAATGATTACAAGGAATTTGAGTGCATCTGGAGATGGTGGTGATTGAATTATGGACTGGTGCAGCTGCAGATTTGTGTTGCTGTCACCAATGGGAGATGGCATTGCAGATTATATGTGATGGGTTTGTAATGATTCCGAGTTCCAGGGGGCGACGACGAGATTGTGCTTGAATGCTTGCTGTTCCAGTTGAGCTAGAGAATTCGACAGCAAATATGATGAATTGAACTGCAGATTTGTATTGCAGGATATGGATGAATATGTTGAGCTTGTGCAATGCAGGTAAGTGATAGTTACAGCTGAAGTTGGGGCTGTTAACTGGTGCTTCTGGTGTTGAACATGACTTGCAAGTAAGCAGCTGATTGCAGAGAATGATATTTCGTATGAGGCAGAGGTGTGAAGTTAGTGGATAACTTTGAGAAACAAGTGAAGGCCTAGAAGGTGAAATACTTGATGGAGAATGAGAACTCGATTCACAGATGGAGATGGGTTTTGAATAAATGATGGCAGCTGAGTTAGCAGGTGGACTGCGAATAAGATATGGATTCTGGGGAAACTGAGGCAAGAAGCGTTCGAGTTAATGGAATGCGGCAATGTAGAGAAGGAATAAAGCTGGTGATATACGCAAGTGATGCAGCTGCAATGGTTGTGCAGGCATGAACTGAAATGGAAATGGTGATTTCAGGTGCTGAGATGATAGAAAGTAGTGTTCTTGATGGTGATTGTCATGGGTGCAGTGGTTGATTATTGGAAGGTGTTAGAGCTGATTTGGTACTGGTGGTTGCTGCAAAGGGAGTGAGTTACAATTGCATTGCAAGTGGGGAAGGAAAATGGTGGATTGCTGGATTCAATTGAGTTCAGAATTGCAGGTGCATTGACTTGAGTAGAGGTTGGATGTACTCTGGTGCTGTGTTGCAGAGAACTGTAATGGGAAGAACGATTGAAGCTCAAGGATATTGCAGGTGCAATACAAGAATGGAATTGAATATGGAGTTGGAACTGATGTTGTTGCTTACAGAGAATGAGAACAACCAGGAGATGATGTAGCAATGGTAGTACAGTGTGAATTACAGGGAATGTGCTAGCATTGTGCACGTGGTGTTTGAGGCTTTGAGCTTATGCAGTACAAGGTGGAGCTGATATCAATATATGAATGTTAGGATATTTAGAGGGTTGGAATGGCTTGAATTTGGCCGGGAAAACAAGACTGAACAGTCAAAACTCGGAAGGAATTAGTTATGGCTGAGTTGACTCAGCGAGTTATACCGAGTTGACAGAGAAGGACATGGGCCTGTATTAACCGGACTGTGGATGCTAGTGGGTTGGAACAAAAGTGGTAAGGTGGTCAGGCTTGGTCGAGTTATATCCCTAGGAAAGCTACTTCACACAACAGGGGGAAGCTATATAAGCTCTTTAGGGTTCTATTCTCTGAGGATATCTATTATCTTCTTCTACTACTTTTGTTCTAGGGTTTAGACATGAAAACTCTTCTCTTTATCCTTGTTATGAACTCCATTAACATGAGCTAGTTTTTATTATTGGTTAAGGAATAAGTTGAATTTCCAAACATGGGTTTTATTCAATAAATTAGTTTTGTCTCCATGTTTTGTCGATTATGATTCGCTAGAAATATCGCCATGTATGATTGACTGTTAGTTTTGTCAAGTTGCAAATTGGTAGAACTCGTAATCATATCTATTGCTAGTTTAGGGTTTATTATACGTAAACGTGATACACCTTGAATACACGTAGCATAATTGTGATTATTGCTTGTACTGATACATCCTAGTAGTCACATGTGGATCATAACCTTTGTTAAAACGGATTAGTGCTTTTACACGTTCGTTTGCTTTGATTAGGCCTGATTTCATAGAACTTAGTGCTCTTAGGGAGTTAAACTTAATTGTGCTTTTACACTTTAGGTTGCTTTCTAGGAAGAATTCACTTTCGCATCTTTTAATGTGTTTGTTGATGACAAGAGGAAATTAGCGGGATACTCTTGCGATCAAAGTATCCTAGGGCCTTTGATAAGTTGAGATTAAATATCAATTCTAGTTATTGTTACAAATTCATGTTTGTGAATGAAAACTAATCCTTGACCAATATCTTCATCTTATTGATTTGCTTGTTTATTTCATTATTTGTTAGTTTATTTTCCTTTACATAAAAATCAGAAATCCCCCTTGTTTATATAGGAAACCGAAACAATTTGACAACCTAGATCCTCTCTGTGGGAACGATCCTTTCTTACCTTTGCTATATTATATATTTTGAGTAGTGAGAAAGTAATTTATTTTTGACGCATACGACAACGATCAAATTTTGGCGCCGCTGCCGGGGAGGCAGCGATTGTCACTTGTTTTTGGTTTCTTATTTTCTTGTTTTTAGTTTTGTTTTATTTTCTGGTTTTTAACCTTGTTTTGAGAATCGTGTTTCAGGTACTTATTTCTCATGGATGGAGCATATTGGAACAATGGATACGGTTTCCAACAATCTCAACAACATGAAAACTTCCAACAATTCTAAGGGTATAATCAAAACCAATTCATTGGCTATGACCAATATTCCATGGATCCTTATGGTTTTGCTCAACAACCTTATGGAGGGTATGTGTGTGAACAACCACAAGGATTGGAGGATTCTTATGCTCGTGAACAACAAGTCTCTATCTTGTTAGACAACTTTTCCAACTGTTTACGATAAGAGTTTCAAAAAGATAAAGAGGCTACAAACGAGCAACTCCAAGAACTTCGTGAAGGTATGGCTATCTTACGAAGAAGCATTGATGAATACAAGGAAGAAAGATATGAAGAAGAATTTTGTTTTCAAAGCAATAATTATTCTAATGTGCCTGTGGTGTGTGATGAATATTTGATTGATGCTAATGTTGAAAAAGGCCAACCTATGGGGACTTTCGTTGATAATTGTGTAGCTAACTCAACTCTTGATCTCAATAATGATCATTCGCCTATTCAAAAGGATGAGTTTGAGGTTAGCGACACTAAATTCAGCGGCAACCAATCTTATTTAGCTATGAAATTGACGATGATTATGAAGATACGTCGTTTGAAGCAACTCATGGTGACATTATCCAAAGGTGTACAATGGAATTCTGGAATCAATATGAAGATGAAAAGGACTATGATGACACTTGTATAGATTATTCCAGCATTTATCTTAATAATGATCAAGAGCCAATCCAAAGGGTGGAGCTTGAGGATGATGCATTTTTGAGTCTTCTAAAAAAGTTCCTTATAGCGAAATTTGCAGCCGCAAAAGAGTTTGAGCCTAATGATGACGAGTATGTTGAGAATGTGACCGTTATGACCAATATTGTGGAAGACCCAATTGATCTTGCAATGGATTATAATGATGATGTTAATGCCGAGACTTCAGTTAAGGTAGAAACGAATGAAGAATGGTTGCAAGGTTTGATAGAGGACCATGATATAAAAGAGGTGAGTAATTCACTTGAGTTTTTCAAGGATGAAGAGGATTATGTGCAAGAGATTGTGCAAGGTTTGTCTAACCCTTTGCATGTTGTTTTTTCTCCTTTACCTCTTGTTGGTTTGAATGTATGTGCTTCGAGAATATTGTTGAATGACTTTGTTTCTCGATTTCCACCATTAGAAACATTTGATTCTCATATTATGAATGTTTGCATAGAAGAAACCATAGAAGTTCCTGAATTTTATGTTCTTTATACACTTCCAAGTGTGGACAAGAATAAGTGTGGGGGAAACTTCTATTGGGCTATAACTTCACTTTTGCTTTATTATACTAATGTTTGTGTGAAGTTACTGATGAGTTCCAAATATTGTATATATTTGCACCTTTTTATTGGCATTTAACTCATCATTTGTGCACTAACGCTCCATTTTATCCCATATTCTGTGTTTTCGTTGTTTTCAAGAATAAATACTTTTCTCAATTAATTTTGCATTTTTAGGTACTAAATAAAGCCTGGTTAACTCACGGAGCGAAAAGAGCAAAGAAACGGCAAAGACTCCCGCAGAAAGGCGGCGAAGATTGATGTTTGCAAGAGCCGGATCAATTAAAAGTGGGCTTGAAGAGGAAGAATTGTTCTTAAAGAAGATATGAGATTGGCATACCCAAGGCCCAAAACCCTTACCCAAATCCATTTCCATTATCCATACCCATTTCCATGAGAGCCGTCAGATTGGATCCATCTCATCATCCAACAGACACCTCATCATTGTGCATCGAAATCCGAAGCTCCTGTCAAACACCATAGTACCTAACTCCATATGAAGCCGTCAGTTTTGTTGTATCTCATAATCCAGCGGTCGTTACATACCTCTCCATCGTAGCCGTTTGATTCAATCTATATGGGATCATCCAACGCTCTTTACTCGCTGTGCGTAAAAGTTCGCTACTCCCGCTCAACACCCAAACGCCAAACACCTACACCACAAACCAAACAGCCCCTAACCCATTCTTCATCGAACTCTTCTCCTCTTCTCCCCAAATTCCTCTCTTCCCTATCACCTAGCCTAGGTGTTTCATCAAATTCACATCCCGCTGACCTAGGGTTTGGAGTTGATGAGACGACTCGATCTAGGGTTCATAGTTCACAAAGAAGAGCAGAAAAAGCAGCAGAACAAGTGGGAAGAACATAAGAAGGTATGGGTCGAGGTGAAACCGCAAGTGGGTACGTCAAATTGAAAATCCACAAATCAAATTTTAGGTTTTCAAAAATTAGGGTTTAGAAATTTGGGTATTCTGCACTATAAATAGAACATGGTGTTTGTAATGTTAGGGGTATGCCTGGGCTAGCCAGAGCACCAATAGTGTTAGTTTTAGGTTTTTACTTTTTTTGTTTCAATTCTAATTTTAATTCACAGTTCATGTTCTAATTTGTTCTGCTAGGGTTAGATGAAACCCTAATTTGCTATTTGTTGTTCATGTTCATGATAATAACCTTGTTATGCTTAATTGTTTAGGATGGAATTTAGTCTTATGACTTCAACACTTAACTTTCACAGTGTATGTAATGCATCCATTGTAGTTAGATTTATTCGGTGTTGTAGAACTGCAACTCATACTTAACAGTATATATGAACCTTTTGATTAGCTGTACCTTGAAAAGACAGTTAATGCTTAGGAGGATTATCTTAGTTGTGATTGAATCATCCATATCAGATTGACCTTATATATGTAGAGGATTGACATCTCTTTCATTATCAGTTGTAAGGACAAGGTTAGTGTTAGGATCAGAACAAGTAATGTAAATTAGTGGTGGAATCAAAGGCCCTAGTATACTTCCCATTGTTTAGCTATTGTCACTGCCACTTTAGGAAATTAGTTAGGAAAACACAAAGAAATAGCATTACACCCTCCTTTTCCCTGAGGACAAACCCCTTCTTACCTCACTCACTACAACTGACCCTGTATACTTGCAGGTCTAAGTTGTAGGTTCTTTTAAAACCACACCAAGTTTTTGGCGCCGCTGCCGGGGACTCGGAAGCGGCGCTGTGTTGTTTCTCTCATTTTCTGCATCTTGCTAGTTTGCTGTCATCTTTGCTAGTTTGCTGTTTCATCTTACTCTTTCTCTTTGCATTCTTGCATTTTAGCATAACTTCATTATCTGTCATATTGCATACTTCATTGCTTTCCTGCTAGTGCCTAGCTTAGCATTCTTGCATAGTGCATTCCTGCATCTTGCATCACTTATTGTTTGTTGTTTTTCCTCATTGCTTCTTTTCTCCACCCATTTGCTTCAAAGAGACTGATCTTCTCTTCTGAGCCAGCAGGTACCTACTGTGGAGCAACATCTTCTGTTGTTGCTGTGCTTCTCTTGTTGTGCTGCTGTGAAGCCTGAACCTGTGGTGCTGATGCCAAATTTGGAAGGGAGAGGAACAGTAGATGTGGTTTGAGGCAGAAATCATCCAAATCTAACCCAGTTTACTGGGTGTGGTAGTCCAAATACCCTGCTGGGCCTGTTGCTGAAGCCTGACCCTGCCTTGCTGATCTGCTGGACTGGGCTGGTGTTGTTGGAGTAGAAGCTGTGAACCAACTGGAGCTGCTTGTGGAGTTGCACAGAATTTGAACCAAGCCCAACTGGGCTTTTGCAACAAACATAAAGGGACCAAAGCCCAACTGGGCTTCCCTCCCAAAAGGTAAGCCTAAACCCATTAAGAGAACCCAAATTGTGGGCTTCCATTTTCTGTTGGGTTTGTAATTTTAATTACCTGTGGGCTTGTTCTAAATTGAAAATTGAACTTTTATATAGTTTTTAAAAGCCCAACTGGGCCCCTAAACCAAAGTCTCCAAACAAAAACTGTGGGCTTCCCTTTCAAATTTGAAACCAAAAGTTTCAAAACCCATTGGAACAAAACTGTTTGAAACCCACTTCCAAACCCAACAGTGGGCTTACTAAAAATTCAAAGTTTTTAAAAAAAAACAAATTTTGGGCTTCACCAACAGTGGGCCTACAAAATTCAAAGTTTCAAACCAACTTCCAACCCAACAGTGAGCCATCAAAGTTTTTAACACAACTTCAAAAGTCAAAACCCAACTAAAAACCAAATTGCATTCTCCCACCAATGTGGGCTTGCTCCTAACAACAAAACCAAATTTTTCTCCCAACTCAAAACCAAATTCTTGCTCCACCAATGTGGGCTTGCTCCCAATTTTAAAACCAAATTTTTCTTTTTATCTCCCAATTAAAACCAAAAGTTTTTTCCCATTCAAAAACCAAAATTTTTCTCCCTCTTTTTAACCAAAAATCCCAAATAGGCTTTACCTTTAAAGCCTAAAAACCAAATTTTTGAAACCCATAACTGAAAAGTGTGGGCCTTATTTCTCTTTTTGAATTGTGTGATTGTTTGATAAACATAACATGTCTGGATTTTGGTCTGCCACTGGGAATAAATCTATTAGAGAAGCTTACGGGGAAGATTCACCTTATGAGCCTCCCACAGACCATGATGTCAATAATTATAGGGATTATTATTATGGACCTTCTGTAGGTCATGAACCTCAATATGCAAACCCTAATGACTATTCACACATGTATCATCCACCATTGAGTGAAAATGAACATCTAGACAATATCCAACTCACACATTCGTCACTTGTGAATCAGTTAGAGGCTCGGATCACTGCTTTAGAAATGCAAACACATGAGAAATCTGTAGCATCTAGTTCACATAGACGACCTGAAATCTATGCATGTACCTTATGTGGTGGTTTAGACCACCCGGATAAATATTGCTATATTTTGCATGATTATAGGCAATTTAGAGAATCCCATGAAAATCCAAATTATGAAATGCCCACAAATTGTGAGGCTGGTAGTCATTGGGACCATAATCATTCCTCTGAGGGTTGCGATCAATCTTTTATAAACCCTAATTACCATGCACACATGTACCATTCACCACAATTTGAACATGAAGAATTTTGTACTCCCATGAATTTAGACTCCACCACAGAAGCTTTCAGACTCAGTGAGCAAAACTTTGCTAGATATACATCACGAATTCATGCATATTTAGATCAGATTTTGCTTCACCTACAAAAGGAGGAAATTCATGAGGAAATGTATGTTGTCCCTAATGAAGTGTCTAGTCCCATTCATGTAAATGATGTTGAATATGAACCTAATTTAGAGGAACATGAATCGACTAATGACACCACCACTGTTAATGAGGACCAATATGCATGTTACCATGATGATGATTATGAAGATTATGATGATAATGATGTTATGTTAGAAGAACATGAAAATATCGTGGAACTTTTTGGTTCAATAACATATGGATTCTCTCCCTCGACCTTCATGAATGTTGTTTCTTCTAATACTCATAGCAAATCATATGATTTTGATATTGATATGGTACTTGTACAATTGTTCTTCGAAGATGAGCATGACATAGGAATAGTTGAATCTTCTGTAGACACTAATGGTAATATGCATGAAAACAAATTTGATGTGTCTGATTCCTTTCCTAAGTCACAAAATGTTATTCTTCCGATGTTGATTTGAGTACTACAGACAATCATGATACCGATTTAGGTCTTGATGTTTTGTTCGATGAATGTGAGCATGATTTACCAATTTCTGATTTAGGGGAAGTATGTGTTGGTACTATTGATCTTATCCATGAAAATAACTTAGAAGTACCAACTTTCTTACCTAAATCGCATATTGAGATTATTCCACCCAACCTAAGGGTGCACACGGTACGGTTCAGCTCGGTTCTTGACGAGACCGAGTACCTGTACCTCTCTAGCCTCGGTTCCAAAATTTTGTACCGGTACCTGTACCTTGTACCTCGGTTCCGGTTCCATTCGGTACCAGGTACGGTACCGGTTCCAATCGGTTCTTTTCCAGACAGAAATATGTTTTTTTCTCTGACAATCTAAGTACATGTTTTGTACATGTTTTTCAATATATTAAGTAATAACTCATACTTAGAACAAAGCAACAATTAATAAGTAGCTATATTACTAGCAAACCAAACAAACAAAGTCTTGAAAACCTGAGTAGCAGTAGGCATTAGCAGTGTAGCGCACAAACTGACAATCTCACAATCACACACACTAAAGTCTGGGAAATACGAAAAAATAACAATTAGCAGTAGGCAGTAGCCACAGACACACACACTAAGTCTTGAAAATGAGAAAATCTGAAAAAAGAACAACTAGCAGTGCAGCTAGTGATGCAGTAGTCTTGAATCTTGATCTTCTAATCCATATCAGCAGCACTTGTGGTGTCATCAGTGTTGATAGGACCAAGTAGCTCTGCCAAACAAATAATAGTAGTTAGTAACTCAATATCATCTCAGCTTGCATCACAACTCATTTAACCCATCAACATACATAACAACTCTTCATTAGACTCAATTCATTAATCAGCTAAACATCCTAGAATGATCAACATCCAGAAGACCAAACTTCAATTCATAATTAAGATGAGAACTACAAAACCACCACCAAAACAAATTAACACCCTAATTTCTTAAACTAACTACACACATCAAAATACACATTACCAGATCAATAACAAAACATGATCCCTGAATTAAGACAAGTACTAGCTTGTTATTAGCAATTCAGCTAAACTTTCAATCCAAAGATTTTGCAGCTCATACTCAAAATCAAGATAACATCTGGATCTTCTCAACATCATTCAATTGATCAATTCTCATCCAAACAAATCCAAAAACAAAACCCTAACACTAAAATCACAAATTCAGTAACATAAAACAGAGCATAGCATCACAATTCAATGAAACACACATCAATTAGATAAGATCTCAATCTTTCAAACATTAAACAACAAAACTAAAGCAAAACCCAGATTTTATTTAATACCCTAATTTCATTAACAAAAATAATGAAAAATCAAAAGAAAAGATTAAGAAGATAGAATTCTTACCAAATCCAAGCCAAATCAATCAACTCTTGCAAATATGATGAACAAGTCTTAATTACAAATCTGAAAAATCAAAAGATTAAAGGTAGAATTATTAGATTCAGATTCTCAGAAGATTCAGAATTATTACAAATCTCAATTACAAAACCCTAGGTTCAGTTCGCTTACCCTTTGAATCAACACTTGAGATTCAAAGTAGGTTCAGTTCGCTTACAAATCTTAATTACTTAACGTTTGAATCAACACTTACCCTTTGAATCAACACTTGTAATGGAGAAGAGAAGATTGTCGCTCGTCTCTGTTAATCAACATTTGTAATGGAGAAGATTGTCGCTCGTCCCTTCTCAGACAGAGAGGAGACGGAAAAAAAAAATGAGAAGAGAAACGGAAACCCTATAATGTTCGCTTATATACCCCCCTCTAATCTAACGGCTAATACTGATCCCTTATCCCCTAAATCTAACGGCTCTAATCATTCGGGACATTCGGTCCGGTACGGCACGGTACTTGTACAGGACCGTGTACTTGTACCCCCAGACCTCGGTTCCTATTTTTTGAACCGGTACCTGTACCTTGTACCTCGGTTCGGTCCAAAACCAGGTACGGTTCCACCGGTTCCGGTTCGGTCCATCGGTCCGGCTCGGTTCCTGTGCACCCTTAACCCAACCTAGATTTGGTTTGTAACAAAACTTTTAAACCAACTTTTCTGAAAATTCCCAACCTAGGATTGGAACTGTGTGCCTCCCAAGTCCTTTTGGACTATTTTGCATCAAAATACAATACTTTTAAGGAGCCACAATTGGAATACATTTCTTTGCCCATCCCGCAAAAAGTCCATTTTGAGTTAGACCTGGTGAATCCCGAACCCCCCAAAATTGCTAGATTTTGTGCTTAAAAATAAATCTGTTGAAAAATTTAGGTTTAGGGGTGATTCATTCGGTTTTTCACTCTCACTCCCATTTAAGTCCAATTTTAGTTGTTTGAAACTGTATATGTTTCAACACTTTGTCTTTTGGGTTGATCCTCAACTCTTTAGACTGTATGTATATAGTGAATTGTTTGTATATAATCTGGTAGGTAATGTTTAGTGGAATCATATGTTTCTTGTATATATTGTGCTAACCCAATGTGAATTCAGTTGAGTTACTGTTGGGTTTTGCCTTGAATAATGGAGTTCAAAACTTGCTTTCGCCAATATCCGGTAATCTCTTTCCTTTTTATACACTTAGAATCGTTCTCATGGTATGTGTTATAATCATGTTTATCTTTAGAAACATTGAGGACAATGTTTAGTTTAGGTTTAGGGGTGAAAAGTAGATACCGTGATATCATGCTATAATTGAAAACAAAACTCTTTCTTTTTGAAAAAAAAAAAACGATGTATATATTCAGAAAAATATCAAAAAAAATCAAAAAATAAAAAATCAAGTATTTATCAATTCCATCCTCTCTTGTTCCAAAAATAAAAGAGAGTAGTCAATGTAAATAAGAGTCATGTAAAGAGTCATCTTTTGTGCTTTTGTGTTATAAGCAAGGAAGGGTGTATGCCATTGATGTACAACGCGAGTAATTGTGAAATACCTCCAACTCATTCAAAATTCTCGTAAAGTCCGGACAGCTGGCTAGATTTCGACCTCGGTTCTTAGCCTGAGAAACTATCTCTTGGTGATTAGTAGTCATAACATCCGATCTTTCTTTACACATGTGTAGATACACTTTACACTCTTATCACATTTCTTTATTTGTTATCAGTGTTAGGATTGTGCCTTTGATATCTAGATTGACATCTCCATTTTGCTGTGAGCTTCTACTGTCTTGCACATGTCACATTTCATGGAATCTGAGCTTATATTTTGTCCTAGAACTTTGTAGGTACGTTCTAAGCAAACCTTCACGAGACTTCAACTCGTCCACTAGGGACACTTAGTGGTTTAAAAGGCTTATTGCATTCGCTAAATGCAATCGAGAGATCAGCGACAGTGGTATATGTAGGATTTCCTTAGTTTTTTTTTACTTGAGGACAAGTAAAATTCAGGTTTGGGGGTATTTGATGAGTGCCAAATATTGTATATATTTGCACCTTTTTATTGACATTTAACTCATCATTTGTGCACTAACGCTCCATTTTATCCCATATTCCGTGTTTTCGTTGTTTTCAAGAATAAATACTTTTCTCAATTAATTTTGCATTTTTAGGTACTAAATAAAGCCTGGTTAACTCACAGAGCGAAAAGAGCAAAGAAACGGCAAAGACTCCCGCAGAAAGGCAGCGAAGATTGATGTTTGCAAGAGCCGGATCAATTAAAAGTGGGCTTGAAGAGGAAGAATTGTTCTTAAAGAATATATGGGCTTGGCATACCCAAGGCCCAAAAACCTTACCCAAATCCATTTCCATTATCCATACCCATTTCCATGAGATCCGTCAGATTGGATCCATCTCATCATCCAACGGCCACCTCATCATTGTGCATCAAAATCCGAAGCTCCTGTCAAACACCATAGTACCTAACTCCATATGAAGCCGTCAGTTTTGTTGTATCTCATGATCCAACGGTCGCTACATACCTCTCCATCGTAGCCGTTCGATTCAATCTATATGGGATCATCCAACGCTCTTTACTCGTTGTGCATCAAAGTTCGCTACTCCCGCTCAACACCCAAACGCCAAACATCTACACCACAAAAAAAACATCCCCTAACCCATTCTTCATCGACCTCTTCTCCTATTCTCCCCAAATTCCTCTCTTCCCTATCACCTGCAACTTCCGCCACCACCATCTCCTGCCATCACTGCCACCACCAGACCTCGAACCACACCACCACCACAACCACCCGACAACTCCACCATCTCTCTACCTATCCTAGGTGTTTCATAAAATTCACATCCCACTGACCTAGGGTGTGGAGTTGATGAGACGACTCGAGCTAGGGTTCACAGTTCACAAAGAAGAGCAGCAAAAGCAGCAGAACAAGTGGGAAGAACAGAAGAAGGTATGGGTCGAGGTGAAATCGCAAGTGGGTACGTCAAATTGAAAATCCCCAAATCAAATTTTAGGTTTTCAAAAATTAGGGTTTAGAAATTTGGGGATTCTGCACTATAAATAGAACATGGTGTTTGTAATGTTAGGGGTATGCCCGGGCTAGCCAGAGCACTAATAGTGTTAGTTTTAGGTTTTTACTTTTTTTGTTTCAATTCTAATTTTAATTCACAGTTCATGTTCTAAGTTGTTCTGCTAGGGTTATATGAAACCCTAATTTTCTATTTGTTGTTCATGTTCATGATAATAACCTTGTTATGCTTAATTGTTTAGGATGGAATTTAGTCTTAGGACTTCAACACTTAACTTTCACAGTGTATGTAATGCATCCATTGTAGTTAGATTTATTCGGTGTTGTAGAACTGCAACTCATACTTAACAGTATGTATGAACCTTTTGATTAGCTGTACCTTGAAAAGACAGTTAATGCTTAGGAGTATTATCCTAGTTGTGATTGAATCATCCATATCAGATTGACCTTAGATATGTAGAGGATTGACATCCCTTTCATTATCAGTTGTAAGGACAAGGTTAGTGTTAGGATCAGAACAAGTAATGTAAATTAGTGGTGGACTCAAAGGCCCTAGTATACTTCCCATTGTTTAGCTCTTGTCACTGCCACTTTAGGAAATTAGTTAGGAAAACACAAAGAAATAGCATTACACCCTCCTTGTCCCTGAGGACAAACCCCTTCTTACCTCACTCACTACAACTGACCCTGTATACTTGCAGGTCTAAGTTGTAGGTTCTTTTAAAACCACACCAGTTACTATTTGCAAAACAGGTTACATGGAAGGATCCCCAACTTTTCAGATTGTTGGTGTATGGGGAATTCGTCTTGCAAGTCGAGCTGACGACTTTAAACCAAGCGCTAAATGGGAGGCAACCCATAGGATGAGTATTCCTTATCTTGTATTTATTTCTTGTCTTGTTTTTAGCTTTTTCTTGTCTCATATTTACTTTTTCTGATTTCTTGTCGCATATCATTATATGATTTCCCACCTTGACTTTCTTTGGAAGATTCAATTTACATTGAGGACAATGTAAAGTTTAAGTGTGGGGGAGTGGTTAAGCATTTGCATTGTAAATTTTTCATGAAATTTTCAATTTTTGTGTGAAATAGTGAATAAACAAACTCCAACTTGTAGTTAGTTTAGAGTCACATAGTATACATGTCGCTAAGATTACATCAAAATTCTCATAAGAGTGACTGAACTTAGAGATGACAGAGAACATGATCAGGTTTCTTACTTGTATGAGAGTTAAAGTTGGATTTAACCATGCCAGTGGCAAATGAGGTGCAGATTGAATTCGGTATTAGAGTAGTGGTCCCCTATAGTGGAGACTACCTATTGTTACATCATGTGAGGCACCGACCTTCACTTCTTTGTACCTGTCTAAATATGTGCTTTTAGAGTGTGTGTCACCGTACGTAAACTCCGGGTAGAATGGTGAGCTACCCAACCTCCCACCAATAGAAGCACTATTTTGATCTCTTGAGTGCTATTTTATCAATCATGATGGTGACGTCGAATTGCTAACTTACATATCACTTGTAATCTTGTTCGCAGTTAGCACCATCCACTTTATCTCTCTCTACACCAACAGGTCCATAGAAACACCATCATCATCAACAAAAGGAGCATCACAAATTCGAAGGAAAGTTGAAGACGTTCAAGGTTTACAAGAAACAATACATAAATGAGCAGATTTCAGATTCAAGTATAGCAACAAGACAAGGAGCAGAATTTTTACAAGTTGAAGACTATTGTACGAGAGAGAATATTATCAAGATAAGAATTCAAGAAGTTTATGATATCGAGACATATAAGTTGTGAAGAATCAAGCGGTAAAGTACTTACACCATGACCTTTGTACTTGCATTTTTTATTTTATCATATTTGTATATTATTTTCTCTTGTTCCAAAAAAAAAAATTCAAAAGAAAAAATAAATAAAAAAAATAAATAAATAAAAAGTAAAAAATAATAATAAAAAAGAAAAAGAAAAAAGAGACAAGAGGAAATTTTGTTAGGTTCATTATTAGTTTTGTTATTTTATTTGTTTTGTTTTATTTTGTATTTGGTTTATTTCTCTGTCTCATGAAAAAAAGAAAAAAAAGAAAAAAAAAAAAAAAAAGGAGACAAGAGAAAATTTTGTTAGGTTTATTATTAGTTTTATTATTTTGTTTTGTTTTGTTTTTATTTTATATTTGTTTTATTTTTCTTGTCTCAATAAAAAAAAAGAAAAAAAAAAGAAAAAAAGAGACAAGAAAAATCCTTTGTATTATATTTTGGGTTTGTATAGTTCGCTTTTAGTTTTGTTTTCTTTCAATAAAGCCAATGGAAAGAAGGAATATCCACAATGAAGTTTCA
Organism: Papaver somniferum; assembly: GCF_003573695.1. Lineage (NCBI taxonomy): Eukaryota > Viridiplantae > Streptophyta > Magnoliopsida > Ranunculales > Papaveraceae > Papaver > Papaver somniferum. The sequence goes on from NC_039359.1 coordinate 135,206,435, forward strand.
AGCAACAAGGAATTAGAGGAAAGAATCACATTGTCAAGATTCTACGAAGTTCAAGAGTTATCATCGACAGTTGAAGACCGAAGTTCAAGATTTCATCATCAAGAGTTGAAGACCGAAGACGTTTCTATGGATGCTGTGAGAGTGGTGCTAACTGCATGCCGAACGGATAAAGAGGTAATTAAGCATATTCCCACCTTCGTTAAGTGGTTGATTTCCTTTCTTAGAGATCGTCAGAAAAAGGGTTTTCAAAATGAATAAAAGATGTGGGTTTTCAAAACAATTCGGAGGGTTTTTTCCTTCCTACCATTCAACGTGTCGCAGGATTCTCTCTTCATTCCTACCTCGACACATGTGTGACCCATAAAAAGTTATTTATTATTGAGAGCAAATTAATAAAACCCTTTCTTGTGAGGCAGAGTCGAGACTTTCGATCACTCCGAACCCGAATTTCTTTCGATAAGGGATGGTTATTTCTCTCTCAACTTTTAAGGATGAGATTTTGTTCATTTATGTATCTAACTTCTTATTACTAGTGTGCAGAATTTCTATGTCTTCTTAGCGCGTTGGATGCTATCATTACGGAGAACTAGTAAGTTGGAAAAATAGGTTTTGTGGGTATATCTCTAGTAAACCCTCACGAGAGTAAAACTCGTCCACTAGGGACACCTAGGGGTTTAAAGGCTTGTTATATGTGCTAAGTGTGACCGTAGCCTCGACGACACGGAGTTGTATGTATGTTTTAGTATTTTTTTTGTTTGATTTGCTCGAGGACTAGAAAAGTCTAAGTGTGGGGGAATTTGATAGGTGTCATAAACACCTTCATCTAAATTATAGTTTATGCTTTCTTTGGTATGTTTTCATGTAAATTATGTATCTTATGTTTGCTTTTGAGTTTAATAGGTACGTTGGAGTCATTTGGATAAAAAGAAGGAGAAATCGTATTTTTGGAGCGTAAAAGGAAAAAAAATCAATTCACAGGCGATATTTAAATTTGGAGCAGGCTAGGTTTCACAAGAAGGAGATAAGGAATGAAATAGAAACAACAAGAAGAACTACGCTGGGAACTGAATTGTCACACCTCCATTTAGGTGACCCTTATCCTAATGAGTGGGTATCATAGATCAGTTTTCCTTATAACCTAGAAACTAGGTCGAGTTGGTCATTACACGACCAGTTCTTCTCTCAGCCAAATCTCGTCGTCGCTCTCAGTTCCTTGCCAAGAATGGTTCACGCCGGAAAGCTCAGGTCTGGTCTGGTAGAGTACATCGTCGGACCAGAGAGTTGTAAAAGGGTAAGACAATTCGAATTTGTAAGAGTTTAGTTTGTGTTTGAATTCTCAGACGAAAACTCTATCAAGAACAATAAGCTGGTGTCGGAGAAAATGGAGATGAAGGGAGTAAAATCATCAAGCAGTTGCGAGTTTCTGTGGATTCAAAGGTCTGTAAACAATGGGTTTGTGTTGGATTTGCATTTGGTTGTGATGGTTTTGATAATTGAAGACTAGGGTTGAATTCAAACTGGAATTGGGGTTGATGTTGCTCCATTGAGTGATCTGTGTTGTGAATCGAAAGAGGAGAAGTTGCTGCTGCTGCACAAAGTTAAGAATACGGAAGCAATGGGTTCTGATATTGTTGTTGCCAATTGAAGATTAGTAAGAATTAAAGATGGAGAATGACTCAGGTGAAGAGATTCAAGGGTTGAGTTCTCTGTGTGTATTTCCATGAATGATTACAAGGAATTTGAGTGCATCTGGAGCTGGTGGTGATTGAATTATGGACTGGTGCAGCTGCAGATTTGTGTTGTTGTCACCAATGGTAGATGGCATTGCAGATTATGTGTGATGGGTTTGTAATGATTCTGAGTTCGAGGGGGCGACGACGAGATTTTGCTTGAATGCTTGCTGTTCCAGTTGGGCTAGAGAATTCGACAGCGAATATGATGAAATGAACTGCACATTTGTATTGCAGGATATGGATGAATATGCTGAGATTGTGCAATGCAGGTAAGTGATAGTTACAGCTGAACTTGGGGCTGTTAACTGGTGCTTCTGGTGTTGAACATGACTTGCAAGTAAGAAGCTGATTGCAAAGAATGAATTTCGTATAAGGCAGTGGTGTGAAGTTAGTGGATAACTTTGAGAAACAAGTGAAGGCCTAGAAGGTGAAACAGTTGATGGAGAATGAGAACTCTATTCACAGATGGATATGGGTTTTGAATAAATGATGGCAGCTGAGTTAGCAGGTGGACTGCGAAGAAGATATGGATTCTGGGGAAACTGAGGCAAGAAGCGTTCGAGTTAATGGAATGCGGCAATGTAGAGAAGGAATAAAGCTGGTGATATACGCAAGTGATGCAGCTGCAATGGTTGTGCAGGCATGAACTGAAATGGAAATGGTGATTGCAGGTGCTGAGATGATAGAAGTAGTGTTCTTGCTGGTGATTGTCATGGGTGCAGTGGTTGATTATTGGAAGGTGTTAGAGCTGAGTTGGTACTGGTGGTTGCTGTCAAGGGAGTGAGTTGCAATTTCATTGCAAGTGGAGAAGGAAAATGGTGGATTGCTGGCCGCAGTTGAGTTCAAAATTGCAGGTGCAGTGACTTGAGTGGTGGTTGGATGTACTCTGGTGTTGTGTTGCAGATAACTGTAATGGGAAGAACGATTGAAGATCAAGGATATTGCAGGTGCAATACAAGAATGGAATTGAATATGGAGTTGGAACTGATGTTGTTGCTTACAGAGAATGAGAACAACCAGGAGATGATGTAGCAATGGTAGTACAGTGTGAATTACAGGGAATGTGCTAGCATTGTGCACGTGGTGTTTGAGGCTTTGAGCTTATGCAGTACAAGGTGGAGCTGATATCAATATATGAATGTTAGGATATTTAGAGGGTTGGAATGGCTTGAATTTGGCCGGGAAAACAAGACTGAACAGTCAAAACTCGGAAGGAATTAGTTATGGCTGAGTTGACTCAGCGAGTTATACCGAGTTGACAGAGAAGGACATGGGCCTGTATTAACCGGACTGTGGATGCTAGTGGGTTGGAACAAAAGTGGTAAGGTGGTCAGGCTTGGTCGAGTTATATCCCTAGGAAAGCTACTTCACACAACAGGGGGAAGCTATATAAGCTCTTTAGGGTTCTATTCTCTGAGGATATCTATTATCTTCTTCTACTACTTTTGTTCTAGGGTTTAGACATGAAAACTCTTCTCTTTATCCTTGTTATGAACTCCATTAACATGAGCTAGTTTTTATTATTGGTTAAGGAATAAGTTGAATTTCCAAACATGGGTTTTATTCAATAAATTAGTTTTGTCTCCATGTTTTGTCGATTATGATTCGCTAGAAATATCGCCATGTATGATTGACTGTTAGTTTTGTCAAGTTGCAAATTGGTAGAACTCGTAATCATATCTATTGCTAGTTTAGGGTTTATTATACGTAAACGTGATACACCTTGAATACACGTAGCATAATTGTGATTATTGCTTGTAGTGATACATCCTAGTAGTCACATGTGGATCATAACCTTTGTTAAAACGGATTAGTGCTTTTACATGTTCGTTTGCATTGATTAGGCCTGATTTCATAGAACTTAGTGCTCTTAGGAAGTTAAACTTAATTGTGCTTTACACTTTAGGTTGCTTTCTAGGAAGAATTCACTTTCGCATCTTTTAATGTGTTTGTTGATGACAAGAGGAAATTAGCGGGATACTCTTGCGATCAAAGTATCCTAGGGCCTTTGATAAAAGTTGAGATTAAATATCAATTCTAGTTATTGTTACAAATTCATGTTTGTGAATGAAAACTAATCCTTGACCAATATCTTCATCTTATTGATTTGCTTGTTTATTTCATTATTTGCTTTTAGTTTATTTTCCTTTACATAAAAATCAGAAATCCCCCTTGTTTATATAGGAAACCGAAACAATTTGACAACCTAGATCCTCTCTGTGGGAACGATCCTTTATTACCCTTGCTATATTATATATTTTGAGTAGTGATAAAGTAATTTATTTTTGACGCATACGACAACGATCATCAACCAGCTTGCGGTAAGTCCCGATAGACTGTGCCCGGAGCTGATTGAACCACGTAATTACTCCGTCAGTCAGTGACTGCGGAAACATCTTGCACATAAATTCCTCACTGTACTTCCATAGGATCATGGTAGTTTAATAACGTAAAACGTGTTGATATGGATCATCTGTCATCTCATCGAATTCTGGCATCTTTGGGACCCAAAAATTTACCGGTGGACGTAACTTACAAATATTCTCTTTGAAGGGAGCTCCAGCGGCTCGATGCAACCTGTCTAACTTGTCCTCTCTTGAGTGCTTCTTTGATATTACTTTCTCTATCATTTTGTGAAGACGAGCCTCAGTTATCGCCTTAACGTCGCCGTTAGAGGAACTGTCTTCCTGCTTATACTCCCAATCTTCAGGAATATCAACTTTTGATCTTATTCGTCTTATTTGATGATTTGTAGATTCACTTCCGATTCTGCTTCACTCCGAACGAGCGTAGTAATCATGCTAAAATTATCTCTTGTCGTATTGATCTCGAAACACATCTTCTTCATTACTAGGGTGTTTTGGTCTGGCGATGGTTCTGGCCGCACTCTGTTGAGTTGCAGCTAGTCGTGCCCGGACGCCTGCTCGTCGGTCCCTGGTACTCGCTCGCCGTGTATGATCATGCCTTTTTCTAGGAAAATCTCCAGTGACCACCCTGTTTTTTCCTGACGGAGTTTTCTCTAATCCATCCAGATCGATCACTTCTATGGATCAGTTAGTAGCTTGTGGGTTAACTGGATTTCCAAGGCGTTCCCACACTGACCGACCCTTCCGGTTCCGATCAAAATTCGTCAATCGACCTAGACTGTTCAGATTAATAGTCCTTGATCGAGACTGGTTCTCACGTTATAATCTCATGCGAGCGTTGTCTTTCTCCACCTCGTCTAGATGATGGCGCAATACGTCTACCTCCATTCTAGGGGTCGCGGTTCTCCTATCACACAGATCCTGTCGATCATCATTCCTTATTGGGGGGCTGGCGAATACAAGCTATCCGTTTTCTCGAACTGGCGGGTTTCCTCCATCGGGTATGGAATCAACGACCATTTCTTCATTCTCGATTATCGGTCGTTTTCCGCTTCTCCGATTATCTGAATCTGGTTCTGTCACAAACACAATATCGACCTCGTTTGTTTCCTGTAGGTACTACAGGTGCTGACTGAACCTCATCTTGTTCAATCATTGACTGATTCTCGTGCCTTTTAGCTTCGTGTCCCTTGCGGTATCGAGGATTGCTGACTGAAACGATCCTTCGTGCAGTTTTTTTGGTTTTTGTCATAACTCGATTCGGAAAAAAACAATCTCTTGTCTCGAATTGTGACGCCCCAATTACTAAACCTGCTTAGCTAATAGGATTACAAACTAATTGAAGCATAAAATCTAGACTAACGATCTCAAGAATCTATATTACATAAACTAAGCCCAAAAGAAAAACCCATACACTCTGATACAGAATAAATGAAGATCTCTCATGTGATACGAATATGACCATGTGTTGTTTACAAAGAAAATATACATATATAAAATATAATAAACATCTTCAATTCGCTGAAACTTTACGCTACGGAAACGAATATGTTCACGTGCGCCCTTTCTTCTGAATGCTGAAACTGAAGTGGGAGCGAATGAGCACATCATCCCAAAAAGGGGGCTCAACGAAAACATGTAACTCTCAAGTAATCACTAATATGCTTCACAGTTCTAAAGAAGTAGTAATTTAAACATATCATCATGCATAACATGTGTAAGAGTAATCTCCCCAAATACCTCGATATACTATTTCCTCGTCCGGGCCATTAACGACATAAATTAGGTTATAAAATAAAAAGTAATACTATTTCTCTTTACGCGCTAGATAGCTATTATATGCACTTCCCGTGCTATGTATTGCCTCATCTGGGCTATAAGACTTAGCAAGGAGCTGTGGGAGACCACAGTCACTCCTCGCGGGGATTTCACTCAAACACACATCAAATTAATCACAAAACAAACAACAAGCATCGTATTATATATCATTCATGAAAGAATGTTATTCTAGTTCCACTTCCTCAGATATTGCGTCCATAGTGGCAATATCCGTGAAAGCCCACCACCGGATGAATCCACAAAAGTGAAGCAAGAACAACTAAAATATGTCACTCAGACCTCGCCAAACTCATATTGGAGAAAGAGAAAGCAGAATAACTCCAGACTCCAATAATAACCCATCTACACGATGTGCCCATCCACAGCATGATTCAAGAATCTACCATCATAAGTCCCGAAGGTTTTGGAATCAAGCATAATATGCAAACGAATGGATTCTCACAAGAAATTGTAAAAGGTAATATTCCCCTATATAACGATATAGCCTCATCTGGGCTATAATAAACATAAAAATAGATATAACATTTGGAGAATCCACACAGCGCATATTACACAACATACCCAATCATTTAAACTCAAATATGCTCATAAGAAGTAATGGCACATCATGCTCGCATTTAAAAGAATGCTCAATGATTACAAGAAGGTTACAGAGTTCCCACCTGATTTGATGACAAGCCACGCCGACCTTCAAATCCACTGGTTCATCTTTTGAATCCATCGTTGTTAATAAAAAGTAACTGTTAATCACACAAGCAATTTAAGAAATTAGCCAAAGACTCATACAAGGTTCATAACAAGTCTATCTAATGGTTCTAAACCCATTTATAGTTCTATACCCTTTTCAATTTCTACCTTTAACACCTTTAAGGGTTTACTAATCCAATTGGGTTGGTTTTATAGTCCATCTGATAAGCCCAACGAATATCTACAACTTTGTAGGAGGAATCGAAAACTAATTTGAACCATAAAGGAAACTAGTCCTAAATTCAATCCCATTAAATAGGCCCATTGCTCCAAGGCCTAGTCCAAATGAGTCAGCTAACGGTCACTAACAGTCGACGTAATGGTCAAAGGTCAATTAACGGTCCACGTCAGTCAACAAGGTCAAGTCAAAATCGGAATGGGTCAACATAGTCAACGGTCAAACTAGTCAAACTGGTCAATGGTCCAACTGGTCAAGGTCAGGTCTACTAATCCAGGTCAAGACTCATTGAGTCAGGTTAGGTCAGGTCTGGTCACTAAGTTTACTCAATCAGATACACTAAGTCAGCTAACAGATTGACACCATGTTTGTTTACTCCTGACTCATCTGAGTCGTCTGGATCTGAGTCATCTGGATCTGAGTGAAATCACCTGACTCATCTGGATTTGACTCAATATGTTTGTTTTGAGTCAGATCTGACTCATCTGACTCAAAAATTTGTGAGTCAGGAGTTTGGTCCCATAAGTCAGGGGTATTTTGTTACCTGACTCAAATGGGTCCGATTCAGGGATTATGTCTGAGTCATAGGTCGAGTCAGATCTGACTCAAAATGGAAAACAAACAGTAAAACTGCTGACTCGGCCCGAGTCAGGGGTTGACTCATATCCAGACGCCGAGTCAGTTGCAAACAAACAGGTTGTGAGTCAACTAGACTGACTGGGATGGCTAACAGGCTTAAGTTTAAGAAACAAATGTTTAAACAATCAAAGCTGCATAAGATCAATTCTAACAAAAACAACTTCTTAGTTCTAATTTCACACTAACTCTAACTACAATCTTGCTTACATATTCACAGTTCACTACAACCTAATACATATATACCCAACAACTCTTGTCTCAATTATGCAATCATAACTAGCTGCATTAGCAAGCCATTACCATTCTGCGCATTGATCACCAACAGCCTCTTCATATTCTACACCTGCAACTCAATCTAGTTTCTACCAACAACTGTGCAACATATCTATCAACCCCATGATCTTCTACCACTTAAAAACACTACCAGTCCTCATCTTCCAGACCTCCAACATTTATATCAGCAACACCACAACCATTTCCATCTCATCTAACTATCCATGATATCTCCACCTGCATCCCAACTCAATAGCAGACAACAATTTCAATAACCAACAACACCAGTTCATACATCCAGTCTTCATGATTCAACACAATTCAACCAATCTATCTCCTAAGCTTCCCTGTAATTCGGAAGCACAACAACTCACTTCCACTTATGTTATGTAGTTTCACTTCAACTAATACTACCATTTGTACCTCTTCAAAGATTCTTCCTTGTCTAACATCCTTCTAATTCCAAATCTATAAACTCAGTTCACCACAAGCTCATCCTAAGGTTCACTGTTATAACAACTTGAAATACTAGCTCCAAAATACTCACACACACATCTCAAATCTTAATTCAATTAACAAACACACACATAATCATTCAATAAAACTGAATAATTGAACTAAGACATCTTAAAGATAAATTACCTCAAAAGCCATGGAAACCAATCCTTCTTTACATTGATTCAGTCTAACCAATCATCTCAGAAATCATCATCATCACCACCAGTTCACAGAAATCCCTAAAATGATTCTCAATCCTCTTTTCCCTAATTCTATCTCACAACATAAATTCAAATCCTCAACTCAAGCAAACCCATCTTCTATTTTCTCTTATCCATGCTTAATCGAATTCTCGAAATCGATTTCAGAAACCCTAATTCTAATTTGGGGAAGAACATGAAACCCTAATTCTCAAATCATCTCCAAAACAACTTCAAGCCTTCAATTAAACCTCAACCCTCTAATTCCTCATCTATCAACAGTTATGTGCTTCATCTTCTAAATCTTTAGAGCAGTATACAAACCTATAAATCTTAACTCCACCTCTCCCTGATTCGCCAGAAAACCCCAGCAATCTTTGATCCTCTCCTTTCTAAATCACATCGACAACACCTCCTTCACCATCTGAATATATTCATCAATCAATATCTCTCGAACGCGCTCTCAAATTCATCATTCATTTTCTACAGAGAAGATAAGAGAAGAGAAGAGTAAAGAAAGAAGAAGAGAGAAGAAGAAAATAGAAGAAATGAATCTCTCTCTTCGAATGGTTTGGATAAAACCAAATAAGATTTACTACGACACCCAACGCTTCGGATAAGGGAAGCCAAGCGGTCTTCATATTTATCCAGTGATATCTTCTTCGTCCAGTATCCGATTGACACGTTCGAGTAGTCTATTTCGCCTAACTTTTTGTTATCTATCTAGTGATACTAATTTCGTATCTAGATAATTGTTAGATTAATTAGTATTAATTAAAATATATATTAACTGATCGAGTAAATAGCTGCAAATCGCCTCTTGACTAGTCTAATAGCGTTGACGAGATTGAGGTTCCTTACACGAATCCCCTTAGTCGGCACCAATGTTTGATCCGTAAAAGAATGTAATAGATCGAATTGCAACCTTCGTCTCCACACGAACTGAGATGAGAGGGGAGTACCTGCAAAAAACCCTTTGATGCTTAAGTTAGCTAGACTTTTTCACAGAGATTGTGTAGAGAAGATTGCGTATCTTTTAGGGTTGTAAACCCATGTATTTATATATTTCAGATTAGGGTTTAACCCTAATTTCGAGATAAACATGAATTAAGTTAACTTGCCCTGCAAGTCCCCTAGAATGTTCCAGAACATCTCCCGTGCGATTTTTCCATCAAGTATTCCAAACATTTTCGGAACATTCCTCTAGGATTATGGAATTTACCAAGCAAAGTGATGCAAAGGGTTAGCCCAAGCAAATGGGTGCAAAACGCCAAGCCCAAGAAGAATAGTGTGCTCAAGCTCACAGTGGGGTATATAAACCTGCAAGGCCGACTGCATGGGGTGGAAACATCCAGCGAGTCATTGGCTTGGCTTGGCTGGAAACTCGAATGACTGAGCCAACTTGGCTAGGCTCGGTAGGGCGTAAACTTCCTTCAATACAAAACGTCTGGTCGGAAATAACCGAGGGCTACAGATGCTGCTTAAGCCGCGAAGCATAACGACTTCGCCATTGTGGCCGGACGGAATATGATACGCTCGCGGAACTGAGCCGCCAGGAGAGGCCGCCGGAATGAGACGCTGAAAAGACTGTCGGGTCTGGCTGTCTGGATGTGCAAACCGTTGCTGGAGAAGACCATCGACGCTGGAGAAGACAGACGAATGTGACGTCACGCTTGCATTACGCTGCTGATGGCAACACTGATGTCATCTGCAGGACAGTATTTCATGACGTCATGCTGACCTCACTAACAACGCTATGAAGACGTTACTTTTTGTTGATCTTATTCGCTGCTATTTTGACTTTCAATGTGTAGCTATCTCATTGAAGTAAAGGTGTCAAAGAGGCCAGGCCTTCCTGGGACTGATCCGGCCTTGCCTGTATAAGGAGGCCAAAGCCTGGCCTGGCCCATATCAAAGCAGTCCTTGGCCAGGCCCAGGATAGGCTGGAGTTTTTAGGCCTTTTAGCCTGTTAGGCCTGTATGAATAGCTAAGTCAGTAATATGGCCTGTATGATAAGAAGTGAATAGATAAGTCAGTAATAATAGAATAAAAAAAATAAGGTTCGCGAGAATTAAACTAGTGTTGACAAGGTTATAAGCAAGTTATATTTCCATTGAGCAATGATGAAATAATAACTTTCGCATGATTTGCATAATGTTTTGAACACGGTGTTCGTCGTTACATTCCCAAAATCATCAAACATAAATATTTGCTGCAGTGTATATTACGTGTATGGTACTCTTGAAACTATAAAACAAATGGTTGTATTAAAAAGAACATTCGTCTTCATTTCTTAAATACATCAACTGCCGTTATCATTGTTGCCCACAATTCAGTGATTTACTTGGTTTCTCTGAGTCTCTTTAGGCCACTATAGGCGATAACTCTATAACCTACAAGCAATAAACCCAAAACAACAACTGAGGTAACTTCATTTCCTAGTCCAACTATTTTAATAGTAGGATTACTTCCAACTCTACAACTAACATTTGGTCCACAAGGATACAAATCATCCTCTTATACTGGGAACCTAACAAAAGTTTGTAAATGTAATAATTGTGAGAGAGATACTTGATCCAGGCAATAAAACTTGGTACATTTCTGATGTAAAATCCACTTGCTAATAAGAATGTTGAACTTGTTGTACCACAAAAAACCATTGCAGTTCTAGGATTCATAATCACAGAACCAATCGCAAGACCAAGACCTTGAGAAACTAATACATTGTATAGTATAACAAAGAGGGTTATTAAGAAGCTTCCTACTGTTGGTTTAAATCCTGCCATCCAATAAGTTATTGCGACAAATATGCTTGGTAGTGCAAGCTCCATGGGAAGGTCTGCAACATTTGTTGCGATGAAATAAGATGAGAGCCTGTACATACTTGATGACTGCTCCTTCATTAAAATCACTCGCAGTTGAGGGAAAGTCAAGACCGCAGTGAACATTGGAGTAAGACTCCAGTAAACGTTGGAGTAGAACATAAACCCAATCTGCATAACATGAATAATTTTGAGATAGTAGATAAATAATTGCAAGACCGTAAATGATAGCAACAAATACCTGATCATCTATGCGACTGATACTTGATTTCCACCATAGGATCCCGCAAAGGAACGAAAATATCAACAACTGACCAACTTCTATGACAGAAAATGATTCATGTTTCCTTTCTAAAAGATCTCTTCTAAGCAACACTGAGAATTCCTGACCCCAAGTTGTAGGCCACTGGCCAAAATTTTTATCCATTCCACGACTTGAACCATTATTACGGTCAACTTCCAGTTTCTCTTCTTCCTTCAATATATTAACAAGATTGTTCTTGTAAGCCAAGACAAGACTTTGTTTCAAATCCTTTCTTCTTTCCTCATCTAGCTCACCTAAATAAGCACCTACAACATAATATCAGGCAGTACTATCATGTTAAGCAGTATTACCACCTACAACATAATATCAGGCAGTACTATCATCTTAAGCAGTATTACCACCTACAACATAATATCAGGCAGTACTATCATGTTAAGCAGTATTATCACCTACAACATAATATCAGGTAGTACTATCATGTTAGCCAACTAAATAACACGAAAAGTGTGTAATAGCTTACCGTTTGCTAAATAAACAAGGAAATCACAAAGATTCACGGCAACAGGTGAAGAATAGCCAATACTAGAGAAATTGTTAGATTTTGTAAAACACATATATCAAAATAGTTTCGTGTTTCATTGATTCATTCAATCTACCTCTTATACAAGATATACAACCCTAGAGTTCGACCTTACAATGGACTGTCCATAACAGTTGAATCATTGGACTGTCCATCACAGTGAAATCATTGGACTGTCCATAACAGTGGTGATAACTGTGAACTGAGACTGTGAAGATGGGTCTTGGGTCTCAAACTGAGACTGTGAAGATGGGTCTCAATCCAAGAGTCTCGAGCCCATAAATATAACTCTCCTAATACCCTCCCTCAAGACGGAGCATGGAGGTCACACATGCCCATCTTGGACATAAGAAACTGAAACTGAGCTTTCCCTAAAGATTTAGTAAAAATGTCCGCCAATTGCACTGTTGTAGGAGTGTAAGAAGGCATAATAAGCTTCTGCACGATAGCAACTCTAACCAGATGACAATCAACTTCAATATGCTTTGTTCGTTCATGAAAAACTGGATTCTGAGCAATATACAAAGCCGATTGACTATCACAGAGAAGACGCATTCCATGTGGATGATGAACTCCCAAATCACCCAATAATTTTTTCAACCATTTTAATTCACACGTCGCCGATGCCATAGATCTATATTCCGCTTCAGCTGACGAACGAGAAACAGTATGTTGCTTCTTAGTTTTCCAGGATATTGGAGAATACCCAAGAAGAACAAACCAACCCGTCAACGAGCGTCTAGTTAAGGGACAACCAGCCCAATCAGAGTCACACCATCCTTTCAAATTAAGACCACTATCAGAGCGCAACAGAATTCCTTGCCCAGGATTCTTCTTCAAATATCGAACCACACGAAGAGCCGCTTCCCAATGTGCTATTCTCGGCAGTTGCATGAATTGAGACAAAATATGAACAGAATATGCTAGGTCTGGCCGAGTCACGGACAAATAGATTAAACGCCCAATCAATCTTCGATATTTTTCCACATCCGTGAACAAATCTCCTTTGTCCAAAGAAAGACGGTGATTAGTTTCCATTGGAAATTCTGCAGGTTTTGCACCTAATAAACCTGCTTCCATGATGATATCCAACGCATATTTGCGTTGACACATATAAAAACCTTGTGCACTCCGTGCCACCTCCAAACCCAGAAAATACTTCAACTTTCCCAAATCTTTCATCTTGAAGCATTGTCCCAAGTAACGTTTGAATTGATCAAGCGCAACCAAATCATTACCCGCAACAATCAAATCATCCACATAGACCAAAACATTAAGTTGGGTTTTTCCCTTAGTCATGATAAAAAGAGAATAATCAGAATATGATTGCCGAAACCCATAATTCTTCAAAGCTGCAGACAATTTTGCAAACCAACACCGAGGAGCCTGCTTTAAACCATATAAAGATTTTTTCATCCTACACACCATATTAGACTTACCTTGAGAAAATCCAGGTGGTATTTTCATATACACTTATTCTTCCAAGTCTCCATGAAGAAATGCATTATGTACATCCATCTGATGTACTTCCCAATTCTTAATTGCTGCCACAGCTAGGAAAGTCCGCACTGTCGTCATTTTCGCCACTGGTGCAAATGTCTCATTGTAATCCAACCCTTCTACTTGATGATTCCCAAAGATCACCAGTCTAGCTTTGAGCCGCACCAACTGTCCATTCTCATCATACTTCTCTGTGTAAATCCATTTACTACCAAGAGCTTTCTTTCCCGGCGGTAATTCTTCTAATTCCCATGTTCCTTGTTCTTCCAAAGCTCGTATTTCTTCTGCCATTGCCTTACGCCATCCTGGATACTTCATGGCTTCTTTGAAATTTTTAGGCGCAGACCCAGCAGTAATTGCTGCAAGAAACTTTTTATGAACTGTAGAGAATTTATCACAACTAACATAATATGTCAAAGGATACGGCGTACCTGAGGATGACGATTGTGGAGAGTGAGCATGAGATGGACTATTTTGTCGTACAGTGTGCGTTACAAAACCTTTGAGCCTACTAGACGGAATCTTCTGTCTCCTTCCTTTACCCATACTAGCGTCCGTCACTTCCTTCGAGACCATAGGGTTCTCAGTAATATATTCTGGGTTCTCAGTATTATCTTCAGGGTTCTCAGTAATGTCTTCCGGGTTCTCAGTAATGTTTTCTGGGTTCGCAGTAATACCTTCCTGGTTCCCAGTAATATATTCTGGGTTCGCAGTATTGTCTTCTGGGTTCTCAGTAATGTATATTGGGTTCTCAGTAATATCTTCTGGGTTCTCTTGCTGCACTATTTCTTCATCATCACTCCAACACACGTCATTATTAGCCTGAACTGTCTCAGTTGGCTGATCAGGTACCCTAGATATGTAAGGAAACTGATGTTCATGAAACTCTACATCCCTTGAAACTAAAAATTGTCTCTTGTCTAAGTCATATAATTGCCATGCCTTCTTCCCAAAAGGATAACCCAGAAAGACGCACTTCTTCCTCGACTTGCAAACTTATCCCCTTTACTACTTTGATCATGTGCATAACACAAGCAACCAAATACTTTCAACTGACTATATGGTGCCGGTTTCCCAAATAGAACTTCATATGGAGTTTTGTTATTTAGAACCGGTGTAGGCGTACGATTAATCAAATACGCTGCTGTCAAAGCACATTCTCCCCAAAATCTGATCGGTAAATTTGCTTGAAACCTCAAAGCTCTTGCCACATTCATTATGTGCTGATGTTTTCTCTCAACTCTTCCATTTTGTTGAGGTGTTCCTACACAGGATGTCTCAAAAACTATTCTATTAGTCTTAAAGTAGCCACGCAATGCATTAAATTCGGTTCCATTATCACTTCTAACAATTTTGATTTCTTTACCAAATTGACGTTTCACAAGCGCAATAAAGTTAAGAAATATTGTTGCAACCTCAGTTTTGCTTTGAATTAAATAAATCCACACACCTCTTGAAAAATCATCTACTATTGTCAAAAAATATTGTGCTCCAGAAGACGAGCACGTCTTATAAGGACCCCATAAATCTATATGAACCAAATCAAAACTACAACTGGATTTGCTCAAACTACTAGCAAAACTACTTCTACGATGTTTTGCACGTGGACAAATATCACACGCATCATTATTTTTCTTCAATAATCTACCCAGACCTGGTAACCGTTGTAACACTTTCTCTGATGGATGTCCCAATCGCTGATGCCACAGCTCATACGTATCTTCACTCACCGTAAGCACTTTAACTGGAGGCACACCACAGAACATATATAGTCCACCTCGTCGCTCACCCACTCCAATCACCTTCCTCGTCAACCGGTCCTGTATAAGACATAAAGTGTTAGTACATTGAACATTACATACTACCTCATCAATGAGTTGTGTAACCGAAATCAAGTTACAAGTTATCTGTGGCACATAAAGCACATTGTCCAATCTCAAACCACCAGGAAGAATAATTGTTCCTATTTTCTCAGAGTGAGCATATTTTCCGTCCGGCAGTCCCACTGAACATGCTCTAATATCTTTCACATTTATCATATCATCTCTTTTACACGTGACATGATTTGTAGCTCCTGTGTCTATAATCCAGGATGTTTGATTTGTCTTACCTTGGAGTTGGGAACTGATTTTTCTTGAATTTAAATATTCAAGAACCTGCTGAACTTGACTTGCAGTCACGCCTGTCAGTCCTGATGCATCTCCTGAAGATCCAGTGGAAGGATGAGATGATGATGTTGCTCCCGAGATGTTCAAATTATGCGCACGTATATTGTCTTGTCCTCTACCTCCTCTGCTGTTCACAAAACCGGCACCAGCACGTCCTCTACCACCAGCTCTACCACCAGTTCGGCCTCCTCGACCATATCCTCTTCCACCTCTTTGTCTGTCACCCCACCATTCCGGGTATCCAATCAGCTGAAAACACCCTTCCTGTGAGTGCCCTTCTCGGCTACAATGCTTGCAAAATTTGTTAGGATCATACATATTATTGTATGGACGCTGATCTGACTGAACCTTGAACGCCATAATATTTTCCTGTGTCTGAGACGACACAACTCCCTCACCCAATTTTAGACGTTCCGAATTAACCACAGCTTGATAAGACACATCTATAGATGGCAGTGGTTCTCTTGCCAGTAATTGTTCACGCAGGGAGCTATACATGGTATCCAAACCAATCAAAAAATAGTGTAAGAAATCTTCTTCTCTCAACGTACTAACCTGTGTTGCAATGTTACACGTGCACTGGCCACAGCTACAATTTGGTATCTTCATGTACGTCACCATCTCATCCCATATCTTGTTCAATCT
Source organism: Papaver somniferum (assembly GCF_003573695.1). NCBI lineage: Eukaryota > Viridiplantae > Streptophyta > Magnoliopsida > Ranunculales > Papaveraceae > Papaver > Papaver somniferum. The sequence goes on from NC_039359.1 coordinate 135,222,888, forward strand.
CCCATAGTACACTGCAACCTCCTCAGTTTTCTTCTGTTTGCATTCACTTAAGGTAGCTTTCAACTGGCAGATCCGAGTTCCACTTACAACACAAAATCTCCTCTTCAAGTGCATCCATAACATGCTAGCATCATCATAATCCCCCAACGTTGATCTAATATTTGTCTCCAATGTATTGCTGATCCAAGAGACCAGCATCGAATGCACTGCAATCCACTCCTCTAACTCCTCAGGTTCTGTTGGTTCTTTGATGGTTCCATCAACAAAACCAAATTTTCGTTTGGCTATCAATAATCTTCTCACTGCTCTAGCCCATTCATCATAGTTTGCTCCCTTTAATACAATAGGTGTGATGATAATCCCTGGTCCATCACTTGATCCCAGATGATATTCTGGTTTCTTCTTTTGCATGTTGTTTTCTACCTCTTTTCCTCTTTTAGATGATTCTGTATCATCCGCCATGTTTACTGTTCTAGGGTTTATTCGTGTTAATCAACTCTGGCTCTTGATGCCATGTTAGATTTTGTAAAACACATATATCAAAATAGTTTCGTGTTTCATTGATTCATTCAATCTACCTCTTATACAAGATATACAACCCTAGAGTTCGACCTTACAATGGACTGTCCATAACAGTTGAATCATTGGACTGTCCATCACAGTGGAATCATTGGACTGTCCATAACAGTGGTGATAACTGTGAACTGAGACTGTGAAGATGGGTCTTGGGTCTCAAACTGAGACTGTGAAGATGGGTCTCAATCCAAGAGTCTCGAGCCCATAAATATAACTCTCCTAATAGAAATACTCCATGGTTTCGTTTCCCTTGCCGAAGTATAAAGGATTGCCATCTGACAACAACAAAATCTTATGGAACATGTAAAACAGTTTGCTAGAAGGTTGATGAATTGACAATAACACTGTCCGATGACCTTCACTTGCTAACACCCCTAACATAGATATAACTTCTGAGCTGATGTCGAATCAAGGCCAGACGTGGGTTCGTCAAGCAACAATAAACTTGGATTTGTCAGGATTTCCTGACCAATGCTAACTCTCTTTCGTTCTCCACCTGAAACACCTCGAAGAAAAGGCCCTCCCATTATACTGTTCTTGCATCCTGTTTGTAAGTCTAGGTTATCAAACTGCAATATGTAAATTAAAGGCTCGACGGATTATATTAATGATGTTGTAAAATACGAAACATAAATATGGTTTTCAAATTAAATTACCTTTAACGTAATGGGATGCCTATTAACTTTCTTGATTCTAGCCTCTTGTTCAGAAAACTGAATTAGATTGATATGTTCCTCCCTTTCTGCCATCTCGTTGAAGCCTCCTAGCTACTTGAAAAACTATTGACTTTCTTGATTCTGCAAGCTCTGGAAGGGGATTCTACATATCTTTGCGTTGAAGCTTCAATCATATCATGGCTTATTGTTTCTGCACTAAATTTGACCGGCGTCTTTTATTATTACCCAAAACAGCAACAATAATGTGCACGTTAAGATTATTAATTGCCTGACATCATTTATAAATTAATTGATACTTGCATCGTTGTAGACAGCACATCATTGACTTTTTTAATTCTAGATATTGGAATGCATCTGTGGGTAAAGATGCTAATCGGCAATCCTTTATACTCGACATACCAAAGATGATTTTTAACTTGTTGGGTGCTCAAGTTGAGGACGAATCGCAACAAGGTGTGTCCTGCCCATTACTCCTGAGGAAGCTCAATCAACTAAGAAGTGATTAATTCTTTGGTAGCAAATGTGCAAATGATTATAGCTGACAGAAAAATTGCCGCGTTTAAACAATTGCGGTCTCGTACATAATTCAGAACTTGTTATGACAATAATGACTTAAAGGGAGTGGTTTTTGAGGATGTACCAAAAGCTCTTGAGAGGTGGAAGGGTTCAGGCATAGAAGTACACATATATTCTAGTGGTATCAAAGAAGATCAAGAGCTTCGCGTTGGCAACCTAATTTATGGAGGCTTGAGAAACTACTTCAGTGGATTTTTCGAATGAAAACAGAAACAACTACGGGGAGATTGCCAGGTCGTTGGTTTACACTAAAATTAAAATTCATTCACAAATGAAGTGCACATCTCATGTATTAGCAAAAAGCTAACTATATGGACTGAGACAAAGTTGATGCTAAAAACTCTTCAAATCTTGATGAATTCTCTGTCAGAACTCCTCCGCAATTTAACATAGAACTTAAGTAGCTTTGTTGGCAGGTTCGTCTTGAGGCTTCATAGCAGGAAAGAACATGACCTCCTTAATATTTTGTGAATCAGTAAGCAGCATAGTGAGCCGGTCAATCCCCAAACCCCAACCAGCAGTGGGGGGCAATCCATAATCCAAAGCCTTGCAAAAATCTTCATCAAATGCCATTGCCTCATCATCACCAGATTGCCGGTCCTTTAGTTGCGCAGCAAATCGCTCACGTTGTACCACAGGATCATTCAACTCCGTGTATGCATTGCAAAGTTCATGCTTATTGATGAACAATTCGAAACGCTCAGTCAAGCCTAGCTTCGATCTATGCGACTTTGCCAAGGGGCTCATAATCTCAGGATGGTTAGTGATAAAGGTTGGATTCACACATATCTCCTCCAAGAAATGTCCAACAAGCTTGTCTAACAACCGCGATGTTGTTTGAGGAGGTGGGCACTTGACATTAAACTTGGTGCATACATCCAGCAAATACTTGTTGGTTGCGTCGCTTGACAGATCCTTGGGTATCTCAATGCCAGCCATCTTCTCCAACTCTCCTATCATCTCAATCCTTCTGAATGGAGGAGTGAAGTCAATCTCTATTGGATCCTTGTCCATCCCATTTGCGTGGTACTTAATTTTATAGCCACCAGTCAATTCCTTTACCATACCACTCAACATCTTCTCCGTGATATCCATCAAGTCTTTGTAATCCGCGTAAGCCATATAAAACTCACACGTAGTGAACTCTGGATTATGTGTCAGATCAATTCCTTCGTTTCTGAATCGTTTTCCTATCTCGTACACACGGTTGAATCCACCAACAACCAGCCTCTTGAGATTTAGCTCAGGGGCAACACGCATGAAGAGATTCTTGTTGTGTTCATTATGATGAGTAACAAATGGCCTGGCTGCTGCTCCACCAGCAATCATGCTCATCATGGGGGTTTCTACCTCCTCGAAATCAAGATCGTCGAGGAATTTCCTAGTGTACTTAACAACCTTACCTCGAGTTCTGAATATTTGTCTTACCTCCGGATTCGACATCAAGTCCAAGTAACGCTGGCGATATCTTGTTTCTTGATCCTTCAAAGTGTATGACTCTGGATTCCTAGCACTTCCAGGTACCCATGGATCAGTTTTCTTGGAAATATCTGAATTATCACCGCCAGTTCCTGCTTTATTTCTTGGCATCATACAGAGACAAGGAGATAAAACAATGAAAGATTTGGGGAGAACACTTAATTCTCCTCTTTTGCTCTTTCCTGGAAATCCAGTGAAAACACTTAATTCTCCTCTTCTGGTCTTTCCTAGAAATCCAGTAACACCAACAATGTCACCAAGTTTGACACCAGAATGGAAGCGTGTGAATTCAGCTTCATCCATGCCAGAATTCCGTGCATCAACAATGAGTTGCACCTTCAAACCCTCATCATGCAAATCATAAAACAACAACTTTGAAGATGAAGTTCTCTTTTGCATAATCCTACCACCCAAAGAAACTTGAACATCTTCACCATCCGCCAATGTTTCAAGGTGTTCACCATCAGCCAATGTTTCATACTTTTTGATGTATTCAGCAAGAGTCATCGAAACACGGAACTTGTTAGGGTATGGATTTTCCCCTGACGCCTTCTGAGACGCAAGCCATGTATTCCTGTTCTCAAAGTATTGAGTAGGATCCTGAATATCAGCTTCAGAAATTTGAGGTGTAGAGGGGGCCATGATGATTTGGGAAGAAGGAAAGCGTTTTTGAGAAATAGATTTATGTGGTGGTTTTATTATAAATGTTTGAGTTTTCTTGTAGACCAAGTTTATGTGTGTATATATATCGTGAAAGGACAAATAGTCCCACATCCCTAGTTTTCGCATAATGAACTTAAAATATAACGTGGAAGGGCCGTTCCAGTTTTTGCCAATTAGTTTTGAGTTGGATGCCCGCAGTCTTTAACAAGGTATCAGAGCAAGGTCCCATACGCGGGGTGTAGGCCGAATTAGTAGCCGTCGTGACCCGAGTGGGCACATGTACACCCGTGACCAAATGACTGGTCACTCGTATGACATGTACGTGGGGTGGACCGTGACCGATGTCACCTGCACACCCAAGACCCAGATGTGCGTAGGTCAACGTGTTAGGCCGAGTGACTGGCCTTACACGTGAGGGAGGGTGTGAAAGGACAAATAGTCCCACATCCCTAGTTTCCGCATAATGAACTTAAAATATAATGTGGAAGGGCCGCTCCACTCATTGCCAATTGATTTTGAGTTGGATGCCCGCAGTCTTTAACATATATATATCTATATTATAAAAAGAAGTGTTGTGTGTGTAGCCTTACAAATCCGGCCATCGATTTTATCATCCTACGATGCGGATCGATTGGTTATATGTTTTATATAGACGTCCGTCTGATCTCTTAAGATTTAATTATTTTGGACGACATAGATTATGTCGTGGCCCGTACCAAAGCAAATTTCAAGATAGACATGGTTCTGAAATAGGCTATGCCCGACCACCAAGGTAACGAGCCCTTATTAGTTTACTTGACCTAACACGCCTAAGCTACCAAAAGAGAAAAAGTAAAGCGTGAAAGCGCAAAACAAAAACGAGTGGGACTCGTTTGGTTTTTCTTTTTTGTGAGCATTGTACAAACAGGAAGAAAAAATTAATTTCCTTTTGCAACGTGGTTAAGATTTGGACTTAGACTTTTCTTCTCGGGATTGATAGTTTTTTTATCCCTTTTCTTTTTTTTTGAAGCATCCTTTTGATATTGAGCATCAATATTTGTGATATACAGTCGATCAGATACGGGCCATACGGCAACGTCAGGTACTTGCGAGACTACGGCAGGGCTGTGGGTCCTGGCTAATTAGACCAACCAACAAAATACTGAAATTCGCGTAAAGGACTACGGTCGGGGTTGTAGGCCTCGGCTAATTTGATCCCATTAACAAAATACCAGAATTTGCGTAAGGGACTACAACTAATTTGACCCCACAAACAAAATACTGGAATTTGTGTAGGGGACCACGGCCGGGGCTGTAAGCCCCGACTAATTTGACTCCATCAACAAAATACCGGAATTTGCGCTACAACCCCGACTAATTTGACACGACAAACAAAATACTGGAATTTGCGTACGGGACCAAACAACAAAAAGAAAAGAAATCAAAAATGGTTGAGCCCCGGCCGTAGGCCGGAATTTGCGTAGCGGACTACGGCAGGGGATGCAAGTCCCGGCTAATTTGGCCCGACCAACAAAATACCGGAATTTGCGTAGGGGATTACAGTCGGGGCTGCAGGCCCCGACTAATTTGCCCAGACCAACAAAATACAAGAATTTACGTAGGGGACTACGGCCAGGGCTATCAACCCCGGATAATTTGACACGACCAATAAAATACTGGAATTTACGTAGGGGACCACGTCTGGGGCTGTAGGCCTCGACTAATTTGACCCGACCAACAAAATACTGGAATTTGCATAGAGGACCACGGCCGGGGCTGTAAGCCTCGGCTAATTTGACACGATCAAAAAACATTAGGGTCGCAAGCCCCAAACAACAACAAAAAATCTAAAAAAAGTTGAGCCCCGGCCGTAGGCCGGGGTGATACCTAGTATATATATATATATATATGGAATCTACTTGTGTTGCGTGTTCCCCAAGTAGAAGATTTCCTAAACATATCTTTTTTAAGGAACCCAAAAGGAAGTAGAAGATTTCCTATTCAAGTAAAAAGATTTCATATTTGACCGTGTAAACAGGGTTAAAATATTCCACCCTGTTCTCATCTTGACAAGCGATTTCTTTTTCTCTCTCGCGTCCCTGATGGAAAAAGAAGAAGATGAAGAATTATATAGAGTTGAAGCTTTCACAGGATATGGGAAGTGTTGATCATCAAACTTGGGTTATGAAGCTGAGAGAATGATGAAAGCTGGTTTTCACACCCTACACATAGACATCAGTGATGGGCACTTTGTCGATAATATTACTGTTGGACCTTCAGTCGTCGAAAGTTTATGGAAGAGCACCAAGGTAAATCTGGAGTGCCACCTTATGGTTAGAAATCCCCTTTGTTAGAATACGGGCATCCAACTCAAAAGCAATTGGCAATAAGTGGAGTAGCTCCACACCTTATATGGACCGTTGTATGGTTGCCCTGCCTTCTTGGGTCTTACTGGGTCTCACGTCTCATACAGGGCTTGGCTGTGATAACATATTAGAATACGGGCATCCAACTCACAACCAATTGGCAATGAGTGAAGAGGCCCTAAGAGATTATAAACCACATGATCTTAGATTGCCCAACAATGTGGGACTAATAATCTCAACACGCCCCCTCACGTGTATCCTCGTTGGGTCTAACACGTGAACAATAAATCGGGTGACGCGGAGTAAAGGCGCGGCCAAAGACTCGTCGTAAATAGCCTGCTCTGATACCATGTTAGAATACGGGCATCCAACTCAAAACCAATTGGAAATAATTGGAGTATCTCCACACCTTATATGGACCGCTGTATGGTTGCCCTGCCTTCTTGGGTCTTACTGGATGCCCGCAGACTTTAATTTGGTATCAGAGCTAGGCCCGTGTGTGAGTAGGCCCAACGGTCACCACAGAACGTAGGTCCACGTGTTAGACCCAACGAGGCTACACGTGAGGGGGCGTGTGAAGGATAATAATCCCACACTGTTAATATCCGTTTAATAACTTAAAATATAATATGAAAGGGCCACTCCACTCATTGCCAATTGGTTGTGAGTTGGATGCCCGTATTCTAATATGTTATCACAGCCAAGCCCTGTATGAGACATGAGACCCAGTAAGACCCAAGAAGGCAGGGCAACCATACAGCGGTCCATATAAGGTGTGGAGCTACTCCACTTATTTCCAATTGGTTTTGAGTTGGATACCCGTAGACTTTAACGATCTTCGTTATGTGGAACCTCTTGTAAAAGTCGGGGTATCAGGTTTTACTTTTCATATTGAGGCATCAAAAGATAACTGGCGTGAGCTAATTTGCAAGATTAAGGGGAAGGGCATGAGGCCTGCTGTGGCACTAATGGCTGAAACTCCAGTTGAATAAGTTTTTCCACTGGTTGAAGATGATTATCCAGTCGACATGGTCCTTATCATGACAGTGGAACGTGTATTTGGAACCACTACCCGAGCCTTTTCTTCCACCTCTCCCTGATCAAACTTCCCATGGGACCCTCTCCTTTCAGTCGAGTCTCTAAAGAGCCTCTCCTTAAATCCGTACTTACATATGATAAAAGATGATGGAAATTGAGGATGAGTAATTGAAGGATCTCGCTTTAAGTCTCATCAATATCATTTCTTGACAAAGAGAACGGGAAGAACTCAATTCAATGCTTCATCTTCCGCCAATAGTCTCAGAGACAGCACAGGGACTCAGATTCAATACAGTTTCGTCCAGTCTTTGATTGACAGAGGGCGGGATAACATACCTTTCTTTATTGAATTTGTAAACTTCCTAAAAATGTGCTTTCAGTTTCAGATTGGTCATTTTCCCTACTAAACCAACTGTTGAGCTGGTGCTGCCGGTATATCCTACAGCTGGTGTTTGTTAGTTCTTGTCGATCCCAGTTGCTTTCATTTCGTTGGTAGTTGTTCTTCTGTAATTATGCTTCCTTCCCCTATTAAAGAAAGCTAGTAAACATCCTTCTCGATTAATCGTAGGTAAGGTCGCTAATGACTTGCTTTGGAAGAGAAAGAAAAGAAAGAATCTTTCCCATGTCTTTCTTGGTTGGACAAATCCAACCGGTCATTTTTTATAAGTCTTTCTTAAAAGAGCAAGAAGCGTAAGAGAAAATGCAAAGTATGAATGGTACACAACCCACTTGAGCAATTTGCCATTATTCCGCTCATTCATATGAAGATAGGGAACTTGTACTTCTCATTCACAAATCCATCTTTGTCTATGTTTCTCACTCTCAGTTTGGTCCTACTTCTAGTTCATTTTGTAACCAAAAACGGAGGAAGAAACTTAGTGCCAAATGCCTGGAAATCCTTGGTCGAGCAAATCTATGACTTCGTACTGAACCTGATAAACGAGCAGATTGGAGGTCTGTCTGGCAATGTGAAACAAAATTTTTTCCCTCGCATCTTGGTCACTTTTACTTTTTCTTATTTCGTAATCTACTGGGTATGATACCTTATAGCTTCACAATGACAAGTCATTTCCTCGTCACTTTGGGTCTCTCGTTTTCGATCTTCATCGGGATCACAATCGTGGGATTTCAGAGGAACGGGCTTCATTTCTTAAGCTTCTTGCTACCTGCAGGAGTCCCTCTCGCATTAGCCCCCTTCTTAGTACTCCTTGAGCTAATCTCTTATTGTTTTCGAGCATTAAGCTTGGGAATCCGATTATTTACTAATATGATGGCCGGTCATAGCCTTGTTAAGATCTTAAGTGGCTTTCCTTGGACAATGTTATGTATGAACGATCGCTTGTTCTTCATAGGTGATCTAGGCCCATTATTCATAGTTCTCGCATTGACAGGTTTGGAATTAGGAGTAGCTATTTCACAAGATTATGTTTCTACGATCTTGATCTGTATCTACTTGAATGATGCTATATATCTACATCAAGTATCTAATTTCATATATCGGCCAAGCACATTGATCTGTCTCTTTCCAAGTCAGTAAACTCCCAACCTTTCGTTGGTCAACAATGCACAGTCAGTTGCAGGCATGCGAGAAAAAGAGAGTTTTCTTCTTCTGCAGGCATGCGAGAAAAAGAGAGTTTTCTTCTCCTACAGATGTCATTTTCAGGCATGCGAGAAAAAAAAAGTTTTCTTCTTCGAAACACCTACAAATGTCGGTAGCGGATCAATTCCAACGAGCATTTCAAACAACTCTGAAGATGTCTGTCTAGGGGGAATCATTCAATCTCTATTTCATGACAAATCTGAATCGATGGCTCTTATCCACTAACCATAAAGATGTAGGTACTCTCTATTTCATCTTCGGCGCCATTGCTGGAGTGCTGGGTACATGCTTCTCAGTACTGATTCGTATGGAATTAGCACGACCCGATGATCAAATTCTGGGTGGAAATCATCAATTTTATAATGTTTTAATTACGGCTCACGCTTTTTTAATGATCTTTTTTATGGTTATGCCGGCGATGATAGGTGAATTTCGGAATTGGTTTGTTCCCATTCTGATAGGTGCACCGACATGGCATTTCCACGACTAAACAATATCTCTTTCTGGTTGTTGCCACCAAGTCTCTTGCTCCTATTAAGCTCAGCCTTAGTAAAAGTAGGTAGTGGTACTGGGTGTACGGTCTATCCTCCCTTAAGTGGTATTACCAGTCATTCTGGAGGAGCAGTTGATTCAAGAATTTCTAGTCTTCATCTATCTGGTATTTCATCGATTTTAGGTTCTATCAATTTTATAACCACTATCTTCAACATGCGTGGACCTGTAATGACTATGCATAGATTACCCCTCTTTGTGTGATCCGTTATAGTGACAGCCTTCCTCCTTTTATTATCTCTCCCGGTACTGGAAGGTGCAATTACGATGTTATTAACCGATAAAAACTTGAATACAACCTTTTCTGATCTTGCTGGAAGCATCGGGAAAAAAAGATCTGGTGTTGAAACTGGAATAGATTATTTATCTCGGGAAGGCAATCAGAAATGGATATGTGATCACATCATCTCCTCACCTATGGAGAAAGACCAATCTAGTTCAGCCAATCCGGTATCCGTACCGGCAGCTGGAGAAGGTTACGTTCTACTCATGTCGGATGCGGTCAGGATTCAAGAATTAGAAGATAAGTTAGCTTTTCATATTCTAATTGAGAAGAAAAAGCTGAGTTCTTCTATGTTTCAGGCGGTAGTGGATACGCAACTGTCGATAGATAAGAAGATGGAGGAGACGCTTTTAACTGAAAGGTATTCCCGCGAATCTCTATTTGAGAAAAGGCACCAAATTCGGGGGTTTGTGTTCTATCCACAAGGTAGAGTGCTTTCTTATTCAGAAGCCTTCGAGCAAATGAAGGAAGGAATCCATCAGGGCGACGCCTACAAAAGGGTTTTAGAGGCTATGAGAAATATGAACCTCTTCTTGAGGGGAGGACAGATAAAGAAAGGAGACTAAAAACTAAATGAAGTAGAAAGGAGACTAAAAAATAAATGAAGTAAAGAAGAAGGTAGCGCTACTAAGAACCTAGCAGAACTTTTGATTGATCGGTGGAATGTAATAGAAAAGGAGACCAAATTCCTTTAGAATAGGTTCGGGCACTTGCGTATGAGGATCGAAACATCGTGTATATGATTATAAATTTTATATAAAGAGTTTATCCGTAAGAGTAGCGGGATAGGCCTGCCTGGAGAGGACAGTTCGGGAGCATAACCATTTATCTGGGCTACTGAATCCAAAGTTTTTAGTTCCTTAGCTGTTACAAGCGTACAACCCGAAAGTTGAGCTTATGTTAGTTCCTTTTGAGAATTGACCTACTTATTTTTTAACTATGAGGTCTTGAATATACTACCAAAGGCCCTAGCTTTTTCTTTCGATACTCTCCCTTTTATTGAAAGTTTTGACTCTTCGCATTTATAGAAAGAACCTAAAAGACAGGAATCCTACCAAGGTCCCATTTTTCCATCTTTGTTGTCCATTTCGTTAAGGTAGAAAGAAGAAAATACTATGAAATCAATGTCAGGTTAACCGCAAGAGAGTTTGATCGCCATGGGTATAACCACTGCCCTTACATTAAAGTGAGCTTGGTTTGAAGGGTTGTAGCATAAAAAATATAATACTTAAAGCTAAGGGCTGGTCAAGTATAGTGGAAATAACCAAGGTGGGATATTCGCCTCGATTCAGAGTTAGTAGTGATTTCACCTAAGTGTTATTCGGAGTGTGACACGCGGAGATGAGCTGCTAAAGTTTGAAAGTTCAGGTAAGAATCGGTCAAAGCGAAACGTTAAGTGAGGGAAGAGTCCCAGTCAGAATCATGGAATAGGAGCCCTGGGATTTCGCCACATTCCTGCACTCACCTTGGTACGGTTCTTCGCTCGGCGCTTAGCTCATTTTTTTACCCCAGATATCAAACCTTAGGGCATTACTCAGAGAAAGACAAAAGCAAACTAAACAAACAAGCTCGGCTGGCTAATCAATGGTTCGCAGGAGGAGTAGAGTGATTAGCGGGAAATGGAGATTTCTCGTTCGTTAAAGTCCTGTCTGCCTGACCGTTGATTCAGTACGTTCATATCCCCTTGGGAAGTTTGATCCATCTTCTTCACCTCTAATGGTTGGTACTGAGCATCCAGGTGGGGGTTAGAATGGGATCTATCTCATTCCATCGTATATGACATGCACGTTTTTCTCACCCTTGTGGCTAAGAAGGAGAATCCCAGTGGAGTGGTTGATTACAGACCAATTGCTTGCTGCAATGTGGTGAACATACGCGAGATTATAGACCCACGATTTTGGTGTTTGATGCGTCTTTGTTGGTATACAATTGCAATTTATCCCTTACAAGTGTAAGATTTAGAAGAGAAGGCAGAGATCGTGAGTAGGGCAAGGAGACACGACCCTGACAGGATGGTTTTCTTCTTTTATTAGTCCCCCTTAACTCGCAAAAGAACTCAATCATGTATGGGGAATGCCTTGTAAGATCATCTCAACCCGGGTAAGCGATGGTTCCGAAAAAGGTTGTTCTGGTTCTCGTCCAAATAGCAATTAAGTTTCAAAGGGTTTGAGCTTGGAAGAAACCTTACATCAACAGATGATCAAACTAGCCTCCACTCTTGTACTTTCTTTCAGAACCTTGATCTAGGCATGAGGGGCCGTGGATACATTTGTCATCGGCTACACACAAATGGTGGAGCAAAAGCAAAAGAGGAACTCCAACTCCCGCCACCCATTCGCCGGAACTTCCTTAGTGCCTTAACCTTCTCTACCGCTTCAACAGCTTCTTCATCGTCTGTCGCTTCTCTTATATGGCATATTTCCCAAGGATGTGAAGCTCTTACCCGCTGTTTGACTACTAGACTTTCTAACTATTGAAGGATCTAAGAGAGGAATATGTGCTACATGTAAGGGATTTCATTCAATTGGAAGAAGTTGGATAACAGGGAATTCGAACCCACTACATCGTGGTTCCAGACCAATGTTCAACTATCAGACCAAAATTACGATAGAGAACTGGAAGTAAACTAGGTCTTTCTCCAAGAGGGAACTCCAATGTCAGATTGACGAATTCGTTCGTGCGTGCAACAGGTATAAGTATAAATGGGCAAAGTTGAAAATGCTATCAGTTGGTATCAGAGCGGAGATAAAAAATGATCAGATCCTAGTGGAGAAATAGCAAGTAGTAGTGGGCAAAAGGAAGCATAATTCCATGCCTGTGAGTACACGTTGGTCTTTCTTTTGCCTCATCTAGTTTCAGAGCCGGACCATATCTTAGGAGATGGGCTTTGCTAATGAATCCCCCCCTTTTTCCTTCGTAAAGCACCAATGTTAGTAGATTTTTGGTCGAATCTTAGTCGCACATAGATGAAAATATGATTCCTATTTAGGACATGGCAGCGTATGCGGAGAATCTCTTCGTCGGAATCAAAGCAAGAAAAGGGGTAGATAGGAGAAGGCTAAGTTCGCGCTAGAGTGTATAGAGGGGCATCTGCTCGCTCCAGTTAGTTCGAGAGGACCGAACCCGACGAAAGTCTTTGCCGGATCACCAGGACAAAAAGCAAGAACAAGTGGCGGAGAGCTCAGTGATTCCACCCGTCTAGTGTACGCTCATAGGCCAGTCGAGAGAGTCGTGGACATGGGCAGCTAGTTTTTGCAATCATTGAATACTGAAGTGGGTGGTCAACATGGATGCTTACGCCTGACTAGTTCACATACCTTGCAGCGAAAGTCAAAGGAAGAGGTCCTAAAGAAACTCGACCAACGAGAGAGGGCCTTTAGTAGCTCTTTAGTAGGGAAAAGGGATGGGCGGCAGAATCTGCACAATCAGAGTCATAGTGAAAGCCAATCAATAGCCAATGATTGCGATCAATCACATAATCCGCAACGTAGTGGTACTACTATACGAAGTGCTTGGACAAAAGAACCCTAATTCGTGCATGGAGTGAAGAGTGACCTTGAAAAGACTGGTCATAATGGACTTCTTTGGGCAGATAAGTCAGGAGATGTAAGATTCGTTATAGAAAGTGGACGTACTCTTGATTCATCTGGTAATCGAGAAAGCGTACATCTTGCGGCTTCTAGGTTAGCCAGTCCTTAGATATCAGTTGGAGATCTTGGAAGGGCTAGTTACTAGGAAAAGAGTATGCAAAACGCTATTTATAAGTTAAGTTGTCTTGGAAACTTCCTTTATATTATATTAGTGGCTGAAGCTTGCGAAAAACCATAATGTAAGGCCATAAACATAGCGGGATGCTGCTCCGAAATACGAGTACAATTTTTGGGGAGGTTAAATTTTTCGGGGTGAGACCCTAAGTAGTTAGAATGCTTTTCAGATATGATAAAAGGATAGTTGGAGGGAAAAGCTTATTGTTATGTATGCGCCATTGATATAGAACACCTTTACTCTATTTTACCTCACGCTACCCGATCAAGTTCACAACAAAATAGAAAGCATAGAGCTAGTTAAAGTAATGCTAAGGGCTTAAATCCTCATATCAGTTGAGAGAGCAAACCCAGCTACGCAACCATAGCTCGAGACTAGACTTCTGCTCTTCTGTTTCTTAAGAGGTGCAACTTGGCCTTATAAAATCGGGTGGGCACTGCCGGTTGCCACTCACTCCTAGCTTGACTGTCGGTCGCCACTCACACCTAGTTGGGCGGGTTGTGACATTGAGTAGGTCAGTCAACGTCGAATTGACATAGATAGACACTTTCTCGAATTGACAAAAGTTCTTGTTCGGTCGAGTCAGTTCCTCTCCTTTCAGTCGAGTGACTTCATCCCTCTCGGTCTCATTAAATGGATGATTAATCCCGTGTCGGGTATTTCCCTTTTGTCTCAAAATTTCCTAAAAGGATCTAGATCAGGAGCTATAAACAAGAAGATCTTGGTCGAGGTGGTGAGAAAAACCAAGTAAAGGCGGACAAAGCCATTTAATTTGGATAGGACGGGGCCTCCCTCCATAGAAGTGTACTGCCATAAGAGCGAAGGGTAATCTTTTTCTAGTTCTATTGATTTCCGCGCCTTCTGAAGTAGATCACAGACATTCCCACACATGATCACCCATCTATGAAGCTCGGTGAATGGTAGGCTTTGAAAGGGGACATAAAATAAGAGCAAGAGGAAGCCTACTTGTTAACCGCAAGTGCACGGTGTCGATTGTAGCTTGTGCAAGAACGGGTCATTTCCACGGGGACTAGGGTGTATAGTTAAAGTTTTTAAGCTAGTTATCTAAATTAACAAGGCAGTAACTAAAGCAATGAGGTAACAGTGACAGAGAACAAAGAAAGTGAAATTCAGTGGCAGTGAATAAGAAACATTGAAACAAAGATAAACAAACCAAGGCTGTGAGCCAAGGGCAGTGATAAAGAAACAAAGGCAGATCCTCCAGCTATGTTCTTGTCCCTTGTTAGTTATCAGTCAGCTTCTAGGATTTCTGAATAACTAGATGACAGTTGCGGTTCAAAGCCGGCTGTTCATCTAAGGGTTGGTCTAGAAAGGAGGCTAAAGGCACTAAGATAATTCTAAACCTTGTAGTAATTGGGTCTCTCACACTGCAAATACTCGCAGAGAAGCTTGCTTAGTGTTTTAACAACCTAAAAGGATGTTCAATCCTAGACAATTCAAGCACAACAAGATCAAAGCATGGATAGGATAAAAAAAATTGAAATGTACAACATCATTTAAAGTAAAAACTAACCCTTGAGGCACTGGCTATTCCAGTCCTCTTGGGTGAAGCACTGGCTAGTCCAGGCATACCTCTAACACATACCCATCATCCCTATTTATACACAAATCCAAAATTAGGGTTAACACCCTCTTCCCCAAAACAGTGAAATTAGGGTTTGGTGAAAATCAAAATTAGGTTTTACCTAATCACTGATAGCAATTATAACTCTTCACCCATGCCTTTATTTCCTCTCCTGATGCAACCCATGCCTTCAATTTGTGCATGCAAGCTCAATCCCAAAAATCCCCAAATAAACAGTAAATTAGGGTTTTAAAATTACTCGTTACCAACTCTCTGAAAACGAATGATAACTCTCACCCATGCTTCCAATTCTTCTCCTGATGCTCCCCACGCTTCAATTGCTTCTCAATTTCGACCTAATTTCCCAATTTTACACGCTAGGGTTTATGATAGAAAACGAGCAGAAATTGAGAAAATAGGTGGGTAAGGAGAAGGGAAAATGATGTGATTAGGTTCCTTTGATGGACGTGGTGGTTATGATGATGGTTGAGGTGGTGACAGAGAGTTGGTGGCGGAGCATGTGGTGGAAATGATGGTGGTATGGCATCTGTAGAGGAAGAGAAAGGGAAAGAAGGAGATGGCTCGATGGAAAATTGATTGGGTTTGTTTGGTTTTGGGTTATAAACCTAGATGCTAGGGTGTTGAGTGGGTTTAGCAATTGTTGATGAACAGCGAGGATGAGACGTTGGATGCGAAGATGATGGATCGATCTAACGGCGATATGGAAGGAATAGGGAAGCGACCGTTGGATGCCCGATACAACGAAACTGACGGCTCAAGATGGAGTTAGGTGCTGTAGTGTTTGACATGAGCTTCAGACTTCGATGCACGACAATGAAGCGACCGTAGGATGCTGAGATGATCCAATCTGACGGCTAGAAAGGGAAACGGGTATGGATATAGGAATTGGATTTGGGTGAGGGTTTTGGGCCTTGGGTATGCCAAGCCCATATCTTCTTTAAGAATAATTCTTCCTCTTCAAGCCCACTTCTAGTTTATCCGGCTCTTGAAAACATCATTCTTCGCTGCCTTCCTGCGGGAGTCTTGACCGTTTCTTTGCTCTTTTCGCTCAACAATTCATCCAAGCTTTATTTAGTACCTAAAAATACAAAATTAATTAATAAAAATATTTATTCTTGAAAACAATGAAAATACAGAATATGGGATAAAATGTAGAATTAATGCACAAAAGATGAGTTAAATGCCAAGAAAAATATATAGAAATATGCACTTTTTAGCACTCATCAAATACCCCCAAACCTGAATTTTACTTGTCCTCAAGTAAAACAAAACTAAGGAAATCCTACCTATACCACTGTCGCTGGTCTCTCGAATGCATTTAGCATATGCACTAAGCCTTTTAAACCACTAAGTGTCCCTAGTGGACGAGTGAAGTCTCGTGAAGGTTTGCTTAGAACGTACCTACAAAGTTCTAGGACAAAATATAAGCTCAGATTCCATCAAATGTGACATGTGCAAGTCAGTTTAAGCTCACAGCAAAATGGAGATGTCAATCTAGCTATCTAAGACACAATCCTAGCACTGATAACAAATAAAGACATGTGATAAGAGTGTAAAGTGTATCTACACATGTGTAAAGAAAGATCGGATGTTATGACTACTAATCACCAAGAGATAGTTTCTCAGGCTAAGAACCAAGGTCAAAATCTAGCTAGCTGTCCGGACTTTACGATAATTGTGAATGAGTTGGAGGTATTTCACAATTACTCGCGTTGTACATCAATGGCATACACCCTCCTTGCTTATTACAATGAAACAACAAAATGACTCTTTACATGACTCTTATTTACATTGACTACTCTCTTTTATTTTTGGAACAAGAGAGGATGGAATTGATTTTTATTTTTTTTTTATTTTTTTGATTTTTTGATATTTTTCTGAATATATACTTTCTTTTTTTTTTTGTGAATGGAATTTACAACATGGTAACTCTTTTGATACATAGAGAGAAAGGAATAAAAATTACATGACACTTAGGAAGAGGTAGCCCTTTTTGATGCACCCAGTTAAATTCGATGGTTGTCTTTCTTAATGTAACCTCCACCTTCTATCCCAACCAACCAAAGAACAAGCTAGTAAAGTTTCGTTCAGTATTCTAAAGTGATTGGCAACTAAAACTTCCGATGGAACACCTCAAGGATGAGGCTATACATGTATTGGTAGATCGTGCGCGTGCAAGTTTCTTATCACTATGTGAATTGTGCTAGAATCAGGGGTGCCTAAATATCTAGACTAAGAATCCTAATAAAAATACATATTTGCACAAGAGTCAACATTTCAAGGTAAATGAGCTCCATTTTTATGTTTTTTTAATTTTTTAATTTTTTTTTTTTAAATTTAAATTTTTTCAAAAAGAAGGAGTTCTTGTTTTCAATTATGGCATATTATCATGGTATCTACTCTATACCCCCAAACCTAAACTAAACATTGTCCTCAATGTTTCAAAAGATGTAAAGAATTATAATACAACATATGAAGAGGATTATGCTGAGTACAGAAAAAGGAAAGAGAATACCCGATTTCGGCGAAAGCAATATCAGAACTCCGTTATTCAAGACAAGAATCCAACATATGTCGACTAAGAGTCACATTGGATTAGCACAATATATACAAAAGAAACAAAAGATTTAACTAAGAAATTATCTCCTGGATTATATACAAGAAAATTCTACCATACATTTGGTTTTGTGGGAAACATTTGGTTTTACGGGAAATATTTGGTTTGTAGGGGTTTGAAAAACTTTTGGTTTTAATTGGGAAAAAGAGAAAGAAAGGTTTGGTTTTTAAATGGGTTATGTGGTGAAGCCCACTTAATTTGGTTTTTAAACTTTGAAGACAAAGACCAGGATTTGGTTTAAATGGGTGATGCAAATGGATGTTTTTGAATCAAAAAGAGCCCAAAGTACGAAGCCCACAATTCAGTGAACTAGGCCCAGTTGGGTTTTCAGTTTGTTGAGGCCCAGAGTTCAGTTAAATACTAGGCCCGGATTTTGGTTTTCAAAGTTACAATTACAAGCCCACAGACAGTTTAAACAAGCTCACAGAAAGTTCAAATAAGCCCACAAACAGGGTTCATGAGCCCAGTTGGGTATTTAACTGTTGGACTCTCAGAAATTCAAAGTACGAGGCCCACTTGGGCTTGAAATTTATTTTCAAAATTTTGGGTTGGGTTCAAGCCCACAGTTCAGTAACAAGCCCAGATTCAGTTTGAGTTGGGTTTAGGGCTAACAGAATAGCCAAAGGATTAGGCCCACTTGGGCTTTGAAACTGTTTTGAAAACTTTAGTTTGGGTACAGCTCATAATTCAGAAACAGAAAATAATTACAAGCCCACAAAATAAACACAATTACACTTTCAGAAATTTCTACTTTGAGTTTAGGCTTACACTCTGAAGAGGGGATCCCCGTTGGGCTCCTTAGTTTCACAGACCAGTTGGGCTTGGTTCTCAGCAACAAGCTCAGACCAGCAACTCAACAACAGCAGAAGGAAAACAGCAACAGCACCAGAGGCTGGCTGTAGCAATGGCCCAAGCACCAGCAGCAGCAGGAACTCAGCAGCAGCAGGGAGAAGAAGAAGAAAGTAGCAGCACAGCTGCAGCAACAACATCAAGAGCACCAGAGGCTCAGCACCAGCAGCAGCAAGTGGCAAGCCCAGCAGCAGCAGCACAGCAGCAGAGGCTGGCCGCAGCAACAGGAAGCAGCAGCAGCAACAACACCTGTTGGCTCAAAAAGAAAAGTAAGTTTCTCTTGAAAAAGAAGCAATGAGGGATCAATACAGCAGTGATATGCAAACTAAGATGCAAACTAATATGCAATATGCAAGATGCTAATGCAAGTTACACTAAGATGCAGTTAACCTAAGATGCAATGCAAAACAGTAAGATGCACAGCAATTTATGCAAAAACAGCAAACTAAGATACAAGAAAAACTTCAACAAAACAGCAGCCAAGTCCCCGGCAATGGCGCCAAAAACTTGGTAGGCTTTGAAAGGGGACAGAAAATAAGAGCAATAGGAAGCCTACTTGTTAACCGCAAGTGCACGGTGTCGATTGTAGCTTGTGCAAGAACGGGTCATTTCCACAGGGACTAGGGTGTATAGTTGAAGTTTTTAAGCTAGTTATCTAAATTAACAAGGCAGTAACTAAAGCAATGAGGTAACAGTGACAGAGAACAAAGAAAGTGAAATTCAGTGGCAGTGAATAAGAAACATTGAAACAAAGATAAACAAACCAAGGCTGTGAGCCAAGGGTAGTGATAAAGAAACAAAGGCAGGTCCTCCAGCTATGTTCTTGTCCCTTGTTAGTTATCAGTCAGCTTCTAGGCTTTCTGAATAACTAGATGACAGTTGCGGTTCAAAGCCGGCTGTTCATCTAAGGGTTGGTCTAGAAAGGAGGCTAAAGGCACTAAGATAATTCTAAACCTTGTAGTAATTGGGGCTCTCACACTGCAACTACTCGCAGAGAAGCTTGCTTAGTGTTTTAACAACCTAAAAGGATGTTCAATCCTAGACAATTCAAGCACAACAAGATCAAAGCATGGATAGGATAAAAACAATTGAAATGTACAACATCATTTAAAGTAAAAGCTAACCCTTGAGGCACTGGCTATTCCAGTCCTCTTGGGTGAAGCACTGTCTAGTCCAGGCATACCTCTAACACATACCCATCATCCCTATTTATACACAAATCCAAAATTAGGGTTAACACCCTCTTCCCCAAAACAGTGAAATTAGGGTTTGGTGAAAATCAAAATTAGGTTTTACCTAATCACTGATAGCAATTATAACTCTTCACCCATGCCTTTATTTCCTCTCCTGATGCAACCCATGCCTTCAATTTGTGCATGCAATCTCAATCCCAAAAATCCCCAAATAAACAGTAAATTAGGGTTTTAAAATTACTCCTTACCAACTCTCTGAAAACGAATGATAACTCTCACCCATGCTTCCAATTCTTCTCCTGATGCTCCCCACGCTTCAATTGCTTCTCAATTTCGACCTAATTTCCCAATTTTACACGCTAGGGTTTCTGATAGAAAACGTACAGAAATTGAGAAAATAGGTGGCTAAGGAGAAGGGAAAATGATGGGATTAGGTTCCTTTGATGGACGTGGTGGTTATGATGATGGTTGAGGTGGTGACAGAGAGTTGGTGGCGGAGCAGGTGGTGGAAATGGTGGTGGTATGGCGTCTGTAGAGGAAGAGAAAGGGAAAGAAGGAGATGGCTCGATGGAAAATGGATTGGGTTTGTTTGGTTTTGGGTTATAAACCTAGATTCTAGGGTGTTGAGTGGGTTTAGCAATTGTTGATGAACAGCGAGGATGAGACGTTGGATGTGAAGATGATGGATCGATCTAACGGCGATATGGAAGGAAGCGGGAAGCGACCGTTGGATGCCCGATACAACGAAAATGACGGCTCAAGATGGAGTTAGGTGCTGTAGTGTTTGACAGGAGCTTCATACTTCGATGCACGACGATGAAGCGATCGTAGGATGCTGAGATGATCCAATCTGACGGCTAGAAAGGGAAACGGGTATGGATATAGGAATTGGATTTGGGTGAGGGTTTTGGGCCTTGGGTATGCCAATCCCATATCTTCTTTAAGAATAATTCTTCCTCTTCAAGCCCACTTCTAGTTTATCCGTCTCTTGAAAACATCATTCTTCGCTGCCTTCCTGCGGGAGTCTTGACCGTTTCTTTGCTCTTTTCGCTCAACAATTCATCCAAGCTTTATTTAGTACCTAAAAATACAAAATTAATTAATAAAAATATTTATTCTTGAAAACAATGAAAATACAGAATATGGGATAAAATGTAGAATTAATGCACAAAAGATGAGTTAAATGCCAAGAAAAATATATAGAAATATGCACTTTTTAGCACTCATCCGTGAATCGAGTATAGACTCAATGGACCAAGAAAAAAGCCGACTTAGTTTCATTGAATAAGAAGGATATGGCCCAAGCTTAGTCGTCGATGGATAGAGTAGGGGGTAGGCATAGAAAATATAAGGAAGATAAGACCAAAAGCTAGAAAAGGCCTAGCCGGGAAGAGCTCATGCGGGGAGATATGAGGGATGGGTAAAGAACATTCCATGGTGTGGGTGCTTCCGCCACCGGTACGCACTGGATCCGCCAAACGCGCCAAGCCTACAAGAGCAGTTGGGTAACTAGCAAACTCTTATTATTATGTCGGAAAGAAGGGTTGTTATTACTTAGTGGCTTTTTACGTTTTTGAATCCTAGGCGGAAGAAGCATTGATTTTCTTCCTACAATGGCTCGGAGTTTATCCCTAAGTTGGATCATACCACTTTACAAAAACGATCCCGCTTCAACAATTCTTTAAGGGTGGTTCGGGATAAGGAAGACTCGCTCGTTGACGATAGCTTCACGAGTTCATGAACAGTTTTCCAGAGTGACCTCTATTCATAAGTGGATACCCTATTCTAGAAAGTCCAGAAAAGATCAACGTAGGACTTCTGGCCATTGGATTAGGTCTACCTTTTGGTTCACTACCTATGCCTAGCACACAACCAGGGTCGGAGGCAATGAAGTCTTCTTACTTTGGCAGGAGCACTGCGCCTTTCTTTGGTTTCAGATTTAATAGATTCTTTTTGCATGATCACATTTCGCCGGACAGAACGTTAGGGTCAGGACCTTACAACATGTTTCATCTACGAACCTTTTGCATAATATTTTTTTTATCTCGGTCGGAGCGCCCACTACCTTTTCTAACTACCATGGGGCAGGGGTTGCAATTCCCCTTCGTTGGCAGAGCCATTTACTTCATCGCATCCAAGTTATAAAGGAAGGGACCCTTCAATATGAGTCTTCAGAAGCTTCTGAACCAACAAATTCTTTAAATAGGGGAACCTTTCCAGATAGGTCAGCAAAGATATTTCCTCAAAAGGGAAACCAATAAAGCTTCTAGACCCGTTTCGAGTTAATTCTTTTTTTTTATAGAGGGAGTTTCCTATCTTTGATCAGATCAATCGTAAGCAACATGATAAGTAAAGTAGGCGAGAGTGCATATCTTCCATCTGTGTGATTGTAAGAAGGGGAGGTGAGATCCAGAGAAAAGGTATACTTGGCGTCTTTTTTGTTCGATCGAGGAAATTCCCTCATATACACGAAGCCTACGAAGCTCAGCCCTGTGACACTATCTGTTGGAACAATTGCTGAATTATGCCTGCAAAATAATCACACAAAAAACAAACAAAACATTGTTATGGCTGAGTCGCGGACTAGGTCACTTTCTTTAAGACGTTTCGCGGCTCTGCCCAAGATTGTGCAACCAGTTCTTCCATGTCGCGTCGTCCCCAGGGTAAAACAGCCGAGTTCAATATCTCTTTCACAATCACTCTTGCACCATGAGGAATGTGATACTACTACACTTCATTCTTGCTCAGAATCTCTTATAGAAAACAAATGATGTTCACAGATTGTTTTCTTTCACAAAAATATTTCCTTTGAAAACAAAAAACATAAAGAAGAACTCAACTCTCTCAAAAATTTTTTCCAACCAAAATCTCTCTTTATATTAAAAGGTTTTAACATAATTTAATCAAATATAATTATGGTGTAGTTAACACCATTAACTCCACAATATGAAACCCTCAAAGTTATAATGGTGTGTTGTTAATACCATTAAAAGTAGAAAAATGAAACGGTTAAATTAATTATAGGAAAAAATAATTACTTTTAATAAAGACTAAATTTTCAAATAAAAAACATATTTATTGGGATAAAATATTTTAAAAATATATTCCCAACAATCCCCCTCTTATATTTTTAAAACATTGAGCAAGAACGTACAGAGTTGTGCATAAGCAAAGGTGTCTCGCGACTTGAACTTTTACATAGTGTTAATAGGCTCTCTTAAAATCTAACCATAGAGTGAACATAAGTCTTGAACTCTAGGAGATAAAAATATTACTTAACACACACGACTATACTAGTGTAAAGTCTAAAGCCAACACATTATGTCCCTGCGCTTGTATCCCAGTTTAATGAATGATCTAGAGAACTACCCATATTCTCATAGAAAGCGGCCACACTTTCACATTCATATAGGTGAGTCTATCAAGAGTACTTCTGAATGTACCCCACTCTAAATAGAGATATAAACATAATTAAGAGTTTAAAATTTTAAAATTAAAAATTAAACTCAACCTTTACTCGTTTCAGGATGTCATGCCGTAGGATGAATTTTTCAAAAACATGATTCTCGCATCTCCATATCACCCATGACTTCGTCTAGTCCATTTGAACCTATTTCTAGGTTGGGTATCCATCATAGATGACTCAATCTCAATGGGCATCAACCTCATCCCTAAGATGTATTCACATCTTCTTATCAATCCTTTCATCAAAGGAATAATGGAAACTCGTTTCAGACACTATATAATCCATATTCTCATAAAATCAACTCTTATAGTTGTCGGTACATTCTCAATTCATGAAATAGCCGCGGTACTATCACATTGTATTAATATGTTTGTTCCTCTATCTATTATAGGATCGAATCGCTCCATCCCTTAAAGGATTCAACTGAAAGGATATCCCAAATCAGCTTCGCAATATCCTTAAAGGATTGCGGTAACCATTTAGATAGTGTATTTCTAGGCGTATGATGTGTTTGAAACACCTCATAACCTTCTCAATATTTTACCAATTTTCCATACTAGGATTGGCAAATCTGAATATAAAACCCCCACTATGGAAGCAATATATTACATCCCCACTACAAAAAATACTTATATATATAGTCAATCACGTAGCAAAGAAGCATACTGAGCTACCATACTCATGTATAATGCAATCACACATAATCTCAAAAGCATTATCACTAAACCAAATGAGTGAAAACTTGTTTACAGTCAGACTATATATATTTCTGTCTCTTTTAAAAATTCTATTTTCATTGAAATGAAAATGATCCAAAGAAAGAAAAAATTCATTTCAAAAATATACATTATCTTCACTCAAGTCTTTCATGTCAAATCGCAAACTAAGCATGTTCTCAATTTCATTTTCATCCTATACGTTAGAATAAAAATTCAAAAAATCATTTATGCATACAAAACAAAGAGTATTGTGCATTTCACTTTCATCAATTCTAAAATCATTCGAATGAATCAAGTAAACAACTTTATTTTATAAATTGTTTTAAAGTTGTTTTTCAGAATATAGAGGATAACTTATCTAACTTATATGATTTCTTTTATTGTAGAAACTACACAGTTTTCCATGCTTGGTTTACATAGATTCTCATCCTTAACTTACACAAAAGTATATATTTCTACTTATGACTATAACAAATCATACATTGTAGAAACAACATCAACAAACAAGCATGTAAGTTATTTAGCGACATGAATGTAAGAGTCAATAATTTTTTGTTTGCTTGTCTAAAAACAATAGGCTCATAAAAACTTTTTGCCAAAGATTTAATAGTTTGAAGAACAAAGTTACTCTCTATAAGAAGTTATCTTTCAAATTATAAGAAACAAAATATTCATGACTAAAAATTTAGTATCACTATATATGCTTTTCTAGGTTCATTCTTAGTGAATTACTTGTCACCTTCATTTTTCTAGTTCCTCTAATTTAAATCAAATGTGTTAAAGCATAGGATATGGAACCCCCACTATTTTTGACTCAAACAAGAATTTCAAAACAATATCCAAAGATCCCAAAAATTGTGAAAATATAAACCAATGATCTAAACCCAAAACGTTTTGCACAATATAGAGAAAAATTCAAACAATTTCTTGAAAGAAACATTGCTTAATATTCACTACTCAAAAATCATATTTGATATCAGGACAAGTTACTCGAAGCATCTTTATAAAATTCTCAAATATTTTATCTCATTTCAAACTTATGCAACTCGCGTTAGATTTGAAAGGGTACATGCTTTTATGAGTTTGGTAAGATTACATACATGTTATTCAAAAATTTACCAATTTTATAAGAAAATATAACATGCTCATATTCATCACTAACTCACTGATTTCTTAAAAAGCATGACAAAATCTCATATTTCAAATATTCAAAATTCAGTTTATGTTATTATAAAATTACAATATTATACTCAAACATTATATCCATAACATATCATTTGTAGTATTGCATTGATCAAACTCAACAAATTTCTAATCTCAATCTTGTAAATAACAAGATAGGCGGAAACTAGAATTCTTTCTCATTTCGGAAGTATGAACATCTTTAACTGTTCTACCCAAAGTAAACTTTGAGATCGTAACAATACCGAAAATCCTAGTGATGTGAGTATATCTCATCACCACTTTCTTTCAAACGATTTGGTTCAACTTTTGAACCATAACCTATCAAAACAAACATGGTGTAAAACACCAATATATACCAACCTCTCACCGTATCCACAATTTATATTAATTTAGCTTGAAAAGCATTGTTAATAATATTTTATATCCTTACAATGCCGTGCAAGAATAACAAATAAATTCATAATCAATATTATTTTCATTTCTTGGTGAGAGTTGATATTCACATTAGTTTTGACTAGGTTTCTAATTATTTCGGTTTTGGGTTCGTATAAAATTCCATCTCATAAGTTCCAAACTTATATGAGTCACATGTTTATTGTCATACACAATAATTCTCAATATCTTGTTTCCGTAAAATTTACTCTAAGATTGAACAATCAATTTATTCAATTTAGAATGTCATTATTTGATCACTACAATAACTACAAATAGTTCATCAAACATACCTCAATTGCTTTTAAAGATCAATTGGTTGTAAACCATTGTCCATTCTTTGCGCACTAACAAAGAAATCACCAACTCCATTGCTCCACACATCGATTAATCTCCCGCAATTTTTTATTTCGTTAGAAAATAAAATTTCCTCAAGTAAGTGAATTTTCACCTGTCACAATCATGTACATGTGAGCGTTTGAAACCAAAAAAAAAAAATATGTAAGGTATGCACTTACATAATTACTTGAAAATCAAATAAAACATAGAACTCCATGTTTCTCTTAAGTTTCAAACAAATATTCAAAGTTATATAGTTATAACCTATAGTTATAACTTTCCACTAAGCATATTATCAAGCACATGTGGTGCATTAGCTTAATCTCTAACAATGATCTTCTTTTTCATTTCCAAAACAAGAGTATGAAGTAATAATAATCAAAATAAAAATCAAAACATGAATTTTAATAATTTATTACATCTCAATCTTTAATCTCTAATGTCAAGTATCATCTCCTATTTTGGACAAACGTACACAACGAGTTTGAAATCACCACATCTCTCAATCTAAAAATCCAAAAAGGAAATTTCAAAATGAGTTTCGAAGATAAGTTCATAATTTAAAAGTTTCATGTTTCACACAAACCCAAAATATCAGCACAGAGATCAGAAATACTAAATTAATCAATACTAAATTTCTAATCGTCAGAAATTTTCAACAACATTATTCAGTATCGTGAAATACTCTAAAAATACTTTTCGGACTCCAAAAATTATGAAATTTTACAGGGATGATTCTTGTGATGTCTCATATACTCGGTTAACATTTCAAGACCCAATTCCTTTTCTTTAAAGAGATGCGCATAAAACTCTACAACATGTTAAAAACACCCATTTATCATCAACAATATTTTTCTATGTCAAAAATTCACAAAAAAAAATAATATTTAACCATGTTATTCCTAGTCCATCAAGATCATACATAAATTTACTTTTGGTATTAAGTAAACTAATTTCAAGCATCTTGATAAATTGCTAAAGAAGAATCATATCGTTTATATAATTTAATAAAACAAATTAAACAATGATATTTATCGCGTTTCAGCAATCGTTTCTTTTGATATCCGTGGCAGAATATAACGTCTTAAAATTGTTGGAACAATTGCTGAATTATGCTTGCAAAATAATCACACAAAAACAAACAAAACATTGTTATGGATGAGTCGCGGACTAGGTCGCTTTCTTTAAGACGTTTCGCGGCTCTGTCCAAGATTGTGCAACCAGTTCTTCCATGTCGCTTCGTCCCCAGGATAAAACAGCCGAGTTCAATATCTCTTTCACAATCACTCTTGCACCATGAGGAATGTGAAACTACTACACTTCATTCTTGCTCAGAATCTCTTATAGAAAACAAATGATGTTCACAGATTGTTTTCTTTCACAAAAATATTTCCTTTGAAAACAAAAAACATAAAGAAGAACTCAACTCTCTCAAAAAAAATTTCAACCAAAATCTCTCTTTACATTAAAAGGTTTTAACATAATTTAATCAAATATAATTATGGTGTAGTTAACATCATTAACTCCACAATATGAAACCCTCAAAGTTATAATGGTGTGTTGTTAATACCATTAAAAAGAAGAAAAATGAAATAGTCAAATTAATTAAAGCAAAAATTAATTACTTTTAATAAAGACTAAATTTATAAATAAAAAACATATTTATTGGGATAAAATATTTTAAAAATATATTCACAACACTATCAACCAACACTTTGTTCCCGGGCCCAGGCGCCTACTTCCTTGACTGTCCATATCCGACACCATTTGGATATTACTTATTTACACTATTTACAGTTAGACTAAGCGGACTACTTCTTTCGAATGAATACAATTCACGGATAAGCTTCATTCTACTTTTTATGCTGCATAAGATAGATACCTCCGTTACGGTTCGTACAATTTCAATGATCTGGATTTCTATTTGGCTCTAACGCCGATAAGAACTTCTTTACTTATCATAGAACTTGGTTGCTCGCTGGTTTGCTCTCCACGTGTAATTGGCTCTCCAATAAATAGGTCGCTCTACTAATAGGGATTCTTCCAAAGCCCTTATAAAAATCTTTGAATATGATTGCTCTTGCAATCCTATTTTAATCACAAGGCGTTAGATCTACGAACCTAATATAGTGTGGCACTTACCTGAGAGTTGCTTCTTATTACCTTTTAAAGTAGCTTCTTTTTCTTTCAGCGGATCATAAAAGCTAGCAGTCTTAACTAAGCCTCCAGTAATCAACTACTGAAACAACCAGTCCCTTTTCTGTCTTGTCCCTCGCAGCCGTGAGATAATGCCTCACCACTTAATTCAAGGGCAACAACGGGCGAAAAAGGTTCAGATACGGGGGACTCATATGTACTGCGGGAAGAGGATACAACTCTAGCAGAGTAGATCACACAACTTCCAAATTAATGTCCCTAAAAGCGTCTTTAACTCACGTTGATTTCCAGTCGCATCTCAGAAGAGTGGTCCAGGTCCTTAAAGGCGTTCTAGCTAAGAAAAACCCTCCTTCTATAGTCCACTCTCTTTCTTTAGCTTGCTAACGAACTCGTACCCGATAGCATGTGGATTGGTTCGTTTCGGACGTCGTAGTACTTCCCTCACTTCTTTCATTCTCTTGAAGGACTGCAGTACTCCCACACTTCTATCATTAGCAGACCTAAGACTGGATTGAGTTATTTAGTTACTACTTACGGTTGTTGATTGATTGGAGTGATTTCGGTCCCCCGGTTCATCTCTATATGTTAACTAGAAGTTTAGAAGCCAATCCCTTTCTTAATCGAGTCTAGTGGCCTTTGTTCGACCGGTTAGTTCACTCGCATCTGGATCTGGAGCTCACTTATTACGTCAATCGAAACCAGAAATTGCATAGAAAAAGTAAAACGCGAAATTCATTCACTGCAATCTGAGGGTTCTAAACCACAAGACTCGCGCTGGTCACTGGGATTCATAAGAAACAGAGTAGATGATATCAAGAAGGAGGATAGGTCCACTAGTAATGAATGCCGATACGATTCCATAAGTAAAGAGGAATATTCTTCATAGTAATCCAAACAGGAACAGCACGAAGTTCTTCAAGTTCCTTTTCTAGGTCTTGATGCCATGGCCTAATCAGAAACAATCGATTCGAAATGAAGATATGACCATATTCAAGGACCCAGACCCTTGAAACCGAGATCCCCTGTGTCTGAAATCAAGGATTTATGAAACGACACTGTGACGTAGAGCTGATCTCAAAATTGGATAGACAACCCCCACATCCTTGTCAGCAATTACTATGTAATCCGGTGGACGGGAAGGCTGCAAACTCTGCCGCTAACCACACAAGAGAGTGGTGTGATAAGACGAAGAATGCCCAGGAATCCATCTTTCGTCAATCAAAGAGGTAGGTGAAGAACAACTGGCGGCGGTATTGAAGGTTAGGATATTTGGTCTCCTCACCATAGGAGACCCAATCAAGAATCCATTCATACCGGATTCAGAATGCGTGAAGCCAATCCCCCGGATCCAACTCATTACATCATGTATGATCGACAAAGCGATCAGTCCCTTTCAATCGTCAGAGAAAAGCTATTGCAGGCCAATCGGTGAATGTTCTTGATTGAAGGTTCCATCCATGGGTATGTAGGATAAGACCTTCATCACCCACTCAGGCATTGGATCCAGTTATTGAATATAGCGACCTATAGCATGTAGCTTTCCAGATCCCTTGAGAAGTTGGGGGATAAGGAATTCCAACTCTAAGGCCGTGAGCTAAGTCTGCAAAGAAAGACCCGTGTCCTTTTCATAGAGTTCAATTTCAGAATGCAATACTCTCGTAGTAGCTGCATTATCTAAAGTAAGGTCCGTTTAGCACACAGTATACCAGGTTTGACGTAGTGAATTCTGCAAATATTAAAGTCTGCGGGCATCCAACTCAAAACCAATTGGAAATGAGTGGAGAGGCTCTAATAGATTATAAACTGCAGGATCTTAAATAACCCAATCATGTGGGACTAATAATCTCAACACGCCCCCTCACGTGTAGCCTCGGCGTGTCTTACAAACACGTGGACAATTAAATCGGGTGACGCGGAATAAAGGTGTGGTCAACTGACTCCACACAAATAGCCTGCTCTTATACCATATTAAAGTCTGCGGGCACCCAACTCAAAACCAATTAACAATGAGTGGAGAGGCTCTAATAGATTATAAAATGCAGGATCTTAAATAACCCAATCATGTGGGACTAATAACCTCAACAGCAAATGAATCAAATTACTTCGGCCCCTATCTCGTACTTCAAGTCAATATCATAGGAATAACAAATCCTATCTGGGGAGTACTCTGTAGGAACCCACTGCTTGTTCCGTTGCTTGTTCCGTTAATTCTTCTCTTGCCTTCTTTTTCATGTTAATAATTGTCATCTTTGGGACATGGGATTTCTTAGTGGTCTAAGACACAATCTTGATTTCGGGTAAGGGCTTGGCTTACGACGTGCTTGCGTGTTGGCTTGCTTAGACGACTTGCTACTAGCCAATTGAAAACAACATAGGTGAGTTCCGGGGAAAAGAGAATACTTGAGCAAGGGCTGTTAAGAGCTCCTGATGTTCTAAAGTATAAATAAAGATCGATGTGAAGGTCAGCAGCAGCGGGTCCAAAGACCTGAAGTTTCAAGCACCAGTCTTATCTTTCTTCCTCCAGGGTAAAGGCCCAGCTCTTCCAACAAGCTATGCTAGGCAGGCGGCCCTGGTAGAAAGGGATGTAATATTAATTTGTCGTTTCAATATTAGATTCGGTCCCATCTTTCCGCGGGAAAAGAGATACTAGTGATGTCGCCTCCTTTCCTGTATTCCCGGTATCACTTACCAATAGCCACTACGAAGAATCTAGAATTTTCGGTCCCTCTCTTCCCGACAACTGCTAGAATGAAGAACTGGCAACCACCTTCCCGGCGAAGCAGAAAACAAAGGCGCGTAATTAGTAAGACTATCTCGGGCGACCTGCGGGCATATACCTCTAATTGCATAGTAGAGTCATTTCATCCCAGATTTTGATCAGTAAAGAATTCCTCAACCTCCTAAACTCAAACTCTAGTCCCATTAGCTGATCTGCGACTAAGGAGCCGATATGTGTTGTAGTTACATAAATGAAGAGACAACAGATATGCGACATTCAACCGATATGCAACAGTCCTAGTACATTGTTAGTTGTGGTATAGCTCTTAGTAAGGCGTAGAGCAGTAGCAGTATTCACTTTTCCTGTTACAGAATCGACTCTGAGCGCTGTTTATGGCACGGTTAACGATGTCTTTAGGTGTTAGCCCTTCTTTCGCTGGTATTGAGATCTGGGAATAAGGAGTATCTAGACGCGTAAGCTAGGTGTCTTTTCGTGAATGCTCTTTCCTGCTAGATGGGATTTCCGTCTGATGAAATCACCCTAATTAAAAGACAAGAAATATCGTCGAAAATACAACATCTTTTATATGAAAAAAGGTATAAGTTTCATTCAACGAAACAAAGTAGAAGAGTTTTATCTTACTGGGAACGATTCAATGATAGGTCTGGAACGAGCTGTTATATATCCTTTTTCTTTCTTGTTGATCTAAGTCTTCATTCAGTAAACTCATAAGAGAATAAAAACTTCAATACGGACAAAACAAAAGCAAGATTCACAAGAATGACGTGTCATGTTAGAAGGGATGATTGGAGTCGGGGAAGGTAGGGATTTTTTTATCTCTTTTTTCCCTTAACTGTATTTGTACTGGCTCATATAGCAGCTTATGCTTCAAAGTTGAGCGGGGAAGTTGGGAAGGGTAGCAAGAGTTTTTGAAGGTGCTTAAGATAGGTCTTGACCATAGCATGCCAAGGATGACTATTAGTTTCTTCGGTTAATTGGAAAAAGAAGGATTGACAATAAAAGATCTTTGATTACGATGAAAAGAAAGACTCTCAAATAGACCGAGATCCAACTAAGGGTCATTTCTTGGTGAACATAATCTGCCATCATTTCTTCGATTCCTGCATTTATGTGTCATAATAAAGAGAGGTTCAGTAGGGAAATGAAAGAGACGAGAATCGACGGAAGCAGGGGTTAGTCGACTTCAAGGGTGGGTTTGAGGACTCACTCGTGACTAGAAGTGATGGTAGGGAATTGGATGATGTCATACTTTGTAAACTGCCACTTAGTTGTTAAAGTAAGGGAGAAACTCACTTTCTTGTCCTACAAGTAGGTCCGGAGATTCGAAATAACTCGACCGTAGATGCCTCTCCTTTTAGTCGAGTAAGAGAAATATACTTAACCCACCTAGGTTGTTTACTTACTTGTTATACGTATAGATTCATCCCCTCTTCGAGCTTGAATTGCTCAAGATTCCTTCATCTTCATATACCTCCCCACCAATAGATAGAGACAAATGGGAATAACCAAACCACATCTACAAAATTCCAATACCATGCAGCTGCTTCAAATCCAACATGATGCTCCTTGGTTAGATGACCAATATATTGGCGGAAACCACCGACGATCGAGAAGAGAGTCCCTATAATCACATGAAAACCGTGGAAGCCGGTTGCTAAGGAAAAGGTAGAACCATATACACTGTCCGAGATCGTGAAGGGTGCTTGGTAATATTCCATTACTTGAAAGTCAGTGGATACTAGAGCCATTAAAGCGGTAGCTACTAAAGCATAAACTGCGCGTCTTTCCTTCCCCGCGATTATAGCATGATGAGCCCAAGTTACGGCATCTCCAGATGAAAGGAGAATAAGGGTATTAAGAAAAGGGATTGCCCAAGGATCTAAAACAAGAATCTCTTTTGGAGGCCAGTAGGATCCGATCTCTACCGTAGGTGACAAAGACGAATGAAAGGACTCCCAGAAGAAAGCGAAAAAGAATAGAACCTCTGACACTATGAAGGGAATAAAACCATATTGAAGTACATCTTGTACGACTTTGGTATGATGTCCTTCCAAGGTGGATTCGCGTAGAACATCGTGCCGCCATTCGAACATGGTATAGAGGATAAAGATGAGACCTAAACTGAGAAATCTTGCACCCTCTTGATATGAATGCATGTACATCACACCTCCTACGGTAGTTTCTAAAGCCCAGAGTGAACCTAAAATAGGCCAAGGACTTGGATCTACCAAATGAAAAGAATGCCTCTGAGATTCAATCATAACAACTTTGACTCATTGTAGTAAACCTTCCAACTTCCCTCTTCATAATACCTTCTAAACTGAGAAGGGATCTTTGGGATCAAAACTTTCTCTAACAGTACAAGGTGGGAAGGTTCTTTCATTATGTTGGTAGAAGTCTTTCTAGACTCTTTTCAGTCGAGTCTCTTTGAGCCTCTCCCTGCCTTGTGGATCAAGACAGTAAGTAAATTCCCATAGGTCGAGGGTTGGTCGGAGCCGATCTAACGATCGAGTGTCTAAGGTCCCTAAAGGTCCCCTCCTTTAAGAAGCTCCGACGAACGATGTGAAGGATTCATTCTTTAAAGAACGATGCTTTTTTGACCGTGGAGAACGTGGATTAGCATTATGTCCATACAAGGAATTCCCCATACAGGATTGACATAAGTGCTAGATGAAGACTTCGAGAGAAAATAGAATATGTTTCTTTCCATTCCTCGTAAGCCGCTGATCTCTCCGAAGCAAGAAATCAATGTCATTTTCCTCCCTTTTACCATTAAGTCCACAGAGTGGCACTATTGGGAGACTTCCGATAAGCTTGAGTACATGTAGGATAGATCGGTGCTAAAAACTTTGCTAGAGATCGATTCTCCATTGGATGCCTTGCTACGGATCTTGGTCCCCGCTGTGAAAGCACTTCGTTCCGTAGTTTGATAATCCTGCAGATCCCTAGAAACCCATTGGAATCATTAGTTATGGCAATATAAAAATTCAAGAGGAGAAGGCATGACCAGAAGAATTGTGTAAAATAGGTAAATTGATCTAATTGAGGCATGATGGATAGAGATTGAATGATTCCCCCTAGATAGACAGATGTAGGAGTTGCGAAGAAGAAAACTCTCTTTTTTTTGTTGGTTGTTGACCAACGGAAAGCATGGGAGTTTGAGATTCGACCGAACAGGAACTTTCTATGTCAATTCGAGAAAGTGTCTATCTATGTCAATTCAACGTTGACTGACCTGTGATACCTCGAGACGATGGGTTTTTCTAAATAATTGGCTCCCCGGGGTCTTGCCAAACCTGGTTTCCATGTTGATCAGAGTTGTCTTTCTTGCTTGGCTCCTGAGTTATATTAGTAGCGTCTGCTTTATAGCAGGTTCCTAAGCATGCTGCCCCTATTGTTTATGGAAGTAAATCTTGAGATTTGTCAGTTTCTTTTTTGTCAACCCAGGTCGAATGGTCATTCCTAAAAGAGACGATTTGAACCACTGACACGTAATCTTCGGCACAAGGGTCAACCAGTAACAGCCAGAACTGAAAGAAGAATGTAATAGCTCGACCTTATAAGGCTCAAAGAGACTCGAATGCCAAGGAGATGGGCGAGACTAAAAGTAGGCCTAACCCACCTAGAACTCGACTGAACAGGAGGCTAACATGGTACATCTGTTAAGCAAAATGTGCGCTATCCGCCTCAGAATTGGCCGTTAAATGGCTGTCTAAGAAAACACTACAATAAGTGAGGGTTGGATTACTCACCTTAATGGAACTGACGTCTTGTTGTGACAATTATCTAATTGTTGATCGGGGCTTTCAATTTGAGTAGTCAACATCGAAATCTTGGCTCTCTGTTGTTCCGGTTATGGGCTATGTCCTTTGACTCCTGCGAGCTTTGCGACCTTTGTTCAACGCTCCAGATGTATCTCGTTCGGTTCTGCCGAGTTATGTGAACGACCATCTGCTCGTTGGTCCCACCTGCCGTCGGTGAGGCGAGCCTTATTTATGAAAGCGCAGACTGGTTTCGATCTAATGGATGGAAATAGGCCTAAGACTCAAAGGATTCATTTTGATTCCCCCTTCTATTCATGACCGGTCACCCTTATTTCTTTCGAATCCTGGGATCTTGAAACTGACCTGAGATAAGTCCTATCCATGTCCCCCTACTTCACCCAACTTTGGCGCAAGACCCAATTCAATGAGCTTGCTCTGCTATCTATAGAAGTTCATTCTGATAAAGAGCTTAACAGATTCAAGAAAGCTAGCTGAGAATAACTATCTATCTCCCCGGCAAAGTCCTTAGCAAAGGTCGACTTCCCATCAGGCAACCTCCTCTTGTTTGATTCCGTGCACGAGTAAGTACCCGTAAATCGTAGAGAAGACAGAGCGGGGAAAGCTGCCTTATGTAGTTACCTGCTTTTTCATCGAGATTAGCGAATTACGGTATAGGAAGATCTAATATAATCTGGTTCGAGGAGTCTAGCCTTCTTTGCTATTAGTTTCAATATCTGCTGCTTTTGTGCCAACCCTCTAAGGGGGAAGGCAGGAACTTCCGGAAAAATGTTTAATAAGACAATAAGAAAGTAAGAAGTGGCGATATGCCGCCTTATTTTATAAATAAAGTCTAAGAGCCGACGGAGAGAGCTTCCAACAGCCTATGAGTGCAAACTAGGCCCCAATTCGGAACAATGTGATGCTTCCTTCTTTAAAGGTCCCTTATCCAATCAATCCTTTTCAACTATATCCTAATGCCCCAAGATCAGATCTCAAAGTCGACGCGAGACACTATTCCCATCAACTGGAAATGCGCATTGGCTCATTACCTTTGTTCACATTGGATTCTCTGCCATCTGATCTTTCTTCATCAATTGAATTGCCCGCTACGCCCCCTCTTGTACTTCGTACTTTTTTCCTTTGCATAGTATACGGGGCTTCACTGATTTCTTTCCTATTAAATTTCTTATGTTGAGAGAAACGAAAAGGTAGTTTACTTGCTTACTTGTTAGAGTAAGGGAGGGAGTCCCTGTAGGAACACCAATATTGTTGTTATAGGTATAACTAGTGCAATAGGTACTCCAACTGTAAAAGGTACTCCTACGAGGATAGCATACCACTAACTAAGAAAAACTTGCGGATGCAGAGCACGAACGTCTGTACTTTAAGAAAAGAGTGTAATCAATGGTAAAGACTCCAACTTGATAATGGTGTCAATGGACGGAATGAACGAACATCTGTACTTTAAGACAAGAGTGTAATGAATGGTAAAGACTCCAACTTGATAATGGTGTCAAGGGACGGAATGAACTGTATCGTAAAAAAATAGGTACAGAGTCACCTTAGAGTAATGGTTTGATCACCAGGGACTGAACCTAATGATCTGTGGCCCTAGAGCCTACTTGCCCACTAGTATAGGTCTAGTCTATAATCCCAGGGATAAACCTTTTGACACTCAAGTAATCCAACCGTGGAAAAAAGGATATGCTTACTTGTTGTAACTGTAGGGGCTTACCTTTACTTTAAGGTAGGAGATGAGCTAGCGAATCATGAGCAGAAACCAAGTGAATTACTTTACTTGGATTTTTTTTATCTATATTTCAACCTTTTCTCCGATGGCTTTTGACGATTGGATTTCTCGAGTCTACTATCCATGCTTTGACCATTTCATTTGGCAGAGAAGAAAAGAAGAGATGCGGATTTTGACGGATGTTCTTAGGTTCAGCAACAGTTGAGGAGCCAACCTGCTCGACAATAATTCCATAAACACCTAGCGGAGACGGTGACAACCTAAATAGGAAGATTACAACTCCGAGACATTCCAATAGAAAAACAAATTCTAGTCATTTATGCGGCTATCAATGGATGATGGAAAACCAGCTAGCTCGGATGCTCAGAAACATCGTAAGAGAAGTCGTCCTGACAAACGGTTATTTCAGACCTACGTGGAAAGCTTTCGACGGAAAAAGAAAGTGAGACTCGTGCTGCTAGAAGAATTGATCTGAAAGTTGTTACATCACTAAGGTGCGTATAGCTCCTGATCACTGGCACTTAGTACGAACAACTACCTTAGGACTACGTTCTTACTTTCTGATTGGAGTTTTAACACAAGTAGATCGCTACCCAGAGCAGATGCCGGGAGGCAAGGATCGTAGAATATCTAATTTCCCACGAGCTATGAGACCAACCCAGGTGAAGCAGCATCTCTTTGTCACCTTATTGTTACCTAGTAGACCAAGAGGAGGAGTTCGAGCATAGCGACAGGGGCGTCTAGAAGTCTTGGTCAATTAAAATCTATTTCACTCGGAACTGTAGCCAAGTGGCTAAGGCATGAGTCAGAACTGGGACATTAGAAGAACGGATTGGTAGGATCGACGAGATTTTGTACCCCTGAATGGCAGCTTAGGAGTAGGGTATCTTTCTATTAGCCTTCTTAGGATGGAAGCTTAGTAATAGAATCTACTGGCCGTTATGTTATCAAGGTACCCACGGGCAAAGGTACTGGGATCTAATGTAAGTTATGGGGAAAGATAATTTGCACTAGGAGTGGCATTGCTTCTACGGGCCGTTCTATCTTAGCTTGAATCCCCTAGGCCGTGGATGCCAACTCGACAATGCAAAGGAACGAAACTCATAGCTGACACTTACAAGCCCTAACCTTTTGGGGACGTTCAGATAACCTTGAACCTTTAGCTAACAACTGGGACTTCGAGAGACTCAACACCTTGTGGTCTCCAACTCCAACTTCTACGGTTTACTTTCAGTACAATATAGGAATCCCCTTCAAACGAAACATATAATCACTAACATCCCTACTTGTGAAAATGTGCATGGGACTGCTTGAACTCAACTCATGTTCGGGGATCGAATAATGGGACTTTGCACCTCAACCACGACCATAAAATATTAAAAAATCTACCTCTTGTAAATGGTCCTTTGATGGAAAGTCAGATGGACAATTCAGATTAACAGTGTTAGAAGCATCCCCTAAAGATAGAGGTAGAAGTCAGCTGGGAATTGGGTACGAGAATTACCACCCAAAGGATGATGTGGACTATCGCATGTACTACCCTATGAGCTGTCCTTTGTCTCTCTTTCATCGTATAGAGAAGAAAGATTCTTTTGTACACCCGGTTCACCAGGTTCTACCGAAGTAAAGTAAAGAATCAAAGTCAAAAGCATAGTTTGATCATGGCTCAAGCAGTATGCAAGCAATATGTTAATGTTAACACAAGTATGTTGAACAAAGTTTCAGGATCGGGTACTGAAAGAGGCGAAGGAGATGCATATATGGTATTATAGTGGTACTGGACACGCTCTAGGGGAATAATCTCTTTCTTCTTTCTGCCTTTCTTTCCCATGACGACTAGAAATGGGAAAATCAAACATTTCACTTCGAATTTCGGACCTCAACATCCTGTTGCTCATGGTGTTTCACGATCAGTATTGGAAATGAACGGAGAAGTAGTAGAACGTGCGGAACCACATTTTGGATCACTACATAAAGGGACTGAGAAATTAATAGAGTACAAAACTTATCTTCAAGCTTTACCTTATTCTGATCATTCAGAGGGTGATCGCAGAGTCACTGAATGAAGTCTTCCGTTTATTTCGGAGGTGCTGACCCGCAGCGATGCATAGATGACTAAGTGACATATTAGATATGGCGACGACAACAACATGTCTTAGAAGGAGATAAGAGGTGGATCCAAGGACCCACTAAGAAGACACTAACGTATCTACAACTACATCCTCGAACGGCAGTCAAACGGGGGCGTGAATGAGAGATGCCATCGGAATGATCGGCCGGACAGAGGCTATGGCTGCTTCCTTCCTCTCGGCTTACGTCGAGTCCCTCATCCTAATGGGTAAGTGCCTTCATCCATCTCATCGCACCTACGTACGAGTACCTAACGTCCTTAACAGTCTTTGGGTTGGGTGTGGCCGACCTAGCGGTCGAGTGATGAGGTCTCACCCCTACGGGTCCCTCTCCTTTCAGTCTAGTCCCTCTATTCGGTGTATTAAAGGCTAAGTGTTACTATAGATTGGATTCATATTCGCTATAAATTATAAGGGTCTTCATTCATTGAGATAGGTTGAAAGAGAGGGTATGATCCAAAAGCTTAGTCTCGTGGCCCTAGTGCGTGATCCTTTTACTAAGAAGGAAGTCAGACATCTGAATGGTCGTGAGTGTCTGCGTATCATAAAGAAGCAATAGAAGAATCCCATACATAAGGGGGCGCCTTTATTACGATAAATGTCTACTTCTTTGCTTAGTGATTCTATTACATCGGATGGGGTTTCAGGTACTCTTATTAGACTTGGAGGGGCGAAGAGACTCACATGTCCTACATGTGAGGGCCTTGTAAGACAAGAAAGCGAGTAAACTTCCCACCGCGTCTTTCCTCTCCCCAAGGTCGAGCCCTAAAGGTCATTGTGTGTCGGAAAAGGGAGTGAACCGGAAAAGAAGGGGAACTGGGTCGATTTGAAATGGCGAAGCATCCGAAGCATAACTGCACACTCACACCATCTTTGCCGAGAGATAGGATCATTCGGTGGAACCGGTGAACTAAACTTGCTTCTGAATAGATGTGTGGGGCAGAGGGCTCGTGGTACCTGTTGCCCGCCCTTTCTCCTCCGCTTTGAGAACCGTGTGAACGGAGAGTGGCAGAAGGGAAGGAGGTCCTCATACAGAGTAGCACACTGTGACTTGAGCGGGAGACTGGGGAATGGTTTGCGACTGAAGGAAGTAGAGCTCGGCCTCCCGTACCAGCTTTAAAAAAGACACTAGTTGTTACGCTGCCTTCCAATATCATTGAATAGCATGCATGGCCCGGGGAAGGTCACTTAAGTGGGAGAGCCGTGTTATGGGTAACCTTCTTGCACGGTTCAGAGAGCACTTGTGTATGTGATGCAAGTGAACGTGTACAAAAAAGCTGTCGTCATTTTCGTTCTTCGTTCCGTCGTCGACCCTATCTATGTTTCTACGATGGCCCAAGAACACGCTTATTCTTCAGCCGTAGAGAGACTTTTGAATTGCGAGGTACCATTACGAGCTCAATATATACGAGTGTTATTCCGTGAAATAACTCGAATTTCAAATCATTCACTTGCTTCAACTACTCATGCTATGGATGTGGGAGCATCAACTCCGTTCCTGTGGGCTTCTGAGGAGCGGGAGAAATTGTTGGAATTCCATGAAAGAGTCCCGGGAGCGAGGATGCATGCCAGTTTCATACGACCAGGTGGAGTGGCACAAGATCTGCCTCTTGGCTTATGTCGAGATATTGATTCCTTCGCGCAACAATTTGCTTCTCGTATCGACGAATCAGAAGAGATGTTAACCGGCAACCGTATCTGGAAACAACGCTTAGTGGATATTGGTACTGTCACTGCACATCAAGCAAAGGATTGGGGATTCAGTGGTGTAATGTTAAGAGGTTCAGGGGTATGATGGGATTCGAGAAGAGCAACACCTTACGATGTTCATGACCAATCGAATCCTGACTTACCAGTAAGTACCAGAGGAGATCGCTATGATCGTTACTGTATCCGTAACGAAGAGATGCGCCAAAGTGTTCAGATCATTGTGCAATGTCCTAATCAAATGCCTAGTGGGATGATCAAAGACGGCGATCGTAATATATGTCCTCCATCACAAATTCGAATGAAACTATCCATGAAATCATTAATTCACCATTGCAAGCCTTATACATAAGGTTTTTCCGTACCAGCTCCTTCTACCTACACCGCGGCTGAAGCACCTAAAGGAGAATTTGGTGTCTTTCTGGTCAGTAATGGAAGCAATCGTCCCTACCTTTGTAAAATAAGAGCACATGGTTCTGCCCATTCACAAGGACTCGATTCTATGTCCAAACATCACATGCCAGCGGATGCGGTCACCATCATAGGTACTCAAGATATTGTGTCTTGAGAGGTAGATAGATAGGAAGAGGTAGACTAGTGCATCAGGCTCGATCAGGACCATAGATTTATTGTGATCCAAAAACCAAAAAGTAACCGACCAAAAGAATATAAGCCTCCTTTACCACTCCACTAGTGGCTCGGCTTGGTCTCGATCCCGTCTTTTATTATATATAAGCAAGCGAGTAAGTCAACAACCTTGCTTGTGAGAGTCAGTTCCTCCCTCACATGTAGGACATATGAGTTCTTTCAGACCTTCCTTGTGGGGGTTAGGACTCCTACGAGTGACCAGAAAAGTGTTCAGTGACTTAGAAATTAACGCGTAATAGTATGGATAAGCATAAATGCAAGCGCTAAACCAAGAAAGTTAGAGATTCTTTCGGGGCAAGCCGAAAGACGAGCGATCCTTTCTGTTCATGAGCAGTAAGAACAAAGGCGAGCGTTGATGCAGCAAGAGAAGAATTAGCTTCGTAATTGTTTATATAGTATCTTTCTTTAAGTACTAAGCAAGAGAAAAGCTTCTATCTGACCGAAGTAAAGTGGCGTTTTAGATCAGGAATAAATCGTACAATTGATAAGGAGTGCATTAGAGGGCAATGCAGTTCCAGGTTAGGTACTGAAGAGTGTCATATCTGGGCCTGGACATTAGGGTAGGTATTATAATTGAAAAAGGGAATCCATTGAAGCCGGTGGATCGAGCTAAAGTCAGTATCCTTTTCTTGGGGTAGGAAGGTTTTCCCAAAGGCGTTGCATTAGAGGCTACTTAAGTTCTATGCTGGGGAGGAAGAGGGAACCATCATGAAAAGATTATGCACGCGCAAACCATGGGGACAAAAGACTCTAAAGAGCGAAGGGGAAAGAAAGTTGTATGGGCTCCTGCACGTAGAAGAAAGAGTTTCCTTCCTGAACCCTAAAGTGGAAGTTCCCCAGAATAAGTATTAACTCATCCCGCTAGGACCTAATCTGTCAGACCGTCTTCTTTAGGGAGCATGAGCGACCCAAAAACAAGTTAAATTCTTTTATCTGTGAAATGGTCTGTGAACGGTACTGGCATCAAGACTAAAGAATCGAGAAGGGACAAGTCAAAGAAAAAGAGCATTAATCGCTGGGGGTATCTGCAATCTCGCGTACTAAAGTATAAGTCCTAAACCTGTGAAATTGTATTCTCATGGGGAAGTGCTTTCGCCGAAGAGGTATGAACTAATCCGCCCGATCTTGAGACAAATGAGATCAAATTTGTTAGCAGAAACGTCTAGAATGCAATTTTGAACTTAATAAAACGCGAGAAAGGGTAGGTCGATAGAAATACACTAGGGCCCCAATATTTTCCATGTATTCTTAGCCCTCTTCATCTGTCGATATGGGAAATCTTATAAGGAGAAGCTTGAGGGATGAAGATCTATAGGCAGGTATATATGCGTACTGAATATGTTTCGAGAAAGAGAGTAGGGTATAAGTTTTCTAGTAAGCTATATGTTCTCATTTTGAAATTAGGAAAAATAAGAATCATAAAGCATTGGGCTATGTGGAAACCTAATCACCTGG
Organism: Papaver somniferum; assembly: GCF_003573695.1. Taxonomy (NCBI): domain Eukaryota; kingdom Viridiplantae; phylum Streptophyta; class Magnoliopsida; order Ranunculales; family Papaveraceae; genus Papaver; species Papaver somniferum. Next base: position 135,265,198 of record NC_039359.1, read on the forward strand.
GCAAGCGCGTTATGGCAGGCTTAATTAGAACTTTTTTCGGTGATTGGTGAGCTCTGCTCCGGATCCCACTTTTCCACTTGCACCTGCTAACCGAGATGACGTTGTATTCTCTTCTCCAAGATCACCAAATACTGACCTATTTGATCAAGGTCTTCCTTATACAGCAGATTCTCATCCAATAGAATCCCAATTTGACCTAGTATCCCCAACTTCTTATTATATCAAGGAACTAGAAAATCAATCATCTGAGAGATCTTCGTTTTTTCCACCAGATCAACCATATTCAGTAAGTAGCTCTGACTAATCTACACTATCTCCACTAGCTAATCCTGGTCCACTTAGCCTAGGACAGCTTCTCTTTGAATCAAAACCACTTGACCTATCTTCTTTAGTATCTCCAGTATAACCTGTTATTTCAAGATCACTTACTACTGTTGAGGAATCAGCTGACCCATTATCTGTTCCAGGAAGCCAAGTAACAACACTTCTTCTAGCAAATGAACCACTATGTACACCAGTCCCAAATGTTGCATAACCTGGGTCTCTATAAGGGGCTTCCATACTACTAGATGTAATGTTACCCTTCGTTAGAAGTTATGCCACTTTGAGTGCCCACTATCTTTCTCCAATTCCTAGCCCTGAATGTGCAGAAGAAAGAACCCCAATGAGATTTTAGCCCTCACTTCACTTCGGATTGATCACTCAACGGGGTTTGGCTACTAGAGGAAGCTACAATCTAGACTTGACGAGGACTATTAACTACCACTATTTAGTCGTCCTGGACCAGACTGACCCGCGAAGCTTAGAACAGACGGAACTGATTCCACCTTATCCAAATCGGAAGCTAATCCACCAGCTCCTTCCTAGGAATCTGAACTACTAGTACTTGGAGTCCACTCTGCCATTTCACGATCACCTGAAACTTTTTAACTTTCTCCAGCTGATGATCTAAGCGATGAGGGACCTAACACATAAGTTCCAAGGAACATAATAAACAAGAGTCCCTAAATCCAGGAGGAGCATCCAACAAAGGAAGAGTACCTTTCACCCGATCTAGTACCACCAAAAAGTATAGTACAAACAGAGTCTCCAGAAGGAACAGATGCACAAGCAGACTCATAAAGTGGATAAAAACAAAAGGGTAATTATCAAACTTTGTACATGGCAGTTTCTTCACTAGTAGACCAAGGTACTAGGTTTTCGCTACCTACTAGTAGTCGTTGCTCCAGTCGTAGAGAAAATTCAGCCATTCTTGCACTTCCACATCCTTCTCGATTAATCGTAGGTAAGGTCGCTAATGACTTGCTTTGGAAGAGAAAGAAAAGTAAGAATCTTTCCCACACCTTACCTAGACGGTGAAAGGGGAACTTCTTTACAAATTATGAGAAAGAGAAATCTTATAGACGTTAGATACATGTTTTGTTCTGTTGATCAAGATCATGCACAATCAACGCTCCTAAATGCGGTGTACTTCCGTTAGGCCAGATTGCTTTGCTGTGCTTTGGGATGGGAATGGCGCAGTAGACTATAATGGGCAAGTAAGCAATATTATAATAGGTATTGGTGTCAATCGATCTGTCTTATTTGTCTTAGAAGCAGTCAACTAGAACAGGGAATTTTCTTTCTTTTTCCGACCGGGGTGACTCAAAAACCTAGAATAAAGAGAGTGACATTCATAGGCGCTGGTTAACTTTACACCATTGGCTGGCTATTGATATTTTCCCTCCTTCCTTATCAAAACACTACAATTAGAGATAACTGGAAATGTTACTATTTGCGCCTTTAGGCCTCGTTGAATTCCATTCACGTGTCGCGCCTTTAAGGTGACTCTTTCATAGGCTTTGAGTTCTAAAGGCCCTAATTTTATAGCATAATTAGTAAAATCTCGCTACGCTCATGAGCTCATATAAAGGAAGGCATAACAAGAGCAGATAAACAACAAGAAAATAAAAGAAACACCACACTACTTGAAGAGCATAGTACAGGGGCGCCCTCGTTTACTGGGTAGTTTGTAACCAGCTTGAAATCCCCTTCTAAAGGGGGGGGTGATGTATATGTTAGCTTTGCCTTTAGCCTTCCTGACTTCATACTTTAGGAATAAGATGTACTAATAAAGGCAGGATAAAACTTGTGGAACAACTCATTCATTGGATTAACATACACCCTAGACCTACAAAGTAGAAAAGATAATAAATAATGATATCGATAGCAATAGTTATTTTTCCACTTTTCAGGTCTATTGAGTCTCTCAAGTGAGAAGAATATATCCACGTCGCTTAAAGAGGACAAAAGCTTCAATCGAAGGCCTAATAAAAAAAGGGGCATGTCTCCTATGTGCTTGCGGTGTTAGAACTATCAGTAAAGGGTGTTGAGGCTAGAATAGACAGTAGCTAATAGGGGAGCAAAATTGAACTTATGACCAATTATCGTCAGAAGTTATTTAGATGCTACACTTGTACTAGTCTTTCTTTTATGCCTTTAGAGTCTCTTTCAGCTGCTTAACCGCGTAGGCTCTTCTCCGCTTCAATTGAGCAGCTGAACTCGTTGCCTCAGCCCTTCTTCGCGAACCTAATCCCAAGTGAACGTTTCTTATTGAGTTCTCAGTTTACAAAAAGATCCAAGAAGCATACTTTTATTTTATTGAGAAGAAAACATCCCTCCATTTGAGCAAAGTCTCCGGCCTTCCCCGTTATGACTTAGAGCATCTCTCACGTCTTATAAGTGACTTGTGAATGAATGGCCGGGAATCAGACACGTATAGATATCCTTTCTCTATCCATTTTTTATGTGACCCAACGTAACCGCTTACTGAGAAAGATAAAGGAAGAACAAGTTGGTCAAAGGAAAGGGGATTTGAAAACCGATGTCATTTTCAAGATTCGTCATGGAAGGGAAATCTGGTGACGACAAGAGGGGGATTGGTCGATCAAGTGCCTTTTTAATTCTTCCATTGATTGAACTAGACAAGATAGCGTACATTGAACCAGATGCCATTTAACTTCTTGTTGTTGTCGACTCTGAACGAATGCTTGGTGACTAAGAAAAAAAATCAAATAGGGGATTTATTTTGACTCTTGAGAGATATGTCAGTCTAGTGTTAGCATCCGCTGTTTACGCTCTTCTATTTTCTGATGTTGGTTCCAAGCTCCTCCTTTCGATCAGGTATAGATGAAACAAAAGGAGGCTCACTAATAACATATTCCAAGTCGGTATAGGAAAAGAAAAAAAGATAGCAATTTCTTAAGTGATGGGTGAATTCATATCGAATAAATAGTAGTAAGCGGAAAAGGAGTAACGAATTAGCCGCCCTCTTGCTCCTTGCTTTCATCAAACCATGCCTCACTTGAGCTTCGAAAAGAAGAGTAAAAAGCGAGATGCACTTCGCTAGCCGCCTTTACTGTCTTTTTTGCTCGGGAAGCTTCCACTTTTAATATAAGGTATTTCATATCCTCGAACCAGAAATTACATAATAGTAGTAAGGGCCTTTTAGACTCATGGCTGGTAACTTCGGGTCCCCAACATTCATTCTTTTAAATCCCTCTGCTCTGATTCACCTAGGCGGTTGGCCCAAAAGAGAAGATAATTGGGGGTCAGAAGCTGCTTTAGGTTGGTCAACTACGGCTTAGTATAACTTTTTATTTAACAGCCGAGCCCCTTTAGAACTATCCTCTCTCTCTCTATGGGATCAACTCGTGTATCCATCTGAGAATGCTACAACGAGGAGGCACTGCTTGAGATCTGCTACTTTAAGCTCAACTATCTCACTAAGGCCTTAGAAGCCCTTTCCTCCTCATCTGCCAGGGAGGGGGTCGCAGCCCATGCTTCAAAAGCTGCATGCTTGTCCTCCCCATCTTGGAAGAATTCCCCCACGTTTAAGTTTTTATATAGTCAAAAAAAAGCCTCACTAAGGTAATCCAATCCCAGTGGAATAATTCTGCTCTTGCTCAGTATGTTACGTAAAAAGGAAAAAGAAAAATTCCTTTCGCATTCATATCCGACCTCAGCAGCTTCCTCAATAGTGCAAGCAGGGGAAGAAATCCCTAATCAGAACCGTGCCCTGAAGCATCGATGGATTGCACAAGATAAACCAATACCGACCCAGGGTATAACTAGAGTCGCTACGACGGTGCTCTACGAAGTGTTTCATCGCTCTAGTCATGTTTGTATTAATCAGATGCCTTTCCTTCTTCAATACGCGCGGGGACTCTACTATAGTGTACTCGCGCCAAGCTGCTTTGCACAATGGTGTTGTAGGCGCAAACTCTTTGTTAGCGTTTTACTTTCCACCGACTATAATCCACCATGTACCATGAGCTCCTATTGAATTCAAGTCTTGAGTAGGATTTTGAACCGCATATATCGTAGCTTCCTTTATGGATTGCAAGGTCTATTAGAACATACATCTTTCTACTGGTGTATCGCGTGGATCCACGATATTGATCCACTAGGGCTTTTTTTTATTTCGAAGCCCTTTCTCGAGAGTTTAGACTGACTACCCAATCGCCGCACATCGTTAATGCGACCGACAGCCAGTGGGTTGATTCTTCGTTTTCTCTCTTTTTGTAGGAGCAGATCCGCTGACCGGTTACCGTTCAGGGCCTTACTTCAAAGTCATCTATTCTTATCAATAATACGCGCGCATCCCACTCCAGCAAGTATCTTTCCAGTGATCTAATCCGTCAAAAGAGAGGGGAGGGAAAGCTCTCCAAAGGGGCGACTCTAAAGGGAGCTGAGCCCATAAGATATTGATCAAAACCAACTATAATAAGTATCGAGTTCGATAAGGATCTCCTGTAAATCAGCAAGTAGATTGAAAGTGAGTGAGCTGGATGTCCTACGGATGTGAGAGCAAAGCAAGATTAGCCGAAGAGGATGCATTGAATAAAGTTAGGTAGGAGTCCTGGTTTTATCCATTAGTTGAAGAAACTGGTTGTCCTTAGTCGGTAGCATCCTCGGAATTAAATCCCTTTGGTCGAAGTCAGTACCTTAGAGTGATTTGATTTTACTCCAGTCTAGGGCTTTCGTTACTTTTCTTGAAGCGTGATCTAATATCGTTGGCTTGTACACTACGCTTCTTGGAATCTGGATTTGCTTTGTCCTCCGTTATGCTGAATCTCTCGTTCAACCTGGCTGTCGATATTTGCTTCTGTCTGCGGCACTAAAGGCGACTTCATTCATAGCCCAGCCCGTGTCTGACTCTGGGGCAAAGGTATTTCGGCATCCCTGACTTCGGGCGAGACGCCAGTCTATCCCTGTCATTGCCTGCTGGTCGTTGCCCGTAGGGCGCTGGGTTCCACCACAGGTTCCGAAGGTTAAGAAAGTCGCTCGCTCATTCTCCTGTGTCTATCTAAAAAAGCTGAAGTAACAAAAACCGAGGACGAATAAGTATCATGATGTTATTGCGACGTGCGATGGTTATAGTCTAATACCATAGAAACGGCTATACATTCTATCGTCAATACTTTTTCACTTGCGTTCTCGTGCTCTTTCTTTGAGTCCGTTTCTTGTTCCTATCATATTGCTCTTTCATGGATAAAAAATGGTATCTTCTTTGTCTGGGAACGCTACAAACATAATTCCTTTCTTATAACGATCTCCTTCTTGCTAATACTGTATGCTAGGGATTTGTTTCCTTACGCCGTAATAAAAGAAGCTGAGCTGACCTTCCATTATTGTCGAAGCTTAGCCCCAGGTTGAGATATTCAAGTACGCATCCTATGGATAGAATTCTTTCTTTTTCTATCGTTCGGTTCCTCACTTGCTCCGACAGTAAGACGAGTAGCAGTTGTGCCAGGCTTTAGATAGCATTGGGTAAAAAAAAAATTGATTCACAGTAGATAAGTTCTAAGGATTTATCGAGGGGCACAAGTAAAAAAAGCATCTAAGAGATAGGTGGACACCCATAATTGGTGCGGAGTTGTTACACCGCTTACACATCCTCGGTTGGTCAAGTGGGACAGCGCATAGTCAAGTTCTTTCATTTCGGAGTTCTTAGAAATCATCTTTATTCTCAAAGGAGATTCAAAGATCCTGCATATCCGCTTGCTGCGTGAGATTGACGCATTCAGTTTTCTCGATGTCAATCGAGAAGGAATATGCATTTCAGTCTCAATATCGATCATTGAATTGAAGTCTTTCTTTTATCATATGTAAGTATGGTCTGTATAATAATAAAGAAACTTATGCAAAGCGGAATAGGTGCTCTAACAACAGTTTACTTAAATTGGATGCTTCATTTCGTCTAGTGAGAACGTTTTCTCTTTATTAGCGCTCCGTGGCTCTCATAGGTCTCTTTTTTTTGACTTGGCTCACAAGGTTGTTGACTCGCTTACTTGTTATAGTAAGGACCTACTTGACTCAGCGATTAGAGTATTGCTTTCATACGGCAAGATTCATTGGTTCAAATCCAATAGTAGGTAAGGTCGTTAATGACTTGCTTTGGAAGAGAAAAAAAAAGAAAGAATCTTTCCCATGTCTTTCTTGGTTGGACAAATCCAACCGGTCATTTCTTATAAGTCTTTCTTAAAAGAGCAAGAAGCGGAAGAGAAAATGCAAAGTCTGAATGGTACACAACCCACTTAAGCAATTTTCCATTATTCTGCTCATTCCTATGAAGATAGGGAACTTGTACTTCTCATTCACAAATCCATATTTGTCTATGTTGCTCACTCTCAGTTTGGTCCTACTTCTAGTTCATTTTGTAACCAAAAAAGGAGGAGGCAACTTAGTGCCAAATGCCTGGCAATCCTTGGTCGAGCAAATCTATGACTTCGTAGTGAACCTGGTAAACGAGCAGATTGGAGGTCTGTCTGGCAATGTGAAACAAAAGTTTTTCCCTCGCATCTTGGTCACTTTCACTTTTTCGTTATTTCGTAATCTACAGAGTATGATACCTTATAGCTTCACAGTGACAAGTCATTTCCTCGTCACTTTGGGTCTCTCGTTTTCGATATTCATCAGGATCACAATCGTGTGATTTCAGTGGAACGGGCTTCATTTCTCAAGCTTCTTTCTACCTTCAGGAGTCCCTCTCGCATTAGCCCCCTTTTTAGTACTTCTTGAGCTAATCTCTTATTGTTTTCGAGCATTAAGCTTGGGAATCCGATTATTTGCTAATATGATGGCCGGTCATACCCTTGTTAAGATCTTAAGTGGCTTTGCTTGGACAATGCTATGAATGAACGATCTCTTGTTCTTCATAGGTGATCTAGGCCCATTATTCATAGTTCTCGCATAGACAGGTCTGGAATTAGGAGTAGTTATTTCAAAAGCTTATGTTTCTACGATCTTGATCTGTATCTACTTGAAAGATGCTATATATCTACATCAAGTATCTAATTTCATATATCGGCCAAGCACATTGATATGTCTCTTTCCAAGTCAGTAAACTCCCAACCTTTCGTTGGTCAACAACCAACAGAAAAAAAAATGCGCAGTCAGTTGCAGGCATGCGAGAAAAAGAGAGTTTTCTTCTTCTGCAGGCATGCGAGAAAAAGAGAGTTTTCTTCTCCTACAGATGTCAGTTGCAGGCATGCGATAAAAAGAAAGTTTTCTTCTTCGAAACACCTACAGATATCCGTAGCGGATCAATTCCAACGAGCATTTCAAATAACTCTGAAGATGTTTGTCTAGGGGAAATCATTCAATCTCTATTTTATGGCTAATCTGAATCGATGGCTCTTCTCCCCTAACCATAAAGATATAGGTACTCTCTATTTCATCTTCGACACCATTGCTGGAGTGATGGGTACATGCTTCTCAGTACTGGTTCGTATGGAATTAGCACGACCCGGTGATCAAATTCTGGGTGGAAATCATCAATTCTATAATGTTTTAATTACGTCTCACGCTTTTTTAATGATCTTTTATATGGTTATGCCGGCGATGATAGGTGGATTTGGGAATTGGTTTGTTCTTATTATGATAGGTGCATCTGACATGGCATTTCCACGACTAAACAATATCTCTTTCTATGAAGATAGGGAAGTCATTCATAGACTTAGTCTTATGAATTGCAACCCCTGCCCCGTGGTAGTTAGAAAAGGTAGTGGGCGCTCCGACCGAGATAAACAAAATCCTATGCAAAAGGTTTATAGTTGAAACATGATGTAAGGTCCTGGCCCTAACTTTATGTCCGGCGGAATGTGATCATGCCAAAAGAATCTATTAAATCCGAAACCAAAGAAAGGCGTAGTGCTCCTGCCATAGTAAGAAGACTTCATAGCCTCCTCCCCGGGTTGTGTGCTAGGCAGAGGTAGTCAACCAAAAGGTAGACCTAATCTAATGGCCAGAAGTCATACGTTTCTCTTGTCTGGACTTTCTAGAATAGGGTATCCACTTATGAATAGAGGTCACTTTGGAAAACTGTTCATGAACTCGTGAAGCTATCGTCAAAGAGCGAGTCTTCCTTATCCCGAACCACCCTTAAAGAATTGTTGAAGTGGGATCGTTTTTGTAAAGTGGTAGGATCCAACTTAGGGATCAACTCCGCGCCAGTATAGGAAGAAAATAAATGCTTCTTCCGCCTAGGATTCAAAAACGTAAAAATCCACCAAGTAATAAGAACCCTTCTTTCCGACATAAGAATCATAGTTTGCTAGTTACCCAACTGCTCTTGTAGGATTGGCGCGTTTGGCGGATCCAGTGTGTACCGGTGGCGGAAGCACCCACACCATGGAAAGTTCTTTACCCATCCCTCATATCTCCCCTCATGAGCTCTCCCGGGATAGGCCTTGTCTAGCTCTTGGTCTTATCTTTCCTTATATTTGCTATGCCTACCCCCTACTCTGATCCATCGACGACTAAGCTTGGGCCATATCCTTCTTATTTAATGAGACTAAGTCGTCTTTTTTCTTGGTCAATTGACTCTATACTCGATTCACCGAGCTTCATAGATGGGTGATCATGTGTGGGCCTGTCTGTGCTCTACTTCAGAAGGCGCGGAAATCAATAGACTAGAAAAAGATTACCCTTCGCTCTTATGGCAGTACCCTTCTATGGAGGGAGGCCCCGTACTATCCAAATTAAATGGCTTTGTCCGCCTTTACTTGGTTTTTCTCACCACCTCGACCAAGATCTTCTTGTTTATAGCTCCTGATCTAGCTCCTTTTATGAAATTTTGAGACAAAAAGGAAATACCCAACACGGGATTAATCATCCATTTAATGAGACCGAGAGGGACGAAGTCACTCGACTGAAAGGAGAGGAACTGACTCGACCGAACAGGAACTTTCTTTGTCAATTCGAGAAAGTGTCTATCTATGTCAATTCAACGTTGACTGACCTACTCAATGTCATAACCGGCCCAACTAGGTGTAAGTGGCAACCGGCAGTCAAGCTATGAGTTAGTGGCAACCGGCAGTGCCCTCCCGATTTTATAAGGCAGAGTTGCACCTCTTAAGAAAGAGAAGAGCAGAAGTCTAGTATCGAGCTATGGTTCCGTAGCTGGGTTTGCTCTCAGCCGATATGAGGATTTAAGCCCTTAGCGTTACTTTAACTAGCTCTATGCTTTCTATTTTGTTGTGAACTTGATCGGGTAGCCTGAGGTAAAATAGAGTAAAGCTGTTCTATATCAGCGGCGCATACATAACAATAAGCTTTGCCCTCCAACTAGCCTTTTCTCCTATCTGAAAAGCAATCTAACTACTTAGGGTCTGACCCCGAAAAAGTTAACCCTCCCTAAAAATTATACTCGTATTTCGGAGCAGCATCCCGCTTATGTTTATGGCCTTACATTATGGTTTTTCGCAAGCTTCAGCCACTAATATAATATAAAGGAAGTGTCCAAGACAACTTAACTTATAAATAGCGTTTTGCATACTCTTTTCCTAGTAACTAGCCCTTCCAAGATCCCCAACTGATATCGAAGGACTGGCTAACCTAGAACCCGCAATATCTACGCTTTCTCGATTACCAGATGGATCAAGAGTACTTCCACTTGTTATAACGAATCTTACATCTCCTGACTTATCTTCCCAAAGAAGTCCATTATGACCAGTATTTTCAAGGTCACTCTTCACTCCATGCACGAATTAGGGTTCTTTTTTCCAAGCACTTCATATAGTAGTACCACTATGTTGCGGATTCTGTGTTTGATCGCAATCATTGGCTATTGATTGGCTTTCACTATGACTCTGATTGTGCAGATTCTGCCGCCCATCCCTCTTCCCTACAAAAGAGCTACTAAAGGCCCTCTCTCGTTGGTCAAGTTCCTTTAGGACCTCTTCCTTTGACTTTCGCTGCAAGGTATGTGAACTAGTCAGGTGTAAGCATCCATGTTGACCACCCACTTCAGTATTCAATGATTGCACAAACTAGATTCCCATGTCCACGACTCTCTCGACTGGCCTAGGAGCGTACACTAGACGGGTGGAATCACTGAGCTCTCCGCCACTTGTTCTTGATTTTCGTCCTAGTGATCCGGCAAAGACTTTCATCGGGTTCGGTCCTCTCGAAATAACTGGAGCGAGAAGATGCCCCTCTATACACTCTAGCGCGAACCTAGCCTTCTCCTATTTACCCCTTTTCTTTCTTTGATTCCGAATAAGAGATTCTCCGCATACACTGCCATGTCTTAAATAGGAATCATATTTTCATTTATGTGCGACTAAGATTCGACCGAAAAGATACTAACATTGGTGCTTTACGAAGGAAAAAGGGGGGGATTCATTCACAAAGCCTATCTCCTAAGATATGGTCCGTCTCTGAAACTAGATGAGGCAAAAGAAAGACCAACGTGTACTCACAGGCATGGAATGATGCTGCCTTTTTCCCACTACTACTTGCCATTTCTCCACTATGATCTGATCCTTTTTATCTCCGCTCTGATACCAACTGATAGCCTTTTCAACTTTTCCCATTTATACTTATACCTGTTGCGCGCACGAACGCATTCGTCAATATGACATTGGAGTTCCCTCTCGGAGAAAGACCTAGTTTACGTCCAGTTCTCTATCGTAATTTTGGTCTGATAGTTGAACATTGGTCTGGAACCTCGATGTAGTGGGTTTGAATTCCATGTTATCCAACTTCTTCCAATTGAATGAAAACCCTTACATGTATCACATATTCCTCTCTTCGAGCCTTTAACAGTTAGAAAGTCTAGCAGTCAAATAGCGGGTAAGAGCTTCACATCCTTGGGCAATATGCCATAGAAGAGAAGTGGCAGACGACGAAGAAGTTGTGGAAGCGGTAGATAAGGTTAAGGCACTAAGGAAGTTCCGGAGAATGGGTGGAGGGAGTTGGAGTTCCTCTTTTACTTTTGCTCCACCATTCGTGTGTAGCCGATGACAGATGTATCCACGGCCACTCATGCCCAGAGCAAGGTTCTGAAAGAAAGTACAAGAGTGGAGACTGGTTTGATCATCTATTGATGTGAGGTTGCTTCCAATCTCAAACCCTTTGAAACTTAATTTCTATTTGGACGAGAACCAGAACAACCTTTTTCGGAACCATCACTTGCCCGGGTTGAGATGATCTTACAAGGCATTCCCCATACAGGATTGAGTTCTTTTGCGAGTTAAGGGGGACTAATAAAAGAAGAAAACCATCCTGTCAGGGTCGTGTCTCCTTGCCCTACTCACGATCTCTGCCTTCTCTTCTAAATCTTACACTTGTAAGGGATAAATTGCAATTGTATACCAACAAAGACGCATCAAACACCAAAATCGTGGGTCTATAATCTCGCGTATGTTCACCACATTGCAGCAAGCAATTGGTCTATAATCAACCACTCCACTGGGATTCTCCTTCTTAGCCACAAGGGTGAGAAAAACGTGCATGTCATATACGATGGAATGAGATACATCCCATTCTAACCCCCACCTGGCTTCTCAATACCAACCATTAGAGGTGAGGAAGATTGATCAAACTTCCCAAGGGGATAGGAACCTACTGAAACAACGGGCAGGCAGACAGGACTTTAGCGAACGAGAAATCTCCAATTCCCGCTAATCACTCTACTCCTCCAGCGAACCATTGATTAGCCAGCCGAGCTTGTTTGTTTAGTTTGCTTTTGTATTTCTTTGAGTAATGCCCTAAGGTTTGATATCTGGGGTAAAAAAATGAGCTAAGCGCCGAGCGAAGAACCGTACCAAGGTGAGTATAGGGATGTGGCGAAAGCCCAGAGCTCCTATTCCACGATTCTGACTGGGACTTTTCCCTCACTTAACGTTCCGCTTTGACTGATTCTTACCTGAACTTTCAAACCTTAGCAGCTCATATCCGCGTGTCACACTCCGAATAACGCTTAGGTGAAATCACTACTAACTCTAAATCGAGGAGAATATCCCACCTTGGTTATTGCCACTATACTTGACCAGCCCTTAACTTTAAGTATTATATTTTTTTTATGCTACTGCCCTTCAAACCAGGCTCACTTTAATGTAAGGGCAGTGGTTATACCCATAGCGATCAAACTCTCTTGCGTCTAACCTGACTTTGATTTCATAGTCTTTTCTTCTTTATACCTTAACGAAATGGACAACAAAGATGGAAAAATGGGACCTTGGTAGGATTCCTGTATTTTAGGTTCTTTCTATAAATGCGAAGAGTCAAAACTTTCAATAAAAGGGAGAGTATCGAAAGAAAAAGCTAGGGCCTTTGGTAGTATATTCGAGACCTCATAGTTAAAAAATAAGTAGGTCAATTCTCAAAAGGGACTAACATAAGCTCAACTTTCGGGTTGTACGCTTGCAACAGCTAAGAAACTAAAAACTTTGGATCCAGTAGTCCAGATAAATGGTTATGCTCCCGAACTGTCCTCTCCAGGAAGGCCTAGCCCGCTACTCTTACGGATAAAATCTTTATATAAAATTTATAATCATATACACGATGTTTTGATCCTCATACACAAGTGCCCGAGCCTATTCTAAAGGAATTTGGTCTCCTTTTCTATTACATTCCACCGATCAATCAAAAGTTCTGCTAGGTTCTTAGTAGCGCTACCTTCTTCTTTACTTCATTTAGTTTTTAGTCTCCTTTATACTTCATTTAGTTTTTAGTCTCCTTTCTTTATCTGTCCTCCCTTCAAGAAGAGGTTCATATTCTCATAGCCTCTAAAACCCTTTTGTAGGCGTCCCCCCGATGGATTCCTTCCTTCATTTGCTCGAAGGCTTCTGAATAACTATTCGTACAAAGCACTCTACCTTGTGGATAGAACACAAACCCCCGAATTTGGTGCCTTTTCTCAAATAGAGATTCGCGGGAATACCTATCGGATAAAAGCGCCTCCTCCATCTTCCTGTCTATTGACAGTTGCGTATCCACTACCGCCTGAAACATAGAAGAACTCAACTTTTTCTTCTCAATTAGAAGATGAAAAGCTAACTTATCTTCTAATTCCTGACGCCTGACCGCATCCGACATGAGTGGAACGTAACCTTCTCCAGCTGCCGGTACGGATACCGGATTGGCTGAACTAGATTGTCCTTTCTCCATAGGTGAGGAGATGATGATCACAGATCCATTTATGATTGCCTTCCCGGGATAGATAATCTATTCCAGTTTCAGCACCGGATCTTTTTTTCCCGATGCTTCCAGCAAGATCAGAAAAGGTTGTATTAAAGTTTCTATCGGTTAATAACATCGTAATTGCACCTGCCAGTACCGGGAGAGATAATAAAAGGAGGAAGGCTATCATTAGAACGGACCACACAAAGAGGGGTAATCTATGCATAGTCATTCCAGGTCCACGCATGTTGAAGATAGTGGTTATAAAATTGATAGAACCTAAAATCGATGAAATACCAGATAGATGAAGACTAGAAATTGCTGAATCAACTGCTCCTCCAGAATGACTGGTAATACCACTTAAGGGAGAATAGACCGTCCACCCAGTACCACTACCTACTTCGACTAAGACTGAGCTTAATAGGAGCAAGAGACTTGGTGGCAACAACCTATGAATGACTTGGTACCACTACCCTATCATTTATGCCTAAGATGTTGGATAAGGTTCGTACGTTGAGGAAGAAGTACCCAAAACTTGATATACAAGTGGATGGTTGTGTGGGAGTTTGTAATATCAAGCAGGTGACTGCAGCTGGGGCAAACTGCATTGTGTCAGGAGCTGCAATGTCTTTATTTGACAAGCCACGCGAATTTTTGGCCTGTTACAAGACGTTGGTGATAAAGGAAATTGAAAGACTCAATTGGTTTGCTGAAAACGCAGATAGAAGAAACTAAAAGACTCAATTTGCTATTCTTTCAGTAACTTGTATTACTATTTAAAGTGTTGAACTTGCAAGGTACTTGGGAGAGTCTCTCATGGTTTCGGTCACTGTAATAAACCCTCTACAGCTAGAGGATATACTTTGGTTTCTTTAAGTCATGTTTAAAATGAATTGTTCCATCAATTAAAGGTTTTTGATGAATTGTTATTAACAGCTGTATATTTACAACTACTCGTACCGATCAAAAAATACATATACAATTAATCACTGTTGCATAGATTCAGAAACAGTTTTCTCCAATGCTAGATTGGTACATTTATTACCTTCTCTTTTCCACGCATCAAACTCCCAGCTACTAAAAGTTCCAATAGTTGAAGCTACTGCTCTTGTGAACTCTTGACAGCAGAGAAGTGATGACAGATTGCTGGAAGACCAAAAATGAAGAAGAAGGAAAAGAAATATGCATGGCACAAGAATGAACATGGATTAAGCGTTATAGGGCAATGGTGGTAACATGTATAAACTAAATCTCAAAATCATCAACTTTTTGGAAACTGCACAATATTGAGTTGTAACTAGAAACATGAAAGTGAGTTAAGGCAGAACGAGAACAACCTAACTAGAATAGCCTGTTTGTAAATGTGTTTCACCTTCGCAATCCACTTAGTCTATCGAGCAGACAATAGAGAACAATTGATTTTGACAGATGGTGATCCCTTTCCAAGACTGCAATCATATCCTTAACAGAGATAGTACGGCCAATTTTTCTACCAGATATCCTCATTGCACCTGCAGACAGAAACAGAATACAGAACACTGGGGAGAGTAAGAACACGAAGTTCGGTCAGTATTATAAAAATCAAATACTGAAATGTGGTAGATTACCAAACCTGATTTTTGTCTAGAGGGGCCTCTGTCTTCATCCCCAGACTGAGCAGCAGAGGACATTCCCACCACTCCATCACGCTTTTGCCGGGCTTGCTCAAACATAAGTTGCCATTTAGAAAATATATCATCAGCTCCAAGAGCAGCATGGGCTGCAATATTAGCGGCCACTGTTCTCATTTTATCATCTTTTGCCTCTTTGTTTGCCTGCACATACAGAAATGAGAAATTTGAGAGAATAGACACACTGCCCGAGAGATACAAATTGAGCTGATGGGTCATGAATACATGATGAATTTGAGGATGAACATTTTCTTTTGCCTGTGTGATACCAGATTTTAAAGAAGACCTTTTAGCAAGTTGGGAATTCTAGCAAAATTATATGTGACCCATTTGCTATAAATACTGGAGAGAGAAGGATGAGATTTTTTCCTACGCTTTGACATATACACGGAATTTGCTCCCCATACTAAAAATTAAATTTGACCTCTTGGTTGTATAACCAAATGAACAGTCAAGCATATTAAACCTCAAACCAATCAAGTACAAACATAAACCTAAATTAAGGTCAAAGCACAAAATGTATATGGAACCAAATGCATATACATTAGATGTGTTAGATTGTGTAAATTGGAACACTCAGGATACTCACTTCATTGAGTTTCTGGATCTTTTGTGCTTCTTCCACTTGTTTCTTCACCCAATTCTCTGCCTGGTTCATGAGCAAAACTTGGTGTAGCACATCTGAGGTGTCAATAGTTCGATGTCTCAGCCTTTCAGTATCCGCCCTCTACACAATTTTATACAAAATCACGTGAAATAGATGAGATCTCAACCAAATCAGTGCAGTGAAGAAATATGTACTAACCTGTTTTGACAGTCTTATAAGTTCACATATTAATCCGCTCAGTCTCCACTCTACACACTGAAATACAAAAGGATTAAGCACAACAAAAATCCACCATGAGTAAGGCAAAAATTTATGCCAGCATCTTACCACTGATAGACAAAGCGCCACATTGCTGCTTAAATGCTTAATACCACATTTTGAAACTGTCACAAATTACAGAAACCAACATGTTAAACCTTGACTTTGATTTTTGCTTCACCTTGTAGCTCAATATGCAAATAACACGCATAACCAGAATTTCATAAAGACAGGACAGAGGACTTCCTAACTGATAAGTGGCACTTTCTTTAGGAATGGGTTTTTCTGCAAAAATATTTCTTCCTCTTGTTGCACGATTCTTTGAGCTGCTTCTGAAGCTCGGCTATCCTTCTTAGGCACAGCGAGTAGCAACTCTTGCTCTTCCTGTTAGAAAACAAAATCTTTGGTAACTTTCCAAATGAAACGTGGAGAGTACCTTGGCTTATTAGCTTGCCTAAACTTGCAACCAAGGCATACTTAGTAATGACTATAGTGAAAATATTACCCAGTAATTAACTCCAGTGCCAGCAACAACATCATTAAACTCTTCTATGTTTTCATGAATTCCCTCGGATACCTTTTGCTTTTTACTGTGACAAGAGACAAAACTTTTAGCACATATTTTTCAACGTAGGCTCAGGATTAAAATCGAGATAACATGAACAGCATTGATTGTCTATAATTAGAACCAAAAGCAGAGAATCATTCACCTTGCCACGGGTGAGGAAACTTCATGTGCATTAAGTCGTTTCTTTTGGCCAACTGAAGGCTTCTTTAGAGGTGTTTTCATAACAACACAACCAGAAGTACTAGGTGCGACCTGAGAGTGCATCTGCTGAGATTACTAAGTCGTACCAAATTGGAAAATAACAACGAATTACTTCAAACTAAAAACCACATAGACATAATTATCCATGTTATAAGAATCAGGAATGAATCCCCAACTAGAAATTCCAAGTGTCTGTTGTCTATTCCTCTCCTCGTCAAAGTAAATGCCAAAATGTCTATAAATCCATACAATACAATGACTCCGCGTGCAGCAGGACAACCTTATAAAGATAATCACTATATACTTGTGAAATATCATCCATTATTCCTAAGACTAGTTTAATGTCAGAGACTTTGATCAAAGATTCTGACAACCAACATCTAATGTCTCTCCAATTTCAGATTGTTGAATTTAAGATTTAATCCATAGTGACCTAGCAAGATTTGTAAAACAAACAGAAATCTTGCTTAAATTATTAAAATCACATAGCTAATATGAAAGATAACGAGAAATTCAAAGAGTCCCAAACCTTATCATCAGGTGCATCAAGTCGTTTCTTTTCGCCAGCTGAAGCAGGCTTCTTTCGAGGTGTTTTCACATCAACAGAACCAGAAGTACTAGGTGTTACCTGAGAGTGCATCTAGGGTTACAAAGTGGCACCAAATGGCAAAAAGCAGTGAATTACTTGCAACTAAAAAGCACATAGACATAATTAGGCATGTTATAGGAATAATTCCCATTTAAAATTCCAAGTGTCCCCTCCTCTCCTCATTACAAAAGAATAAATGCCAAAATGTCTATGAATCCATACAAAGACTCGGCACGCAGTAGGATAAGCTCATCGAATAAAGACAATCAGTGTACTTGTGATGAATAATCACCCATGATTCCTAGGACTAGTTCAATGTCAGAAACTTTAGATCACAGGTTTTGACTAGTGACAACCAATATCTGCTGTCTCTCTAGTTTCCGATTTACTGCAACAAATCTAAGATTTATTCAAAACGACCTAAAAAGATTTGTAAAACCAAACAGAAATCTAGCTTAAATTAATAAAAATTATATAACTAAAACGGAAGATGATAAAGAATTCAAAGAGTCCCAAACCTGATCATCATGTGCATCAAGTTGTTTCTTTCGGCCAATTGAAGCAGGCTTCTTTCGAGGTGCAACACAACCAGAAGTACTAGGTGTGACCTGAGAGTGCATCTAGAATTACCAAACCGGAAAAAAGAAGAAGAAAAAATACAATTAATAACTGCAACAAATCTAAGATTTCAATCCATGATGACCTAGAGACAGATTTGTAAAAGAACAGAAAATCTTGCTGAAATTATACAAATAAAATGAAAGACTATAAAGAATTGAAAGAAAACCCTGACCTTATCAAACTCATCAAGAAGTTGATAGATCGGAAACCTCGAAAACCACACACGTCGTCACGGAACCCTTAATCAGATTCCAAGAAGGCCCTAATTATGTTAACAACTACAATGGAGAGCGAACCCAAATCCGATTGATGGAATTTAGTGAGTGGAGAGTGAACCCGGAGGAGGAGGAGGAGGAGGATGATCTGATCACAATGTTTTCTCCCGGTGATGCTGGCGATGTTGGGTACTCTACATTTTATTATATTTTCCCTCCCTGCCATATATTTATTTTTCAAAAATTAGAAAATCGGCTATGGAACGGTAGATTCCCGATCCGATCCACATCGGAACTTTCGCTCGCCGACTGACTGGTCTCGGTTGATTTCCTTGCGTTTAGTTATTGAGATGTTTCGGTTCGCTAAGTTTGAAAGTCCAAAGAGCTCAAACTCGCTACTGAACTTAGATACGGTTTCCCGACGAGTTTGGAAGTATATTTTTTTTGATCGGTAAAAGATTTGGTGCTGGCGAGTTTTCAAATCACTGGTATCATCATCCAATGAATTTACGACTATAATATAGTGACACCGGCGAGGATCTATCTTCTTTTATACACTAAGAGCAAGATAAATAATATCGTGTATCGGTACTGACGCGTCCGATACATCTATACAAAAGGTAATATCGGTTTAAGTTTTTATAGGCGATACATCATTTGGATATTTTTAATATTCATTATTTATCAAACAAAAAAAAATTGATAATACCATAATAGAACATAATAATTATTGTAAACATATTCTAATTGATCTTACAAAATAAGAGGTGGTTGATTGGAGGCTTGTTGTATCAACAACAAAAACCAAGCATTGGCACTGGCAGGAATGTTTGTTATCCCATCCACATCACATTTACAGTAATTACATTCACCTTAATCATATATGGAGTTATCAAAATTAGTAGAATTACTTTACAGTTCAAGAAATCATATTCAAAAGATAAAACACATTAGTGATATACCAAGTCAGTCAAAGGACGTCCAACGCCATATAATCCCTCAGTGGTAGGTCTTCGAGCTTCACATTTAAAATCAGTATCAAATTCATCGTCCATGGCATGAATTGGAGAGTGGATACTAGGAACCCGTCGGCTACCTCTTGTAACTGGTCCTGAACTAATACTCATTGCATGGTTTGCTTGAGCGCCAGTAAATTACTCATCAGCTTGATGAAGCAAATCACTAAAGTTCTCAGGGTCCAATCAATTATCTTTTTCTACAAGTGCATCAAAAAAAAAGGATCTCAGGACCCCATAATATGTCTATGTATTTTTTCGTATATGCGCTGCAATTTCTTGTTGTATTTAATACACAGACAATCATTTAATTTCTTGTAAGAAACGATTGCGCCTCTTTGTATGCATCTGATGAGCGAAAAACGACATATCAATGAACATAAGAAGAAGAAAAAGAAGATACAAATAGCACAATGCTACTGTCATCTGAAAAGTCTATAGTTATCTAAGAAGAGAATGGGGACGTTATTGTTTGTATGACTTGAAAACATATTGCTTTAGTTATCTTCTTACTACTCTACCAATCTTTATCTATCAATATTCTGGTCCACATATTTTGTTTTCAAACACAGAACTAGTAAAGAATAATCCTCAAGTCGACAAATTTTGTTCTTATCCACATCAGAACGAGGATCTAGCTTCTTTCATACGCTAAGACTAAAGATTTCTTCTTGTTCCGTGATGTCACCTCCTTTCGTACAGGTGTACGACAACAATAACATCTACGCCCCCTTATCCAAATGTTTGACCAAAAAAACTAACAACAAACTCAAAATAACCCAAAATGTACGACAGTCTGTGACATATACCTATATTCAGAACTAACTACACCCAAAAAACTAACTGCCTATATTCCGTGAGTACTAGATGTTTTTTGGTACTGAAAAATCTTGCCAAACGCCACATACAACAAAATAATAACAAAAGGCGTCCTTGTAGATATATGCATGAAAAAAAAATAGATGACATGAGATGAAAACACCATAAAATTCCGTAAAAAATATCATGTTGAGTTATCATTCTTAACCGTTCTTCAGTGACCAAATGCCTACAAGAGTGAATTTTAATGGCATCAAATAAATAGACACGGAGAACATCGAAATCAATAAATATGATTAGAAGAAGTTGCAAACATAATATAAAATTCAAATTACTTATGTTTGTGTTTAATGGTACAAACATAAGTAATCTACGGTTCTTTCTAAACATGCATTCAACACATGTTCGCGAAAAAGACGAAGGTCTAATATCATGGTTATTTCTCTAAGTGAAATTCAAGTTGGTTATTATTCAAAATTCAATCAACAAATTCTACTTCAAACTTGTTTGGAGACTGAAGTTCATGGAGATTGAACCACTAAATCAATAGTCACTCGTTTATAGGAGGGTTAATAAAGCCCCAGAATTAACACAAGACGAATACTTAACCTATCAATCTCAATAGACAACCGAAAGATCTGAAGTAAAAATAATCTAATCACATAAATACAAATGACACGGGGGTGACCTTGTATAACGGAAAGATAGTAATCAATCAACACTTTCCAGTTAAACCTTCTGATCTCTACACTACCCATGCAACCACAATCAACTCAAGTATGTCCAACAATGATCAATACGGAACGAAAAAATTCACTAAATACTGAAAGACAAAATTAAAATCATTAAGAGATATATGTTGAGTTAAGTTATTAAAAAACCTTTCTGAGATACCAAATCATCATGGTACGATTTCTTAACAAGGTGATAAAATAAAGGTTAGAGTACAGTTGTTTGGTTTTGCTTAAAATTTCATTATATTTCCTACATTTTGTTTTTGATACAAAATCAATAGGATGTTGGAAATTTGGGTACCGGATGATAAAAAAGCAGAACATTTGCACACCGACTTCAAATACTTTGACCTTTCCAAATAATTGGGGACTACAATAAAGCAATGAAATGATGCTTTAATTCAGGATACAATAAAGCCCTAAGAGGATCTTCAATAGAAGGTGAACGTTTATCTTTCCATGACACTTAAGATTTTAGATCCCCATATGAAATAAATCCATATCCAACAGGTCCTACAAAGCTGGAGGAATGACAAGTCTTCAAAAAGGTCTTATCTAGACCTTCGAAATGACCTCCACAACATCAGTTAAACTATTTTTTTTTTAAAGTTTAACATAAGACAATAGAAAATAAAGAAAATTACTTTAGTTTTGAAAGTATTTATAACAACCTACTAAAAGCCGACTTATTAGCTCAATGGTAGAGCGCGTGACTTTTCACAAAAAAGAAAAAGAGCTCTGCGAATCGGGCGACCTTAATGAGTCGACTCAGCCATTAATTTCTTACGTTTTTCTCCATGTTTTTTCAATCTTCTATATTGTGATTTTAATGTTTTCATCAGCTTTATCATTTCTATATTCCATCTTTCAGTTATTTAGTTCAATTCTTTGAGGATTTCATTTTGGTACTATAATAGTTCAGATTAGATTATTATGTTTTATCTTTTTCTCTTAATTGTTTGTTGATATTTGATCAGTTTTCATCTTCCTTGTTCCTTCCAATGGATCACTAATTTCTTTCAGGTTCCCCTTGTTCTGTCATGGATCATATATTGGATCTTTGTGCAATGGACTTGTATCAGTATTTTGATATTTTTATCAACCGTGGTGGTATTACTAAAGCAACTCTTTCCAGTCTAGTAGTATAGCTAAATTAAAATGTATCATCCATGAAGTTTTCTCAATATGAGATCTACAGTCATTATCCCTATCAAGTTTTGATAACCATGAGTAACCAAGTGAGTTTTCAAGTCTCACATCTTATCCAAACCTAGAAAATTCAAATTTCAAACTTCCCCCCTATTCAAACCCGTAACTTACGTAGTCAACAAGCCAAAATGATATGCATGCAATCACAGCTAAGCAGATTATTTTGGATTTCAGTTCTGCATTATTATGGTTTATTCTTAAGGAAACAAAATATCCTCTTCATTAATAAGAAAACCCTAATGATCTAAAACATAAACCATAGATACTACCGTCAAAACCTAGAAACCTTATTCTCTGAAAATACTTTGATCTTGTGTGAAACATTGGAGGTTAACAATACCAACAATATGCAAGACGTCACTGCAAGAATATAAGCTACAATTATTAGGAGAAATAGGGGAGATATTGGGTCTACAAGAACTCTGAATGCAGCTGCTGAGGCATGGTCTAATAGTTTAATAGGGAAGCTAGTAATTGATGAGGAAGAAATCGAAACATCGCAAGTCAAGGATGAACTGGATGTGTCATGGAAGAAATACAAGAAAAGGGAAATCAAGTTTGTGGGAAAATATCTTTATGTGTTTAAGTTTAACTCTCAGAAAGATGTGAAAGATGTAATCAAGAAATCCCCCTGGAATGTATTGAAAAGCTTATTGTCTCTACAAGAATATACCACTGCAATAGTATATAAAGACTATGAGTTTACAACACAGGCTTGGAACGTTCAGTTCAAAGGCTTACTTCTTAAACATCACCATGAATCTGTGATTAATGAAGCAATTGAAGACCTAGGAAAAAAGATTTATATTGAGCCAAAAAACTGCAGTCCCCGTGGTACTAACATGATTACTGCTCGTGTTGAGACGGACCTCAAAAAACCTTTAAAGAGAGGTGAATGGTGGAATACGAATCCAGAAGATCCAAAATGGATCAGATATCATTGGGTAAAGCAACCTCAAAACATCTCTGATCAATGCTACATAATTGACCATGATGATAAAAAATATGCAGAAGTGACTGAATTTTTGCGTGAAAGGTCCATGACTCAAGAGGAATATGAAGAACATTGTGCAACTAAGAGTCAAGCTACGAAAAAGATGGTTGAATCTGAAGCAGATAATCCAGATAATGATTATGTCCATGTTGAAAATGAACAAGAGATGGTTTCTGAGGAATCTCGTCAAACCAAGAGATCTAGGAACCAACCTTCCCAAACAAATGGCTGAAACACTTCTATCTTAGGTCCCATTCTGGTTACTCACGGAGGGAACAATAATGATCTTGCTTATACAAGCAATCGAGCTGATCTTATGGACACAACAGAAAATAGTACAAACAAGGCCAGTGACCTGGACATAAAGCTGACTGCCATTCCAGAATAGGGAAGCCATACTACTCCGATAAATTTTATCTTCGTTTCTTTTTGTGCTTACAATTTCTTTAGTTTTCACATAATTTTATTTTTGTCGAATAACTATATTTGTAGACTCAGTTTCTTGTTTAATCATTGTCATTGTCCAATGATGAGGGCTGTAGCTTGGAACTGCCAAGGTTTCTCCAACAAAAAAACTAGAGATCACCTTAGAGACCTTACATATAGGTATGATCCAGACATTATTTTTTTTAGCAGAAACGAAGATAGGAGAAGATAAAATGAGAAAGTTTATAAGACCATTTAGGTTCCCTAACTGTAAGTTAATTCCCTCTAGAGGCTTAGCTGGAGGTTTAATCCTTCTATAGAAAGATGGTTTTCATTTTAATGTTATCAATTCGGAGTCTCGAATTATAAATTTGTTGGTGCAGGATGATCCAAGTAAGCCGGAATGGATACTTACTTGCATGTACGGGTCTCCTTACCCAAACCATAAAGATAAACAATAGACTTACATCAAAGATTTAAGTTCTAACATACACCAACCATGGGTTATCATTAGTGATCTGAACTTGATCTTTTCAAATGAAGGCAGGAAATCAACTGGCAGTACCTCTTCTAATACTTCTTATTCTACTTCTTCATCAAGAGATTCTTACTTCATTGATTTAATTCAAGAAGCTGGTCTGGAGAATATGGATTATTCGGGCAGATCTTTTACTTGGTATTCAAATATTCATGGTACTGGTATTCGCAGATCAAGTATAGATAGGGTTATCACTAATGAAGATTATGTCATTCATTTCCCAGATGATAAATTACTTCACCTGCCACATCTAGGTTCAGATAATTGCCCAATAATGCTGGACACTGCTGCGTCAACTGGAGATAAGAAACGTAATTGGAAGTATTTTCAGTGCTATGAGAAGGATGAGAAACTAAAAAATGAAGTAGCTACAGCTTGGAATCATTAGTTTAATGGGTCACGCGCTTATCAGTTCTCTAGAAAGCTTCCTACTACCAGGAAATTTGTGTCAAAATGGAACGAGGACAAATTTGGGGACATCCAAAGCAACATATTTCTTCTTCATCAAAAAATGGCAGCTATACAGGCTGGCACTCTAGATAGTAATACCACCACCCATGTACAACAACTTGAGAATCAAATTAAACATTGGCATCAAGTTCAAAATGATTCTTGGGGACAGAAAGCCAGAGATGAATATTATTTGGAGATGGATCGAAATACGAAATATCATCATGCAAATGCAATTAAGAGGAGATCGAGAAACAATATTGTTGCTCTAAAGGATGAAAATGGGAATTAGTGTACAACAAGGAGGGACTTTGAGGGTTTACTTACTAACCATTGTATATCTCTACACACAACAAGCTCACCAATGAGGAATGAGCAAATCCTCCAGCATATACCCAAAGTAATAACAAACATGGATAATTTGGAGCTTATAAAGATACCAGATAATGGAGAGGTCCTTAAGGATTTGAAGGAAATGAAATCTTGGAAAACACCCGGACCAGATGGATTTCCATCGGGGTTTTTCAAAATCCATTGGGATATTGTAGGTTCTGATGTAGTGGAGATGGTGCAGCAGTTTTTTCGTACATGTCACATGCTTAAATGCTTAAATGCCACAAATATCACTCTCATACCAAAGACGAAAGATAAGCAATTCCCATCTGACCTGCGACTTATTGCTTTGTGCAACACAAATTATAAGATTATATCCAAAATATTATCATCCAGGATGAAAAAACTGATGAGCAAGATCATATCACCGCTCCAAGCAGCTTATGTTTCAGGTCGCCAAATTTCAGATAATATCCAGCTGGCTCAAGAAATAGTGCACACAATGAAAAAAAAAGATTCAAAAAATCTAGCATTGAAGCTCGACATGTCAAAGTCTTTCGATCGCGTTGAGTGGTCCTTCCTCATGGATGTCATGGAACAAATGGGATTTTGCACAAAATGGTGCAATTTCATATTGCAGTGTTTCAGCACTACAAAAATATCTATACTTCTGAACGGAACTCCATGCGAAGCCTATCAGCCAACACGAGGGGTGAGACAAGGTGATCCGTTGTCACCTTATCTATTCATTATAGTGATGGAGGACTTTTTAAGACAACTACATCATGTTAAACAGATGAACCAGTTTGAAGGAATTAAAGTTGCCCCTGGTGCACCCTCTATTTCTCACTTATTCTTCGCCGATGATTGCTTGTTATTCATGAATGCATACCTTCACAATGTTAATAATGTGCTAAACCTCAATGAAGTTTGGTAGTGCTTCGGGTCAGTTGGTAAAATTCAAAAAACCAAGCATGCATTTCAGTGTAAATGTACCACAACGATTTTACAGAATTATATCAAGAAGATTGAAGGTGCCTAGGATGAATTCAACTGAAAAATATCTAGGAATACCATTCATAATTGGCAGGAAAAGAGTACAATGCTTTTGACACTTGTATGATAGAGTTAAAAACAGACTATCAACATGGAATGGTAAGACAATGTCTCAATATGGCAAATCTTTAATGATAAAGACTGCTACAAATACAATACCGACATATTCAATGAGTTGTCTTCAAATTCTAGCAAAGAAAATAAAAAAGATTGATGCAGTAAAAAGGGACTTATGGTGGGGATTTGAAGAAAAGAGAGGTACATATTTTACATCGTGGAAGAATTTAAGTCTTCATAAAAACCTTGGTGGTCAGGGTTTTAGAGATTTAAGAGTTCTTAATCAATCTCTATTAGTCAGAGCAGCGTGGAGAATATGCATTAATGTTTATGAACAATGGGTTAAAGCAATGCAGGCGAAATATTTTCCCAGTACTAGCTTGCTTCATGCTAGTATTAAAACTAATTGTTCTTGGGCATGGAATGGAATTCAAAAGCAAGTCAGGTTCAAAAAGCAGCACAGTCGATGGAGATTAGGAAAAGGGAATAAAATAAAACTATGGCTAAATGATTGGGTCGTAGGCATGGATACTCCTCCAGCTCTTAGGAATGGGGCATCTGATTCGTAGAACTTTATTTGGGCTCAAGAGCTTATAATACATAGTAGCAGGCAATGGAATACTGACTTGGTTGAGCGCATGTTTGATACTCACACTGCGAATCTAATCTTAAGTATGAGTATACCTGCTTCTGTGAAATACAAGTTGAACCTAACATGTAATGATGTCTTTACTCTTAAATCTGCTTACAACATGCTTTTCGAAATCATCATGGGGAACCTGCAATCATTAATTTTCATTCCCGGCACAAACATAAGATGGAAAGACTTTTGGGGAATTCAAATCTGGCCAATAAAATATTTTTTCTGTAAATGTTTCATTGATATCCTACCACAAAAGAGAGGAGTTCAAGAGCTTCCAGCTACATCAATCAGCAATTCCCTCTCTGCAATCAGTTTAATGAAAGTTTGATGCATGTCTTATTCTCTTGTCCGTTTCCGAAAGCAGTTTGGTTGCTGATACCAGGTGGTTCGAGAGTTCTTTTTGGGAATCATAATAGTATAAAAGAAATATTTGAAAGTTGGTATCAACTGCACCAACAACAATCAGAACGGACAAGCTGGCTTCACAATGCTATGATAGTCTCTTGGACTATATGGAACACTAGATGTGAAGTACAGTTTTTGAATACAAAAGTGGAGCCGCAAGGAGTTGCAAAAAAAACTTTGAGTTTCATAAGCTATATGGACAAGCTCAACTATAAAAACTTAGTGTCTAAGAAAGCAGATCACAATTTACTTCCCCTTACAACACAACAGAGACCCCCTAGTTTCCCATTTCTAAAAATAAACTGTGATGCTTTTTATGACTTAAATACTGGACTAACTAGAGTGTATCTTGTTTTACGTGATCATGCAGGGCAGTGGAGGGGATGCCTCTCAAAATGTTATGCATGAATAGCAAATTCGGAACAAGCAGAGTGCCTTGCTTTTCCTAATGCAGTTAGCTGGAGCTTGGAGTTGAGGTTAAAACATGTTATCTTGGAGACAGACCTTCGGGGAATCGAAAGCTACATCAACAAAAATGCTCCGGTAATAGCATGGGAAAATGAATCTATCCTGCTTGATGCAATCGAGAGATTGAAAACTATTCAAACCTGGGAATGTAGTTTTGTCCCAAGGAAATGTAATAAAGTTGTTGATACACTAGCCAAATTCAGCAACAAGTTTAGAATCATTAGATCTTGGTTAATCAGTCCACCAAGTATTATTGAATCTCAACTTTTGTTAGACAATTTGGTTATTCACAGTTAATAAAATTCTTCTTTAGCATCAGAAAAAAAAAATAACCTACAAATTTTTAGGTTGAATTCTTTTACTATTGGAGATGGTTCATAAGCCAAAAAGGTAATATTTCTCCAAAATGCATAAAGTTTTAATAAAGGTCTAAAAAATAATACCTCCATGTAGGATTTTTAGCACCCACTATTGGAGATGCTCTAACAATGCTATTGGATTCAAAGATTGTACTCCCTTGACTAACCAAGAACACAGTTATCAGATTTTGATGATGCTTAGAGAGAAAAGAAATAAGAGAATTTTAATATGTTGAAATAGGAGAAAGCCTTCGCAATTTATAAAGGGTTTCATGTTTATTGAAGATGTCTCTTCATCTCCAACGGTCTCCTTCAAAATAATCCATTAATAGTGTCTCATGGAAGAAACACCTTATGGGAAGAGACGCATCTTTATAATTTTCTGGTAAACCGAATTAATTTTCAAAATTATTAAATAAATGTTAGAATTCAGTAATAAATATTCAAAACTAGTCATAAAAACCAAAGGTGACCAAACTTGTGGTACAAAAACCCCACTCAAATATTGGGATCCATTAAAACTCAATCGTAAACAAAATTGATACAAAAACCCCCAATTTTTAAAATTGATACAAAAACCCCAAATTTAAATGTTGGTTTCATCAAATTTTATTTTGGTTTCATCATAAAATTTGATGAAACCAAAATAAAATTTGATGAAACCAACATTTAAATTTGGGGTTTTCGTGTTAATTTTGTTTTGATGGGGTTTTTGTGTTACTTTTGTTTTGATGGGTTTTTTGTGGAAGGATGGTGACACCTTTGGGGTTATAACTCGCGGACCGATAAATATTTTCAAATTCAAAACTAGAAAACCCCATTTTTTAGCAGCTTACATTTATGAAAATATCCGACAATATAATCACCACCCCATTCTGCTAAAAATCAAAACTTGACAGAAGAATTGAAAAATAGAATTTGAAAACTAGATAGCTACCTCTTAAATCTCAAAACAAAAGATGAAAATAAAATACATATTGAGGTTAAATCTGCTCTTTAGTAAATATGGTTTCCACTTTCCGATGATAAGTTGATATTCCATTTTTTTTTCTCCTTTCAAGTGTTAGTAAAAATGGTAAAACATGTTAGTAAATGAATTAAATTGAATGGAAAATTTAAGGAGAGAATTGAACAATTTCCCAACCGGAGCAATTACGTTTTGGGCGTTTTGGTTACAATCAATAGTATAGTGAATTATTTGATCAGTTACTATTAATGGTGAAGTGCCTTAAACTGGTCCAATTATAGACGCAACTGTTTGAAATTCTTTCGCATGTATCTTCTCTTTTTCAAAACTCAAAACGATGCGTTCCTTTAAAAAAAAATCAAACGACATATCTCATTTTTTTCCTATTTATATTTCATTCCCTGACTCTAAATACGAGGCATGACATGACATCTGATGTGGCGTTTTATATTCCACGTATTTCGAGTGCGAATTCTTGCACACTCTTTAACGAGTGTATATTTCACATTTTAATCTCTACCCTTTATTTAATTTAGGGAGTTATGTAATGAGGGTCGTGATTCTAAACATGGAGGGTAATGGGGCCATCAGTTAAATTATTAACCAATCAGAAGAATATGTGAAATATACACTAGTTAGAGGAGTGTCAATAGATTTGGACTCAAGTATTTCTTAATATGAATGTCCTTACGCCACATGGGATTGGAAGATTCTAAGAAAGAATTGATATGCAGTTTTGACTTAGTTCATCTGTTTATAATTGTGCAAAATTAAATTATTAGCATGGGAAAGTTTTGCTTCTTTTTCTTTTTAGGTTTTTGACACTATTACTAATGTTGGTCTTAGATTCTCCGTATTACTATCAATAAAAATCTAGTATATATAACATATGAAATATCTTACACAATATAAGTTACCTAAAAGTTCATGTTTCTCATGTGTTATTCATGTGATATTTTTATACGTTTAAAAGTTCAAAATATATGTTATTCATGTGATACTTTTTGCAGTTCAAAATTTAAAATACTACATATATCTTTTAATTTTATTTGAATAAACTTTTGATTTTCTTGTTGATTTTCTTCCTTGAAATCACGATTTAGCTTTTATTGTTATAAATATGCCTGGCTCTCTCAACGCTTCTGCTTCTTTCACTTTTCAAGAAACCAGTGACTGGATCCTGGAAAACAAGACCTCAATCGCCGCCTTCTCCGTGGTGTTCACTTTGCTTGGCTGGGTTGTTTATCTCGTGAAGAACTGCTGCTGCAGAAAAAAGAAAAACAAGAAGAAAAAGAAGAAGAAGAAGAAGACAGAAAAGAACAGCAATGTCGGAGCAACCGTGTACAGTGTTAATGTGTCGTATTCAAAGCTTGGTAAGCGTTTCAGATGTCGTGCTTCAAAATTAAAATATATATACATGAAACAGCAATATCTCGCTTATCTTGAGATATATACATGATTGTTTTGATTAAATTTATATATTTAGGTTTTATATGGTAGGGATATTTCAATTGAAGATCATCAGGGGATATCAGAAGACCATAGTATATATGGTAGGTTTTATATGATGTATGACTCTTCTTATATATATATATATATATAATTTAAGGAAATCTAGTCTTTGACGTTGTAATTTCATAGTGATATCAGAAGATCATTGGGGAATTCTCTAAAATTTAAGTTTTTAAGATCATGGTTTTTTACTGTAGGGGTGTAGAAGAATTTTATATGATGTATGACTCTTCAAATGAAAACACAAAATAACTTACCATGCTGAGTTAACTCTAGGTTGTGAAGCATTAGCGACATGTGGAACTACCAGTAAAGTTATGTCGTTATTAGACCCATAACCGAGTTTGCGCCTGACCCATCTACCGAAACTTCTAATCACTCCTACACAGTTTTAATGGAAATGATCGTGGACGTTAGTTTCCCTAAAAAATTGAAAACCACTCCCATAGCCGGTTGTTTACATTGTTTACATGATTGCTCTTTAGGAGGATGGATACATCCTGGATCATTGCTGGGGCCATAATAATAGTTTTCATTATGGTTATCAAAGTGGTATTCTATATGATTTTCATGACAAAAATATGCCTGGTTTGGAGGTAGAGAATTTTTTAAAAGGTGTGTCGGGTTTGAAGAGTAGGAATAGTTTTTAAAGATAGTAAGGTTTTTTTGTAGAATGGTTTTAAAACTGGCTTACAGGGTAAGAATCAAACTGATGGTGAGAAAACTCCCAACTAGCAGTTTTCTTTGGGTAATCCAGGTCTAGCGGGTTATAGAGTAATAATGCAAGATTGCAACATGTTAGGTATCCTGCTCAGTCTCTTGAAGTAGAGAATTCTGTTAACCGAGTTTAGGGGTGCAATTCACGCTTTTAGTTTCCTTTAGTTAGAGGATTTACTATAATATAGATCGAGTGTGATTCTATACATATCTTCTTAGCTCTTTCGAATATTTTTTTAGTTCCTTAGAGACTCCTGATTCATTGGGAGAACTTTTTGAGATTTTGATCTATGATAAGTTGAAGATTCTGATCAAACATTCAATTAGCTTAAGTATATCGTTAGTTACCAATGAATAGACGTAAGCCTCAGAATATTGGTTAATATAACCGCTATTGATTTATACCAATAAGGACGCACTAAATTAAAAAATGAAATAAAACTCGACTTCTCAATCAACTGTTCCACGGGTATACAAAGATGTTAAACATTTGGTTCTTATATGAGTTAGCAAGAGATGCATCTCTTAAGAATCTGTAAAACAGTTCAAGTATACTAGACAAAATATAGATTTCTTATGTCTTCTCTCTTATCAAATTTTGTTAATAAAACGAGTAGTAGTATCCGAAAGTGTACTTTAAGGGTGATTCGTCGATTTTGTTGGTCGACAATCACATAAGGCTTGTTATGTCTTGGAAAGCGGTTTGCAATTAGTCCCTATAGTAACTCTAATCTAGTGAAAGAAAATAACACTTTTAAAATAAGCGTCTCTAGGCGCCTCAAGCCTAATTGTTTCTTATTATATACCCTAGATTTCCAATAATTTTAAAGAGTTATGTTTTCAGTGGAATTTGAAAATATTACGGATTTTGTTGAGTCTATTACAAAAAATAAGAAGACGTTATGTTGACAAATAAAAAAGAAAGAAGGCAAGAAGAAAATAAATTTACTTTTAATTATAACCAGCATCTTAACATCCCAAAGTTGGTTTCCGTGCTAAAACTAACATCAATTAGATAAGTGTATATATTTTTTTTCCTTTTATTGAATAAGCATATCACAAATTTAGGGAATATATCATATTGATTTCTCGTAGTAAGCATACGATTTATAATTGTTTATATCTTGACCAATGTACGCTTGGTTTGCATATTAGATGTTTGAATAAATTTCTACCACATTAATCAGTTATTGCAGCCAATATAGTATATATATGAACATGGATTGGTGGAATAACATGAAGATGTGAATTGGACAACATGGTTGTGCATCTAAACATCAATTCTGATACAATAATCAAAAAATAATGGGATTGTTTGTACTCTGCAAATAATCAAGACACTCAAACTAGGAGATTTGATAGTTAGTTACGGATCTTCGTAGGTTTTGCTGATATATAATATTTTTAGTATTTGTATATGAAATGGGAAGTCATACCGATTGGTGTTTATAAAATAGAATCTACTGTGATAATCTATTTTTTTTATAATGGTTATAGATAATGAAACTCTACAATTATATAACACAATGAGGGTATTATGGAACTCTTGAACTATTATATTTGCATGGTTATTGCTTTCAAAGTATCTCTTATTCCAATGTTATAAGTTTGTTAAAAGTAAAATTGAAGGAATACATGCTATCGATTCTTGGAAAATTAGTGATATCTTGCTGCCCACTAAAGTAATTGGTCACTTTAAAACAGACTACAATGAAACATAAATTTGTTTTGAATGTTACAAACAGAAGTATCCATTTCTGAAGAATTGTTAGAAGAGAGATTAGCATGTCTTTGTTGAAAATAATTACATGGTTATTAAAGACAGTTAATGGATACTAAACTCCTTAGCCAGTTCCTGGTTTTACAGTTGCATGTATTTTTCAGAGTGTGATACATGCTTGGTGTCCTTGAAAATAAAACATGAAATTTGTGATTAATGGTGCACTAAAAAGCACTATTAGATCCACAAATGAGATCTATGGATCAACAAAGGTTGGAGACACAAAAAAAAAAATGAACCATCACATGTTCGTACTTCGCATTTAATTTGGTTAAGAGATATCTTGATAATCCAATAATTAAAACAAAAATTATGAATCATATCATAGTTTTCTGATGTATCATTAGATTTTGAACCTAATAGATAAGGACAAATCAGTCTATTTAGCAACATTAATGATGGACTTATCGACTTGGAGATCCGCCACCCACTGGGATTAGCAGGGGTCCGTTTTTTATTTGAAGGGTCTCAAAAATTTGTGATAGTCAGGAGATTTCTTTCTCTATAAGTTCAACATTTCTACTTAAGAGCATCTTCAACAACGGGTGCCAAAAATCCTGCGTGGACGTCTTATTAATACCTTTGTTTATGATAGTTTACACATGTAGCAAGTATAATTCCCCGTAGGTTAAAGCTATCTCCATAGTATAAGATTTAAAGAATTATTAAAAAAAAATCCTCCTAATTTGAATAATTATTAAAAATAAGAAAATAAAAAAGGTATGATATGGAGGTGAATCCGAAGATGTAGCTAATACTTTCTTTAACACCTTTGTATTTTATGCATCTTATTCCTCATAATTTATGACCTAACTATTAAAGACAAACTTATGTTAATTGAGGATCTAAAATTTTATATATCATGAAAAAAAAAAGTTTTCACCTTAATTATGCTCTTAGTAGGGATTTAATATCCCATTATGAGCATTGTTATTCGGGATCGAAACCTCGGATAATCTAATGTGGAAATTGAATAAAGACCCCTACTTTTTATAACCTTCGGAAATACCCTTATCCATTTTATATGAACCAACTATTGGGGGATACTAACGGTTATATGGGGTTGAATTTTGGCTAAGGGGTATATTTTTAAGTATCCCCCTTCTCTTCCTTTTATCATAATAAAAATAAAAGAAATACTTAATTAAAACCTAAATCGATAAAACCTAAATAGAATTTGTATTGCAGCAGCAGGTATTCAAAAGCTGGTACCAATTGATTTATCCACTGAGTTTCCTTGCTTAACGAAGAAAGTAGTGGATTGAGCAAACACTAATGCGTATATTAAACATGAAATCCATTTCGTTGAGTTCATCGGTTTGATTAAAGCTTTTTCCAAAAACTTAAATGAGTCATAGAAACGAGTCACAGAGATTACATGACGAACTGAATAGATCTAAAAGAAAAGACTGAATACGCCGCATATTGAGAATATTAAGCAGGAACTTGGTATGTTGGAGGATGGTTGGAAACAAACAAACTAAGGGAAAAATCATCTTACCTGAATTGATGAACACGAAAACGTATATTATGAGACTTTGAGAGTTCACCGTCTTGAGATACATCCAACAAAGAGCTCTGTTTCCAATTTTGAAAGCTCACTGGTCAGAAGATTATGAAGCAATAATAGCTGTGATTCATGCCATAGTCGGCATTGTCGTGGGATAATATGCAATGTCGATTATATTCTAAATAAGGGGTACTTCAATTACTTCATAATGTTTTTTTAGTATCCCCCAATTTGTGAGGGTATCCCCCAATATACTCCTGATCTTTTAAAGGGAAAAAATAAAAAACGTTATTATGTTGTTTCCCTTTATGTCACCCTGTATTGTATACTAGTAAAGTTGTCACTATTTTCTTTTTAGTTTCACGGTTTTTCTCTCTATCGATCTCGATCTCCTCCTCTTAGCTATCACCACCACCGTGGAAAAAGAGGAAGAAAGGAATAAGATCCAGTATTCCGCTCAATCGAGACCTACCAGCTCTACCGCCACTGTCACCTCCATATCTCTCTTCTCTCTCGTCTTAGCCATCACCTCTGCCACCGTCTTGAATTCAAACATGTTATTGGTAACCAAATTTCATTTGAGAAAGTTTTCGTTGGGACAATCAAGAGAGGAATAAATTTTCGCTGGAAATTAGTCGAAGAATCTATTGAGATCAAGAGGAAATCATTATTATTAGAGCATAACTCGGTCAACCTCGCATGCGTTGCTATCTCAAGCATGTTTGTCAATGTTAGTGATCAAAACTATAAGTCTTGATTTCTAGCCTACATAGCTAAGTCTCGGACTAGGATAGAAAAGTGTAGTTGAGCTCAAGGACTTCATGCGATTCATCATACAACGACGAAGATCTATACAAGGAACCGTGGAACTTCATCAAAAAAAAGGTATGCGGAGACTTGAACTTATCTATCACTCAAAAGTCTATCTCTTCTATCTCCTACTTCTTATGAGACAAAAGTCGTATGTTATATAGACTCGATCATACACATTTGACATTTCGAGCTGGGCATTCATTACTTATCTTTTATCTCGAAATCCTGTGTTGGTAAAGCATTTCGCTTTGATCAAGTTTATCTTCACCTAGTGACGAAAGTCATGAAAAGTTTCAATCACTTTGAGAATTGCTCTGACGTCAATCGGTCTGCGAATAACGGCTACATAGCGTCCTCTGAGAATGTCTCAATGATTGAAATGAGAGTTTAGATTACATAACCATGTATTCCTTGAACCGAAGTTTTCTAACTTTGTTGATAAAGAGAAATCGGGAGGATTGTGGAATTGGCTTGCCAAGTCCGCGAACTGTCGGAAGTTCTCGACCGAGAATTTCTGCTGGATTATCCAAAACTTGTTTGTGTGCTAAGTCCGCGAACTCAATCCGCGAACCCAGTCCGCGAACTGGCCGAAACTCTCTTTCCGAGAATTTCTGCTGAGTTTGGAAAACTCAACCGATTAACTTAAGTCCGCGAACTTGTTTGTGAACTTAAGAGGTTATGATCTAAAGATGTGCTCTGAACATGAAACATTAAATTACTAAGGAATTCTTTATGCAAACCGTGGATATAATGTTCATGAGCCGATTCAATCGAATCGAATCATCTTTGTTTCAATTGTGTCTTGTGTAGTTACATAAGATCTCATAGCAATTGAACAACTCCTTAACTACTTCATTTGAGTCAATTGAACTAGTTATGGTGAAGAAGAACAAGGTTGATATGAAATGCTCATATGGTTAACCTTTTTGGGTTACTATGTTGAACCAACATACACGTACACGTTTGGGCATGGTTTTCACAAACCCAGTAAACGTCTACCCAAGTTTGTGTGACAAGCTAAGTTTTCGATCTAACGGTTGAGAAATATTAGCTTGAATCTAAATCAGGTTTTCATCTAACGGTGAATAAGAATTACTTTGTACCTAAGGCAAAACCCTGATTTGAAGGATATATAAAGGAAACATCTAGCATTATGCAAAACTAACCCCCACACGTCTGTGTGATACTAGTGCGCTCGCTAGAGTCGATCTCCATTAACTTTTGATTTTCTTTTCTAAAATCAGGTTAACGACTTAAAGACTTCATTGGGATTATGAAGCCAGACCGATACTATACTTTATTGTAGTTGTGTGATCTGATCTTGCATCTTCTATCGTACGAGTACAATCGATTGATTGGCTTGAGATCGTGAGAGTTCTCCGATAGGCAAGATAAAGAAGTCACAAACATCTTCGTCTCAGTGTTTGTGATTCCTCGACAAACCGCATGTATAGTCAGGAAGGATTGTAGAGAGGTAATTGATTAATCTAGGCTGTTTTTGGGAGTATAAGACCGGATTATCAATTGGTTCATGTTCACCTTGATTTTATATCTTAAGACGCAACAAAACCTAGGGTTTATCTGTGAGAGACAGATTTATCCTTTGATAGAATTTTCTGTGTGAGACAGATCTGTTTATTATCAAGTTTGTGATTTTGGGTTGCAGCAACTCTTGGTTGTGGGTGAGATCAGCTAAGGGAATCAAGTGCGTAGTATCCTGCTGGGATCAGAGGCGTAGGAGTATAACTGTACCTTGGATCGGTGGGAGACTGATTGGGGTTCAATTATAGTCCAGTCCGAAGTTAGTTTGGAGTAGGCTAGTGTCTGTAGCAGCTTAATACAGTGTGTATTCAATCTGGACTAGGTCCCGAGGTTTTTCTGCATTTGCGGTTTCCTTGTTAACAAAATTTCTGGTGTCTGTGTTATTTATTTTCCTTGTATATATCTTCGTCGTTTTATGATGAATCGCCATGAAGTCCTTGAGCTCAACTACACTTTTCTATCTTAGTCCGAGACTTATCTATGTAGGCTAGAAATCAAGACTTATAGTTTTGATCACTAACATTGACAAACATGCTTGAGATAGCAACGCATGCAAGGTCGACCGATCTAAGCTCTAACAATCTCCTCCTTTGTCAATTTTAGTGAAAAAATATTAATACATATGGAATACAAAAAAGATAAACTTTAGTGGCTCCTATTCCATAGTCTAATCTTCAACGTTCCCTGAAATCTTCGTCCTTCCAAGTACTCCAATGATCCCAAAGGTTGTAAGTTTAGCATCACCGTTGTTGAAGATCCGTAGTTATAACAATGAGAGAAATCGAGATTCTCGATCATTATTATACAGTGTCATAGTATTATTATGTAATATCAAAGTCCAATTGTACCACGACTTTAACAATAATACTACGGTGATATGTATCACTCCCCCTTAGTCAATACTCCATCTCGATCATGGAAACCACTCCCCCTTACACAATGATCTGAAAACCATATGTATTTGTAGTGTGAACTACATTATTTCTCCCCCTTTTTGTCAATGAAATTGGCAAAGGTACAAGAACAGGATCATAATGAAATTTCCACAAGAGACATTTCATAAACTAAAAAAAAATACATACCAACTTAATTTAGATGAAATCATAAAGTCGAAGCTAAATGCATTCATCAAGGAGTTTTAAGATACAAGATAACCCCTATAAAATTCCACAGCCGCACACCCCGCAAGATATTACCATTAAGCACAAGATCAAAAGAACTCTCCCCCATTTGAAGTCATTCCCGAAAGAACAACAAGAGCGACCTTAATTTCGAAAGAAAAGAAAGATTTTTTAATTGGACACCAAAAACCATAGGAATGATTTTCTATATCCAAAGCTCAACCAAATTAATCACAAGTAAACCCATGATTAATTCAATTGAAAGCGCAACTAAATCAAACCACAAAAGTGATCAATTTAATTGAAAGTGATCAACATAAGTAAACTTACGGAGCTACGACTAAGGTAATATCATACGGATATGACTAACTTAATTGTTCACATACTCAACATAAGGAAAACCTTACGGAATATACGACTACCTTAACCAATAGGACATGATTAGTATAGCCGTTCATATACTCAACACAAGAACTTGTGGAATATATGAAAACTCAACTAGATTAATTACAAGAGAACCTCTAATTAATCTAATTGGAATACACAACCAAACTATTCACTGAAGCAATCAATTTAATTGTCAAAAGATTTTGCTCGACAAAAGAAGACTTTCGGATTAAACAACTAAATAACCAATCAAGATGATTAATTTAGTTCAAGAATGCTTAACATATAGCATCTCATGGAACAACCAACAAGGCCAATATTAATCGACATAGTTGTAAGGTGCTCAACATAAGATACACAATGGAGCCTTCACGGTAAAACATAACAAAGTGGATCAATGAAGATCAATATCGTGGATAACATACAAGGATCTATTCTGTTTTCCATCACTATTTGCATAACGACATAATAGACTTTATCCTTGTCAAACAAAAGATTTCATCCTATTTTCCATCAAATAAATGACTGCATAAGAATAACTTTTGTAATTGTCAAAAGTCCATTCGTCCTTTCATTAATACGAATATCAATTTATGAACGACTTTACTTTTGACACAATATGGGACCTTCAAGTTCACGGACGCAAACAACACATATCCCATAAAAATATTGTAATAATTCTAAATCAAACAGATTAATACTTTAATAACAATCTTTGCCCTTAGAAGGTAGAATCAATCTTTTTCGCACGGATTTATACCAAGAGTGGTTACCAAAAGCGTATAAAAAGATTTCCTTAACAAAGATGAACATAAGTCATTGACGACTATGCACCATAGTTCACATGAGATGATTATGAACATTCAAGAATATATAGAAATGTGAACTACCACCCATTCTCGAACTTCCTTCTTTGTGATTCACAAACATCACTCTTGTAACAGCCACAAAATAGCTTAGAATAGGATTTCTCCAAGAATCCCAGTGCCCAAGTCCAAGAGAATAGAACAAGTGCAACGAAACGGAGCAAACACTAAACCCCTGGTGAGGTAAATCCGAGTTCGGACGAAGAAGTTATGGCCAAAAAAAGTTTACCGAATATCGACGTCAAGTATGTATACGGGTTTGCGAACTTAAACCCCTGGATTTTGATTTTGAATGTTGTTATGCATACTTGGTATGTGTACCATGTAGTCCAAATCTAAACATTTAAGAACCTTAAACACGGATCAAGTTAGGTAGAAATGAACGATAAGCAAGATTATTATAAGTATTCTAAGCAAATAAAAGTACAAATCTTGCTCAAGTTTATAGACATACCTTTTTAGATGAATCTAATCGAATTCTACCGCCTTACCGAACATAATTTGTGTGCCCCAATTATTGTGCTTCCCTCACCGTATACAAAGCAGGTCATTCCTTGGTGAGGATGCACTTCCAACACAATCAAGTTTCTTTGGGGTGAACAAAGTCTTTCTCACCACAAGTGACCTTTGGATTATCATGAAATAGATCACTTTTAGAACCTTTCACATCCAATTCCATTTTTCAAAAAAACTTGTTAAGTTCCAACAT
This sequence comes from Papaver somniferum, assembly GCF_003573695.1. Taxonomy (NCBI): domain Eukaryota; kingdom Viridiplantae; phylum Streptophyta; class Magnoliopsida; order Ranunculales; family Papaveraceae; genus Papaver; species Papaver somniferum. The sequence continues at coordinate 135,304,807 of NC_039359.1, forward strand.
CATGGATACTTCCTTTTTCATAGTCATGGAGTTTTCTGGAAGATCATTCATTTTCACACTCAAAACATCATTGTCTTTCTTCGGATCCACATCTGAGTGCGTTTAGGAACAGTCGGAACCTTCTTCACATCACTCTCTTATAGAATTGTTGGAAGAGAATTGGATTGACTATTCTTTTGCAAGTTAGTCTTTCTCCAATTGGGAGCATCGAATATTGTCTTCGTCTTTACGAAGTTATCCTTTTGATAACCATTACAATTATGAAAAGGATTCGTACGACGTTTATATGCAAATCTAGGTATATCATAGCACTGATTCCTTTGCCTAAAGGTTGGACAATTACAACCTGTAACGTTAAGAGGATCAGTCTTAACGTATAATCTTGGTTTCGCAACTTCTTGTGATTCCCAAACAAGAACATCATGAAGTTTCCCATTCCTTATACGAAAATGACACCTCCTTTCCAGGTGACATTTATTTCCGCAATAGTGGTTAAACATAAGGAATGTTCTTACCTCGATCCGTGTGTGCCAACTTTGGAGGTTGATAAACTTTGCTCTTTTGAATCTTAACTGCCGGAGAAGGTATTTCACTTTTTCCATCAGTGGAAATCTTTTGTTGAGAAGAATCACTAGCCTTGACAAATTTTACCTCTTTGCTAGTACTAAGAGCATCTATTCCCTTATAGCCTAATCCTCGTGTATCACGATGATTTTTACTTGCTCCTAGCATAGTGGTTAATTTGCTTGAACTAGTATTGAACTTTTTCAAGTCATCTTCCAACATCTTGATTTTATCAAGAGCAGCAGCTAAATCAGCCTCAAGGCGTTTTTCTCGAGTGAGATAAGCGATTTCTCTGTCGTCAAAACTTGTTTGCTGGAAGTTAAACCTTTCGTCAGATTATGCAAGTTTCTCTTCCAACAAAAAATACTTTTGATAAAGATTATCACATTCAACTGACTTCATACGTAGGTTTTCCTCAGAATCCTTGAGGATCGATTCGGTAGAACGATTCGAAAAATAAACACCTGCGTAACATCTTCTCAATTTCTTGTTTTCTCGACAGAGAGGAGTCAGAAGAGGTGTGACAGAAGTTATAATCTTCTTCATATTCCAAGAATAAAAAAAACTTAACATACTCTGAGACTTCCTCATCAACATCTCTATCAATATCTGAATTACCTTCATCAGAAAGTTCATCCAATTGTTCTTCAAGGAGAGTTTCCCAATCAACAATTTTTACATCAAGAGAATGTTTGGATATTGACTTAGATGTGACAGTTCTCTCAGGTGAATCCAAGCTTTTAGAATCATCTGGTAATTTCTGAACTGGTACGTTATTAGAGATAGACTCGTCCATAATAAGATCGCTACAAACACAGACTTATAAGGTCTTTAACGTGTTTGCCTGCTCTGATACCAATTGAAAAAGCGGGGGTCTAACAACACCACCCAATATTTCTCTTAGCAATCTGTATGGACTAACTCCGAAATATTTTTCTAGAGAATCAACTAGACAGTCAGACTCAATCTAGATAAAAGTATCTCAAGGAGTTAATATCTCTCTCTTGATTTTATTTTTACTCAAGCTAAAAACAATAGGGAGTCTTTATCAAATACAAGGAATAACTTGGACGGTACCAAAGACCAATGTCCAAGGATCAATCAATAACCAAAGGTCAGATTTCCAATTGATGATCACAAACGCACAACCTGTATTATTTCAATTATATAACAAATATAATGCGAAAAATAAATAATACAAACACCAGAAGTTTTGTTAACGAGGAAACCGCAAATGCAGAAAAACCCCGGGACCTAGTCCAGATTGAATACACACTGTATTAAGCCGCTACAGACACTAGCCTACAACAAACTAACTTCGTACTGGACTATAGTTGAACCTCAATCAGTCTCCCACCGATCCAAGGTACATTTGTACTCCTACGCCTCTGATCCCAGCAGGATACTACGCACTTGATTCCCTTTCCTGATCTCACCCACAACCAAGAGTTGCTGCAACCCAAAATCACAGACTTGATAATAAACAGTTCTGTCTCACGCAGAAAAGTCTATCAAAGGATAAAACTGTCTCCCACAGATAAACCCTAGGTTTTATTCCATCTTAAGATATAAAATCAAGGTGAACATGAACCAATTGATAATCTGGTCTTATATTCCTGAAGAACAGCCTAGATTAATCAATCACCTCTTTACAATCCTTCCTGACTACACAAGCGGTTTGTAGAGGAATCACAAACAATGAGACGAAGATGTTTGTGACTTCTTTATCTTGCCTATCGGAGAACTCTCACGATCTCAAGCCAATCAATCGATTGTATTCGTACGATAGAAGATCCAAGATCAGATCACACAACTACGATAAAGTAGTATCAGTCTGGCTTCACAATCCCAATGAAGTCTTTAAGTCGTTAACCTGATTTTAGAGAAGAAAATCAAAGGTTAATGGAGATCGACTCAGCGAGCTGATAGACGCATTTTTGTGTCTAATTTGTCCTCAATGTCCGTATTGTTGGAACTCTATTTTTGTACTAATATTGTGTTTTTATGTATTTTTAGGAAATAAACATTTTTGGAAAATTCGGCTCGAAAAGTTGATTTTGGCACCCGGAGGACAAGTGTTATTCGGACTCTCGCTTTTGGATAAGGGGTAACCTAATTACTAAGGGGCACCCCCAGGTCACCCCCAAGGCATCTGCTATTCGCACCCCAGTTCAGGATAGGGGGCATATCATCTTCAACATTCAAATTCGTTTTTTGGCGGGAAATTAAATTCTCAACTGGCAGAAGTTTGATCACAAAAATGAAGGGGTTACGGGTCGATTCAATGGCTGAAATTTGATAGAGAGATGTGATATAGGTTAAGGAACACATTTTGGCAGTGGGTTCGATCGGAATTGGCTGGAAAACGCGTGATGATCCACACACCCAAAACAGAGCACGTGTACTGTAACACGAGCAAAATTGAAGTTCTTGTGTGCATGGAGGAGTTCTAATAGCGTTGGAAGAGTGCTGAGACGTGGAGAAGGCTAACTAGAGCGTGCAGGATCAAATCTAACGCGTGCATGGGCTTAAAAATGGAAATTATCGTTATTTTTGGCAGCAAGGAATAATCGAATTAAAGAGAGTATATACGCAAGCAATGGTCGGATTTTTGGCCTCAATTCACTATAAATACACGTACAATTGAAGCTAGCAAGTTGGGAAAGTCATTGGGAGAGAGTTAGAGCCGAAAGAACCAAAAGAAGAGGTCGACAGGCGAAGAAGTTCTGCTGCTGCTCAGCCAAGAACACGAAGAACATTGTACAGTCCAGGAGAGTCGTTGACTAGTGTCGCATATTTGCGACAATTCTCAGTTCCTTTCCCGCGACTTCGGTGTTGTGCTTACAGCACTTCTAAAGTTCCGTTGTTTCCTGACGCTTTCAGTGGGTCACAAAGAACGGTCTTAAAACGATTTTCTTCTTATTTCATCATTTGTAATCAACTTTTGAGCATTAATAAAATCTTTTGAGTATATTTCCAACACGATGAGAGGCTAAATTCTTGGTGATTGAGGCAATGGAGGATCTATTCACTCATGTTTGATTGGTAATATTTTTATTTATAATTTCTTTAATTATTTACTTTATTTAATTCACTTGGATAAATATAAAAAAAAAGGATAAAATGGTTTTCTTAATTAGTTGTGAATCAGTTTGATGTTTTATGCTTAGAATAATTCTTTGATAAATCATGCTTAAGGATTACAACTTAATATTTGGACACCTTTTAAATTAAAAAGTGATTTAATAAGAAAAAGAGCTTAATAATACTTTTTGAAATATTATTTATAACCAATCAACTTGAAGTGGTAGTGAATCCTGAGCCTTAATCCTTCTAAAATCTTGACATTACTATTAATTTCCTTCATTTATTTATTTGTTTAAATCTTAAAAAAAAGAGTTACCTTCACAAGTTCGAAAATAACCCCTTTTACCACTATCTACAACAACATTTGAAAATACATCAAATTTTTGGCGCCGCCGACGCGGACCTGTGCTTAGGTAGAATTTTTTTTTAGGTTTATTTTTTTTTTTCCTTTTTACGTTTCTTTTTGTCTTTGATTTGCAGGTTCGAAGTGGAGTACTAAGGACATTGGAAGAAAAAGCTTAAAGCGAAAGGAACAGAAGAGGAATTTTTTTTTGTTTTATACATAGAAAAGAGAGAGAAAAAAAGAGAGATTTTTGTTTTTTTTTTTTTAGGTTATTTTTCTTTTTCTTTTGCACTTTACTTTATTTGGACTTTGGACTGGACTCTTGGACTTTATTATTATTTTCTTTTTAAACCCTACGGAAGGGTAGTTAAATACAAACTGTGTGCAGGGAAGGACGGTGATTACAATATCACCTCGGCCCCTCGGGTTCGCACACGGCATAGGAGTCGTGGCCCGAGTCGATGACAACGGTTCATCCCCCGTCTGGTACGGGAGGTAAGTCCAATCGAAACACTCGCGAATCTCCTGTAAGCGAGTTACTGTATTCCTTAAGGTGATCATTGATTGAGGACGAATTTGGACTGTCTTTATTTTCCTAGTAAATGGCAAGGCCTGGCCTAAACAAGATAAGGGTTCGGATTTCATCACCGCTCCCTTATTGCCCGCTTTAGGAGAACAAAACCTAACGCGAACCCAAGCTTTAAAATCTGATTAGAAAGAGACCTATAGGGTATCGAGCTTGTTAGGAAAAATTTTCGAAGGATATTGGTTATTGTTTTAGCATACTTCGAAGTTCATGACGGTTTCTGTGAGTTGAATGCGTGACTGCGCCGCCTTGTACTGCGGTGAGTCCTTGGGTATCAAAGATCCACTGAGCTTCCCTCGCCTCAATTCAACTTACTTTGACTCGGATTGATTCCAGATGGGTTTGCTTAAATTGTAACAAATTCCCTTTCGAAAGATAGAAGCTGGTCTAGAAACAATCTAAGTGAGTCATCATGCTTGTTGTTTGCTAGAATCTCTAGGTTTGTTGTGGTAAAGTCGAGTCAGCCTGCTGTGTGATTGCTAGAACCTTCCTGTTAGGATTTTTATTTCTTTTTGATTTTTTTTAGTGTATGCCCGATTTTGTTAATAGGGCTTGGAAAAGAGATACTCTAGGTCGATTGATTAGCGAAAAACCTAGTAGTTCTTCTGATATAAGCAGGGAGATCGAAGATTGTTCTTTTGAGAGCCTTGTTTTTGGAAACTTCAGTTTTGAGAATTTATCTCTAAGTGACAAAAGTACCCCTAGTACTCCAGTTGTGCCAACGATGGCAACTTTGAAAGATTACATGTTCCCAACTAGGACCAACCGAGCTTCGTGCATTAAATTGCCAGCCACTACGGATAATTTCGAGATAAAACCTAGTATTCTCCAGATGATCCCTATATTCTTAGGAAAATGATGAGAACCCTTATTTCCATATTAGGGACTTTGAGGAAATTTGCGGGACAATTAGAATAAAAGACCTTACTGATGAAGTCTTGAAACTTAAGATGTTTCCCTTTTCCTTGAGAGATAAAGCCAAGACCTGGCTGAACAACCTACCATCTGAATCCATAGAAACATGGCAGGAACTTATCGCTGCCTTCTATATGACCCTAAGCATAAAACTGCAGCTGTTAGGCAGAAATTAGTACTAGTGTGCAACAAGAGGGAGAGTCTCTTATATTTTTAGAGATTCAATGATCTCCTATCCCAGTGTCCTCACCATGGATTTGATAAGATGAAACTTGTAGAATTATTTATAATGGTTTAGACTATTCGACCAAAGCCATGGTCGAGTCTATGTGCGCTGGTGAGTTCACTAGTAAAAATGCTGATGATGCTTTTACCTTCTTAGGAGCTATCGCTGAAAATCCCAACAGTGGGAGTCTTGTGTGGAACCCCCTAAAAGACTCTTGTCAATAGAAGTAGCACCAATATGGTAGATACAAGTTTTGCGTCAGATGCCAAGTTTGCTGCTTTATCTAGAAGGTTAGAAGCGTTGGAAATGGGTCAACCTAAAAATAAGTCCCTTGTTGAACCTAATAGAGCCTCTCAAATCTCTAGTTGTGGAATAGAGCCCGATAACTCATTTTGGGAAGGTCAGGTTAGTGAAGAGCAAGCTCATGCTGTCTATAACAATGCTAGGTTTGAGAACCGTCAGAAGTTTGACCCCTACTCAGAGACCTACAACCCTGGTTGGAGAAACCATCCTAATTTCTCTTGGTCTAAGGGCCAGAATCAAGGCCAGTCTAGTAATTCTCAGCCTCCCCCAGGTTTTGGTTATACTAAGAACCCTTCAGGACAGACCCAGAACCCATCTGAGAATAGAATAACTAGCTTAGAGGAAACCCTTAGTATATTAAGGAAGAGCCAGGAAATGCTATCACAAATCCAGGAAATGTTAGTAAAAAGCCAGGGTAATTTTCAAGAGGAAACCAAACAGAATTTTAAGAATAGTGCCCAGTCTTTTGCTAAATTAGAACTTCAAGTCGGCCAAATAGCTAAGTATATTAATGATAGAGAGGAAGGAAGGTTCCCTAGTCATACTGATCCTAACCCTAGAGAAGAGTAATCGTACAGTCATGTTAACTCTGTTATGACCCTTAGGAGTGGAAGGAAAGTTGATAATAAGGTCGACATACCTGAAAGTGAACATGCTGTAGTTCACCCATATAAACCAGAGAATGAAGAGACTGATAGAGTCTCTAAAGAGACCAATGAGGGTCATGTTGAGTCTAATTTTGTTCCCAGAGCCCCATTCCCACAACTGATAGTTCCGGCTAAGAGGGAGTCCAACTTTAATGTTATATTAAAGGTTTTTAAGCAGGTTAATATCAACCTTCCATTATTAGATGCAATTAGGCAGATTCCCTCTTATGCCAAGTTCCTTAAGGACTTGTGTACGCGAAAGTGTAAGCTCAGTGTCCAGAAGAAAGCCTTCATAGCTAGTCATGTGAGTTCTATTATTCAGAATACCACTACTCCTAAGTATAAAGACCCAGGGTCCCCTACCATTGCTTGTACAATAGGTAAGTACCGTGTTGAGAGAGCGTTGCTTGACTTAGGAGCCAGTGTGAACTTACTTCCATACCATGTGTACCTTAAGCTAGGACTTGGTGAGATGAAACCTACACAGATGACACTTCAGTTAGCTGATAGATCCGTTAAAATTCCTCGTGGTGTGGTCGAGGATGTTCTCATAGAGGTCGACAAGTTTATATATCCGGTGGATTTTGTTATCCTAGATAACCAACCTATCCCTGACCCAGAGAACCAAATACCAGTGATTTTAGGTCGCCCGTTTTTAGCTACATCCAATGCGATCATTAACTGTCGAAATGGTACTATGAATTTGTCTTTTGTTAATATGACTATTGAGCTGAACATTTTTAATATTAGTAAGATACCCTCTGATCTAGATGACACGTGCATTGAAGAGGTCAACATGATAGGAACCTTAGTTCCGAAGTTTCTACCAAACACCGAATCAGAAGATCCATTAGAGAGTTATCTAGCCCGTTTTAGCATGGATTTCGACGATGATAGCAACATTGAACAAGTAAATGCTCTGTTGGATTCTATTCCTATGTTAGATACCGATAGATGGAAATCTAGGTTTGAACCATTACTAGCTACCGAATCTACCTTAAGCCCTTATTTCGAAGAGCCTAAAGATCCTCCTAAGTTGGACCCCAATTATGCATTTGTAGGCCCATCTGAGATTTTGCCTATAACTTCTGATTTGGATAGTGATCATGAGATTTGGCCAGTAACCGTGCTTCAACACAATAAGGAAACTCTAGGGATGACCATAGAGGATATGAAACATATAAGTCCTATAGCTAGTATACCTCAAAAGAATTTAGAGGATGAACCACCTGATTATAACTCAGAGAAAGCAATTGACCTTTTTCAGGAACCGGATAGTCTAGAAATTGGGAATATTATGACTAGTTTATCTAGAGACACCCAAAACTCTAAGTTTGGGGGTAGAGAGTGTCAATTATCCCCAGTAAAAGTCCCTAACTTGGGACTCAAGCCTAGTGCATCTGAGGTATCGCTTGAGTCTATTCAGACTCCACAACCTGATCCGCCTGATACTGTTCAGGAGGGAATCCATATATTAGAAACCCGTTTTTCGGATGAATCTATTTTTCAAGACACTCTTATGAAGCCCAACTGGAGGCTCTGGATAGATCCGGTTGTTTTGCAAGAAACCTTAGATGAGGATGTGCTCCTTCTGTTCATTTTTCTGAGCCAGTGCAGTTGTCTCATATTGGTGTTAGCTCTATTTGGTATTATGGACCCACAACTTTTTCGGCTATTGGTATATGACTTTGGAAGGCGAAGATCCTTTTTGAGATATTTGATGTCTGGCTGAAGACTTTAAACTTAGCACTTCTTGGAAGGTAACCCAATCTCATGCAACACGGTAATATCCTTCCTTAACTCTTTTGCTTCAATAGTAACCGTTTCTCCTTGTTCATGCTTTTAATTTCATCTTTAGAACATTGAGGACAATGTTAGATTTAAGTTTGGGGGTATGGGAGAAACTTTTTTGTTGCAATAAATAAACTCCAGAGCCTAGAAATTTATGCGTATTTAGGATGGCACTAACCAATCTAAGTGGATAGAAACATTTTTGTTTTAGGAGTTGAGGAACCAATCTAAGTGGATGGAAACATTTTTGTTTTAGGAGTTGAGGAACCAATCTGACTAGATGGAAACATTTATAGAGTCTATTCATAAAAGCACAGAGCTCAGGTGTTAGAATTAACATGATAGTTTCGCCATATCTCGTCGAGTCCTTTTCACTTTCTATTTTTAGTTTTCATTTATTTCAAGTGATTTGGTGGGGCACACGATTCAAGTTGTTACCTTTGCTAGGGTGAAATAGAGTGATTGAGTTACCTTTTCAAAAAAAAAAAAAAAAAAAAAAAAAAAAAAAATTAGACCAGACCAGTAGACCAATCAGAATAAATACTAACACTTGGATAGCAATATGTGTGTGTTATCCCTGTTTCCGTCGCCTAAGCAAGCGTGGAATGCATGACCCGTGGGAACTATCGTGTAATCTGCTGACAAGAAGCATGCGCTTGGATCAAAAATATCTATTCATGCCGTTAAGTTAAAAAAAAATGGTTATTGTTCTGTGTAGTCAACTGCTGGTTCCCTTGTATTTGCCAGTTTGTTGATCTAGATTTAAGTTATTGACCGCTGGTTCCCTTGTATATGCCAGTGTGTTAATATTAGTCAGACCGGTATCTCAGTCATTTAGGTTAGGTTCACCTTGGCAGAGGCCTTCAGACAGATATGGGAAACACCGTTCACTTTTCAACCATCTACATTTTTCTTTTTCCATCTTCTTAATCTTTTCATGTGATTAGTCTGACTCCGAGTATGATGTACATCGTGAAACTATCTTAGTAGAGCTCTGTCACTTATATATGAATTTTAGTATGCTTGAGTGCAAACTCGTGTACATCAATTGGAATTTCGCATCAGGGTACTTCCTCTTGTAGTCAATAAGTATGCCAACCAAGGAGATTCTTTAGTGCCTTCCAAGGTTCGTTGTAGATATCTAGGGTCTGGAGTATAAAGGTTTTGTGGGTACACCTCTGGTAAACCCTCCGGAGACAACACTCCGCCACTAGGGCCACCTAGTGGTTTAACGGCTTGCTGCACGAGGACTAGCAAATAATAGGTTTGGGGGTATTTGATAGACGCATTTTTGTGTCTAATTTGTCCTCAATGTCCGTATTGTTAGAACTCTATTTTTGTACTAATATTGTGTTTTTATGTATTTTTAGGAAATAAACATTTTTGGAAAATTCGGCTCGAAAAGTTGATTTTGGCACCCAGAGGACAAGTGTTATTCGGACTCTTGCTTTTGGATAAGGGGTAACCTAATTACTAAGGGGCACCCCCAGGTCACCCCCAAGGCATCTGCTATTCGCACCCCAGTTCAGGATATGGGGCATATCATCTTCAACATTCAAATTCGTTTTTTTGGCGGGAAATTAAATTCTCAACTGGCAAAAGTTTGATCACAAAAATGAAGGGGTTACGGGTCGATTCAATGGCTGAAATTTGATAGAGAGATGTGATATAGATTAAGGAACACATTTTGGGCAGTGGGTTCGATCGGAATTGGCTGGAAAACGCGTGATGATCCACACACCCAAAACATAGCACGTGTACTGTAACACGAGCAAAATTGAAGTTCTTGTGTGCATGGAGGAGCTCTAATAGCGTTTGAAGAGTGCTGAGACGTGGAGAAGTCTAACTAGAGCGTGCAGGATCAAATCTAACGCGTGCATGGGCTTAAAAATGGAAATTATCGTTATTTTTGGCAGCAAGGAATAATCGAATTAAAGAGAGTATATACGCAAGCAATGGTCGGATTTTTGGCCTCAATTCACTATAAATACACGTACAATTGAAGCTAGCAAGTTGTGAAAGTCATTGGGAGAGAGTTTGAGCCGAGAGAATCAAAAGAAGAGGTCGACAGGCGAAGAAGTTCTGCTGCTGCTCAGCCAAGAACACGAAGAACATTGTACAGTCCAGTAGAGTCGTTGACTAGTGTCGCATATTTGCGACAATTCTCAGTTCCTTTCCCGCGACTTCGGTGTTGTGCTTACAACACTTCTAAAGTGCCGTTGTTTCCTGACGCTTTCAGTGGGTCGCAAAGAACGGTCTTAAAACGATTTTCTTCTTATTTCATCATTTGTAATCAACTTTTGAGCATTAATAAAATCTTTTGAGTATATTTCCAACACGATGAGAGGCTAAATTCTTGGTGATTGAGGCAATGGAGGATCTATTCACTCATGTTTGATTGGTAATATTTTTATTTATAATTTCTTTAATTATTTACTTTATTTAATTCACTTGGATAAATATAAAAAAAAGGATAAAATGGTTTTCTTAATTAGTTATGAATCAGTTTGATGTTTTATGCTTAGAATAATTCTTTGATAAATCATGCTTAAGGATTACAACTTAATATTTGGACACCTTTTAAATTAAAAAGTGATTTAATAAGAAAAAGAGCTTAATAATAATTTCTAAAATATTATTTATAACCAATCAACTTGAAGTGGTAGTGAATCCTGAGCCTTAATCCTTCTAAAATCTTGACATTACTATTAATTTCCTTCATTTATTTATTTGTTTAAATCTTAAAAAAAAGAGTTACCTTCACAAGTTCGAAAAGAATCCCTTTTACCACTATCTACAACAACATTTGAAAATACATCACGAGCTCGCTAGTATCACACAGACGTGTGGGGATTAGTTTTGCACAATGCTAGATGTCTCCTTTATATAGACTTCAAATCAGGGTTTTGACTTAGGTACAAAGCAATCCTTATTCACCGTTAGATGAAAACCTGATTTAGATTCAAGAGAATACTTCTCAACAGTTAGATCGAAAACTTAGCTTGTCACACACATTTGGGTAGACGTTTACTGGATTTGTGAAAACCATGCCCAAACGTGTACGTGTATGTTGGGTTAACCATATGAGCATTTCATATCAACCTTGTTCTTCTTCACCATAACTAGTTCAATTGACTCAAATGAACTAGTTAAGGAGTTGTTCAATTGCTATGATATCTTATGTAACTACACAAGACACAACTGAAACAAAGATGATTCGATTCGATTGAATCGGCTCATAAACATTATAGCCACGGTTTGCATAAAGCATTCGTTAGTAATTTAATGTTTCATGTTCGGAGCACATTTTTATATCATAACCTCTTAAGTTCACAAACAAGTTCGTGGACTTAAGTTAATCGGTTGCGTTTTCCAAACTCAGCAGAAATTCTCAGAAAGAGAACTTCCGCCAGTTTGCGGACTGGGTCGCACACAAACGAGTTTTGGAAAATCCAGCAGAAATTCTCGGTCGAGAATTTCCGAGAGTTCGCGGATTGAGTCTGTGGACTGGATTCGCGGACTTGGCAAGCCAATTCCACAATCCTCCCGATTTCTCTTGATCAACAAAGTTCGAAAATTTCGGTTCAAAGAATACATGGTTATGTAATCTAAGATCTCATTTCAATCATTGAGACATTCTAATAAGAAGCTATGTAGCCGTTATTCACAAACCGATTCACGTCAGAGCAATTCTCAAGGTGATTGAAACTTTTCATGACTTTCGTCACTAGGTGAAGATATACTTGATCAAAGCGAAACGCTTTACAAACACACGATTTCGAGATAAAAGATAAGAAATGAATGCTCATCTCGAAATGTCAAATGTGTATGATCTAGTCTATATGTCATACGAATTTTGTCTCATAAGAAGTAGGAGATAGAATAGATAGACTTTTGAGTGATAGATAAGTTCAAGTCTCCACATACCTTTTTGTTGATGAAGTTCTACGGTTCCTTGTATAGATCTTCGTCGTTGTATGATGAATCGCCATGAAGTCCTTGAGCTCAACTACACTTTTCTATCCTAGTCCGAGACTTAGCTATGTAGGATAGAAATCAAGACTTATAGTTTTGATCACTAACATTGACAAACATGCTTGAGATAGCAACGCATGCGAGGTCGACCGAGCTATGCTCTAACACATTGGTTGTTGATTGATATTGATTGATCCTTGGACATTGTTCTTTGGTACCGTCTAAGTTATTCCCTGAATTTGATAAAGACTCGCTATTACTTTTAGCTTGAGTAAAAATCAAATCAAGAGAGAGATATTAACTTCTTGAGATACTTTTATCTAGACTGAGTCTGACTGTCTAGTTGATTCTGTAGTAAAGTATTTCGGAGTTAGTCCATACAGATTGCTAAGCGAAATATTGGGTGGTGTTGTTAGACCCCCGCTTTTTCAATTGGTATCAGAGCAGGCAAACACGTTAAAGACCTTATAAGTCTGTGTTTGTAGCGATCTGATTATGGACGAGTATATCTCTAATAACGTACCAGTTCAGAAATTACCAGATGATTCTAAAAGCTTGGATTCACGTGAGAGAACTGCCTCATCTAAGTCAATATCCAAACATTCTCTTGATGTAAAAACTATTGATTGGGAAACTCTCCTAGAAGAACAGTTGGATGAACTTTCTTATGAAGATGATTCAGATATTGATAGAGATGTTGATGAGGAAGTCTCAGAGTATGTTAAGTTTTTGGATTCGTGGAATATGAAGAAGATTACAACATCTCATGCCACACCTCTTCTGACTCCTATCTGTCGAGAAAACAAGAAATTGAGAAGATGTTACGCAGGTGTTTATTTTTTGAATCGTTCTACCGAATCGATCCTCAAGGATTCTGAGGAAAACCTACGTATGAAGTCACTTGAATGTGATAATCTTTATCAAAAGTAATTTTTGTTGGAAGAGAAACTTGCAGAATATGAAGCAAGGTTTAACTCCCAGCAAAAAAGTTTTGACGACAGAGAAAGCACTTATCTCACTCGAGAAAAATTCCTTGAGGCTGATTTAGCTGCTGCTCTTAATAAAATAAAGATGTTGGAAGATGACTTGAAAAAGTTCGATACTAGTTCAAGCAAATTAACCACTATGCTAGGAGCAAGTAAAAATCATCGTGATACACGAGGATTGGGCTATAAGGGAATAGATGCTCCAAGTACTAGCAAAGAGGTAAAATTTGTCAAGGCTAGTGATTCTTCTCAACAAAAGGTTTCCACTGATGGCAAAAGCGAAATACCTTCTCCGGCAGTTAAGGTTCAAAAGAGAAAAGTTTATTAACCTCCAAAGTTAGCACACCCGGATCGAGGTAAGAACATTACTTATGTTTGACACTATTGTGGAAATAAAGGTCACTTGGAAAGGAGATGTCGTTTCCGTATAAGGAATGATAAACTTCATGATGTTCTTGTTTGGGCATCACAAGAAGTTGTCAAACCAAGATCATATGTTAAGACTGATCCTCTTAACGTTACAGGTTGTAATTGTCCAACCTTTAGGCAAAGGAATCAGTGCTATGATAGACCTAGATTTGCATATAAACGTCGTACGAATCCTTTTCATAATCGTAATGGTTATCAAAAGGATAACTTCGTAAAGACAAAGACAATATTCGATGCTCCCAATTGGAGAAAGGCTAACTTGCAAAAGAATAGTCAATCCAATTCTCTTCCAAGAATTCTAGAAGAGAGTGATGGGAAGAAGGTTCCGACTGTTCCTAAACGCACTCAAAAGTGGATACCGAAGAAAGACAATGATGTTTTGAGTGTGAAAAGGAATGATCTTCCAGAAAACTCCATGACTATGGAAAAGGAAGTATCCATGATGTTGGAACTTAACAAGTTTTCTGGAAAAATGTAATTGGATGTGAAAGGTTCTAAAAGTGATCTATTTCATGATAATCCAAAGGTCACTTGTGGTGAGCAAGACTTTGTTCACCCCAACGCAACTTGATTGTGTTGGAAGTGCATCCTCACCAAGGAAGGCCCTGCTATGTATATGGTGAGGCAAGCACAAGAATTGGGGCACACAGATTATGTCCGGTAAGGTGGTAGAATTCGATTGGATTCATCTAAAAAGGTATGTCTATAAACTTGAGAAAGATTTGTACTTTTATTTGCTTAGAATACTTATAATAATCTTACTTATCGTTCATTTCTACCTAACTTGATCTGTATTTAAGGTTCTTAAATGTTTAGGTTTGAAAATAATAGTTCGGGATGTTTGGACTATATGGTACACATACCAAGTATGCATAAAAGCATTTAAAATCAAAATCCATGGGTTTAAGTTCGCAAACCCGTATGCATACTTGACGTCGATATTCGGTAAACTTGTTTTGGCTGTAACTTCTTCGTCCGAACTCGGATTTACCTCATTCGTTTTTCATTCTCTTCCTTATTGAATTTCCTTCACAATGGAGATGAGAATTATTAAATTTGGATGAGTTAATATTGGTCTTTGTCCTGTCTCTTGGTTTTTAGTGTTTGCTCCGTTTCGTTGCACTTGTTCTATTCTCTTGGACTTGGGCACTGGGATTGTTGGAGAAATCCTATTCTAAGCTATTTTGTGGCTGTTACAAGAGTGATGTTGGTGAATCACAAAGAATGAAGTTCGAGAATGGGTAGTAGTTCACATTGCTATATATTCTTGAGTGTTCACAATCATTTCATGTGAACTATGGTGCATAGTCGTCAATGACTTTGTATGTTCTTCTTTGTTAAGGAAATCTTTTTATACGCTTTTGGTAACCACTCATGGTATAAATCCTTGCGAAAAAAATTGATTCTACGTTCTAAGGGCAAATATTGTTATTGCAGTATTAATCTATTTGATTTGGAAGTATTGCAATATGTTTATAGGATATGTATTGCTTGCGTCCGTGAACTTGAAGGTCCCATATTATGTCAAAAGTAAATCGTTCATAAATTGATATTCGTATTGATGAAAGGACGAATGGACTTTTGACAATTACAAAAGTTATGCCTATTGAGTCATTTATTTGATGGAAAATAGGATGAAATCTTTTGTTTGACAAGGATAAAGTCTATTATGTCGTTATGCAAATAGTGACGGAAAATAGAATAGATCCTTGTGTATTATCAACGGTATTGATCTTCATTGATCCATTTTGTTATGTTTTACCGTGAAGGATCCATTGTGTATCTTATGTTGAGCACCTTACAACTATGTCGATTAATATTGGCCTTGTTGGTTGTTCCATGAGATGCTATATGTTGAGCATTCTTGAACTAAATTAATCATCTTGATTGGTTATTTAGTTATTTGCTCTGAAAGTCTTCTTTTGTCGAGCAAAATCTTTTGACAATTAAATTGATTGCTTCGGTGATTATTTTTGTTGTGTATTCCAATTAGATTAATTATAGGTTCTCTTGTAATTAATCTAGTTGAGTTTTTCATATATTCCACAAGTTCTTGTGTTGAGTATATGAACGGCTATAGTAATCATGTTCTATTGCTTGATGTAGTCATATATTCCATAAAGATTTCCTTATGTTGAGTATTTGAACGATTAAGGTAGTCCTCTCCGTCTGGTTATCTTAGTCGTAGCTTCGTGAGTTTTCTTATGTTGAGCACAATCAAATAAATTGATCACTTTTGTAGTTTGATTTAGTTGCGTAGTCCGATTAAATTAATCATGGGTTTACTTGTGATTAATATGGTTGAGTTTTGGATATAGAAAATCATTTCCGTGGTTTTTGGTGTCCAATTAAAAATCTTTATTTTCTTTCGAAATTAAGGTCGCTCTTGTTGTTCTTTCGGGAATGACATCAAATGGGGGAGAGTTCTTTTGAACTTGTGCTTAATGGTAATATCTTGCGGGGTGTGCGGCTGTGGAATTTTATAGGGGTTATCTTGTATCTTAAAACTCCTTGATGGATGCATTTAGCTTCGGCTTTATGATTGCATCTAAATTAAGTTGGTATGTATTTTTCTTTTAGTCTATGAAATGTCTCTTGTGGAAATTTCATTATGATCCCGTTCTTGTACCTTTGCCAATTTTATTGACAAAAAGGGGGAGAAATAATGTAGTTCACACTACAAATACATATGGTTTTAGGGTCATTGTGTAAGGGGGAGTGGTTTCCATGATCGAGATGGAGTATTGACTAAGGGGGAGTGATACATATCACCGTAGTATTATTGTAAAAGTCGTGATACAATTGGACTTTGATATTACATAATAATACTAGGACACTGTATAATAATGATTGAGAATCTCTATTTCTGTCATTTTTATAGCTACGGATCTTCAACAACGGTGATGCTAAAATTACAACCTTTGTGATCATTGGAGTACTTGGAAGGACGAAGATTTCAGGGAACTTTGAAGATTAGACTATGGAATAGGAGCCACTAAAGTTTATCTTTTTTGTATTCCATATGTATTAATAGTTTTGTCACTAAAATTGACAAAGGGGGAGATTGTTAGAGCATAGCTCGGTCAACCTCGCATGCGTTGCTATCTCAAGCATGTTTGTAAATGTTAGTGATCAAAACTATAAGTCTTTATTTTTAGCCTACATAGCTAAGTCTCGGACTAGGGTAGAAAAGTGTAGTTGAGATCAAGGACTTCATGGCGATTTATCATACAACGACGAAGATCTATACAAGGAACCGTGGAACTTCATCAACAAAAAGGTATGTGGAGACTTGAACTTATCTATCACTCAAAAGTCTATATCCTCTATCTCCTACTTCTTATGAGACAAAAGTCGTATGTTATATAGACTAAATCATACACATTTGATATTTCGAGATGAGCATTCATTGCTTATCTTTTATCTCGAAATCGTGTGTTGGTAAAGCATTTCGCTTAGATCAAGTTTATCTTCACCTAGTGACGAAAGTCATGAAAAGTTTCAATCAGTTTGATAATTGCTCTGACGTGAATCCGTCTGTGAATAACGGCTACATAGCGCCCTCTGAGAATGTCTCAATGATTTAAATGAGAGTTTAGATTACATAACCATGTATTCCTTGAACCGAAGTTTTCGAACTTTGTTGATCAAGAGAAGTCGGAAGGATTGTGGAATTGGCTTGCCAAGTCCGCGAACTGTCGGAAGTTCTCGAACGATAATTTCTGCTGGATTTTCCAAAACTCGTTTGTGTGCTAAGTCCACGAACTCAGTCCGCGAACCCACTCCGCGAACTGGCGGAAGTTCTCTTTCCGAGAATTTCTGCTGAGTTTGGAAAACTCGACCGATTAACTTAAGTTCGCGAACTTGTTTGTGAACTTAAGAGGTTATGATCTAAAGATGTGCTCTGAACATGAAACATTAAATTACTAAGGAATGCTTTATGCAAACCGTGGCTATAAAGTTCATGAGCCGATTCAATCGAATCGAATCAATTTTGTTTCAATTGTGTCTTGTGTAGTTACAAAAGATCTCATAGCAATTGAACAAATCTCTAACTAGTTCATTTGAGTCAATTGAACTAGTTATGGTGAATAAGAACTAGGTTAATATGAATTGCTCATATGGTTAACTTTTTGGGTTACTATGTTGAACCAACATACACGTACACGTTTGGGCATGGTTTTCACAAACCTAGTAAACGTCTGCCCAAGTCTGTGTGACAAGCTAAGTTTTCTATCTAACGGTTGAGAAATATTAACTTGAATCTAAATCAGGTTTTCATCTAACGGTGAATATGGATTGCTTTGTACCTAAGGCAAAACCCTGATTTGAAGGCTATATAAAGGAGACATCTAGCATTGTGCAAAACTAATCCCCACACGTTTGTGTGCTACTAGTGCGCCCGCTAGATTCGATCTCCATTAGCCTTTGAATTTCTTCTCTAAAATCAGGTTAACAACTTAAAGACTTCATTGGGATTGTGAAGCCAGACCGATACTACTTTTATCGTAGTTGTGTGATCTGATCTTGCATCTTCTATCGTACGAGTACAATCGATTGATTGACTTGAGATCGTGATAGTTATCCGATAGGCAAGATAAAGAAGTCACAAACATCTTCGTCTCACTGTTTGTGATTCCTCGACAATCCGCTTGTGTAGTCAGGAAGGATTGTAGAGAGGTGATTGATTAATCTAGGCTATTCTTCGGGAATATAAGACCGGATTATCAATTGGTTCCTGTTCACCTTGATTTTATATCAATAGACGGAACAAAACCTAGGGTTTATCTGTGGGATACAAATTTATCCTTTGATAGACTTTTCTGTGTGAGATAGATCTGTTTATTATCAAGTCTTTGATTTTGGGTTGCAGCAACTCTTGGTTGTGGGTGAGATCATCTAAGGGAATCAAGTGCATAGTATCCTGTTGGGATCAGAGGCGTAGGAGTACAACTTTACCTTGGATCGGTGGGAGACTGATTGGGGTTCAACTATAGTCCAGTACGAAGTTAGCTTGGAGTAGGATAGTGTCTGTAGCGGCTTAATATAGTGTGTATTCAATCTGGACTAGGTCCGGGGTTTTTCTGCATTTGCGGTTTCCTCGTTAACAAAATTTCTGGTGTCTGTGTTATTTCTTTTCCGCATTATATTTTACATAATTGAAATAATACAGGTTGTGCGTTCGTTATCATCAATTGGAATTCCAACCTTTGGTTGTTGATTGATATTGATTGATCCTTGGACATTGGTCTTTGGTACCGTCCAAGTTATTCCTTGTATTTGATAAAGATTCGCTATTGTTTTTATCTTGAGTAAAAATCAAATCAATAGAGAGATATTAACTTCTTGAGATACTTTTATCTAGATTGAGTCTGACTGTCTAGTTGATTCTCTAGTAAAGTATTTCGGAGTTAGTCCATACAGATTGGTAAGCGAAATATTGGGTGTTGTTGTTAGAGCTCCGCTTTTTCAATTATCGTCAGCAATTTATTATCAAGATTAATAAGAGATCTCATCTTACGAATTGAATTCTAGTAATTCATTTTTTTTTCAAGATTCAGGAGAGATCTTATCATAGGATTTATTTCTAGTAATTCATTTTTTTTTTTGGATCAGATCTACAAATATATGCTTATATTCATAAAATCAAACTCAAATTTCAAATTATGTTGAGATTTTTGAACTTTAATTTTCATTGTTCTTGTTTGTAAATGCAATTGCAGGTGTTAGAGGTACTAATACTATTTATTGGTGAAGTAGAAATGAAGTTAGAGGAGGTGCTTGTGGTGTAATTGGGATTCGTAAAGAGTTAGAGGTGATGCTGATGGAAGTGGAGGATTAGGTATGGAGCACGATATGTTTCTGCACTGGTGGTGGAATTGGTGGACTTGGTAAGGGCGGAACAAGTACCAAGGTTTTTTAAGTTCTTCCAAGTTTATCTTTCAACGCCGTAGAAACTCATTTTGATTTATGCGGAGAATAGGAGCTTAAGATAAATTTTTGCTTCCTCTTTTGTGCAGGTGAGAATAGTTCACTTATTGTTGTTGTTTTTTTTTCTTCTAATTTTACAGAAAGATGTAAAAAGTCACGTAACCACTTGATTATTTCAACTTTGTTTCATATTTATCTTTGTGTTATGCAAGTCTTGTATGCTTATATCTTTTTGTGATGTTTAACAATGTTATTAGAATACCTTGATTTCGGCAGTGGTTCGCCGATTGGTGTATATGTAATAGTTTGTCCTTTCCTAATAACCGAGACCTTTTCAGCATAATTGTTCCAGAATTGGCAGAAAACTTTGCAATTAAGCGTGATCGAGCAGGAGTAATCTAGATATGGGTGACCTTTCGGGAAATTGTTGCCGGATTACCGCAGTGACGATCGTTAAAAACCCCACAGTGACGATCGTTGTGGCCAAGTGGAGACAGTATCCGTGGAAAGAGGGGTCATTACAATTGGTATCTGAGCGAATGACGGGTCACCTGTTGAGAGTGGGAGAGTACGTTGGACGATATATGTCATGTCAGGTACTGGTCTCATGAGGGGCAGTGAACGTCGGAGATCTGGGCTAGGATATATTCCGTAGTCGATGATGAAAAATCGGGGGTCTAACAACCACACCCAGTATTTCTCTTAGCAATCTGTATGGACTAACTCTAATATACTTTTAAGAGAATCAACTAAACAGTCAGACTCAATCTTAAGAAAAGTATATCAAAGAGTTATATCTCTGTTTCTTAATGTAGTAAGCAAATCAAACAGATAGAAATCTGTGAGCCTGGTTAATATAAGAAACAACTTGGATGGTATCAAAAACCATTATCCAAGTGTCAATCAATTTAATCAACAACAAAAGGTTGGATTCACAATTCATTGAACTTACGCACAACTTGTGATATTTCAATTATATAAACAAATATAATGCGGAAAAGAAATAACAAAGACACCAGAAGTTTTCTTAATGAGGAAACCGAAAATGCAGAAAATCCCCGGGACCTAGTCTAGATTTGAACACCACACTGTATTAAGCTGCTACAGACACTAGCTTACTCCAATTTAACTTCGGACTGGAATGTAGTTGAGACCTAACCAATCACACACTGATCAAGGTACAGTTGCACTCCTTACGTCTATGAATCCCAGCAGGACTCTACGCACTTATTCCCTTAGCTGATTTCACCCACAACTAAGAGTTGCTACGACCCAAAGTCGAAGACTTGATAAACCAATCTGTCTCACACAGAAAAGTTTATTGAATAGATAAATCTGTCTCCCACAGATAAACCTATGAGTTTTGTTCCGTCTTTTGATAAATCAAGGTGAACGAGAACCAATTGATATACCAGTCTTATATTCCCGAAGAACATCCAAGAAATATCAATCACCTCACAATAATCTTAATCGTACGGTAACGAAATAAGATATTGTGGTATCACAAACGACGAGATGAATATGTTTATGACTACTTTTTGTCTTTCCTATCGGAGATTAAATCTCGTACGAATCTTAGAGAAGATAATACTCAATCACGATATAAAACATCAAGATCAGAACACGCAACTACAAAGAAAATAGTTGGGTCTGGCTTCACAATCCCAATGAAGTCTTCAAGTCGTTAACCTATAGGGTTTGGGAAAAAACCTAAGGTTAAAGGAGAATCGACTCTAGTCGCAACTAGTATCAAACAGGAGGTGTAGGGATTAGGTTTCCCAGTTGTTAGGGTTCTCCTTTATATAGTCTTCAAATCAGGGTTTGCAATCAATGTTCCCTTGGTAACAAAGCATTCAATATTCACCGTTAGATAAAAACCTGATTAGACTCAAGCTAATATATTTCAACCGTTAGATCGAACTTAGCTTGTAACACACAAATGAAAAGTGACTTCATTTAGATATGAGTAACCGTACCTAAATGTGTACACCTTTGTTGGCTCAACAATAGTTAACCGAAGTTATCCATATGAACGTTTTCATATCAACCATATTCAACTTAACCGTAACTAGTTCAAATGACTAAAATGAAACTAGTTCTAGAGTTGTTCAATTGTTTATATTCTCATAGAAGTATACAAGACACAATTAAAACAAAATCGATTTTGATTCACTCGAATCAAGTAATGAACATTATAGCCACAATTTGCAAAAGATTGCATTCCTTAATATATAAATGTATTAGTTCATGAACAAAACGATTTTAGAACATAACACACTCAATCAAGTCATGTCTTCATACTGGCGAATCCAAACTTAGTCCGGTCACTAAGGTATGTGTACCCTTTTGAGCAATATTTTGGATTGAGTAGATAGAGTAGATAGACTTTGTTCATGAACTCAGTAAAGTCCCGGAACTTGAACCTCACGCAAGTACACGTACCGATATGCGTACTGAGTTCCCGGACCTTGACTAAACCAACCAGTACGCATACGGGTATGCATACCATGGTTCCCGGACTTAGATTACACATATGAAAGTACACATATTGTGTTTATATCCAATTGTTCAAAACTCTCATTTCAACCATTGAAACATTCTCCAAAGACGACAATAGATGTCTCACACAAACTATTAGCTTCAAAGCAATTTTCAAGTGATCGAATGATCAATACGAAATATTTCGAGTCTACATCAAATGACTGTCTCACACAAATCATATAAGATGTTACCAAGAAATTTTCACATGATTATCTTTTGACTTTCGTCAAGAATATGAGATGTGTTAGAGCATAGCCCGGTCGAACTCGCATGTGTTGCTATCTCAAGCATGTTTTTCAATGTTAGTGATCAAAACTATAAGTCTTGATTTCTAGTCTACTATAGCTAAGTCTCAGACTAGGATAGAAAGTGTAATTGAGCTCAAGGACTTCATGGCGATTCATCATACAAGTAGAAGAACTACTCAAAGAACCAGTGGAACTTCTCGATAAAAAGGTATGTGAAGACTTGAACTTATCTGTCACTCAAAAGTCTATCTACTCTATCTCCTACTTCTTGAGACAAAAAGTCGTATACTATATATAGACTTAGATTATACACATTTGGTATTTCGAGCCGAGTATACCTCGCCTATCTATGTCTCGAAATATGTGTTGGTAAGCTTTTCTCTTCGACCAAGTTTATATTTACCTAGTGACGAAAGTCATGATATGTTTCAATCACTTTGAAAATTTCTTTGACGAGAAATGGTGTAACAACTATATAACATCCTCTAAGAATTTTTCAACGATTGGAATGAGAGTTTAGATTACATAACGAATGATGGACATAAGCATTGTTGTGGAAACACATTTATGTATAAGTCATATTCCTTGAACCAAAGTTTTCGAACTTTGTTGATCAAGAGAACCGGAAGAATGGCAAGTGCCAAGTCCGCGAACTCAGTCCGCGAACTGCCGAAGTTCTCAAACCCGAGAATTTCTGCTAGAGTTGACAAACTACTTGTGTTAGCTAAGTTCGCGAACCCAGTCCGCGAACCGTCGAAGTTCTCATCCCGAGAATTTCTACTGGAGTTTGTAAACTTTGTCCGGTGTCTTAAGTCCGCGAACCTAGTCTGCGAACTTGAGAAGGTTATATATCTGAAGATGATTTCTGAACTTAAACTTAAAAAGACCAAGGAATGCAGTTTGCAAACCGTGGCTATAAAATTTCATTAACCGATTCAAGTGAATCAAATCATGTTTTCTTCAATTGTGTCTTGTGTAGTTACATAAGATTTCCTTGCAATTGAACAACTCTCTAACTAGTTCATTTGAGTCATTTGAACTAGTTATGGTGAAGAAGAACATGGTTGATATGAAATGCTCATATGGCTAACCTTTTGGTTAACTATTGTTGAACCAACAATGTACACGTTTGGGTACGGTTAACAAACCTAGAAGCGTGCAGTTCATTTGTGTATAACAAGCCAAGTTTTCGATTTAACGGTTGAGAAATATTAGCTTGAATCTAAATCAGGTTTTCATCTAACGGTGAATATTGATTGCTTTGTTACCATGGCAAAACCCTGATTTGAAAGACTATATAAAGGAGACATCTAGTATTGTGCAAAACTAATCCCCACACCTTACATGTGATACTAGTTTGCGTACTAGAGTCGGTTCTCCTTTAACCTTTGGTTTTCTTCTTCTAAAACCAAGTTAACGAATTAAAGACTTCATTGGGATTGTGAAGCCAGACTGATACTACTTTTATCGTAATTGTGTGATCTGATCATGCATCTTCTATCGTACGAGTACAATCAGATTGATTGGATTGAGATTTGATATCTCCAATAGGAAAGATATAAAAAGTAATCACAAACATCTTCGTCTCATTGTTTGTGATTCCACATCATCTTGTTTCGCTACCATACGATTAAGATTGTTGTGAGGCGATTGATTAATCTAGGTTGTTCTTCGGGAATATAAGACCGGATCATCAATTGGTTCCTGTTCACCTTGATTATTATCAAAATACGGAACAAAAACTTTAGGGTTTTTCTGTGGGAGACAGATTGATCGTTTGATAGACTTGTCTGTGTGAGACAGATTTGTTTATTGTAAAAGCCTGCGATTTTGGGTCATAGCAACTCTTAGTTGTGGGTGAGATCATCTAAGGGAATCAAGTACGCAGTATCCTGCTGGGATCAAAGGCGTAGGGAGTACAACTGTACCTTGGATCAGTGGGAGACTGATTGGGGTTCAACTACAGTCCAGTCCTAAGTTAGCTTGGAGTAGGCTAGTGTCTGTAGCGGCTTAATACAGTGTGTTCAATCTGGACTAGGTCCCGGGGTTTTTCTGCATTTGCAGTTTCCTCGTTAACAAAATTTCTGGTGTTTGTGTTATTTCAATTTCCGCATTATATTGTTTTATCTTTATAATTGAAATAATACAGGTTGTGCGTTAGATCATCAATTAGTTTAATCCAACCTTTGTTTTTTGATTAACATTGACTGATCCTTGGACATTGGTCTTTGGTATCGTCCAAGTTATTCCTTGTGTTTGATTAAATACTCGCTGATTTCTATTAGCTTGAGTAAATCAAAACAAGAGATAGATATTAACTCCTTGAGATAATTTTACCTAGATTGAGTCTGACTGTCTAGTTGATTCTCTAGAAAGTGTTTAGAAGTTAGTCCATACAGATTGCTAAGCGAAATATTGGGTGGTGTTATTAGACCCCCGCTTTTTCAACTGGTATCAGAGCAGGCAAACACGTTTAAGACCTTACAAGTCTGTGTTTGTAGCGATCTGACTCTATGGACATAGGTGCTATCTCTATTAACGTACCACCAGTCTTCGATGGCTCTAATTACTTATGGTGGAAAATTGCTATGCGATCTTTTCTTCATGGGTATATGTTGTTAATGGCTATGATGCTCCCGTTGTGGCAGTTGGAGATGTAAACGTTCCCAAACCTATTGGTGAATACACCCCTGCTGAGATAAATGCTGCAAAGCAAAATTCTGACGGTTTGAATGCTATCATACATGTCATTACCCCAAATCTTCAGCACCATGTGTCTAATTGTACTCGGTCTAAAGATGCTTGGGATATCTTAGAAACCGTATTCGAAGGTAATTACAGTGAAAATGAAGCTAGGATTCAAAACCTTAATTCCGACTGGGAGAACCTTCGTATGGCAGATGAAGATACGTTTGATGAATTTAATCACAAAGTGTCTGAGATTGTTAATGCATCGTTTGGATTGGTAAGACTATTCCTGAAAAGGACATTGTGATGAAAATTCTCAGATCGCTGCCATCTAGATACGAGTCTAAGAAGCATGCCATCGTTGAGGGAAATAACCTTGATAATCTTTCCAGAAATACATTGGTTGGAAAGCTAAAGATCTTTGATCATGAGCATACATCCAAAATCGGAAAGGATGTTGCCTTTAAAGCACAGAGGAACACTAAATTACTAGATAAAAGTAAAAGTGTTTATGTCTCTGAGGATGGTCAGTCTGAGGATGATTTTTCGGATGAATATCTTGACAAATCAGTCTCCTTGATCACAAGATAGTTTAGGGATCTTCTATTGAAGAGAAGTAAACGGTTTTCAAGAGACAAACCTAGGTCGTCAGATAAACCTCACAATCGCGTCCCTCCTAAAAACAGGGATGCTGACGAGGCTGATGACGAGGATATGCCACAGTGCTTTAAGTGTAAAGGTTTTGGTCATTTTGCAAACGAGTGCCCAAATCGTAGAAAATACACTGGGAACAAAGGTCTTGCTGTAACACTTGATGAGATGTCTGATATCTATGATTCTGATGAAGACAGGAAATCAAGTGTCGGTCTTCTATGTGAAAACATTGATTTTGATAATTGTAGCAATACATATATCAACCTTGATGGTTTCGGTGAATAGGAGAACCCAATCAAGCTGGAAGAATCAATTGACCCATCCTTTGGAAACGCTGGTTTTAATGTTTCAGGATCCACTATGTGTCTAGATGCATTCACACCACAGATGCCTGAATAATATCCAAATTTGACGTGCTCGTTTTGTTCTCAGAAGGGTCATGAACTATCAAGATGTTACAAGTACAAGCATCAAGTGACGCATTCCAACAAACTTCAACGAAGAGAAAATCGATTGGCAAGAAAGCTTAAACTTGCCCAGAAGACTGCTGAGGTATGTAGGATTTTATCTTCGTCTAAGAAGTTGGTTTCCAAAGAAAAAATTAGACCATTAGAGAAGAAGGTATGGTCAAATCATTTTGATAGATAGAAGTCAGAGGATTCCTCTCAAGAGGAAAATGGTGGACAAATTGTTGTTCACCACAACACAAATTAATTGTGTTGTTTGGTAAATCTTGTCTCATGTGCCTGATCAAAAGAGATGAGATTGTGTACTGCTCAGGCTTCAGAAAAAGTTTTTTCTTAGGTTTGTGTTTCTTGTCTATTAAATAAAGTAAAGGGTTATTATCGACAATTCTACTCTTTATAGGGTTTAGAATTGGGCGTCCATGAACCTGTGTAAAAGGTTGCGAACCCTACATTCCTTTTTCCTCTCTGATATCCGTTATATCTTAAGACTGCTTGTTGAGATTGTGAATTCCACTCACAAAAACCAGTTTTTTATAACTGTTCTCCAAGCATCATGTCTTTGGATGGAAAATATGTCAACATGATTGTTAAGCCATCAATCAAGGAAAAAGAGAAATCTCTAATAACTCCTTCGCTGAAAAGAAAAAGGAGAAATACAAGAAAGCCAAGGGTTGTTCCTTCTAACTCTTAGAAGTTTTCTGATGTTCTTGATGAGTTTAAGGAAGTAAGAAAGGAGATTTGTGAAATAAAGGCTTGTGTTTTAAGATCTTTGGAAATTCAGAAAGCCCTGGTTCGACATCATCAGCCAAGACGGTTTGTTGGTATTGACTCCTTCCTCCACGAACCTTATATTCCAATGGCTGTTGACGACAAGGAGTTCGGGAATGATAAAGAATTTCTCAAAGACATTGTTTCCTAGTATGTCTTCTTTTTGGCTTAGTTGGAAGAATAACTAGTGCTTGAATAGCAATGATTGTGACTACACATAGCTATTATTTTTCATCTTCTTGTGTTATTTTTTAGGTTTATTGGTATAAAACTCTAAAAATATTTGGAGGATGATTTTTTTTGCAGTATGATTTGTGATATTGCAACTTGTTATGGGATATGTATGTTTGCGTCCGTGAACTCGAAGGTCCCATACTTTGTCAAAAGTAAAGTCGTTCGTGTTGGTACTCACGTACTGGTAAAAGGATGAATGGACTTTTGACAAATACAAAAGTTAAGCCTATATTGTAAATTATGTTGATGGAAGATAGGTTAAAATCTTTTGTATTCAAGTATTATGTTTATTGTTGTTGTTATGCAAATAATGATTGAAGATAGAATGAATCCTTGTGTATTCCGCAGTATTGATCATCCCTGATACATATTTGTATGTATTACTGTGAGGCTCTGTAATGTGTCTTATGTTGAGCACGATACAACCAAGTTGAATATTTTTGATTAGCTATGTTGGTTGTTCCGTAAGGTACATTATGTTGAGAATTTTGAACTAAATTAATCATCTTGTTTGGTTATTTAGTTATTGCTCCATAAGTTTTCTTATGTCGAGAAAAACAATTGACAATTAAATTGATTACTTTCGTGATTAGTTTGGTTGTGTATTCCAAATAGATTAATTATGGGTTCTCTTGTAATTAATCTAGTTGAGTATTTTTGTGTCATGAGTTTTCTTATGTTGAGCACAAACAATTGCATAGATCACTTTTTGTGTTTAATTTAATTGCGTATACCGATTAAATTAATCACGAGTTTTACTTGTGATTAATTTGATTGAGTTTTTGGATACAAAAAATCATTCTTTTGGTTTTTGTTGTCCAATAAAATCCTTCTTTTCTTTTGAAATTAAGGTCGCTCTTGTTGTTCTTTCGGGAATGACATCAAATGGGGAGAGTTCTTTTGAACTTGTGATTAATGGTCATATCTTGAGGGGTGTGCTTCTGTGGAATTTTAGAGGGGTTATCTTGTATCTTTAAACTCCTTGATGAATGCTATTAGCTTCGGCTATATGATTGCATCTAAATAAGATGATATGTGCTCTTTCTTTTTAGTCAGGAAATGTCTCTTACGGAAATTTCATTATGATCACGTTCTTGTACCTTTGCCAATTTTATTGACAAAAAGGGGGAGAATTAATATGTAGTTCACACTACAAATACATATGGTCTTCAGGTCACTATGTAAGGGGGAGTGGTTTCCATGTGAGATGGAGTATTGACTAAGGGGGAGTGATACATATCACCATAATATTATTGTTGAAGTTGTGATACAATTGAAATTTGATGTTGTGTAATAATAATATGACATGTGGAATAGGAGCTATTTAAGTTTCTTTATCTTTTTTGTATTCCATATGTATTGATAGTTTTGTCACTAAAATTGACAAAGGGGGAGATTGTTAGAGCATTGCCCGGTCGAACTCGCATGCGTTGCTATCTCAAGCATGTTTGTCAATGTTAGTTATCAAAACTATAAGTCTTGATGTCTAGTCTATTATAGCTAAGTCTCGGACTAGGATAGAAAGTGTAGTTGAGATCAAGGACTTCATGGCGATTCATCATACAAGTAGAAAAACTACTCAAGGAACCAGTGGAACTTCTCGAAAAAAAGCTATGTGAAGACTTGAACTTATCTGTCACTCAAAAGTCTATCTAATCTATCTCCTACTTCTTGAGACAAAAAGTCGTATGCTATATATAGACTTAGATTATACACATTTGGTATATCGAACCGAGTATACCTCGCCTATCTATATATCGAAATATGTGTTGGTAAGCTTTTCGCTTCGACCAAGTTTATATTTACCTAGTGACGAAAGTCATGATATGTTTCAATCACTTTGAAAATTGCTTTGACGAGAAACGGTGTAACAACTATATAACATCCTCTAAGAATTTTTCAACGATTGGAATGAGAGTTTAGATTACATATCGAATGATGGACATAAGCATCGTTGTGGAAACACATTTATGTATAAGTCATATTCCTTGAACCAAAGTTTTTGAACTTTGTTGATCAAGAGAACCGGAAGAATGGCAAGTGCCAAGTCCGCGAACTCAGTCCGCGAACTGCCGAAGTTCTCAAACCCGAGAATTTCTGCTAGAGTTGACAAACTACTTGTGTGAGCTAAGTCCGCGATCCCAGTCCGCGAACCGGCGAAGTTCTCATCCCGAGAATTTCTGCTGGAGTTTGTAAACTCTGTCCGGTGTCTTAAGTCCGCGAACCTAGTCTGCGAACTTGAGAAGGTTATATATCTGAAGATGATTTCTGAACTTAAACTTAAAAAGACCAAGGAATGCAGTTTGCAAACCGTGGCTATAAAAGTTCATGAACCGATTCAAGTGAATCAAATCATCTTTTCTTCAATTGTGTCTTGTGTAGTTACATAAGATTTCCTTGCAATTGAACAACTCTCTAACTAGTTCATTTGAGTCATTTGAACTAGTTATGGTGAAGAAGAACATGGTTGATATGAAATGCTCATATGGCTAACCTTTTGGTTAACTATTGTTGAACCAACAATGTACACGTTTGGGTACGGTTAACAAACCTAGAAGCGTGCAGTTCATTTGTGTATAACAAGCCAAGTTTTCGATTTAACGGTTGAGAAATATTAGCTTGAATCTAAATCAGGTTTTCATCTAACGGTGAATATTGATTGCTTTGTTACCAAGGCAAAACCCTGATTTGAAAGACTATATAAAGGAGACATCTAGTATTGTGCAAAACTAATCCCCACACCTTACATGTGATACTAGTTTGCGTACTAGAGTCGGTTCTCCTTTAACCTTTGGTTTTATTCTTCTAAAACCAAGTTAACGACTTAAAGACTTCATTGGGATTGTGAAGCCAGACTGATACTACTTTTATCGTAATTGTGTGATCTGATCTTGCATCTTCTGTCGTACGAGTACAATCAGATTGATTGGATTGAGATTTGATATCTCCAATAGGCAAGATATAAAAAGTAATCACAAACATCTTCGTCTCATTGTTTGTGATTCCACAACATCTTGTTTCGCTACCATACGATTAAGATTGTTGTGAGGTGATTGATTAATCTAGGTTGTTCTTCGGGAATATAAGACCGGATCATCAATTGGTTCCTGTTCACCTTGATTATTATCAAAATAAGGAACAAAAACTTTAGGGTTTTTTTGTGGGAGACAGATTGATCCTTTGATAGACTTGTCTGTGTGAGACAGATTTGTTTATTGTCAAAGCCTGCGATTTTGGGTCGTAGCAACTCTTAGTTGTGGGTGAGATCATCTAAGGGAATCAAGTACGCAGTATCCTGCTGGGATCAGAGGCGTAGGGAGTACAACTGTACCTTGGATCAGTGGGAGACTGATTGGGGTTCAACTACAGTCCAGTCCTAAGTTAGCTTGGAGTAGGCTAGTGTCTGTAGCGGCTTAATACAGTGTGTTCAATCTGGACTAGGTCCCGGGGTTTTTCTGCATTTGCAGTTTCCTCGTTAACAAAATTTCTGGTGTTTGTGTTATTTCAATTTCCGCATTATATTGTTTTATCTTTATAATTGAAATAATACAGGTTGTGCGTTAGATCATCAATTAGTATAATCCAACCTTTGGTTGTTGATTAACATTGACTGATCCTTGGACATTGGTCTTTGGTACCGTCCAAGTTATTCCTTGTGTTTGATTAAAGACTCGCTGATTTCTATTAGCTTGAGTAAATCAAAACAAGAGAGAGATATTAACTCCTTGAGATACTTTTACCTAGATTGAGTATGATTGTCTAGTTGATTCTCTAGAAAGTGTTTAGAAGTTAGTCCATACAGATTGCTAAGCGAAATATTGGGTGGTGTTGTTAGACCCCCGTTTTTTCAAGATGAACTTGGTTAAGGCGAAAGCTTACCAACACATATTTCGAGAAATATGTAAGCGAGTTAAACTCAGCTCGAAATATCAAATGTGTATAATTGAAGTCTATATAGCTATACGAATATTGTCTCAAATAGGAGATAGAGTAGATAGACTTTTGAGTGATAGATGAGTTCAAGTCTCTACATTCCTTTTGTTGAGGAAGTTCCACAAGCTCCCCTTAGTATTTCTTCGTCTTCAATCGATGAACTTCGTGAAGTCTAATGCTCAACTACACTTTCTATCTTAATCCTAGACTTAGCTAAATCAAGACTTATAGTTTTGGCAACTAAACTTGACAACAAGATTGAGATAGCAACGCTTGCGAGTTCGACCAAGCAGTGCTATAACAATCTCTCCCTTTGTCAATTTTAGTGACAAAACTATCAATACATATGGATTACAAAATAATTAAACTTTTTAGCTCTCAATCTAAATGCTTAATTTCCTTGGTTCTTCAACATTACTCGAAATCTTCGTCACTTCCAAGTACTCCAGTGATTCTGAATGTGTTCAACTCAGCATCATAGTTGTTGAAGATCCGTAGCCATAAGAATGAGAAAACAGTAGCTCTCAATCATTGTTATATAGTGTCATAGTATTATTACACAACATCAAAGTCCAATTGTATCACAACTTTGACAACAATAATATGGTGATATGTATCACTCCCCCTTAGTCAATAATTCCTCTCACATGAAAACCACCCTCCCTTACGTAGCGATCCGTAAACGATATATATTTGTAGTGTGAACTACACATTAATTCTCCCTCGTTTTCTCAATATAAATTGTCAAAGGTACGAAAACTAGTGGGATCCTAATGACATTTCCATAGAGATACTTCATGACCAAAAGAGAACATATCAACTTTGTTTAGATGCAATCATATAGCCAAAACTAAATGCATTCATCAAGGAGTTAATAAAGATACAAGAAAGCTCATACAATATTCCATAGCCGTACTTCACACAAATATTTGGCAATTGAGCACAAGTTCAATTAAGGACTCTCCCCCATAAAATGTCATTCTCGAAAGAACAATAAGAGCAACCTTACTTTTACAAGAAAATAAAGATTTCTTTGGACATTAACAAAATGCATTAAACATGAATTTGTATCCAAAATACCCAATTAAATTAACCACAAGAGAACCCATGATTAATTTAATCGGAAATGCTCACATAAGAGAACTTACGGAGCCACATGGTATTTACACAACGATGTGGATCAGTGAAAGACCAATACTGCGGAATATTCAAAGATTCATTCTATTTTTCATCAATGTTTGCATAGAGACATGTAATAGACTTAATCTTTGTAGACAAAAGTTCATCCCATCTTCCATCAATATTTGCATAATGACATAATAGGCTTAACTTTTGTTGTCAAAAGTTCATTCAATCTTTTATCAATATTTGCATAATGACATATGATAGACTTAACTTTTAACAAATATGGGAAAATCATAGTTCACAAACGCAAACACACATATCCCATAAAAAGTTGCAATATATAAAACCATAAAGATTAATACTGCAAAATCATCTTCCAAATTTCACCTTTAGAATTTAAATAAATAAATTTAAAACATTGCAAGATGAAAATCGTTGGAAATAGCTATGTGTACTCACAATTATGGTTATTCCAAACCCTAGTCATCCTTCTTAAAACACAAGAATAAATTCTCATAAGAAGTTTCCTAGACATTAATACCTCTAAAAAATTCTTTATCGTCCCTGAACTCCTTGTCGTCAACAACTATTGGAACATAAGGTTCATGAAGAAAGGAGTCCATTCCATCAAACCTTCTAGACTGATGCTGAACCAGGGCCTTCTGAATTTCGAGAGTCTTCAACACAATAGCCTTTATTTGTTGAATCTCCTTTCTTGTTTCAACTCTTCAAGAACACCAGAAAACTTCTGAAGATTTGAAGGAACAACTCTTGGTTTCCTCACATTCTTTCTTTTTCTTTTCAAAGTTGACGAAAAAGGAGATTTATCTTTTTCCTTCATGATTGATGGCTTAATAATCATATTAACATCTTTTTCCCCAGAAGACATAATGCTTGGATTCTCCATACAAGTATGATATTGTGGGAGGAATTCACAAATCAGACTCAACAAGAAGTCTTGTGATAAAAAGAGTTTTTTAGAGAAGGAAAAAAGGAATGTAGGGTTATGGAACCTTTATACACTAAAGGATTCACGTATGCACAACTCACAACCTTAAAGAAGGCAAAATTGTCGATTGTAACCCTCTTTTATTGATCAAACAGAGTAAAATCCTTTCAATATCAATTAGATATGAAAAGATGAAAGAATTCCAAATCGGTGAAAATAAGACCAAAAAGAAGAAACAAAACATGAAAAGTTCTTTTTCTCTTTTCCTAAAGCCTGAAGTATGCAACCCATTGTCTCTTTTGAATCATGCACATGAGACAAGATACAAAACCAACACATTCAAGTTGTGCTGGGGTGAACGATAATTTGTCCACCATAACCTTCTTGAATGGAATTCTTAGAACCCTGTTTCACAGACTGTTTAAACCATATTCTTTTCTCTAGTGGTCTATTTTTTTCTTTGAAAATTAACTTATTCAGGGAAGAGATAAGATTATATTCCTCAGACGACTTCTGAACAAGTTTGAGCTTGTTTGCTAACCGATTTTCTCTTCGTTGAAGCTTGTTGACATATCTTATCTTATGTTTGTACTTAAAACATTTGGAGAGTTCATGACCCTTTAGAGTACAATAATAACATGTCAATATGGAGGATGGTTCAGACGTCATGGTTGTGCAGGCTGCTAGACAAAAGGTAGAACCTGAAAAATTAGACACAGAATTTCGAGTAGAAGAGAAATCGATTTTATCCTCCAAGGTGGTTGAAGTTTCTCCCGGAAGAATATCGAGCTTGATGAACGTATTGCTACAATTTTTAAAATCAATATTTTCATAGAGGAGTGCAACACTTGATTTTTCGTCTTCATTAGAATCATAGTGATCAGACATTTCATCAAGAGTTTCACCAAGACCTTTGTTTCCAGTGTATTTTCTACGATTTGGACACTCATTTGCAAAATGACCAAAACCTTTACACTTGAAGCAATGTCACATATCCTCGTAATCACTGTCGTCAGTATCCCTGTTTAGGAGGAACACGATTATGAGGCTTAGCTGATGACGTAGGTTTATCTTTAGTGAACAGTTTGCTTATTTTCAAAAGAATATCTTTAAACTGTCTTGTGATCAAGGAGACTGACTTGTCAAGATCTTCATCTGATGAATCAGACTCAAAAGGATCATCTTCAGAGATGCCAACACTTTTACTTTTATCAAGTAATTTAGTGTTCTTTTGTGCTTTGAAAGCAATATCCTTTCCAGATTTGGATACATGCTCATGATCAGAGAGATCTTTAACTTCCCAAAAAGTGTTTCTGGAAAGTGCATCAAGGTTATTTCCTTCAACGATGGCATGTTTCTTAGAATCATATCTAGATGGCAATGATTTGAGAATTTTCATGACAATGTCCTTTTCAGGAATAGTCTTACCCAACACAAAAGATGCATTAACAATTTCAGACACTTTGTGATTAAACTCATCAAATGAATCGTCATCTGCCATACGAAGGTTTTCCCAATCAGAATTTAGGTTTTTAAGCTTAGCTTCTTTTTAACAGGTATTCCCTTCAAATACGGTTTCTAAGATATCCCACGCATCTTTAGACTGAGTGCACGTAGTCACATGGTGTTGAAGATCTGGGGTAATGGCATGGATCATTGCATTCAACCCGTCAGAATTTTTCTTTGTAGCAAGAATCTCGACAGTTACATCGCCTACTGTAACTACCAGAGGAAAATAGCCATTAACAACATAAACCCATGATTGAAAATATTGCGCTTGAAGAAAAGCACACATAACAATTCTCCACCATAAGTAATTCAAGCTATCGAAGACTGGTGGTACGTTTATAGATATAACACTTTTTTCCATAGAGTCAGATCACTACAAACACAGACTTATGAGGTCTTAAGCATGTTTGCCTGCTTTGATACCAATTAAAAAAGCTGGGGTCTAACAACCACACCCAGTATTTCGCTTAGCAATCTGTATGGACTAACTCCAATATACTTTCAAGAGAATCAATTAGACAGTCAGACTCAATCTTAAGAAAAGTATATCAAAGAGTTATATCTCAGTTTCTTAATGTAATTAGCAAATCAAACAGATAGCTAGAAATTCGTGAGACTGATTAATATAAGAAACAACTTGGTCGATATCAAAAACCACAAGTATCAATCAATTTAATCAACAACCAAAGGTTGGATTCACAATTGATTGAACTTACGCACAACCTGTGATATTTTAGTTATAAAAACAAATATAATGCAGAAAAGAAATAACACAGACACCAGAAGTTTTGTTAATGAGGAAACCGCAAATGCAGCAAAACCTCAGGACCTAGTCCAGATTTGAAGACCACACTGTATTAAGCCACTACAAACACTAGCCCACTCCAAGTTAACTTCGGATTGAATGTAGTTGATCCCCAACCAATCTCACACTGATCAAGGTACAATTGCGCTCCTTACGCCTCTGAATCCCAGCAGGAATCTATGCACTTGATTTCCTTAGCTGATCTCACCCACAACTAAGAGTTGCTACGACCCAAAGTCAAAGACTTGATAAACTAATCTGTCGCACACAGAAAAGTATATTGAATAGATAAATCTTTCTCCCGCAGATAAACCTATGAGTTTTTTTCCGTATTTTGATAAATCAAGGTGAACAAGAACCAATTGATATACCAGATTTATATTCCAGAAGAACATCATATAAATATCAATCACCTCACAATAATCTTAATCGTATGGTAGCGAAACAAGATATTGTTGAATCACAAACGATGAGACGAAGATGTTTGTGACTAATTTTTATCTTGCCCATCAGAGATTAAATCTCGATCAAATCTTAGAGAAGATAGTACTCAATCACGATAGAAAACAACAAGATCAGAACACGCAACTACGGAGAAAATAGTTGGGTCTGGATTCACAATCCCAATGAAGTGTTCAAGTCGTTAACCTACAGGGTTTTGGAAAAAACCTAAGGTTAAAGGAGAATCGACTCTAGTCGCAACTAGTATCAAACAAGAGGTGTGGGGATTGGGTTTCCCAGTTGCTGGAGATCTCCTTTATATAGTCTTCAAATCAGGGTTTGCAATCAATGTTACCTTGGTAACAAAGCATTCAATACTCATCGTTAGCTGAAAACCTGATTAGACTCAACCTTATATCTTTCAACCGTTAGATCGAAATTAGCTTGTTACACACAAATGAAAAGTGACTTCATTTAGATATGAGTAACATACCTAAACGTGTACACCTTTGTTGGCTCAACAATAGTTAACCGAAGTTAGCCATATGAACACTTTCATATCAACCATATTCATCTTGACCATAACTAGTTCAAATGACTCAAATGAAACTAGTTCTAGAGTTGTTCAATTGTTTATATTCTCATAGAAGTATATAATACACAATTGAAGCAAAATCGATTTTGATTCACTCTAATCATGTCATGAAAATTATAGCCACGATTTGAAAAAGATTGCATTCCTTAATATATAAATGTATTAGTTCATGAAAAAAACGATTTTAGAACATAACCCACTCAAGTATGCAGACGGATACGCATACCTTAGTGGCCGGAATAAGTTTGGATTCACCAGTACATGAACTGGTACGCATACCACAAACTTGGTAAAGTCCCGGAACTTGAACCTCACGCCAGTACGCGTACCGGTATGGTACTGAGTTCCCGGACCTTGACTAAACCAATCAGTACGCATACGGGTATGCATACCATGGTTCCCGGACTTGGATTACACATATGCAAGTACACATACTGTGCTTATATCCAATTGTTCTAAACTCACATTTCAACCATTGAAACATTCTCGGAAGACGACAATGGCTGTCTCACACAAACTATTAGCTTCAAAGCAATTTTCAAGTGATCGAATGATCAATACGAAACATTCCGAGTCTACATCAAATGACTGTCTCACACAAATCATGTAAGATGTTACCAGGCGATTTTCACATGATCATCTTTTGACTTTCGTCAAGAATATAAGATGAACTTGGTTAAAGCGAAAGCTTACTAACACATATTTTGAGAAATATGTAAGCGAGTTAAATTCAACTCGAAATATCAAATGTGTATAATTGAAGTCTATATAGATATATTACTTTTGTCTCAAATAGGAGATAGAGTAGACTTTTGAGTGATAGATGAGTTTAAGTCTCCACATACCTTTTGCTGATGAAGTTCCACAAGCTCCTTTTAGTAGTTCTTCGTCTTCAATCGATGAACGTCATTAAGTCTAATGCTCAACTACACTTTCTATCCTAATCCGAGACTTAGCTATAAGTAGACTAGAAACCAAGACTTATAGTTTTGGAAACTAAACTTGACGACAAGCTTGAGATAGCAACGCTTGCGAGTTCGACCGAGCAGTGCTTTAACAGATGAAGACTCCAATCTAAGGTGATGGTATATATTGTAATACACCGATTTCGGGAGTGGTTCGCAAATTAGAATATAGGTAATGGTTTGTCATTTCCTAGAAATCGTGGCCTTTTTAGAGACAGAGTTGGCAAAAAAACCTGCAGTTAAGCGTGTTCATGCAGGAGTAATCCAGGGATG
This sequence comes from Papaver somniferum, assembly GCF_003573695.1. Taxonomy (NCBI): domain Eukaryota; kingdom Viridiplantae; phylum Streptophyta; class Magnoliopsida; order Ranunculales; family Papaveraceae; genus Papaver; species Papaver somniferum. Next base: position 135,342,785 of record NC_039359.1, read on the forward strand.
GATGACGTCCCAAAAATTTGCTACTGGATTACCGCTGCGATCCCCGTTGAAAACCCCACACTAACGGACGATACAATGGCTAAGTAGGAATAGTATCAGTGAATGGACGGATGGTTACAATTATTCATTTTTTGATTTGATAGTGGCCTTGGCTTATTTCAGGTGGTTATTAGTGGCCCAAGCAGTGCCTTTTTTCCCGTCTTTTTTTAGCTTAGATGTACACTTTATCCATTTATAGTAAAGGGTAGTAGGTGCTGCGTGGTGTTCTTTTGACTGGATTTTCATCGCTTATTACACCATAGTACACCCTGGTGTGGTATGAACTATTTTTGTTTTTTGTTTTATCACTCTTTTTCTGCATGTCGATGGCAAAATTTATATTAAAATTGTATTCTACCGCATATCAATATTTGTATCAGAACATTGTATATATTCTCTCTTCTCATTATGAAGTAAAACTTGAGAATCTGTATGTCAATTGTTGATTAATGTTGATTCATGTACTTACTCGTCCTGAAGTTAACATATTAGCTGGAATAACTAGAAAATATGAGGTCAACTTGGTAAGTGGTCAAGATGCTAGTTTTGAAGATTTGCTACTTATATGCGTTCCAACCACTTGTATAGGGTTGGTTGTTATTACTGTCCTCCGGGCGTTATTTAAAATAGTTTCTAAATATAAATCGTATTATATTGTGGTCCTCTCGATGTTACTCAATGTAGTATCTCGTGCAGGTTCTTACAAAATTCAAGGTCCTTATATTGTGGCATATTCTTTTCTTATTTTCTCTTTTTTTCTGATTTTTATTTTTGGATCAACTTCGGTTGTTTACATCATATTATTTTTTTTCTTATTTTTGTAGTTTTATTTTTGGGATCAATTCGGTTATTGACACCATATTATGATGTCAATTTTGGTTGTTGACACCATATTATTTTTTTACTTTCTGACTTTTGTTTTGGGCATCAACTTTGGTTGTTGACACTGGCAGCGACGGTGGCGGTGGTGGACTGGTGCCGGCTGCGTACCAGCGGAAATTGTGGTGGTGGTGGTGGCGGCGGTTGGTAGGTGGTGGCTGTTGAGCGGTGGTGCTGGTGGCGGTGGCGGCGCTGAAGCGTAGAGAGAAATTTATTGTATTTTGAAAAAAAATAATACTAATATTATATGAGTGAGGATATTAAGATAATCTATATTTAAATTGAGGTTTTTAAATGATTGAGATATATTATTGTTATATAAGGATATATTTGTTGGACATCAAAATTTGGAAATGCTATTCCACGCCCCATTCTCCTCGGTCCTCCCTACTCTCCTCCCTATCCAATGTGGCAAGCTGAGGTGCACAAAATCATACCGACTTTTCTCACTTCTTACCGTAACTTCCTCCTCTTTCTTCTTTCTTTTTTCCCCTCTTGGATGGTTAATGGTGATAAAATTTCTCACCACAGCATGAAATTGTTAATCGGTCAAATATATATGTATATGTATATGTATTTAAATTGATACAATCTCCATTGTAAACTTCATGATTTTTATTATCGGCCTACTTTCATGCTATGTGATTCCTCTTTCCATCCCATTAGAGATGTAAAATTTCAGAGCCAACAAGTTAAACTTGATTGAAACAAGATCCAGCACCAAAATCAAATTATTGATCAAATTTTTAAAAACCAATATCATTATGAACTGATGACCAAATTACCATAATATGATCTTATTAAGCCTATCCATGATCTTGATTCTCAATTTTCAACATCAAATGAATTTGTATTGTACTTGTTATATTGTTACCTTGTTTACATCAACCCAAAATCCCTATATGATATTCTCTAATCATATCAGTCAAATAGAACTTGGATAATCTTAATTTCTATTGAATCCATCAAGTTTGGTTTTCAGATCTATTATTTTTTATGCTGAAATAAAGTAGAGCTATGACCTAAATTGATTAAGAATTAAAACTTGCATCAATATTTTTTTTTTTTGACTATAACCAAGTTTAGTGTATTTATAGTAGAATCAATTATTTTTTTTTGGTAAGCTCATTGTTACAGGTGGAGAGAATAGGGAGAAATGAGAAAGAGGAAAGATACAACAACATTAGTTGCAGAGGAAAAAAAGTACTAGGACGAATAGAGAGATAAATTGAGTGAAGTAGTCCTTTACCCTCTTGTCTCTTCCCTGTTTTTATTATTTTCTTTCCATCTCAGCTTCCCACGTTGGATAGGGAGAAAAGCGGTAACCGAATAGCACTGCCGATCAAAATTAGGTATATGTAATATACTTTCTTTAATCACCGATAATGTTAACATGACTACCGATAGAAAGTGATTAGTTTGTTTTGACTGACAGTGTAATGGGTAAAAATTACTGACAACAGGTTTAATGATTAGGTTATCTGTTTGATGGTTAAAAAAATTTACTGATAGGAGAGTGACCGACTCAAAAATCAAAATATTGTTTGCTAAGGGATATGAATTATTTCCCCAACCAATAGTGTTTGTTAAGGGGTGTTTTTGGGGGGCAAAAATACTAAAATACCCTTCCTTCAAAATAAAAATCAAAAAACAAAATCATATCCCCATTTCCATCTTCACCTCTTATTAATCTCTTTTAGGGTTAGGGCTTTGAAACCTAAATATTCCCCACTCCCTTTCAAATTCTAAATTTTCTCCACTTCCTTTCAAATTGTCTTCTCCTTCTCTGCCGGCTCCTCAATTTGAAATCGATTCTTTTTTTTTTACATTCGAAAGTGATGAAGACCATGCCGGAAGTGATGAAAACCATGCCGGAAGTGATGAATACCATGCCGAAAGTGATGAAGACCATGCCGGAAGTGATGAAGACCATGCCGGTAGTGATGAAGACCATGCCGGAAAATGGTGCCGGCATGCTTTGTAACTAACATTCAATGCCGTAACTAAGTGCCGGCATGCTCGATAGAAATCTATCAATGCCGGTACTTAAGTGAATTTTTTTTTCAAGTTTCTGGATACTTTGCATCATGTGTCGCCAAAGAAATTCAAGCAACATACCATGCTGGTAGCTGTACCGGCATGCTCGAGAATTAACTAACTGTGCCGGCAGTGGACTGAAAACCAGAAAAAAATTTCAAAACGGACTGAAATCCAATTTTCTCGTAGAATTTTTTTTCTACGAGACGCTGTCTCGCACTCTGCTAGGGGGCGTTGCCCCCTAGACCCCCACGACATTTATGAAAATTCTGCGTAGAGACAAACATTTATGAAAATTTCCAACATATGCCGGCATGGTATTCATACTTCTTCTATGCCGGCACCGAGCTTTTTCAGAGAAAAAAGTGGAAAATTCAAAGAAAAAACTTTTTTTTTAAGTTGAGCTAAAGATTCTTTAGCAAATTCTCTTTTCACTATCATCCACCATTTTCATCAAAAAAAACTTCCCTCTCAAATTTTTTTCCTTCCTTCAACTCTCACCTCACCCAAAACTAAATAATACACTAATCATTTATCAAATAATCTTATGATTTTCCTAAGTATAATTAAACACTAAACCTGATTAGTGAGGGGTAGATTAGGAATTAAAAAAATAATTAGAGTTTGGATCCAGTTTTTTTCCTTTTCCTCTATCCCCCAATTAGTTTCTTTTTTTTTTCTTTTGTTTTTTAATAATCAAAGACCTTCAAAAAGGAAGACAGCCAAACAGGAGAACAAGACTGGTACAGATAGGCATGCCAAAGGGAAGGAAGAACATAATAAAATATAAAAGACGACAAAGGAAAATTAAAAGAAAGATACTACTACTCCAGATGACTACTAAGCAAAAGAGAACATCATAAAAGGATAAAGGGGCTTCATCCACGACCAAACTAGTTGTCAGCACTACAAACCAACTGTAGGAGAACAAATCAAACCACGCGATAATTCTATCAAGATAGGTAAATGTCGGGCCGACTTGAGGATAACAAGAACTTGCACACCACAGAGGAAACGACGCACAACATACCGCTCCCAATCCCTCCGAAGAGTTTTGGCTTAAAGGAATAGTGTCACGCTTCTCAGCAGAAGAATGATATAAATAATGCTGTAAATCCGAAGAATTGGAGCTAAGAACATAAACATCGGCAACATAATCAGCCCCAAGAGAAATTAATGATAGAACCACAACATTGCAATTAGCACCGAACAGGTATCTAAGTAAGAAACCACGAAGATCTTCAAACACATACTCATTCCTCATCCAAGCAATCCCCTTGTGACCATCAACAGAATGAATCTACACTTATACCAGATATATGTACTTACTTCCCAAGCCTTCGCCGACAGAGTAAAATGGCTTAAAGGTCTAACGTCGAGGTATATCAAATAGAAGTGCAAACTGAAATCTTGTAAACAATCACAAGTATTTAAGATACCAGACTGATTGTAGGGGAAGAACATAGCTAAAAAATCCTCCAAATCCTGCCAAGTCACGAAAAGAATCCACATAGACATCCAACCAGGCTAACTGGACCTAATAATAGAAATCTCCTTATACCCTTGCCATATATAGGAATTTCCATTCCAAGTCCCCAAAGGTGTAGAATGACCACAGCTCCTAGAAAAACTATAATCACCCATGGAAAACAGGTCCCAACAAGCAAACTCATCTTCAAATGATGCCAAACAATCAGTTTCACGCTCGAGAAGAACAAGGGAAGTTAAACCATTCAAATCCCGAGAGAACAAATATAAATCTAGTTTGATCTGCCTTGAAGTATTAACCTTTATGATTTCTAGTTCGTGGAAAGCCCTGAAAGTACACATAATTTGATCCATGCAATAACAATCTACACCATGTTGCTCATTTACTTTATCTTTCCCACAGGGGCGCACACCATATCTATACCCAAAAGGCATAACTAGCCAGTAGTAAAGTTCGTTCAAGCATCTGAATAAGGAGTCACGAAGAGAGAACCATAAACTAACTTCACCCTCCAATGTAACAATGATGCAAATTTTATCATTCATTCTAAGAGCCAGACTGCTAAAGCACTTCCATTCTCGATAGAACTGGTAGAAATCGAGTTTAATTTGTCTATAGATAACCTCATTTTTGTCAGGAGATTGAGTGTTCAAACCCTTATCACGCGGTTCAATCAAGAAAGAAACAAGTTGAGATTGTGTAGTTTTCGAAGCAATAGACTTCCCAACAATCCAGTAATAATTATCCACCTCATAAAAATATGTTATGCACCTAGGCTTCAATAACATTATCCCCAACAATTGACAAATCCTCTCCATAGCATCAAGCACAAATAAATAGAAGTCTAGTTGAACTTGTCTCAGAGTTGTACACACAGAAGTCACGACATAACTACTATGAGTGCTACCTTTATGATAAAGTAGGGAGAGCATACAGGATATCACGAGCAAGTACCATAAGATGACAAATGCAATTATATAATTTATCTCAACAACAGACCAGATAATGACGTGAGAAAGAGAAAAATTTTGCTGGAGGAAAAAGAGATAATAATCCAATAAAATCTTCATTTGTGTAGAAGACCAAGCCACATTAAAGATCTCGTGAAGAAAACAACAAACATAAGTGACTATTTTGTCAGATGAGATTCCAAAAAACATGTGATAGTTCTGCAAAGGGTTGCTGGAATACCTTAGTTGAATACTTCCGTCAAGCTCGTAGGACAGATAGATATTCCGATCATCAGATATTAACTCACTCTCCCCAAGGACCTTTCTAGTCGGAATACCGCTCCGAGAATTGAAAAGAGTAGTGAAACCTATCCATTGGCTTTGACCAGGATAGATAATGGCTTGACCCAACCTTCGATTCTGAACAAAATTCGTGTTGACCCGTGAAGACTCGTTGCCGACTTCTCCCAAAATTAGGTGATCGAGATCATTGATACCAGTTTCCGGAAGATGATTATAACTTTCTATGTTTTAAGAAGCATATGTTGACAGACTGCTGCAATGAGTAATCGAAGCAATTTTTGGATGTTCATAGGAGATATTGCAACCCTCCAAGTTATCACAGAGAGATCCAAAGTCTTCATCAACCAAATTATCAACTCCTTGATTCAGATTACATGGGGGTATACATCGTTCAGCTTGATCACAAAAAGAAATAACAGATGGGTTTTGACGATTAGCATCCAAATCCAGGCGATTTGACATTTGACTAAACAACCCTACCTCCAAAAAACAGAAGAGGAAAAAAGCTTGGACAAATAGGTAGATTTCAAACAGAGCGTACTGGAGAGTGTTTACGCTTCCGACTATTGACTTGAACCAACCCTTCACCTTTCCAGCCCAATACTTGACTTGATTCTTCTCATCGGCACAATTAAGATTAATCGGGTATGTCTGATGTAAATTGTAAGTAGGTTTGATTTCAGTCACCGAAAAAGTGTTACAACTCTCTGAATCTTCAACAACACAGGTAAAGAGAGAAACATGACTTTCTTCGACAAGGTTATTTAATTCATGAATCGTTGTACTTGAGGTCACAAATCCTTTTGCATGATCACAAATAGCGTTGATTTTGAGAAGGTGATTGACAAAGGGTTCTCGAGAACTAAGATTTTTCTCTAGTTGATTAAGCAACTGGCACATCAACTCTTCCTCCATGAGAAATCAAAAGGGTTTTCACTGAGATAGAGATGATAAATCAAACGATCAAAAAAACAGAGACTTTTCACATGGATAAAGATGAGAAATCTTACAGAGACACAAAACTTGGAGAAAGTAGAAACGAAAGTAAAGAGATTAAAGGAAGAGAGTAGAAAAAATACGAGAAATCAAGAGAAAAAGATGATCTGATAAGAAAAAGTTGGGAGGATTAATGGTGATATTCTATGAGATTTAGTGGTTTTGACCAATAAAAGCGGTTTTGACGGATGAATTATGGGGTTGAAAGGATGTGTACGACTCAGTCTCTTTCATGATGAAAGAGAGTCTTTAATTATAAGCTTCAATCCCAATTAGTTTTGATATACCCAATCGTGCGTTCATATTTTTACTCCCAATTAGTTTTGATATCCCAATCACGCGTTCATATTTTTACCCTACGTTTTATTTTCCCTCTCTTTATTCTCTTACTCAAATGAGAACAAAGATTATATAATATTCCTAAATTACCCCTAGGCTTCTTTTATACGCTAACTAACCCGAACTGTCACTTCCTCCCGTACAATTGTACACCAATTTGGAAACCTTTCAAAAACAGTTCTTTCTGTACGTTCTGCATTAGCTCGCGCATCCCTTTTCTCGGTCACTTACAAAACACGTGGCACCACCATTTTCAAAATTTCAAAATTTGTTGCATATCACTAATTTATGCCGAAGGCGCAATATGCACCCCCTGTATTATTATCAAAGTCTAACGGTAGTAGATACAAAGAGCGGGAACATAAGTCTCTTGACTTTCAGAGTCTTCAACGAAGAAAATGGAGAATGCTGGCTCTTCTTCTTCTTCCTTCAAGCAAATTTCTTCTTCTCATCATCATAATCGTGAAAATGTAGAAGAAATTCTAAAGAAATTCTGTAAACAACATTTGGTATTTGATCAATCATTTCCAGTTGAAGAATTGATCAAAAGTTTCTGTAAAGATCAATCGTTATCATTAAATGATAATAAACAAGCTGGAAAAACTGGTCTCGCTTTGATCGAAGAAGTAGATGAAGAAGAAGAATCTTCGAAATTACTTCGGAGGAAAAATCCAACTCTTACCTCTTCTATAAATCACAAATTGCTCACTCAAAGTGATGAATCTGTGAATCAAGAGGGTGTTGATTGTAGTGAGTTGAAGAAATTTGATTGTTCAGTTTCTAATTCTCCAAGAGGTGATTGATTTATTAAACCCTAATTTTTGAGTACAGTGCTTTCTGGTTCAATTTTTCCCTAATTTTGTCTGAATGCTGAAGTTAGTTTTGGTTTGGTTTGATTTTATTGGTAGATGATGCTGTAACTCAACGTATGAGCTTGGAGGATCCAGATAAAGAGAAAAACAAGAGGATGATGAATGTTGATCAGCCGAGTAATCAAATGATTAACTCGGAATATTCAAGTACTGGGAAGATGAAGAGATTGACATGTAATGATCCACATCTATTAGCTTTGGGGGAACTGGAGTTTAAGAAGATGTTTTTGATTCTAAGTTGTTGTGGAAAGTAAGTAGATCTTTGATGGTACTGTTTCATATGAAGTTTTGTTGTTGTTGTTGTGTGTGTGTGTTTTGGTAACATTTTAGGGGTTCATTCTTCTGCAGGGAATATAAATTGGAGGATTTCATTAGTGTGGATGAAATTCGGAGGATGAAAAGCTTACATATGGGTCATTTTGAAACCAGGCTTAGGACAATTTTGGGGGATGATCAATATGTTAAGCAAACAGATAGAACAAAGGTACTTTCGTCTTTAATCATTTGTCAAATGTTTGATCTCAATAGCAGCATTTAATGAGTTTTCTTAGTCTTGCATAGTTAGTAGTTATATCTGAATCTTGCCAAAATGACTTCATTTTTCCTACTTATGAAAAAGTCTGCTAATTTCAGCTGCAAGTTGAGTTGTGATAAAGTTTGTGTGCTTAATAATTTATCTTAAGAGTTGACTTGTCAGTTATCTCTGACAGCAATTATGTTGCTTTTAAATCGATGAATCTGAGGGTTCAGAGTTATCTCTGCCCCTTCCTGAAAATCCGAAACCATGCAATTCTGGAGATCTTCTGTTTTATCTAATCACTGCCAGTTCTTGGGAATTGAAACCGGTCAATTTTAGAGATCTTTCTGTTCCATATTATAGTGTTGGACCTTCCACCCTAGAAAACTTCCTGAACCATCACCTCCTACAATTTTTGGCTTCATGTATCTTAAGCCAGCGCATGAATAGTCAAATTTATATTTGCCATAAGCAAACTTTAGTTTTTGCCTACTAAATGCAGATGTCATAGAGATAGATTCATGTTTGTTATTGTGTTATGTTTTTGAGGCGATTCTATTTGGCTTGAACTGTTTTGCAGAAACTTGATTGGGATTCTGAGAAAACTTTTGTGTACCATTGTTATGTGGAACCTGATGGGAGTTACACGTTTAAGGTTTGTAATTCTTCTCTAAGATATAAGCTTGTGTTTATTTTCCTATGTTCTCTTGTATTCCATCCTTTGTCCTTGTAAAAGTCACTAAGTTTTTTGAGCTAGCAAATGTGTTTCTTCTGTTCAATTTTGCTTCTGGGTTTGCATCTTATACATGTGATTTTTGTTAATGCTCAGGGTCCTTATCTTCAAAGAGACGCGACCCATCTACACAGGGTATTAGGGGACGATAATGTATTGCTGGTGAAGTTTTCTGGAAATGAGGGGGATCGAGATTGTAGTTCAAGTCCTGTGTATCACAGGATAGGAAAAGAGGGAATTCTTGTGGGTTTGCGCCGCTTCCAGTTTTTTGGTGAGTTAACTCTTAATGCATCTGATCTGTGGTAGAATTGGTCTTGCTTTTTCCTCTCCTCCTCTATTCTTCTTGAAAGGGATGCATCCCAAAATGGATCTATAGGTTCTATGAAGCTTTTCGAGCTCTGGAATGTGGATATATCTGACCATGTGTGAGTGTAGTCAACGTGCATTACATTATAATATAAGCTCTATTTCCACATGCCACAGTAAATGTGATGTACAACTACTGGAATCCTAATAAATAAACATAGAAGAGGATTTAAGATTTGGGGTATTACCAGTAATGTATAACAGAACCTATAAGATTGACTCTCTTTTCCTCTCTACTTGATGGCATCACTTAGATGAGTGAACTATCATCCAGTCATCGCATATGTACTATGAAAGCTTTGTAGTAGATTCCAACAACAACAGTTGGAATGAACTCATCAATAGTTAAATTGACGAATTCTAAGAAATCTATGTTTGTCAGTTCTCCAGTAATCTCTGCCTGTTCCTGAGTGCATCATCCCCAGTAACCTCTGCATGTTGTTTGACATCTCTTCTAGCCATTGTTTCAATGATCTTTGCCGTATATGGTTTTCATCTCATTTCTTTAACAATTTAAATTCTGCACTATTGATCTTTGGATGATTGAAATGGAAGGCTTTGTTTTGTTCCAACTCCTGTTAAGTAGATAGAGTTAAGATGAATGAAATGCACTAGTAACAGTTTAAAATAAACCTTAGGATCAAGATCTGAGTATTCTATTAGATCCATAGAACTTTTAGCATGTACCCATACTGATCAATGTTGGCAGCAAAAACAGAAAGAGGTAGCACAGAATGAGTCCGCTCCTTGTTATTAGACCCACGAACTCTTGCCAGACATACCCTCTCAAAAACTTCAAACTTTTAGAGGAAGTAGTCTGTTTACAACCCTGGGGGTGCCGTTTGTTCTTTTCTCATACGTTTTCCAGTAATTATGTTATAACACTTATGTTTGTGTTGCTTTGCCGCTCTTGTCTGATTTTAACAATGAAAAAATGATCTAATATTCCTTTTGCTTCATGGATTCTTGTATCAGTTTTTAAAGATGGGGGCAAAGAGCAAAAGAAGAAACAAACGCAAACAAGTTCCTTTGCTTCATCTGTCAAGTGTTACTTTGTCTGCTTGGAGTCTAGTGGCTTACACGATAAATCTGTTTCTGAAGCACGGTCTCATTTTATGCATATACACAATATTTCCAGCATGCCTAAGTATATGCCCAGGTTGGATAGTCGTTGCAATTCATCATCACAATTCGACGTAATTAACAATCTGTTTTGAAACTAACCTTAAAGTGCATAATGCAGGTTATCTCTCATTTTGTCTAAGACCACCAAGATACAACTGGATTTTGCATCTGTTAATATTGAAATAATTAAAGATCAACCTTGCTTGGTAGGTAACTTCTGCTTATTATTGTTTGAGTAGGAAACAGTCATTGTCAGTCTTGATATATTCCTACACCCACCTTAGAATGATATATTATGTTGCCCATCTCTTAAGGCCTTAACATCATACCATCTTATTTTTGAATTATAGGACCAGAATGGTAATACCGTGCGCAATCAAGATGGGGACATTTTGATCCACACGGACGGGACAGGGTTTATCTCTGAAGATTTGGCTTTACTATGTCAGAGGAATGTTAGAAAAGGGAAGTACACTAGTCTTGATGGCGATAAGGTATGTTAATCAACCTAACAATTTCAGTTGTAAAATTTCATTTTGTTATGGCTGGGGGGTTGCGTATGAAACCTCAAGGTAAAGATTACTCTCAGATATTTGTGTTTTCTGTGAGTCTGGTATCGCTAAAGCTCCATAATGCATGAATATCTTGTATTTAATCTTTCGCATGATAAAATGATGCTCATAGTTGAATGTTTTACCCTCTAGAGAGTTCTAGATCGAAATGCAGCAGAGGAAAAACCTTCAGATGACAAGTCAATAAGGTCTTACACTGGGGATCCGGTACAGTTGTTTCTGCTTTCCGCTCTCTTTTTTATTCTTACCCTTTTAGTCTCTGGTTAAAAAATTTGTTCTAATTTTATTTTTCATTTTCATGTCTAGCCTTTGCTTACCCAGTGCCGGTTATTCTATGATGGTGCTGCGGCCAAGGGAACCTTGCTCGTCAACAAGAAGGTACTTAATGTGTTTGGGTTATATTCTGTTCTTTGCTTTTTTTTTTTTTTTTTGATGAATGGGGTTATGGGTACATTTTGCTTCTTCCAGTAGGATTCAGGATCGTCTAGTCATTCCCCAATCCCAACCCTTGGGGCTTTAGTTGTCAGGGTTGGGGTTCAAACCTATAAAATGAACCATCTTTTCTCCTCTAATTGATGCATCACTTAGAGGAGTGAACTCTCATCCAGCCATCTCTGAGAAAGTACTATGAAAGCTTTGTAAGTAGACTCCAAATTGTTAAACGGAAAATTCAAAGAAATTGGTGGTTTACCACTCTTGAGTGCATTTTCTCCAGTAATCTCTGCAAGTTCTTTGACATCTCTTCTAGCCATTGTTACATTAATCTCTGCCGGTCTATGATACAGTGTAATAAGGCAGTCAAAACCAACAGAAACTCACTGATAGGTCACCCTAAAAAATTTCCTGGGTTGAATAGAACCATTCTTCTTAAAACCCTTAAATACCTCTCAAAACCTCCCAAACTTTCTTAATAAAATACCGTCAGATTTTTTTTTTGTCAGTGGAAGTCCAACAGAGTCATTAATGTTTCCTGTTCATATTTGCAGCTGCCATTCGATACAATACAAATAAGACCGTCGATGATAAAAGTTGAAAGTGACCCAAAACTTGTAAATGCTGTGAGTGCTAATTCTTTGGAGATCGTAACGACAAGGTATAACCTGGTTCTAGCTTTTTAATTAAGGTAAATGTAGTGGTTTTGTGATAATGTTTTTGTTTGCGGTAGCTATTTATAACCGAAGGTTAAGTCTGTTGACGTTTACCTGCAGTGTAGAACAGTAGAAATTAGGATATAATCGTCATTATCAGAACTGAAGTAGTTGATAGAAAATAAGAAGAAGAAAGAGTAAGTTAGTTCTTTGTACCTTATAAGTCAAAGAAAAGCAAACAAACAAAACTTCAAGGCTACTTATATGAAAAATAACATGGATAAGCTTTTGTCCTTGACCAATATTTAGTTATTACTTATTACAGTTTGTGCCCATGCCATTCTCCAATTGCCTCTGTTCGATTAAATTTATCGTATCAAAACTTCAAGGTGATTGTACTTGAACTGATCACTGATTTATCCACCGATGGCTATGGTGTATGCCGGGTTTTTTAGTGATTTTCCTCAGCCTTTATATCTGAGCTATGCCACTGCAGGAACAAATCTGTGTTTGAGAACAAATAATGAACAGTGAATTGGTTGAGGTGTATTGCGTATGCCTTGATTTCAAATAATATCTATGTGAGCTCACGTAGGTTGAAGGGAACAATGAACATGGTGCAGGTTGATCTAAGGGTGTTGACTTCTCTGGGAGGAGATGGTGTTATTGGACAAACCGACGTGGGAGGTCATTGAAAGTAGTCAATAATAGATGAGGATCTGCACCAATTTTGTTATCTAGGCTAGAGATAGTAGTTCAAGAGGTTACCTAATTACGGTCCGCAGAGAGTTTAACTGGTCTCAGATTTGGGGATGCTCTACTTAGCAGTTCAACCGTGTAGTTTACAAAAGCTGTTGTTGATGATGGGAGCTTAGACCGAGGGCCTTAATGACAAGTTCTTTTCAGTTGACTATGTACATGTATTGTGCGAAGAGAACATCTGAGCTGCATTTCTTGCTAAAAGAGGTTCCATCTTGGAAGGCTTTTCTAGTCATTTAAACTTTTCATCTGGATTGAATATCCAAGCAGGGCCTTCTTTTGGTGAGCACTGCTTGTGTTATCTCTATGACTTTGGTCAATTTGGTGATGCCTCACCCTGTATAATGGGATGGTTTACCAATAGTTTTTAAATTGCTTACTCTTTGTCTAGGCCTTTCTTTTATTTTCTGGTCTTAGGAGGCTCCAGCAGTGCCTTTTTTTTGCACTAGCATTTTGCTTTGGATAGAGCAAATAAAAGATCTACTGGTGCATTATCTCTTCTCTTAACTTATGTGATAGATAACTTAACTTGCCTGATTCGAACTCATTATGTTTGACACTCGTATTGAAAAGCTGTTCAGTTCTAATATTAACCTTTTTTTTTGCCAGCAATAAACCAAAGAATTCGTGTTTATCGAAGTACTTACTTGCACTTCTTGCTTATGGTGGAGTTCCACAAGAGTACTTTATGAACCTTTTAACAAAAGCACTGGAGGATGCTCAAAATGTTCACTACAACAAGCATGCAGCATTGACAGGTGATAGTTTACTATTGAATTTATTAAGAGTCATCAGATTGCTGTGGGGTTTTTCTCTTATCAAAATTGACTTGAAATGGATTCTGGTCAACAATCCTAGATGTGATTCACATCAATTAGCGATCTCCCACCCCACCTCACCCATTTTTAAGCTGTAGGATTTTCTTGACCCTCAGTGTAATTGCAGTTGCATTGAGGTACAGTGAAATGGACAATTTTCTAGTACCGAGGATGATTTTGTCGGGAATTCCTATTGATGAACCATATTTGCAAGATCGTTTGAGAGTCCTAATGAATGAGGAAAAAAAGAGTCTCATGGGTGGAAAGCTTCCTGTAAGTGAATGCTACTATCTTATGGGGACAGTAGATCCAACTGGGATTCTAAACAGAGATGAAGTTTGTGTGATTCTGTAAGTATTTCTGTTATTATTATGTTGTCATATAAATCCTGAGGCACTCTCACTTATTGAGTAGTAGTAAAAGCTTAAAAAACTTTATTTGCTGTAATCACTGTATGCAACCAGTTCTATTCCAGTTGATCAACCCAACCAGTTACAACATATTGTGGATTATAATGCCATTTGGCAGAACAGCAGTGTGGGAAGTCTCTTCGCATACCAAGCAGAAACCTGATTTGATATTTGAAGTGCAAACAATGCTAAAATGTCTTTCCGTATTGTAATTTATTTGATTTGCCGAATGATTTTCAGTGAAGATGGCCAACTGTCTGGGAATGTGTTAGTATACAAGAATCCTGGACTACATTTTGGGGATGTCCATGTGATGAAGGCTACATATATTGAAGAGTTGGTGAACTTTGTTGGGAATGCAAAATATGCCATATTTTTTCCTACAAAAGGGCCGCGATCCGTGGCTGATGAAATAGCAAATAGCGACTTCGACGGTGACATGTATTGGGTTTCTAGAAATCCACAGGTCGGTTTGCATACTCATAATTTACGTACATTTCATGATTAGTAGTTTCATTCGTTCAAAGGAGAGACATGAAAAGAATTTAGGGAAAAACATAACGTAAAAATAAGGAAGTATATGTCGAGCCTTGTTAAAAGGAGTGGAGATATGTTGCAGTTACTCTTGCCCAACTTTTTAAGAGTTGTGAGTCTTAGTGAAAACATAGAGAGAAGGCTGTGAACTAATTTGTAGGTTCGTCTATGTGTATTAGTCTTATCCTGTGCTAACTTATGTTAGTTTCTGCAGTTACTAGAGTCTTTCAAACCAAGCAGCCCATGGGAACAAAAATACACAGCAAAGAGTGTACGCCATCGGAAGCCAACTGATTTTTCTCCTGGGGAACTAGAAGATGAACTTTTCCAGCAGTTCTTAACAACTAGATTCAATCCAAGGTTTGCACTCTCTGGAAGTTCACTTTTGGTTTAGTTAGTTGACATCGTCTGGTGGAAATTATTGTGGTTCACATAAAGATATGCTTAATTTACTGAACAGGGACTTGGAAGGTGCTGAGCATTTAGATACGCATTACTGCTGAGCTAGATGTTACCTTTTTGAAGTTATCTTCTTTTTTTTTGGTGTATTCCCAAGTTGGTGTTTGTAATAATGTGAAAGGTATCTAAAGTGGTAACGATCAGACTACTGGTGTTTATCTTCTTGCAGTTACAGTATGGGTGTGGCAGCAGACTGTTGGCTGGCTTATATGGATAGATTATTGACCTTGAGTGACGACTGTACTGAGGAGAAGAAATGCATGAAAGAAAAGATGCTTCAGCTTACTGACATATATTACGACGCACTAGATGCTCCAAAGACGGGAAAAAAGGTTAGCTTATTTCTTCACTTTTTAATTTCCGTAGAATCATATTAACTCTTCTCCATATTTAGTGAAATCTGTTTGTGCTTTAGAATTCAATTCTATAAGGTTACTTAGAGTAACTAAATTTGACGATTGTTCTGAGGAGCAGTTAATGTTAGTTGCACCAAGTTACCTTATTCAATGTCAATTCTGTATACTTTCTACTGCTTCTCTACTTTACAGGTTGAAGTTCCGAGCAATTTAAGAGTCGGTAAATATCCACATTACTTGGAAAAGTCGAACTTGGGTTCATACCAATCAAGATCTATTCTGGGACTAATTTTTGATAAGGTGGCCTCTTTTAAAACAACTCAGAGGCTGGAGGCAAATGGTGAGAATTTTTTTTCGAAATTTCTATGTTCCACTGGTTTTAGAGTTACTGACAGGTGATATGTACTTCTTTTATGAAATGTGGTATGCAGAAGTAAGGAAATTACCAGCTTTTGATGGAGGAGAAATTCCAACATCCTGCGTGCGATTATGGGAGGAGCGATATGATCAGTATAGAAGTGAAATGACTGATGCATTGAATCAGGATGACGATGTAAAAGATGATTATGCCGAAGAAGTTAATCAAAAATATAAGCAGGTAATTCTGTCAGAGTTTGCATTTTCTACACCATCTCTGGATAATTTCGACTTTATGAATCTAGGCATTACATTACATCTATCATTATTGCTTGAAATGCAGATGTTATATGAAGCCCCGGAGCTTAATGAAAGTACAAGGATAAGAGAGGAGATATACAACGAAGCACTTGCTATATACAATATCGTTTACGATTATGCAAGGATTAAGGGTGTGGGTAGATGTGGGTTTGCTTGGAAAGTTGCTGGTCAGGCACTCTGCGAATTTTATGCCAAAAAGCTTGACGAAGATCCCATCATTTGCACTAAATCAGTGCTTTCTGAACTTTTCATCTAACTGAGCAAAAAAATGTGCTAAGAATTATAGGATTCAGGGTTCATGGTTCAGGTTCAAGGTTCATAAGTGAAAAAACAATTTGTAAAGGGACCAGTGCTCATGATATTTTGTATGTAAACATGTAATTATGCAATTTCCTTGTGCATTTTCTTTGCTCGGATACTATGTGATCAGTTAGGCAAAAATGGTCCTTTTGGAATTCCATTTTCTGTGCATAATGGCAAGTGGTGACGCTTTAAGCTTTGTGAAACTTCCTTTATGTTATTTTCCATTCCAATGTTGAAATATGATGGTGAAAAACGCTTGCATCAATTACCAAAAAAAAAAAAAAAATCTTGAGCAAATACATTTATGACGGGAACATCCAAAAGAAAAGCAGTAACGTCAGAAATTGCCGAGTATGAAATGGTAGAAAATAGTGAAGAAGATGGCCAGACTGAAATTGCTGAGTGTGAAATGGTAGAAAAGAGTGAAGAAAATACCCAATCTGAAATTGCTGGGTATGAAATGGTAGAAAAGAATGAAGAAGATAGCTAGACGACATTGTTGTCGAAGAGTGATACTATTTATTTCTGTTGATGGGAATTTTTCTGCAGCACTGATGGTTGAAGGGGAGTAATGGAAAGCCATTGATACTCTATTCTCAGCTTTTCGCTGGAAAAGCGGCCTTCCGATTACATGCTTGTACTGCCCAACACTCCATGCCTGAAAAAAGCACAAGAATAATTATCTGGTCAGTGGCTTCACCTGCAATGAAAATTTGTGCACTTTAATATCCAAAATATCTGACACTACAACAGGCATTACACTTGCAAGAATCACTTATCCTAATGAAGTGCCAAGCAAAGTAGTGCAAATTGCAACTAGAAAGAAAAGGTATTGAAATGTACCTGAATTTGATCTCCAACGGTAACAACAAGAGCATTTCTGCTGGGACAAAAAGAAACCCATCCTTTCTTGGAATATAGATTAAAGTCTGACGAAGACGCATCAAAGACATGAACAGACAGCGCATGGGAGTAATCAGATCCTTTTACCAGCATTCGTATGACGTCCGACTTCAGCGAGTTCTCACATAACCGTGCATTTCCAGTATCAAGATTAATGTTTTTGCAGTGCTTATGCATACAACAGATCAAACCATCCTTGTCTGTCAGATTAGTATTTTCCTTGGCCAACTCTCTACGAATGAGTGTATTTGATTCCGATAGTACCCTCAGAATTTTGGTTGCAATCTTCTGTATCTCTGTTGAAAGGTTTTCTAATTTTTGGCTGAAAAATAAATGAGTTTTGCTAGTTAGTAACCTAGCAGTTTATGTAATACTTCCATTGTACTGACTCCGTTTCAGAAAAAGTGATATTTTTCCTAATTTTAAAGGCATATCAGCAAAAAAATGTCAGAGAGAAAAGAAAGAAACACACCTGAAATTTAAATATCCGTCAGACCAGAATACCTCCATTAGCATATTCAATCCGGAATCTCTACACCAAACGAACTCTTCACTCGTTTCCGTCTCCTCATCGCCACCACCGGAGAACTCCTCGAACCCGTATGGTTTTCCCGAATTCCTCGACAAAATCGATTTATACTCTTTAGAAACTCCAAACACTCCCACAGAATCATTCAAAACCGATTGAATCAGATCGTTTGAAATTCCATGGTTAAGTAACTGGAAACAACCGATAACTGAAATTGACTCTAGAACCTTAGAGTCAAACTGAGTTGAAGAAGTCAATGAGTTGTAATCAATTTCTGGTGGCTTTTTTGTAGATAATATTTCTCTAGGAAAGACTCGATTAATGGGTAAAACTAGATCAGGAACTTGAAGTGAACGTTCGAGAAACTCGTTCAGTTCATTTTCGTTTACGAACGTTGATTTCCGATTTGTGTCGTTGTTTCCTATTGGAGATGGTGGTGGTGCTCTAAAATCTGTCTGGTTTTGTTGTGGCAATATGAACGTTGTTGATTTTCGGTTGTTTCCTATTGGAGATGGTGGTGGTGCTCTAAAATCTGCTTGGTTTCGCTGTTTTGGTGGCAGTATGATTTGTAACGACGGCGACATTGATATATTGCGGTCGTGTATAGCCAAGAAAATGCTTGTTGTTTTATGTTCATGATGCTCCCACTGAAATGAAAGTATAGAGAAATAAAAGGAATGTAATGATGAATTATGTTTTAAAAACATTTGGACAGGACATAATCATTCTTCATCACATTGTTTTGCTTTTCTTTTTCTGGGTGTCTTTCTTTTTCTTTTGAAAATCTTTATTCAGTCATGGCTGGCTAACTGTGGATGTTAAGATTCGTTGATCGGGGTCCATTGTCATAGTTTTTACTAGGGCTGCACAGGAACCGTCCCGTCCCATGGAACCGTATCGGAACCGTACCGGTACCGTCCCGGAACCGCAATCAGATGGGACAGGTACAAGTACCAAAAATTGGTACCGTGCCTAGAGTAGGTACAAGTAACGGTTCTAGGTTGTTCCCGTCTCGTCCCGTCCTGTAGTACCGAGGATCTGTATCCGTTAATATTAAGATTAAATCCTGGCCGTTGATAGTAGTGCAACACAAATTGAAAGGATGATATTTGCTGAGAATTGCTCCCTCTTTGGTAAATTTATATGCATTCAGCTCAGTAGAAATATTGAACTTGAAACATGAAGCTTGAAATAGCAATACTCAAGCATGAAGAACACCACGAATCAACCCTTATATAATGCACTACTATCTACGCAGTTGAAAATGTTAAGATTAGTTGAATTACTTGACCGAGCAAAAAAATTTTAGTTAAGATTAGCAACACTTGGCATCAGATGAACATTTTGTACCAACTGAAATCCAGGGTGGGATTGGTGCTTTGAAGTACTTCATCAAGTGGTCATCCACGAACCATGGTGCTTCTATCTCGTTGTATGGATTCTTGGAACATAAAAAAATAACAAATTCCTATGGATGAGCAGCAATTAATACCTGCTTCACGAGGAAGATTCTGAAGCTAACAACAAATTTAAACATCGCACGATAAACCTTGACGATGTAGGTGTTGCTATGTGCATATAAACAACAAGCGGGGAGATCTCGGTTAAAGTCAGATCTTTCAAGACTTTTTTTTTTTTTTACATATGCCAGAGGTAAAGACCCGGTCCTGTCCCGTACTGGGTTAAACGGGTACATTTTCCGTCCCATCCCGTACTTCACAGGTACAGGTACAAGTACAAAATACAGGTACCGGCCATAAGGAGGTACAGGTACTGAGCCAGGCAAAAATCCGTACCGTCCCGTCCCATGTGCAGCCCTAGTTTTTACTCATAAGTCGTAAGAATTTTCTAGGCACCATTGTGTCCACTTGGATTTTTGATGTGTTTGATGAATTTTGAGTCTTTGATCCTTTTGTGAAGCTGGCCATATGTCATGGGCCACATATCATGGGCCACATATCATGGGCCACGGCCACAACCACAAGCCCACAAACCAAGGCAGTTGAATCTCAGAAACCTTTCTCTTGGACCAACTAAATAAAAAGAACTCTTTGTGAAGCAAAAATATTAGCATGTTAGGATACCAGGAGTAGAATTCAAAGGTAAAAATCAGAAGCAAAATGTTTTTGCTTCATAAAAAGTTTTTTTTTTCTTCTAAAAGTCATTTTGAAATCGTGTATCCAAACTACCAGGGGGTTAGTCTTCGGGAGAGTTGGGGGAGTGGAGTGTAGTTCAGTTTTTACCCGTTAGTCATGGGAGAATTCGAAGGAGTCTCTCAAAATTCCCGTTAGTTGTAGGAGAGCTTAGAAGAGTCTTCCAAATTCTCTAGAAAACCCCGTTAGTCGTGAGGAAGTTTGAAAGAAACTCTTGAACTCCCTGTTAGTGGTAAAAACTAGAATGCTAGGGAGTTGGTTTGTTATGGGGAGTTCTAGGGAGTTTACAGTGTACTTTTGCCTCATTACAAATCTCTCAAAAGAGTAGAGATTTTGGGAGAGTCTCTCAAACTCCCTACACTCAAAACACCAAACTCTCTCAAACTCCCTATACTCACACTCCCTCAGAATCCCCAAGATTCAAAATACATTAAACTCACCTCAACTCACTCGTGGACTAACCCCCTGCATTTCTGATTTTTTTGTTTCCAAAAGTTAAAAAGAAACTTCTGGAGTGGTATTCAAACAGTTTTCTTCTGACTTCTGCTTCTGGAGAATCTGGAGCACTTCTACTTCTGGTAACCAAACAGACTTCTTGTAGTCTTATCTTTGTAAGTGCGACACAAATTTGTCACATGACCCAAAATCTAAACCGTAATATAAAAAAAAAAAGTCTAAAGAAATTGTAATCCAAAAGTATCTTTAATGTGAATGAGTGACTCCGAATCGGCCTATGATTTTATTGTTGCAGTGCAAACCAAAATTTACTTCATAAACTAAGTAGAAGAAAAAATTAAAAAAAAACAACTTTAAAACATATCTTCCTATTTTCTTATCTATAATACAAAGCAGAAGGTGCTTTTGAGCTTTGACTGATGGATAACATCTTGAGGGACACACATTGCATCCGACCATCCCAATCTCATCCCAGCTAAAGACATCCGACGGATATGAAAGGTGTAACCTATTTTGTTAAAGCTCTGCTGCGCATGCGTTGCTATCTCAAGCATGTTTGTAAATGTTAGTGATCAAAACTATAATTCTTGATTTCTAGCCTATTTATAGATGTCTCGGATTAGGACATAGATTGTGTACTTGAGCTTATCTTTCACGGAGTTCATCATTTGAAGACGAAGAACTACTAAGGGGAGCTTGTGGAACTTCATCGACAAAAGTATGTGGAGACTTAAACTCATTTATCACTTGGAAAGTCTATTTCTACTCTATCTCCTATAATGAGACATAAGTCGTATTACGATATAGTTTTATATATACACATTTTCGAGTTGAGTTTATCTCTCTTACATATTTCTCGAAATATGTGTTGGCAAGCTTTCGCTTCGACCAAGTTCATCTTATATCATGTGAAAATTTCCGCGTAACATCTTACATGGTTTGTGTGATACAATCAATTGGTGTTGCCTTGGAATGTTTCGTAATCATTATTTCAATAACTTGAAAATTTCTTTGATGCTAATAATGTGTGAAAATGGCTATTGTCATCCTCTAAGAAAGTTTCAATGATTGAAATAAGAGTTTAGAACACTTAACCATTATTGGATATGTCATGTTAAGCACTCTTGCACATGTGTAATCCATGTCTGGGAACCATAGTATGCGCACCCGTTTGCGTACCTGTTGGTTTGAGAAATACGTGAATCTGAGTATGCGTACCCGTTTGCGTACTGGCGTACAGTTCATATCCTAGAATTTCTGCTGGGATTTAAAGTTCGCGTAGCAGAACTCAATTTTAGTCCGGGTATTTCAAGTATGCGTACCCGTTTGCATACTTAAAGGTTAAAGTTCTAAAATCGGTTTTAAACATGAACATAAACATTTATACAATAAGGAATGAATCTTTGCAAACCGTGGCTATAATGTTCATGATTGATTCGAGTGAATCAAACCGATTTTGCTTCAATTGCGTTCTTGTAATTCTATGAGAATATAGCAATTGTACAACTCTTTAACTAGTTTTATTTGAGTCATTTGAACTTGTTATGGTTAAGATGAATAAGGTTGATATGAGAGTAATCCTATGGCTAACCTCGATTAAATATTTGTGAACCAACATGGTGTACACGTTTGGGTACGGTTACATAAACCTAAATGAGGGTACATTTCATTTGTGTGTAACAAACTAAGTTCGATCTAAAGGTTGAAAGATATTAGCTTGGTTGAATCAGGTTTTTCATCTAACGGTGAATATTGAATGCTTTGTTACCAAGGTAACTTGGATTGCAAACCCTGATTTGAAAACCATATAAAGGAGAACTCTAGAAACTGGGAAACCTCATCCCCATACTTCCTGTGTGTTATTACTTACATAACTAGAGTCGATTCTCCTTTAACCTTAGGTTTCTATCGAGACCCTGTGGGTTAACGACTTCAAAGACTTCATTGGGATTGTGAAGCCAAACCCAACTATTTTCTTTGTAGTTGCGTGTTCTGATCTTTTCTGATTCTATCGTATTAAGTACAATTGAAGTAATTGACTCTAGATTAATTTCTCCGATAGGCAAGACAAAAGTAATCACAAACATCTTCATCTCACGTTTGTGATTCCACAATATCTTGTTTCGCTAGTCGATTAAGATTAGTGTGAGGTGATTCATAATACTAGGCTATTCTTCGGGAATATAAGATCAGTTTATCAATTGGTTCCTGTTCACCTTGATTTATCAAAAGACGAAACAAAAACTCTTGGGTATTTCTGTGGGAGATAGATTTATTAAATCTATAGACTTTTCTGTGTGAGACAAATTTGTTTATCAAGTTTTCGACTTTGGGTCGTAACAACTCTTGGTTGTGGGTGAGATCAACTAAGGGAATCAAGTGCGTAGTATCCTGCAGGGATCAAAGACGTAAGGAACACAACTGTATTTTGAATCAGTGTAAGATTGATTAGGGTTCAACTACAGTCCAGTCCAAAGTTAATTGGTAGTAGGCTAGAGTCTGTAGCGGCTTAATACAGTGTGGTGTTCAATCTGGACTAGGTCCCTGGGTTTTTCTGCATTTGCAGTTTCCTTGTTAACAAAATTCTGATGTCTGTGTTATTTGTTTTCCGCATTATATTTTGTTATATAATTGAAATACCACAGGTTGTGCGTTAAGATCAATCAATTAGAATATCCAACCTTTGGTTGTTGATTTACATTGATTGACACTTGAACATTGGTCTTTGGTACCGTTCAAGTAACTCC
Source organism: Papaver somniferum (assembly GCF_003573695.1). Lineage (NCBI taxonomy): Eukaryota > Viridiplantae > Streptophyta > Magnoliopsida > Ranunculales > Papaveraceae > Papaver > Papaver somniferum. The sequence goes on from NC_039359.1 coordinate 135,366,195, forward strand.
CTTATATTCAATCGGTCTCGCAGATTTCTATTTGCTGATTGCGGATTGAATTAAGAGTTAGAGATATTAAACTATTTGATATACTTTACTCTAGATTGAGTCTGACTGTCTAGTTGATTCTCTAGAAAGTGTATTGGAGTAATTCCTCTCAGATTGCCAAACGAATTGTTGGGTGTGGTTGTTAGATCCCCACATTTTCATATTTTATTTTGAATTTTAATTGATTGGTTGCCTCATAACTAGGGTAATAAAATTCATATTATGAATGTACATTGATTATATTTCTTCATTATTTGTGGGTGAAAACGGTTTCTGCTGTTTTCGGTAATTTCATGTGTGTGGATGAGAAACGAGTCTAAACCCAAAACAATGTACTGCACTGGAGTAATTTTGATTCGAGAGATCAATCTGTATAATCCTGGCCTAAACCAAGAAATGGCCGTTCTAAGCTTGCTTCGGTCACAAAGTGAAGGAGAAGGGTTGGTCTTAGGGAGGGAAACGAAGAAAGTGTTGAGACCAGAATAGTTGATTCTGGAAGCGTAGGTGTTTTGTGACTTGTATCAGAAAGTTGAACTGGCTAGCTGAGTGAGAAATCTATCAGATGATTTCTGGATGTGGTATTGTTCTCCTGACCAAAACTTTTTGTTTGGTGGAAATAGGTGGGACCTATTTATACAAGTCGTAACAAAACGTACCCTGGTCTCGTAGGAAGTGGAAACATTTGAGTGGTGGAAGAAAAGAGTAACGTGTAACCGTAAGGCATTAGGCTTCCATGATGAGGGAAGTGAATTCGTGTAACCGTCAGTCATTATGCTTCCATGATGAAGGAAATGAATTGGTTACACCATTACTTTTACCAGCACTAATTGCCCTACTTCATGACACTTTCTTGTAACGGGCACATTGCACGCCGCATGTTGTAAACCGCCAGACCAATACCCTGATGAGTATCCCCCAGTTTGTGACATGTTTTGATGTCTCGAGTGTTTTTGTGGAAAACGTGTAGCAGGTTACTTTGTGTGGCATGGTGGCATGCTGGTGGTCGTGGCATAGCGACGTGCTAGTAGCTGTGGCATGGTGGCATGCCAATAGCCGTGGCATAGCGACGTGCTAGTAGCTGTGGTATGGTGGCATGCCAGTAGCCGTGGCATAGCGACATGCTAGTAGTTATGGCATGGTGGCATGCCAGTAGCCGTGGCATAGCGACGTGCTAGTGGATGTGGCATGGTGGCGTTCCAGTAGCCGTGGCATAGCGACCTGCTAGTGGTTGTGGAATGGTGGCATGCCAGTAGCCGTGGCATGGTGGTATGCCAGTAGCCGTGGCATAACGACGTGCTAGTTTAGGGTTTGGCGTCATGGTCGCTCAAAATTTGCCACAAGCCATGTTAGTTTGGTGGCGAACTTGGATGGCTGAGATTACATCTCTGGAGGAAAGGTAGCCGTCGATCATGACTATCTTTAATTGGCAGTGGCGTGTGTGGCGTGCGTGTCTGGCATGCGTGTGTGGCATGCATGTTTGGCATGCGCGTGTGGCATGCACGTATGGCATATGAGGGATGCGCGTCTGGCATATGCTGCATGCGCGTGCGGCATGTTGGCGCGTTTTGGGAAGTTGGCGCTTTTGGGAAGCCGACTTAGTATGGCGACCTCTTTTGAGGCTGCGGCAGGTTTGGAGCAACCTAATTGGTCAATGAAAGTAGGGGGTCGGCAAGCTAGGGCGCGACCACTCTTCTAGTGCGCTTGGCGATTTTAAAGCGACCTGATTAGTCGATGGAAAGAGGGCCGGCATGCTAGGGCGAAGCCACACTTTTAGTACGTTGTGGCGAATTTGGTTTCCTAGTTTGACTAAGCATAGTTTCGACCAACGGGGTCTAGTATATTGCGCGGGGCGCGAAACCCTAATTTTGTAAATTAGTCGGGTTTATGAGTTCTTTGTGAGTTATCACAATAATTGGCTGGATGTTGCATGCTGCCACACAAAAATCCTTATCTACAGAATGCAATGTGCTTTCCGTCTGAGCATTTTGTGCGATGGCCTTAACTTTGGTACTTGGAGGTTCATGCTACTCCGCTGCGAGTGAACATAAATCCGTCATGTTATACCGATTTAAGGGTTCTGCTGGGGAACATAGCACAGGAAAGTACTCAGTGGGTCTTGTATTGGCGAGGTGCCGAAATTTACAGAGTGTTATGGATAAAGGTATATTGAGTGGCTCAATAAATATGTCGGTGGAGAGGTTAGTACTCGCAGCACCGCTTCCTTGCAGGGTGACGTCACATCAGATGCAAGGTTTTACGATTTTAACCCTAAGCTAAAAACCACATTAAGTCCCCTGCTTAGCACGTAACAGTGGCATTTTTGCGGGGTAAGCATGAGATGGTGACAAACAATAGTAAAATCTAGAGAGCAAGACGTGAAGAGATCGCCAAGGAAATTCAACTAACCTTTAGTGGAAGGCATGAGAAATCTGTGATCCTTGTGCTGGCGGATTTTGCATAGATTCATCTTGGCCATGGGTCGTTGGCACCAGTGCGACATCTTTGGCTACTGGTTAAGGAATGGCTCGTGGCTCTGCTGGCTAGGATGCGGTTGGAGTTGACTTGGGTTGCGGATGGCACTGCTAGCTTGAAGTAGCGGATGGGCGGCTATCCGAAGTAGCGGATGGCGCGGATAGCTTGGCATGGCAGATGGCGCGGCTAGCTTGTAATGGTCGTGGAGCGTTGGCGTAGTGCTAGATTGGATTGGACGCGAAATTGCTTAGGCGCGGAGATTGCGCTGTCTTAAACGGCGGAGATGGCGCCACTTTGGTGATATCCGTGGAACGATGGAAACAAAACTTTGAACTTCGGCTACCAAACAGTGAAGGTGGATCTGGATAGGTGGCATAAGGGCAGAGATAACGCTTTGGCTTGGAAAGGCGAAAAAGACGCTATTTGTCTGGTGGAGCGTGCGGAGATTGCACTGATTTGAGCGGTAAAGGTGGCGCTCATTTGTCCATATGACCGTTTTTTCCCGTTCCGCATTAGGGTTTTGATGAAAGACTTCGTACGGTTGTGGTTGATTTTTGGCTGTCGTGCGAACTCAGTGCGTTTGCTCAGCATCCGTTTCTCCTTAGGGTTTCTGCCGTATATATGCTGGTGTCGTTAGTTTATTCTTCATAGTTCAAAACAAATACTTTCTCTGTCGAACCACACATTTCCTTCATCATGTCGAGCAGAAGTGAATCATCTTCGAGTCAGCTAGATTCTTCAGTCAGACGCAGGCAGCCTGGTTCTGGCGAAAATTCCCCCGTACGGATCATCCGAGTCAAGAAGATCATACCGGTATGTTTTATTTGACCTATAGATATTTGCTTGTTACCATCAGCGAGTGAGAAAATATTTTCTTTGTTGTAGAGATATCCATATGGAACATGTATGACCGTTGTTGATGATGATGATCTAACCACCCCTTTTTCTTCGAATTTGAGCACACCAACCACTGCAGATTTGGAAATGCTGATTTGGGTATTTCTTTCCATGAATATCCCAACGCAGGCTCGTTATTCAAAATCCGCATGAGGTGTTTATCTTCTATCTACCGAAACGTTGGTAGATTCCTGGTGCGAAAGGATTTCGTAACTCTGTACACGAAAATATGGAGAAGATATGGCCATATTGCTACCAGGAACGTGGTGCGACACTGCTCGTCTGCCCTGTGAATCCCTCGATTATAATGTAAGTTGGCTGCGGCATCGCCTTGACATCGTGAAGGTTGATAGAGCGGACATCCTTGCCAACGTTGTTCCTGCCACAAAGGCCATTTTGGAGGAGTAGAAGGCTCTGCTCGTGGAATCCCAAGGGGTGGAAAAGTCAATACAAGACTTGAAGAGTAGGACTGAAAGATATCAAAGAAGGATGAAGATGATGCTTTCAAGGAACTACAATCAATTAGATGGGCTTTTCTGAGTCATGCAATTGTGAGACACCTGATTTTCCTTATTGGTTTCGAACCTTTTTTTTTTTTTTTTTTGTATTTGGTTTTGGGAAAATAAGAGAATTTTCATTAATATGCTCCGGTTAAATGAAATTTGATAACTAGGATGTGAAGGAAACAGAATAAATGCCCGGTTAGCCGTTCTATGAGACGGCGAGGGGTGAGGTAATAGTTTGGCGTAGTATGCCTTGAGCCATTTTCCATTGATGATTGTTTCCAATTTGCCTCCATCTTCCTTGATGACCTTATAGTATCCAGTTTTGTACGCTTTGGTGACCACATAAGGCCCTTCCCATTTTAGGGAGAATTTTGGTGCTGACATGTCTTGTTGAATGTGTTTGGTAGTCTTCAACACCAGATCTCCTACTTGAAAAACTCGAGGTTTCACCGCTTTCTCATATGCTCGGGAAATTCTATTTTTGTATGCTTGCGCGTGATCTTCTGCTTTAGCCCTTCTAAAATCCAAAGTGTCTAGCTCCACTACCCTGGCATTCGATATTTCAGCTTCATTCCATTGGACTCCACTTGCCTCGGCAATCCTGGCTGACGGGACTTTAATTTCTACTGGGAGAATGGCATCCGCGCCGTAGACGAAAGAGTAAGGAGAGGCGCCAATAGAACTCCTTGGTGATGTCCGACATGCCCAAAGTGCCATAGGTAACTGTTCATGCCATGTTCGAGGGTTATCGTGCACTTTCCGGCTGAGGATTCGAATCAGAGTCTTGTTGGTGCTTTCGACCTGCCCATTCCCTTGGGGGTAGTAAATGGTGGAGAAAACTTGTTTAATTCCATATTCTTCAAGTAACTCCCGCACTTGCTTGTTGGCGAAAGGAGTGTCGTTGTCGGTGATGATGTGTTTAGGCACACCAAAACGACAAATGATATATTCCTTGATGAACGCTGCAATTGTGGTTCCAGTAGTCCCTCGTAAAGGAATGGCTTCGACCCATTTGGTGAAATACTCCGTTGCGGTTATTATATACTCATATTGTTTTAATGATGACGGGTTGATCTTCCCGATGATGTCGAGTCCCCAGCTATAAAACGGCCACGGACTACTTATCGAATGCAGCGGATTAGGTGGTGCGTGAATAAGATTTCCATGAATTTGACATTTCTGGCATCTTTGAACAAAAGCAGCCGCATCGTCTTCCATGGTCGGCCAGTAGTACCGCTCGTGTATCTGGAGAAACAAATTCCTTTTCCCTTGGTGTTCGCCTTCGTGCATTTCTTTCAGCATGATTGAGATTTCGGCCTCGCCCAGGCATCGTAATAAGTCTCCCCCAAAGCTTTTACGATACAAGGTTCCTTCGTGGAGTATGAATCTTTTGAATCTTTGCTTTACCCTGGTTGCATCTCTTTTGCTGGCAGGAAGTACGTCGTCGCGAAGATAACTGATGTACGGCTTCTGCCAGTCCCCAGCGTGGTTAATATTGAGAACTTCCAGTTGATGTGGTGGTGCTTGGCAATTGGAACAAGATCCTTGGAGAAAACGAGATTAGTCTCCATTTCTGGCCAGTAGTATCCAAGGCGTTGCAGACGACGGTAAAGTGTTACCACCAACGTTTGCCCGCAAACTTCGTTATGAATATGGTTAAGCTGCTCCTGCGCCTCTTCATCTTCGATACATCTTGACAGGGAACCATCTGGCACTAGTGGAAATCAGCAGTTTCGCGACTGACAAAGCAAGTCATTTAACTCGTATCTATGACTTGCTTTGTCGGTAAAGAAAGGGTCGTTGTTTGAGCGTCTTTTCCAACTATGACGTGTCTTTGGGGGTCGTTGAAAATCTTATATCAACGACGGATTTTAACGGTAATAACTTTATGACTGTCTCTAATCATAGATTATATATAAAAAAATAGATTCAGATTGGTTGTCTGGCCTGACTGAATCTGACCAAAACTGAAATCAAACAGAAATGAAACTCAAATGAGAATCAAATGAAAACCAAATTCAAATGAGAATAAAATGAAACTCAAATTAGAATTCAAATGAGAATCAAATGAAACTCAAATGAGAATTCAAATGAGAATCAAATTAAACTTGCACACAAATAATCATTCAATTTAACATCCATTGATTCATTGTTTCAAATTACACGAAGGATTAGAATCTGTAGTTCTAGGATTCGATTATAAAACGATGAACTAAAAAACTATTGATTAAACCGCAAAATTATAGACTCCGATGATGATGAACTTATTCCTACTTCATAATGGTGTACCTGCACAGAAAAATCCATCAGTTGATTAATGTGGGGAGGTCACAATACTCAAGAAAATGCTTATAAAAACAATAACCACTACCATGCACATGAGAGGATAGTGATCTATAAAGGTGGGTATCTTAACCAATATGATGTCAATCTCTTTACCTTCCTCTGTCCAACATCGACACAACAGCACAAACGTAACTAGTTCATTAATTCACGACCTTGACATATCCCGAGCACAAGATACAAAATGGGTTATACATGGAATCTTAATGTAAGAACGGTAACAGGTATTGCAGGTAAGATTGCAGAGAGGCCCCAAGATGAATAACCAAAAGAACTCAACAGTTTTGTTCTTCCTACTGATAAACCAGTTGCTATTAGCGCAGTGATTGAGAAAAGCATGAGGAAACAAAGAAACCTATTTGTTGAATCAATGGATTTAAATGGGAAAAACCCTATTACAATCCCAACCAGAAGACAAAATAAAGCATGAGCTACAACAAAGTTCATCCATGGAAACCACTGAATCATTATAGAACAGATACTAGAAACGCAAGCAACAATCAGAGAAAAACTCAAGGAGGATAAAAAGTGCAAAGTTGTGAAGATTAGTACAAATTCCTCATAGATCATTTAAGCATATATTGTTAGCATGTTTGGTTTCATCTTCTAAATAAATACGACAGATGAATAAACTAATATATGAGAGAATGCAAAACAAACATGTGCCATATTAAATTAAGATACAACTGTCATTATTGCATCCTTAAATATGACATGAAAGATAGAAAAACAAAATGACATTGTATATGCAACCCTCAGGAGAAAACATATTGTGGCGATCTAGTTCTGGACGAAAGTCAACAGTAAGGAAATAAAACTTGGAGACAACTCATTTTGGATGGAATATTCAATACTTACTTTGTACCCCCATTGATCATAGATGTTGGATTATTTTACTTCTGACCTGCTTATTTGCTCTCTGCAAAAAAACAAAGAGGAAGCTAAGTATTGCAACAACATACAGGCCCCGACAACAGACTAGTTGAGTGAAGCGTTGTTACCTTTTCAAATTATACATCAACAATTACAACTTAAGTAGTCCAATCTCCAACTTTTCGATCTTGAAGCTCATCTAACTCTACAAGTACATGTAAGAAAAACAAAGAGGAAGCTAAGTATCGCAACAACATACATGCCCGGACAACAGACTAGTTGAGTGAAGCATTTTTACCTTGTCAAATTATGCATCAACAATTACAACATAAGTAGTCCAATCTCCAACTTCTCGATCTTGAAGCTCATCCAACTCTACAAATACATGTAGGTCAGTCAAAGGAGAGAGTGCCAAGATAGAAAGCAGAAACAAACCCAAAATATAAAGAACCAAATGTATGCATCTTACCTTCGAACTTCAAACATCTTTAGTTCGTAGCACCATCATTGTCGTCGATACCATTGACAAGGATACCTACAAGTTCAGCATGATATTGTTCAGTTATTTCTGCAAACAACTTCTGGATTTTCTCTAAAATATAGCAGTATCAAACTACTTTTTGAACAAGCTGATAAACAAAAATTTACGAAACCAGCAAAGTAATAGATGCACAAAAACTTTTAACGTTATGGCCCCAAACGTTTAGCATGAACATGCAATCTTTAAGATAATGGTTAACATAGACAAGGTAAGAGCATAGTAAGCAAACCATAAAGACAGTTAGACAAACCTTGAGTCTTTGTTTTCTATCCTTGTCGCAAAATTGAAGGCACCATCTGATCCAGTTGTTGTAAATGTGTGATGAACCTGCAGTGACCACATAAAGTTATCAGGCAAACTGTGAAAGCTGAAATCCAACATACTATTACTAGCCTAGTAGCTATCTGTATCTAACAAACAATAATAAACAAGGAAACTTAAGAAACATGACATAATATATATATTGATAGCTATCACCCAAATGATTTACACCACATATGCCCTCAATTGAGCCAGCCTATCTACAGAAAAAAAATGTTTTAGTTAGTTAGGAAATGTAATAGAATTTCATCAAAAACGAAATGACTAGAGGATAATCTAAGTGGAAAATCTTCAACAAGGGAAAAACATCTATGCAACTGCTCAACAAATCCCATGCCAAAAAGAGAATCAGCTTCAGCAAACACCATATATTCTAAAGTGCGTAAGGACATGTCGTCAATCTCTGACAAATGATGCAACGTCCTACCAGGAGTTGCAATGATAGTATATCAGGATTTTGTGCTAATTCTTCGAACTGGATTTCCATACTATCACCACCATGTTCAGGAATTTAAGGTATTCTTGGTATAAACCAGAATTTCCTAGCATCTCCTTGACTTTTTCACAGAAAAAAAACTCTTGGGTGTAAGCACCTGCGATATTTTAAATAGAAAGCAATATGAGTATCTCAGTATGTGCATCTGTATTATATGTCAAACTGAAGTAGGATAATATATATATTTCATCCTCCACCACGATTAAATAAATAGTAGCTAAAACAAGCGAACTATGTATCTACAAAATACCATAGTGCATATCCAATGTCTCACTCTTTAAGGCAGTTTAGCCATCATATGGACCTTCCCCATCTTGGAGAAAAGGTCATTGGTGTCTTCACCCCTCCTAGACTTTCGTTTGTGCTCAAGATCCTTATCAACATGATCACGATCTCCTTTTCTCTTCTTCTCCTTGTTGGGACATTTCCGACGCTCCTTGTCCATTACTTTTTCATGGTCAGGATCAGGTCGGTCCACACTGAGAACACGCTCAACATGATATGTTGTGGTTCTTTCCCTCTGCTGGTAGTGCAAGTAAACAAAACACTAGCTTGAGGATTCAGAAAGCATAAATAATTTAGATTAAAGAGTCAGAAAGTTATCTTGTCCCCATGCAATTGCCTTGAAGCAGTAACAACAGAGCTTCTCTCATGAGGTCGAGGATAAGATTAATTTTTGCCCGATAGAGCGTGCTGCGTAGAGTCTGTGTCTGGTAGGAAATGTTTGAATTCCTTGAGCAAGTCTTGATGATGGTGGAAAAGATCAGCTACCTGCAAGAATAAAACTTCAGTTTCTAGTAAATTTCCAGGAGTTCACTTCAGCACAACTAAGTCTTATTTTAAGACCAAGTGTGAAAAGAAATATTTACCTAGACATAAACCTTAGCGATGGACTTGTTTTCTTTCCGGTACAGATTCAGTATATCTAGGAAAGATTTGTAAACCTGGTCACCATCTTTGAATTTTGTCAGGAAATAAAAAAAACAGTTAGATGAAAAACCCCTGATCAAAACTAAAACGATCTACAAAAATCAACTAACTTCAAATTTGTTACCTTTATTTTGTTAACGAAGTTAATGGCTTCATCGAATTCTACAAGTTTATTAGGTTGTTGCTCGTCCTCAAGTGGGAGGGTTATCTCATAACTTTCAGGTAAAAAAGGTACTGAAACCCAAAATAAGGTTTCTATGCTCTTTAAAAAACTCCTCCCCATAGCTATAACCCCGGTTGTGTCAATTCTGAAAGCAATAAACAATAATGACCTTTGATCTATCGATGGATTCTGAAACTTATTTTGTTTCTACACGGGGTCGGGCATCATTAACGATGTGAGTCCTTCTTCCCCGGTCAGCAATCTCCTACACCAGAACGTTCTCAGGAAAATAGTAAATTTTCGCCCTTAAAACACCCCAAGAATGAATTTTGTGGAATTTAAAACAAGTATACGGAAAGACAATCAGACCTTTGAGCCTTAAAATCTTACATAACTTCCAAGAACTCATCATATTTGTCTTTCCTATCGTGAAACATGTCATTTACATCTTTGAGATAGGCTAGGGAATCGTTGGTTGTTAGTGTCTGCGTCCCTACTCCTCCTCCTCTAGGTCCCTGAGCTTGTCCAGAGCTGTTGTTAACCATCATAAAAATTGAAAAATCATATTTTAGTACAACTTTACAAATCAAAATATAGACTACCAATTTGAGTACATATAACCCTGTAGCTATAACTCCAGGGAAATCCACCACCTTTACTACCCACTCCATACTACAACAAATCACAAGCAGGGGAGCCTTCCATAGCTTGTTGATAAGTGTAAAAACATGAAAGAAGTAAGACTACTATGTGATTAAAAGAAACAATCATATTGTATCATATCCAATCATATTCTATATGCTATAAACACAACAATAGCAACAACTTACAAAGAAACTAGTAGCATAAACATTAATGTGAAACCTCCTTCAATTCAAGAAAACCCCTAAATAAAAAGGAGCAGAAAAGTTGAAAACCAAACCTCAGATTTCTTCAACAGAGTTAGTAGACTTGCATCTTATATGAACCCTTTTGTTTATCACACCTTAGTGAACTGGTACAAAATTTTCAGGGGATTTGTACCTCCATAACACGAAGGGAAAAAATTCAGTAAACATTTGAAATATGAGCCTTGGGTACATCCATAATAACATATCAACACCAGATGAATAACTTTGACAATAAAGAAAAATCAAATCAGATAAAGATGGTGTAGTAGTTATACCTGAAAATGTTGAGAAGTCCAAGTGAGGATGATAATAGGTCTTATAATAAATCCTACGAAAAAAATTATAAGAAATTTAAAACCCTACAAACCAAACCACAAAGAATAAAAAGAGAAAGGGGGGAAATTAGGTTTTCAAAGAAAATGGTTGAGGTGAGTTTAGATTGAGGAAAATAGCATTCAATCAAACATAATACAGACGGATCTGGAGAAATAGAGAAGAAAATGGTTGTTCTTACCTGTTCATATTGAATCTTCAAACCCAGACAGCATACTAGAGCTGAAGAAAAAATTTGGGTTTTACGAAATTTAGTTTTAATTGAATTTTCTTTTTCAAGTGATCTGATTGAAACAATTCAGAGTCGGTCGAGAGAACAATTATGTAAACTTGCAGAGAGAAAAAGAAGGAGGTGAGGTATTACTGCGAAGTAGAAAAAAAACAGACGATCCGAGGTGAGAGAGTGAGAGAGAAATAAAATATGGATGTGAAGATGAAGGGATAAGGATAATGGGCGCCTAGGGAATTGAACCATAGCAAAAGCTAGGTTCACTGGTAACAGTGTGGGTCGGTAAGTGAGGAATTAAATAATAATAAAAAAATTCATAAAACGACCAACTTAGGCACTGTGGAATGTACTCCGGATATTTTTTTTAAATCAGTGACTGCTTTGACTGGTCCATGGTCTACTGATTGCCATTGAGGGTCGGGGACGTGAGTCATAAAAAAACCCCTTTCCACTAGTGTGGGTTCCGGTGGTATAACATCCCGTGAAGTGTGAAGAAGTTTTGTAAAGTTTTGAGACTGATCTTCCCTTGAGAAAGCGAGCTGTTAAGTTCTTGAATAATCAGTGTTCTCCAGTCGTTGGTTTCAGTCTCCTGGGATCGCGAAAGCCATGTTGATGCCATGGTTCGTCTTTTCACTGTCAAGGTTTCTTCCAAACCCTCGAACTGCAGCTTTGACGCTAATGTGGCTAGGCAGTCAACATGTTTATTGTTGCTACGACCAACATGTGTTATGGTTGCGTCAGCGAAGTAATTTAGAAGCTTTTGCGCTTCGGATCTATATGGGGACAGTGTCACCTCTTTCAGCGCATATACTCCATTCACCTGGTTAGCCAACAATTTAAAATCACCCCTTATTTCCAGACGCGTAGCTCCAGCTTGCTTGGATAATGATAACCCTATGAGAAAAGCTTCATATTCTGCTGAATTGTTGGTGCAGTGAAAGTCTAACTTGAAGGAATGCGAGAAAACTTCACCGGTTGGGGATACCAGAACCACGCCTTCCCCTCCGATATTATTTCTAGGGGTGACGGAGCCATCGAATAATAGTATCCACGCCTCTTCCTTGACAAAAGAGATTTCCGGAAACTCTCCAGGAAGGTCTTCGCGCAGTGTTGTGGTACCTTCTCCCGGCAAAGATGCGAGTAAATCTGCGACCGCTTGTCCTTTAATAGCCTTTGGGGAAGCACACATTATATCAAACTCTGACATTTGGAGGAGCCATTTGGCTGGCCTTCTTATCAGGGTCGATTTTGAAAGCAAGAACTTCACAGGATCGGACCTGGATATCAGCACCACTTTGTTTGAAAGCAAATAATGCCTAAACTTCTGAATGGAAAGAATCAGAGCTAGGCACGCTTTTTATGCTTTAGGGTATCTGAGTTCATCATCTCTCAAAGTCCGACTGAAGTTGTATATAGGGTGCTCAATTCCTTCATCATCTTCTTGGGCGAGAAGGGCTCCGACAGCAAATAAGTGTAGAGACACAACGGTCTTCCTTGTACAGGATATTTCATGACGGCTGGAGATGACAATATCTGTTGAATCTTCCGAAAAGCCTCTTGTTGCAGCGACGTCCAAACAAAACTTGCCACTTTCTTCAGCAAGGGGGTGAACGAGGCAACAAGCTGAGCTAAACCTGGTATGAAACGCCGGATGTAGTTTACCCTACCCATGAAGCTCTGGAGTTCTTTCACAGTCCGTGGAGGTGGCATCGTGAGGATGGCTTGGGTTTTGGATGGGTCGACTTTGATTCCCTCGGCGGTCACTTGGAAACCTAGAAATTTTCCCGAGGAGACGCCAAAGGCACATTTCAAAGGATTCATCTTTAGCTTGTACTCACGACACCTTTCAAACACCTGTCGTAGCACTTCTGTATTGGCCGTCCGGGTTTTGGATTTAACCACTATGTCGTCCACGTAGTATTCAACTTGTTTATACATCATATCATGGAAAATTTCTGTCATGGCGCATTGGTAGGTGGCGCCAGCATTTTTCAAACCGAAAGGCATCACGGTATAGTAAAAGTTTCCAAGCGGAGTACGAAAAGCTGTCTTACTTGCGTCGTGCTCGTACATCTTTATTTGATTGTAGCCACTGTATCCATCCATGAAACAGAACATTTCGTGTCCACTGGTGGCGTCTACCAACATATCGATGTTAGGGGAGGAAAATCGTCCTTGGGGCAGCATTTGTTCAGATCCCTAAAATCGACACAGCACCCGATTTGGCCGCTCTTCTTCTTTACTGGAACCACATTGTCCAACCATGTGGGGTGGTGAATGGGCTTGATGAAACCAGCAACTAGTAATTTTTGAACTTCAGTCTTGATCTGTTCTTCCACATCATGTCTGAACTATCTTGGGATTGTTTGACCGGTTTGGATCCGGGTATTACATGTATATGGTGTGTGACCAGTTTCTCGTCCAGGCCAGTCATTTCCTCCACACAAATACATATTGATATTCCTTAAGAAGGTTCACAAGTTTTTCACGGTCGTCAGCGCATAGAGTTGAGCTGATGGAGATAGGCAGTGGAGATTCCTCGCTTCCGATGTTGACGACTTCGAGTTCTTCTGTGGTGGAGTTGGTTCCGTCCTGCAGTTGTTGTGGTGCATCTGGCACTCCCTCTTGTGGATCACTACTGTGATTGCATTCCAATGGGCGGAGAGACTGGGCGGTAGTCTCCCCTGCTAATTGCTAACAACGACACCGATATATGGTTTTCCCTTTTTCGTCACGACTTGCAATAAAATCCCGCTCCCGCTTGGTATGAGTGCGAGTTATGTTTTCGTTTGATGAGGGAAATTGGCGTGTTTTTCTTTTGGAGGGAGAGCATGAGGTCGGGTCTCTTGGTGCAGCGATGTGAGCCTGTCCTCTTCTTCGATTGATGTCCACATCGGGAGCGGAGTGTAGTGAAATTAGCCCGATGAGTCCCGCGAATCTTCCTTTGGTTCGAACATCTCCATACCACAGATTGGAGCATAAGGAGATAACGACGCGGGAATACGAATAACTTCTTCATTCAACATGGTCTTCAGTCACTGGTGATATGTTTAAGGAATGATCCTGTTATCGTGGAGCCACGGTCTCCCTAGTATCATGTGGTAGTCTGGCTCCTTTTCGATTACCTCGAACTTTACGTTCGACTGGATTGGTCCTACCGACAGATTCAGGTTGATGTATCCATACGTGCTAGTTAGGTTTCCTTCGAAGTCCGTCATCATGGTAGACTGACGTACGATTTTTATTGGCCGCACCTTGGACATCTTGAGAGTTATGAGAGTAATAACATTGGAGGATGCCCCTATGTCGACGAGGGCCCTTTTGAACTCCGAATCTTTTATGCAAGCAGTGACGTGTAGGCCCCAGTTATGCCCTTCTTCAACCATCATGTCGTCCTCAATAAATGTAATATTGTTGACGGACATCTTTGATATTCTTGGAGTCTCCGATCGTAAGGGAACTAGACATGCGTCTAGGGCTATTTGATTGATAGCAACAAATGTTTCTGCTCGCTGATCCTTTGAAAGGTGTAAAAGTTCGCATAAACTTTCCACTAACGCGGATGCCTCCTGCTCTACCGGTTTCTGATTGGTGGTGAAGCTGTAAATTTGAAAGTGATCATCCAAGACGTCAGTCCCCAGTATTGGAGTTTCCGGGGTGGGCGAACCATTCAGATCCGACGTCAAGCTGATAAGAAAGTTGAGTATGATGTTGATTGCATCCTTCATCAGGTCCATGTTCCTTGCGTGGATCTCCTGGATTCGTACCAATTCGGCCAACTTTGGAATTTCTCCATTGGTTGCGCCACTAGGTGTCGTGTTGGGAGAGGGAGTGTTGCCATTCCCCAGAGACTGAGCAGAATTTGAGATCGTGGACTCAGCTCTAAGACCGACCATCTTCTGAAAATTGGGTCGAAAAGTGAAATTGGGAATTGAAAACTGATATTGTAACCGAGAGATTAATCTCCCACGGTGGTCGCCAATTGTTTGTGGGTGAAAACGGTTTCTGCTGTTTTCGGTAATTTCGTGTGTGTGGATGAGAAACGAGTCTAAACCCAAAACAATGTACTGCATGGGAGTACTTTTGATTCGAGAGATCAATCTGTACAATCCTGGCCTAAACCAAGAAATGGTCGTTCCAGGCTTGCTTCGGTCATAAAGTGAATGAGAAGGGTTGGTCTTAGGGAGGGAAGCGAAGAAAGTGTTGAGACCAGAATATTTGATTCTGGAAGCGTAGGTGTTTTGTGAATTGTATCAGAAAGTTGAACTGGTTATCTGAGTGAGAAAGCTATCAGATGATTTCAGGATGTGGTATTGTTCTCCTGACCAAAACTTGTTTTTTGGTGGAAATAGGTAAGACCTATTTATACAAGTCGTAACAAAACGTACCCTGGTCTCGTAGGAAGTGGAAACATTTGAGTGGTGGAAGAAAAGAGTAACGTGTAACCGTAAGGCGTTATGCTTCCATGATGAGGGAAGTGAATTCGTGTAACCGTAAGGCGTTATGCTTCCATGATGAGGGAAGTGAATTCGTGTACACCGTTACTTTTACCAGCACTAATTGCCCTACTTCATGACACTTTCTTGTAACGGGCGCATTTCACGCCGCATGCTGTAAACCGCCAGACCAATACCCTGATGAGTATCCCCCAGTTTGTGACATGTTTTGATGTCTCGAATGTTTTTGTGGAAAACGTGTAGCAGGTTGCTATGTGTGGCATGGTGGCATGCCAGTGGCCGTGGCATAGCGAAGTTCTAGTATTTGTGGCATGGTGGCATGCCAGTAGCCGTGACATAGCGACGTGCTAGTAAATGTGGCATGGTGGCCTGCTAGTAGCCGTGGCATAACGACGTGCTAGTATCTATGGCATGGTGGCGTGCCAGTAGCCGTGGCATAGCGACGTTCTAGTGGCTTTGGCATAGTGGCACGCCAGTAGCCGTGGCATAGCGACGTACTAGTAGATTTGGCATGGTGGCATGCCAGTAGCCGTGGCATAGCGACGTGCTAGTAGTTTTGGCATGGTGGCATGCCAGTAGCCGTGGCATAGAGACGTGCTAGTTTATGTTTTGGTGTCATGGTCGCTCAAAAGTTGCCATAAGATATGTTAGTTTGGTGGCGAACTTGGATGGCTGAGATTGCATCTCAGGAGGAAAGGTAGTCGTCGATCATGACTATCTTTAATTGGAAGTGATGCGTCTGGCGTGCGTGTCTGGCATGCGCGTCTGGCATGTGCATGCATCATGCGCGTTTGGCATGCACGTCTGGCATGTGCGGCATGTTGGCGCATTTTGGGAAGTTGGCGCGTTTTTGGAAGTTGGCACTTTTGGGAAGCCGACTTAGTATGGCGACCTCTTTTGAGGTTGCGGCAGGTTTGGAGCAACCTAATTGGTCAATGAAAGTAGGGGGCCGTCAATCTAGGGCGCGGCCACTCTTCTAGTGCGCGTGGCGAGTTTAAAGCGACTTGATTGGTCGATGGAAAGAGGGACGGCATGCTAGGGCGCGACCACACTTTTAGTGCGCTATGGCGGATTTGGTTGCCTAGTTTGGCTAAGCATAGTTTCGACCAACGGGGTCTAGTATACTGCGCGGGGCGCGAAACCCTAATTTTGTAAATTAGTCGGGTTTATGAGTTCTTTGTGAGTTATCACAATAATTGGCTGGATTTGGTATTGTGCCACACAAAAATCCTTATCTACAGAATGCAGAGTGCTTTCCGTCTGAGCATTTTGTGCGATGGCCTTAACTTTGGTACTTGGAGGTTCATGCTACTCCGCTGCGAATGAACATAAATCCCTCATGCTATACCGATTTAAGGGTTCTGCTGGGGAACATAGCATAGGAAAGTACTCAGTGGGTCTTGTATTGGCGAGGTGCCGAAATTTACAGAGTGTTATGGATAAAAGTATATTGAGCGGCTCAATAAATATGTCGGTGGAGAGGTTAGTACTCGCAGCACCGCTTCCTTGCAGAGTGACGTCACATCAGATGCAAGGTTTTACGATTTTAACCCTAAGCTAAAAACCACCATCAACATTCATATAAATAAAATTAATGCAATACGAATTTCTTTTAAGAGTATTTTTTACTACGATTATAAACACAATAAAATTTATTATTATTTTTTTACATAAATCAGGTAAGCTTTGTCAATCAAGTAGAATTGAAAAAATAAAATGCTTTTGGTAGGAATTTTTCTACTGATCATGTCTCCCTCATTTTGTATGCTTATAGGAAGAAACCAGAGTTGGATCAAAATTTTATTTTCCAAGATAAAATTAATAACACTAAAATTTCTTTTATTAAATAAACTAGATAACAATTACTTACATTTTTTTATTTAGTAAAATGAAAACCAATTAAACTAGATAATCTGCATTGTACTTCTACTCAAAATGGGTCTTCTTAACTTGTATACCCATATACATGTTAAGGAGTCATTACTCCCTCCCTCATTGGTCACAACTTTTTTCAGGATACAAAATTTACCGTGAGATTCAAAACTCGGTTGATCCAAATGTGGTAATCATTGATTATTAATTACAATGGGCGATCAATAGAATTAACCTTTTATAAAAACCATGTAAATCTTATTCCAGGATAATTAAAACTCCAATAAACTTTATCAAATTCCAAGACAAAAGATGAGTTATTAATGACTCTTTAACATGTATATCAGTATATGGGTATACAAGTTAAGAAGACCCTGCAACATATGTGACCCAAAACTCTCACATAAAGGTGTAATTACTTATTGGGACTCTATAACCTCTAACCCCAAATATGAAAGCAAGACAAGAGATAAGACTTACCAATGATTCCCTCGCAATTGGAGAAGTATTAGTCCCCAAAGCGACAAGTTGAAGACCTTCACTAACTTCTATATCATCAATTCGAGAATTGGCACCGCTTTGAAGATGAATCGAGCGACTCACCTAAAGAAAAGGAAAACGTTATCACTCTCCAACATCCATATGCCATAACTCTAATTCAGAAATCAAGAATAAAATAGAACAACCCAAGTATTAAAGGTTAAAACACAATTTCCTTTTGTCAATCAAATTGGAATATCAATCCTACTTCAAATAGGAAAGGGATTCGATTCGAACAAGAAAGAGGAATCTAATCGGATAAGAAAAGTTAGTCCACAAATTTTCCAAGTTGAGATAAGGGCGTGATCAAGCCCTATGAAAATACTGGAAGCTAAGAACTTGTTTGACGTGAAATATGTGCATAATGTTGAGGTCGTATTGGTAGTGTGCAATCCCCATTATGAGAGTCAAGTCTCAAGCCCTATTTTCTGACTTGAGCTTGATCTAACACTTTTACATGAACAACACAAATCTCAAAGAACTGAAGCTTCGTCACAAGTTGGTACTAATGATCAAAACCTTGTCTTAAATATGTCAAAATTTAAGCCTAGGGTTTACCCTTCCTAATTTTGTTTCTGGTTTGCGCCATAGGTTTCTGACTGGGCGGGAGAGAGGGAGGAGTGGATGGTACCCTGAACATGTATGAGGTTGATTGCATGCATAAATCATGAATCTGGTTGTTATTTTGGATTTATACAGATGGGGGAAGTTATTTGGATAACTATTAAACCCTAAAGCTACATCTACTTTCTGCCTATATATAGAGGCTAAATCTCAAATCAAAAGGTACATAATTTTATTCTTTTCACCACAACACACTTGCATAGAATATCCTCTGACTTTAGCATCAGAGTGTTTTTGCAGGTACCCCACCTCTTTGCAACAATTCTTTGGAGATTTATCATCAACAAGCTACCTGTCCCTAGTTGTATCAAAACTATCACCGATATTTTTCCACTTACCCACTGCAGTTATTCAGCAGTATAGAATTTTTAGCGACACTGCTGAGAGGTCACCTATCCCGTGACTACCCCTGACCGAGCATGCTTAGCTGATAACTGAGAAGTTTTTCCACAACTCAGTCAAGTGTACCCATCAGGCCTCGGTATGATATAAACATTCTTTGCCTTATGTGAACCAGTATCTGGCGTAACCGCCCAGCATAATCTCCCACACGAGCACAAGCAATATTATATCCCACTTACCCACTACGGTAATCCAGCAGCGTGAGATTTTTTAATAACAGTGCTTTTGTCATCCAGCAACAGCTTCCCAATAGGTCACCCATCTCGTGACTACTCCTGGTCGAGCACGCTTAACTTAGAAGTTTTTCTCACAACTAAATAAAGTATATACTCTTCAGCCTCGGTGTAAGGAAAAAACAAACCATTACCTACATTTTATTTAGCCATTGCAGCTATCCGGAAGTGTGGGGTTTTCAACGGGCACCACTGCGGTTATTCAACAACAGCTTCCTTGGAGATCACTCATCTATGGATTACTCCCACCCGAGCACACTTAGTTGAAGAGATTTTTGCTAAAGATGGAGATAATTGTGTTGAAAATACCTCGGTGTTAGGAAAGGACAAACCATTACCTATATCCCATTCGGTGAACCCTACCTTCCGAATTGGGGTATTACATTTCCATAGTCTCATATAAACTAGGAACACTCTCAAGCACATATACATGCCTCACTTTTAGTCTCATGAGCATCTCCAAGCTGACTCTGTGATACTTGATCTCCTTAAGCTTATCTTAACATTGTATAGGCACGGGAGTCAAGCATACGAAGCCTCTGTCACAAGCCTCGTCGTCAAGTATAGGCTTCGATTATCTCGTCTTCACCAAGACGCGACTCAGCCTCATTTCCTCTCGTTTCTCACACACTATATTCATGCTATATTGTGCTCTCCACATAAATTATCCTATCCATAACTCACAGATTAGAAAATATTTCTATATCTCAGCCAATATTGCAACAGAGAGCATTGTTACCCTACCAACACATCATCACGAAAGCTGACTCAGTCACATAAATATGAGGATAAGTATCTTTAGGGTTTTGATATGGCGGTCTGTGACATGTGTGGGAAATATCTAAGTGTATTTATAACCGCTAAAGAGGACACTTGGGTAATAAGCTTACGGGAATCAAAGGATAGCTCATCTTATCCTTAGTTATTCCTTCCACTACAGAAGGGGTGCTTCTCACGTCGCTCCATTCTTATCCCATCGACTTAAGATCATGGTTTTGGAGCTATAAATAGACCAATTATCGGTTACATTCTAATTGAAATGACGAGGATACCAAGTACACCACAATCTTTTCGATAGCAACCTATTACAGGCACCCCTTGTATAATCTTATAAATATAATAAATGTCAAAAGACTATTTCAACAAGACTTATGTACTTGGTATACTTTGTAAGTTCGAGACCGAACAAATCTATGGGATTGTACCAAGTGTTTCATTAATGTACAACATTATTACTTTAACTTCGTATAGTTGAGACCAAGTAAACTACTCCTAGTTACTCAGTTTCTTCAATATCCCTCCGCCTACAACCAATCTAGTTTACGCACGTGATCTCAATATAAAGTCCATTATCTCAAGTCGCTTCACCTGTTGTGAAGACTTCTTCTTCTCAACTCCTTTGGATTGTAATTCAAAACAGTAAATGACTATCATGTTTCAGTAACCAGTCACTTATCAATCTCCTAGATCAAAAGGTTTTAATTAGAGATAAATCAAAGGATATTATGTATAATCAATATATACTCATTTATGGTCAAAAATCAACTAAAAGGAAGATTACTGAAACTAGATGGATTGTCAATCTTTACAATAAGTTTGATATCTATCGAAATAAACTTCTTGTTTGGATCCGAGTCAATCAAGTGGGAAGAAGTATCGCAAAGATTATAATACCAAAAAAAAATTCTTGTAGTCTGCAATCTTCAAAGTACCTACAAAAACAACTTGATTCCCACCCTTAGGTCGTGTTTGGCATCTTAGATATCCCAACCTAGGTTGAGTTTTCCCTTAAATAACTGTATATTGTGTTTGTGTGGGTGCTTATTATGTCAAGATAAGAATAGTATATCCTACCTAAATTTTAGGAGGCTAAAAAGGTGTGGTTTTGGAATTCTATGTAAAACCTGGAATATACCTTAAACCTTTCCTGGGTTTGACGGTTAATTTTCCTGAATTTGATAACTAATTTATTTATTTTAATTTTTCTTATGCTCAAAGCCATAAAATTATATGGTGTTGTTTATTATTATATTTTTTTTATATAATTAACTTACTTTGTATACAAATCTTGTGACAAACGACATACTACATTAACCCACACTGGAAAATAAACACCATTTTAAATAACCATTTCCATGATAATATTGGATAAACCAAGGAATATCCTAACATGGACAACATATTCCATATTCCAGCTGCCACACAGACCCTTAATGATCAATCTCATATAGAACGAAGTCTGTTAACTTTGGATGATCACTAGTCATATCTTCATATTTTGAATCAATAAATAGATCCATAATAGTCAATCCTCGAACAAACTCGGAGCGCCTTATATAAGAAGAGAAAAAACACAAAATAAACGAGTTAGATTCATGAACGATAACTATACCATTAGTCTATCAAACAATAATTAAAAACTAAAATAAAAATAAGATTTAGTTTCCTGCCAACGGTGCTACTAAAAGCTTCTTGATCCCAAAGAAGACTTTAAACGAAGGCCACACAAGAGATTTCACCTAATTAGATTACTCTCCTCTACCAGAGAGTATGTTAAATGCTAAGAGTGGGCTTCCCACACAAACAATTAGGCTGTTGTAATGGGATAATACAAGCTTCACTATTTATAGTTTAAAGACCAAGGCTTGTTTGGACAACAAGGAATTACCAAATTCGATAATCCTAAAGATATGCAATAATAATATATTTTCGGTTTTGAAGAATTCCAACTGTAATCCAAATGTTGTACCGAAATATCTCAGGGATGATAACTTATATTAGCTAGCATAGTGTTAGAGCATTGCTCTGCTGATCCCACAAAGCGTTGATATGTCAAGTTTGATTGTCATATGTTAGTTCCAAAACTCGAAGCTGCTTGATTTGATTACTAGAGCCAACTTCTTCAGGTTAGACTAGAAACATAAAAATATGAGACTTTGTCTTGTTACTTTGAAGAAACTAAAGATGTATCGGTATCAACGAACACACCATCCTTCCATTTGAGGTTAGTAATACTGAC
This sequence comes from Papaver somniferum, assembly GCF_003573695.1. Lineage (NCBI taxonomy): Eukaryota > Viridiplantae > Streptophyta > Magnoliopsida > Ranunculales > Papaveraceae > Papaver > Papaver somniferum. The sequence continues at coordinate 135,388,375 of NC_039359.1, forward strand.
TTGAGTTGTTCCATTTTTATCTACGTTTCTTTCAAGCCAGTTTATATTGAAAACATGTCATACAAAGTTTGTTTACTTGTCTGTAGTATCGGTGACTTGATCATTTTGTGATGATCTACGTGTCTAGGAATGATATACTAGTTCTTTCATACAACTTTGGTATATGGAGTTTCAAAGTATAGTTTATCTATTTGGACTTCGTAGAATTGACATAACACTATATGGTAATTCTTTATTATTTAGTGTGTTAAACTTTCAGATTGATTTGATACCTCGTAAACTATATATGTTTAATTAAATGGTTTAAGGAAGAAGACTTGAGAAACTTGTTTCGTAGTTGTAAACGAGTCAAAGGATCTATTCTAGGACCGATCCCTTAAACAAAGTTTTTTGCTAGGAATGATCCTAAGGATATCTAGTAGTACCGATACCTTACCAAGGATCTCTACTAAGAACAATCCTATGGATCTCTAGTAGGACTGCGCCTTAATTAACCAAAATAATAATTTCGGTTTGTATATTACTTTAGGGTTTATGTAGCTATTGAAACTATAGTTTGGTTGAAAAGGAAAGTCACAAGGTATCAACATAGTATCTTGAATTGTGGTAAACACTTATTATCTAATGTTCAAGTATTTTCCTTGATACTCAAGGCGAGATCCCAAAACTGAAATATTCTGGTATCTTTAAGATATTCAAATTTATATGCTTTCCATATCACGTAGGATAGCATATCTCTTGTTGCTATATTAGTAAAGTATATGTTGTATGCTAACTAATATTAGTTGTCATCCATGTGAGATTTCAGTATGTAACTTGTATAACAATTGGAATTTTTCCACGACACACTGATAAAGGAGAGTATCCTAATTAGGTGATATCTCTTGCGTGGCCTTTGTTTAAATTCTTCTTTGGGATCAAGAAGATTTTAGTAGTACCTTGGATGGAAAATTAAGTGGTATTATTATTTTAGTTTTCGATTATTGATTTGATGAACTAACAATAAATTTGAACCTTGATAGATCTAGCTTGTTTATTTGTGGTCCTTGTCTTCTGATATAAAGACACTCGAATTAGTTCAAGGATTGACGATTTCATGTTTATTTTATTGATTCAAGATCTGAAGATAGGACTAGTGATCATCCGCAGTTAACAGACTCCATTCCGTGTAAGATCGATCATTAGTGGGAATCAAATTTTTTGTGAAGGTACTTTGAACATTGAAGATGACTAGAAGACTTTCTTTTTGGTATTCAGATTTTTGTGATACTTTTTGAACACTTGATTGACTAGGATCTAACAAGATGTTTATTTCAGCAGACATCAGACAAATCGACAATTTATCAAGTTGTCTCTATTTTGAGAACTGTTTTGATAGTTTGTTAACTAAGATTGGTTATTTTAGTAATCTTTGTCTTAGTTGATTACCATCCCGGCCTGATAGAACTGGGCCCAACAGCTGCCCCGTTGTACACCCGGAATTTGACTGAATGCCAAATAGGAAATAAACACTTGAAAATACGCAAGGTCGAAAACAACAAACAAGTTATTTTACGTTTTTGTTTAATATAGGTTATGTATATTTTAAAATTTTGATGTTTATTTAAATGAGCTTGGATGAGAGTCCATGTCACTATTTTTAAGGAATTCAACTTTTACAAGTGTTATTAAAAATTTTATGGGTCATGCTAATGATTTTTTTTTTTTAGTTTTATCCCCATATGAGATAAATTATCCAAACATTGTTGAAGATGATCTTATAACTTAAGAAATCTTTGTGCACTATGCTAACTATTTTTTTTTTATTTTTATCTCTACCTAAATTACAATACAAACACTATTAGAAACGCTCTAAGTAAAGGCGTAAAATGTGCCAGCACAACACATCACGACAAGTGAAGGAGCGTGCATACCTGTTGTGTATCGAGTTGTGATGTGTGAGCTATTAAGGTGCATTATAACGTGTTGCACTTTTTTAGTTGAAATCTTAGCACAACTAAATACAGAACACAATACATGAATTACCATGTTGTGATGTTCCCGCAAACCTAAATTACAGTATATTTGTCCATAATAATATCATCACCAGAAATACTGAAAACATAATGAAAGATTTATATATTAAAAAATAACATATACAAGCCAGCGTATTTGTGATTATTCAGTCAAAAACTTGGCGCCACAGACCACGTGATACAATACGAAAATAGTCGTGTTGTGTTCGCGTCAGTAAACCTAAATTATAAAATTTGTATTCAAAAAATATTATTACCCATGACAAAAAACTTGATTCTTTTGAGCAGGAAAAGGCTATGCCCAAACTCGCAACTCAATAAATGATCAAAAACGAATGATATAACAAGTGTCAAAATTGTGCAAATGAAATTCATTACTTTGATCTGGGTTTAAACCTCCTAGTTGGTATGACTGAGTATACTGCACTTTTAGGTGATTTTCGATTAATGCTATAGTGAACTCAAAAAGTCGTGCCCGTACATATTTCCAAATAATAGTATATGTGCAATTTATACTTTTAAGAATGGAATTTTGATAAAGTACCCATGTTTTGAAATACGCTAGATTAAAGTATCCTCGTTTTTTTGAACTTTTCAAAAGTTCCCCTTTTTTTACCGTTTTTTCTTCCGAATAAAGGTTTTCATCCGGTTGAGTGCTAGGTAGCAGTTATCTCACCCATTAAAAGTCATATTTACCCCTGAACCACATCTCATTGGTGAGGAGGGTAAATGATTCGACGATCCTGAAACTAATGTAATGATCCATTGCAGCCTCGACGAACCTGAAATAGGTGTAACGATTATGAACTAGGCTCGACGAACCTTTAAAGTGCTGTAGAAGGTCGATTCTCCACCAACCAAAAACCCCAAGACACTTGCAAATGATGAACTTTTTTTAAGTAATGATTTAACGAATCTGAAAACAGTGAAACGATCCTGAACCGATCTCGACAAAACCTTAAAAATAAGGTCAAAGGTAAACGAGGAAACATGTGAAGGGTAAGTAGAGTTTAGAAAAGTAAAATAGTGTTGATTGACTTAGACGAAAAATTAATTGTGAGGGTTCTTTTGAGAATGTTTAAAAAACGGGGATAATTTATTAAGTCGGACTTTCAAACTGGGGTACTTTATCAAAATTTCCAAATAAAATACTCCCTCCGTCCCACTATTAATCGATCTATTTATTTTTAGATTTTGTCCCATTAATAGTTGATTTTATATTATTTGATACTCATGTTTATATTCATTACGTAGGTGTTTTAAAATGCTTTTCAATGATATAAAATTTACGAATATCCGTGGTATAATTTGAGAGACAAATCATTTTTAAATTGTACTACTAGGTCAATTAATAATGCAAGGGAGGGAGTAAATATGAATTGATAGATTAACCTCCCCCACCTACAGCAGGGAACGCAACTGACATCCCAACCTATCATCAAATGGCATGTGATGCAAGGGACACTTGCGAAATATAAATCGTTAATAGTTTCTATTTTTAATTTTTCTCTTCAGATAGAAGTATTTGTTTTTAATTTTTAACATTCTATAACATTTTACATGTTACCTTTCATTTTTCTATCTTATTTTTGAGTTTTTTTAACTGAGTTGTGATTATGTTCCCAAAAGGACCTGTTCATTATGAAAAAAAAGTTGATCCCCAAGATTATCTCTCTCTGTAACTTTTTCCTTTGGCAGTGCAAATGCTAGTACAACTTAGTGCTACTGTACTTCAGTTTTCATTACTGGAACTCCTGCTGAGATGTTGGATAATTCTTTCAAAACCTATGTGGGTACAATTGAGCTATGTGTTGGTTTATTTTCTTTTTGTGTGTGTTAGACCTTTTTTTATTTTATGTTCAATTAACATCATATAAGATAACTGAATATACGTTTTTTTTTCTTGCTTTTTTTTTTATTTTTTTTCTATGGCACTTAAATATTGCATCAAACCATTAAACAGATCCAAATAATATGTTATTAAATTCTTTATCATGTATTAGATTTAGACATTTATTTTATTTATAATTTGGTTTTTTAATTATATAACAGGCCTGATATACTATAAAGGCGTTTATCGTCTTTTTTACCAGTACAACCCTAAAATCGTTGTTTGAGGGAATATTATATGGGTACACTCAGTATCCACTGATTTGATAAATTGGTTTCCCTTTGAACATGCATTGGCTCCTTCCAGACAATTTGATATAAATGGATATTGGTCAGGTTCTGCTACTATACTTCTTGGAAACAAACCTATTATACTCCACACTGACATCGATCCAGACGAGAGACAAGTACTAATGTTGCAGTGCCAAAACATTTGTTTGATCCATTATTAAGAAAATGGGTGAAGCTCGAATACAACCCAACAATTATACCAACCATTGGTGTAAATGCGAGTGCATTTCGAGATCCCACGACCGCATGGTGGAGTAATGATGGGTACTGCAGATTAGTAGTTGGTAACAAGAGAGATAAGAGTGGAACCGTTGTGTTCTATAAAATTAAGGATTTTATCCATTGGACTAAAGCTAAACAATTGTTACATTCTTCTGCTACTACAGGTATGTGATAAAAAATATTTTTTTTAATCTTGTATCACCAAATGGGAAACAAGGATTAGACACATAATTTGTCGGTGATGGTATTAAACATGTGTTGAAAGTGAGCCTTGATGTTACAATGTTTGGATATTACACTCTTGGTCAACATTTTACTGGCGAAGAACGATATGTACCAGACAACACTTCAGTTGATGATAGTCGTACAAGTTTAAGGTATGATTATAGAAATTTCTATGCATCTAACTCATTTTCCGATCCGTCGAAAAATAGAAGAATTTTTTGGGGATGGGATAACGAATACGGTCGAACTCCAGATGATCAAATTGCTAAAGGCTAGGCTGGGGTTCAGGTAATTATCCTTTTCATAACGTCAAATATGTGGTTTGGAGATTTCAGTTTCCATTTATCTTTTTAAGTAATTTTTGTTCTCATCTTTAGACAATTATGGGGACTGGGTGACTTGTTAAAAATGAAAAATAATTCTTACAGTCGCCTATTGATGAAGTTAATCATTTACGAAGCGGTCAAGTGGAGATGACCAAAATACCTCTTAAACAGGGAAGCCGCATTGAGATTGAAGGAATTATGCCTGCTAAAGTATGTTGTTTATAAAATTAAAATATGATATCATAAACATTTTGCCCAGATTTAAATTATGATGTATTCAATTATTTGAGTTAATGTGCATTTACAGGCTGATGTTGAAGTTACATTTAATATACCGAGTTTGGAACATGTTTAATGCTGGAAGACTTTGCGGTGAAAATGATATTAGCGTCTTGGATGGCAGTGGACTTTTTGCTAACACTAGCGTCAAGTGACTTACAAGAATGCAATTTTCTTAGGAAAAAAAAAGAAAAGAAAATAGTAAACGGTGATAAACATAAACACACATACTACAGAACCCTCAAAATCAAATTTAGGGGTTTACCTTGGCTTTAACCAAATGCTTAGTCTCTTTCCGACTACCACAACTTTTGGGGGAAAAAAGGAGTATAAGATCTCTAGCTTTCTCCATTCTTTCTATAATCCAATTGTTCATGTTTCTAGAAAGCAGAATCTTTATCTCCTTTAAAAACGACTCAGAAATCAATGAAAATCTCAGATGTCAAAACCCATTTTAGAAAATTGATTTTTTTCCTCTGCTAAATATTCTGAGTAAAATTGGGTAACAGAAGGAAATAAATTAATGAAGAAGGGAGAATATATCAAAACCCATTTTACATCAAGTTATTGCTGGTATTTTTTAACACACGATAAGATGTAGAAACCCTCTTATGAATGCTTCATAGATGATAATATGTAGAAACCCTCTTATTTGGTATGACTTTTATTCATTATATATTTTAGTTGTTAACTATATTTGTGTTTCAAATAATAATATATTTTAGTTATACACTTTTTTTCCTAACGCATATGATGTTCGGTAGCAGATCGATAATTCACTTATAGAGAGATTTGGTGTTGGCGGAAAAACATGCATCTTATCAAGGGTTTATCCAACATTGGTTATTTGGAATAATGCTCTTTTATATGTTTTCAACAACGAGACTGAAGCAACAAATATTGGGAAGTTGAAAGCATGGACAATGAATAGTCTGATAATCAATTAAAAAATTAGTCCTCTAATTTTGTAGTTTAGTTATTTTCACTGAGTAATGATAGAATCTCTTTTTAGGAGAATATATCAATCATGTTAAATGATGATTCCTTGTCAAAATTGTCCATGTGAGTAGTACATACAGATGTTATATGTAAAGTCGATTTGAATGAACTGGAATATTTTATTCTATATTAATCTGTTATTCGTTAAGGTGTATTGCACTGTGTTGTAATTTTTCAGGTAAAAACTAGCGCAACTAAACATACGACACAATACATGAATTACTGTGTTGTGCTAATCCGGCAAACCTAAATTACAAAATGCGTATTCACAACAATATCATATTCGGCAATAATGAAAAACTTATATATTAAAAAAAAACATATGCAAGCAAGCTGATTAGTGTTTTTTCAGTCAAAAACTTGGAAAAATATAACATACGACAAAATACAAGAATAATCATCTTATATCATGCCGATAAACCTAAATTATACAATTTGTACTCGCAGCGATATCATTACCCACAACAATAAAAACATAACAAGAGACTTGATGCAAACATGAAATTTAAATCAGTGTAGCTTACCAATTAGAAAAATTAAATAACATGCCCAATAATATAACATAACAAAAGGAACAATAAGAGAGAAAATATGCAACAAATAAAACGTTATATACATTCGAAATATACCCATTACACAAAACTAAATAAAACCTAGAAAGCAAGAGATAATATTTGATAGATAACACACTTTGCACATTAAAAACATAACTTTACAAACTGCACATTCCAAGTATATATAGATAATCAACATCACAAAAAATATGTAACCTATCATAGCTCAGCCAGATCCATGTCAAAAAAGTGGAATCACTTGTAATACGAACATCTACAATCAATTAAATATAGCTTAATAAATTAGTTACGACAACGAAACAAAACAAGAAATTATTATCTTTATATACCTTCCACTAACAATTTAATCATCATAGAGAAGACCTCCTTATACTTATCATTAGAATCTTATGTTCTCCTTCTAGAATACATTTAATCCTCCCTGCATAACATAACATTTAATATACAATTCGTCTTATCTTCTTGCTAAATTCTCCCATTATACTAAAGATATAATCTGAAGCTACCGTTTACGCATCTGAAGTGAGAAAATCACAAGCCATCAAGTAATGCAAAATTGATAACTATTTCTGTAAAAGCATTGCTCGGTTCAGCCTACCAAGCGTTGGTGTGTCAAGTTTGGTTGTCACATTTTAGTTCAAAAACTTAAGTCGCTTGATTAGATTACTAGAGTCAACTTTATTAGGTTAGAATAGGAAGTCTAGAAGTGTTGAGACAAACTCATGTTACTCTGAAGAACCTGAAGACATATCGACATCAACAAACACATCATCCTTATGTTTGAGGTTAGTAATACAAGACTTGACTTGTTTCCTTTTCTATAAACGTTATTTACAAGTAGTTTAAATTCAAAACATAACATGCGAAGTTATATACATGAATCTATAGTATTGATGACTTGATCATTACACTATGATCAAAGTGTCAAGGAAGAATATACAAGTTGTGATTACAACTTTGGTATATGAGAATATGAAGTATAACGTTTATCTTTTGAACTTCGTATATGTGATGTAACATTATCTCTGCAATTCGTTACAAGATTGGTTGACTCCATGCCTAGAAAACTATGTTTAACTACATGAGTTCAAGGAAGTAGACTTGCGAAACTTATTTCGTAGTTAAAATGCATCAAATGGATTTGGTGGTCTCATTCCTATTAGGGATCACTCTTAGGACCGATCCCTACCTTGGGGATATCTAGCACGAACGATCCCTACTTGGGTATGGGATAACTTGCAGGACCGAATTCTGCTAACAATTATATTTCCAGTTTTTGCATACGTATTTTAGGGTTTACATGGATTTTGGAATATCAGTTGCTATTTAGAAAAGTTCACAATGTCGACATTATGAGTATTTGAACATGTGCTAAAATCTTATTTCTTTATTGTTCAAAGATATTTCTTACTTAAGATGATATCCCAAATCGAAATATTTGAGAATCTTTTATTAGGGTTGTCGAACTTATATGCCTTTACTTTCCCATTAAGTAAAGCATATCTCTGAAAAATATAATAATAGTCTATTCTTGCATGGTAACTAATATTGAGTTGTCATCCATGACAGATTTTAGTATATTAGTTGGAATAAAACAAAACCAAAACTTAGTATTTTATTGTATATCTTTTGATATTTTCGGTTATGGAAATTAGGAGTGATCCTGGAATGAACCCAAGGGTACTAAGGTATTCAAGTTCTTTTTCGCACTGGGTAAAATTTAACAATACTCACCACCTATAATTACACAAGCTAATGGAGTTGCAGAAAGAAATAACATGAATATCCAAGAATGGGCCAGGGTAATGCTTCATATCAAAAACTCATCTTTAAAGTTTGGGAGAAGCTATCTTCACAACGTGTTACCTAATCAACAGAGTGTACTTGAGGTCACGTACCCTGAATGCTCCTTATAATTATGGTATGGTAAGAAACCTAATTTGAGTTATCTTTATATGTTTGGAAGCAAGTGTTACATCCTGAAGGATCGAGAAAAAAAAAGGGAAATTTGATTCTAAAAGCGACTAAGGAATATTCCTAGGTTATGCCTCAGATAGTCGTGGGGTTTAGACTTTAGAGTATACAATTTCCGAACTAATGTCATGATGAAATTAACAAATATTATTATTGATGACTTGAGAAACTTTCATCATGATGGCACTCCTACTCATGGGGACAATTGATAAAGTCAAAGAAGCACCAACAACGGTAAAAGTTGTACCAACTGTTGCGATACTGATGTGACTAGTGATGATGGGTGTTCCTATTGAACGAAATATTGTTCAACCAAAGTGGGTTTAAAAGTATCATGACACCAACAATATCATGGGGATCGGGGAACACACCCTACTGCTAAAATGCGAGGTTAGTTTCGAAATTTATGCAACTTTGCATGCTACCTTTCACAAGTGGAGACCAAAGATGAAGTTGTGAATGACCCTGCTTGGGTTAATGTTATGCTTGATGATTTAAAACAATTCAAGAGACAAGATGTACATCATGTTCTTTTCCCTACCAATTTAAATATTGTAGGCACCAAGTGGATATTTAAGAACAACTCAGATGAATTCACAACGATGGTGAGGAATAAAACAAGACTTGCCACTCAAGGATATTCTCAGATCAAATGAATTTATTTTGATAAGACCTTGGCCCCAGTTGCATGTCTTGAGTCCATACAGTTGTTATTAGCTCATGCTTGTTTTCTCAATATTAAGCTATATCAAATGGACGTGAAATCACATTCTTAAATGGATGCTTTAAGGAAGAGGTTCATGCTGCTCAACCTAAAGGTTTTGAAAGTCCAGAAAATCCCGATCATGTCTTTAAACTCAATAAGTCATTATATGGGTTAAAACAAACACCTCGAGCTTGGTACGAAAAGCTGATAACTTTTCTTCTTTAAAAGGGTTTATCAAGAGGTGGAGCTGATAAAACGATGTTTACCAAATGGAGTGTCAAGGATGTCCTGATTGCTCATATCTATGTAGATGATATCATTTATGGATCAACGTCCAATAAACTTGCTGAAGAATTTCAAACCTCTTTAGGTGAAGAGTTTGAAATGAGCAATGTCAATGATATCATCTGTAGATTAACGTCCATTTGCATTAATTTGCTTGGATAAATCTTGTTCATTAGGATGAATTATTTCTTACTTTGCTTTATCATTGATCTAAAGATTGATTTGAGTGATCCATAAGTGATTGGTTAGTGGAACATATTTAATTGTTTGATGTTTCGGGTTAAATCCAAAAGAGTTGAGAATAGAAGTCTTCACACCAGTGAAGCAACTCAAGATACTGGACTCTGTCTTGGAATTCATGTGTGTTAGTCAATTGGTTATACGCACAAGGATACAAAAGGAACTAAGTAATGAAGGAGTATTTACTTGGTATCAACTATATGAAGAGATAAATTTGTATAATGGCTTAATTATGTGAATATTCAAAACTGGACTAGGTCCCATGATTTTTTGCTAGGCAGTTTTCCTCGTCAACAAAGTCTTGTGTGTACGTGTTATTTACTTTATTTCCGCATTATATTGTTTAGCTTTATAATTAAAGTAAATAAAATTGTATATCTTGGTAATGATCCCATATTTCGTTTGAATGGAACTTTGGCTAACACCAGGATCACTTGACTGTTGTGTCACTACGATCTCGTCAAAGATAACATTATATATATATCTGCAAAGGTTGATATTGAAAATATTGTGGTGTGCTTGGTACCCTCACCATTTTAGTGGGTTTTAAATAATTACGATTTTAATAATGTTTTACTAACAAAAATTACTTGGTGGATGATTACAGAAACAAACTCTCTTTGGTGTATATAATCCTAAAAGCAAAGTAATCTAATAACGAAGATCCATTGTGCGATAATATGAACACTCAAGTTTCTTAGATATCGAAAAATATTATGAAGGTCATGCAAATTGTCAAGAAATATCATACCTAGAATGGATGTGATAAATCACGTACCGAAATTTGAGAACACAACTGGATTGCTTACTTAACCTGAAATCAATAATCAAATTCGGAGAACTACAAACAGTATAACACCATAGTATAAATTCTAATGAAGCTGAAAGTCTCTCGATGAGACCATCAAAAGTTACAACTTTGCTTCTTTTATTCTGAAATCTCTGTTAATCAAGATACAAGGATTCCTTCCTAAGCTCAAAATTTCCTACAATGAAGTTTAGGTAGAAGCGAGCTTTTCTCAGTCACATGCACTAAAACTAATGCTCATACTGCAAGGGGATCTGACTAAACCAATTTGGTTTTCTCGTCTCGTTGTAGCTACGCACTCCCATCAGAAAAATATTCTTTGCAACGATGGATATCAATATGAGAGTATAATGTCATTCAATAATAATTCTAATATCCTTTTAGTTATTATTATAATGTGGGAAATATGGTAGCATATATATGTCTTATAAGTATTTGAAGAAAAAACCATGCATCATAGTATCATCCAAAAACTTTTGCAAAAACATAACATCGATGTCATAAATATTAAAATTCATTGCAGGTCAAGAACATGAAAACTGGACTTCTAGCTCCACCAATTAATCAGAAAGAAGCTTAAATTTGATGATTCTTTTGATTTAAACACTAAAATAGGTGGAATCGATATAATTGTGAGAAATTCTACGGGGAGGATTTTGGAGGCAATGATGAATTTCAAAAAAGCTAGATGTGGAGCAAATAGAAGCTCATGCTCTTCTAAATACAACATAATGGATTAAGAAAAATGAGTTCAGTTTTATAATAGTTGATCGATATTTTAAGTCTTTTATAAAGGCAGTTACCTCTAATTTTCTAATGTCAAAATGGAAAAATCATAATCTTCAATCGAGTATGAATGCTAGTGTTTATTAAGAGTCTTAAGTGTGTTCATGTCTGAAGGTCTTATAATGAAGATTTTGAATCTTGCTAAGAGCAAGCACTATAGTGAGCCAAGGATTCGCCACGATAAGGGTTTCTGGCCAAGCTTTACCTATATAAAAAATCAACCACTTGGGTTTTTATGGTTATATGAGTATCCGTCTTATATTTAATGTGTGGCTGAAGCTAATAATCTAGTACATCATAAATACATGTGAGTGAATGATTACCACCAAATTATAGAGAACATAAGCGTCATAGTGATTATTCTTGTTTACATTGTGGTCACCATGGTACTTGCTTTAAGTATGCTAGAGAGCTTGTGGGAACATGTCATGGGAAGTTAATCTCCTAAGTTTTATCTTTTCCATCATGGAGAAATATAATTCTACTTTGTTAGATTTTTCAGGCAATGAATTTGCCTTTATGATAAAATAAATAAATTAAATAAACAAAAAATAATAAATAAATAAATAACGTTGTTCAGTATTTACCCCTCATATGAGATAAATTTTTTTTTATTATACTTTACCTACCTACACTAACATCAATGAAATCAATAAAGAAAGAAGAGAGTGCTAATTTGAAAACAAGATTTTTTAACATACCATCTAAAAAACTAAACAAAAACTGCATACTTACATATCTTCACATGGTGGGGCCCAAAACTACCCCTGCTAATTCCAAGAAGAGCGGGCCTCACATCCCTATGAGGGTTTTTAGGTGGTATGTGTAGAATGATCAATTTGAAAATTAACTTTTGAGGCTTTATGAGCAGTTGTAAGCTATCTTGGTCTTGTTGAAGCTATATCATGAAATGACAATTAGATAAAGGGATTCAAGTATTCAACCATCACGTTACATGCATCAAACTTATGTAAAACCAAACTGGATGTTGGATATCCATTTTTATGAATTTTTATTAGAAGCTGTAGCTATGCAATGTCATAGGTTCAAGTTTTTAAGGCCAATATTATTACATTATAATAAAAAAATATTCCCTTATCAATTTGATCAACAAAAATAGATACGAGGATGCAGAGATGCATTCACGACTTTAGATATAGATTCATCCAGGTGCTAATATATTACACCTAGTAAAAAAAAGTTGTTATAACAAAAAGAAGCGAAAACCATGAACTTCTAAGCAGAAGTGTGGCTGCAGTACAATTCACCGATTATATCATTTCTCGTATTGAGATGAATAATCAAATTGTTTAGTTGACTGTAGGATCAGAATCTCGCAGCAATAATGCCTCAGCGAAATTATTAACAACACAACATAACAGCGTCGCAGAACAACTTCAGAAATGACATCATAAACGACGTCAGCTAAATCATGAGAAAAATGTGATGGTCCTGTGAAAATTAGGGAGTTTGGAGAGATTAACATTTGTAAGGTTGCGAGAATGTCGCAAGCCATATCCTAAAATAAAGGACACATTAGCTGTCATCCATTATGTAATTCCCTATAAATAGTCATTCAATTGTAAGGAAAGAGAGAGAGATCTTTTCTGAGTGAGAAGCAAGTAAATAGGAGAGAGAAAATCTGGAGCAGTGGTTATTCTTGGTTCCTTTATCTTTCCTTGTAAGATTGTTCAAAGATTCATCAATAAAATTAAGATTGTTAATCCAAAAATGAGTTGAATGTTAATGAAATCTTGTGAGGGGTGTAGTGTAGGATTTCCTGCAACTACATTGACCATCTTTCCATCTACTCATAGTGATAGACTTGTTGCGAATGACGGATATGTTTGTCATAAGAGCATTTAAATGTTTATGAACTATAATAAAAGACATTGCTTTGAAATTAAAGAGTTTTTTGTTTGCATCTCATAAATAATCACTATGATTTGAATTTTTCTTCCTTGGCCTTTGCGTACATTCGAATAAAAATCAGCAAAATAGGTTCAAAAGCGCATTGGAACTCTATGTTATGTCCAGTCAGCTCTGTATCCCATTTGAAAGATTCTTCCACACTATAGCTCTAGCAATTCTTTGGACTTCCATCCTGAGGACTCCCCTCTAGCTTCTATGCAGTTTCTTGCATCATCAATGAGTGTTAGTTTATTGTATAATCACTTGTATCAGGTAGCGTGGATATATTCTGCAGTTAATAAGCTCTGGATAATGCCAAATGTTAGGCTTTGAGATGACAAGGTTTTGGTCCTAAAAGGGTTATAGTACAAGTTTTGAATGAGACAGTAATTACTGTTGTTTGCATTACTTATAACATTTATATATTTGACTATGTCTGCACTGTATTTAGGCTGTTTTGGTCTTTCTCGCTAAGTACTTTGTTACACCTTGCCTTCCAGATTTTTCAGGTAAATTACATGGTATTGCATAGGTCATCCCAACTCATTTATGTACCATGCTTTTCAGTTGTCATGAACCAATTGTTGATCTATTCATGGCAGTTGGTGGCATTCCCTTTGACGTAGTTCATGCCAAATTTTAAATGATTTCGTACATGGGATGTACAATTACAGTCAAGGAACATATGGGTTAGAGTTTCTTTGTGTTTGTTACTTAGCATGCAGGTAGTGTTGATATTTAGCATAATTGCTGCCACTCTTATGCTATTTGGAAGTGTGGAGTGAGACACCTTCCACATAAATATTTTTATAGTGGGATAGACTTTCATGTACCATATTTTGCTCCATTCTTTGTTTTCAGGTTGATGGCTATTAAGTTTATTTTATAAGGACTTTATGCTAAGTTTACCATTGCTGTTTAAACTAAAAATTGTTCTATCTTCCCTATGAGATATGTAGTCCAAGGGTTTCATTTTATGTGTTGGTGTCAAAACCTATGCTAAGTTTATGATTATTCCAAGTGTTATTTTGGTTAATTAAATCACAAACTATATTTGTATTATTTGCTCCCTGATTCAGTTTCGTAATTGGTGGTCTTACTCATGGAATCCAAAAGTCTGTCCAAATATTTATTTTACCTCCTTTCCTAATTTTCCAAAAGCATTTATTTTTTGTTCGGTAAATTTCATATTTTATTTCTTTCCAAATTTAGCTTTCCGATTATTCGGGTTTTGTATCGATATGCATCACACGCTTTTATCAGGGAAGTAACAGGCTTTGTAAACAGTTGTCTGAAAGGAGTTTGGGCTTTCTTTAAGCCTCCACCAAATTCTTGTAATCAGTATTGAAAAGTTGCATATTTCTATGGCCAAGATCATTTTGTATATTTAAACGTATCCCAAGCAAGGGCGGAACTATGTATAGACTTGGGCTGACTTAAGAGAAACTTATATTTTACAAGGGTTTGTTAAGTTTGGTTAAAAATTGAACGGTTTTTTGGGGACTACTCAAAAATGGTGGGGGACTACTCTCCATTTTTTTGGGTGGATATTATAAGTAATAATGAGTCACCCCTTATCTAACTTTTCTTCTAATACCAAACTTGCCCTTGATAATTAAACTAGTGTAGTGATTAGTGAGTTAATTAATGATGAGTGAGATTAAATTAATAATTTGATTTCTTTTCAAAAAAAGAATTATAGAGAGGGAGAAGAAGAAGATGAAGATGATAATGAAGATGAGGGTTTTGCAAGAAAAAAATTTAGATCTTTTTCTTTAAGAGGCACAACAAGAGTATGATGTTTTGGGTACTCACGGATACTTCAAATTTAGTTAATGGTGCTTGAATTGGCCAAAACATTCCTAAAAATGAACAATTTACAAATTGATTTCGGTTTCGTTAACAAAGTTCGGTTACAACATTTGAAGAACAGGTAGCCGAACTCATTCTGCAAGTGTAGTTCGGTTAATGTTTCTAAAAACACAGGTAACCGAACTCAGCTTTAATGGAGTTTTTTCTTTCAGAGAAAAGTTCGGTTAGGAGAAAAAAATTGCGACGTAACCGAACTCAATATATAGGTTTTCAGAGAAAAGTTCGGTTAGGAGAAAAAAATTGCACCGTGTTAGGAAAAAAAAATTGCGACGTAACCGAACTTTTCTCTGAAAGAAAAAACCTCCATTAAAGTTGAATTCGGCTAGTTCGACAAAGTTTTTCAGATAATTCCTAGCCGAACTTTTATCTGCAACTTCCATTTTCAACTCATTTTGATGATAACTTCTCATTTTTTCAAAGGAAAACGAATGAAAAGTAATGGGTTTGTTATAATTTTGATTTTGATTTTGTTAATGATTTAAATTAAGCTATATATAGAGGTGGCGGTGGTGGTGATCTGAGGTGGTTGGTGGTGGTGAGCGGCGGTGGTGATGGATATAGGTGGTTATATATATAGATGGTGGTGGTGGTGTTGGGAGGAGGTGATTATATATAGGTGAAGGGTAGGTTAGTCATTTCCATACTTTAGGACTCCTCTTCTAAGTATAGGGTAGACATTCCTATCACAAAGTAGCCCCCCACCATTTTTGAGTAGTCCCAAAAAATGGTTCTAAAAATTCAAGTCTAAAAAATAGGCTTACGCCAGCCCAAAGTACCAGCCAATTAATTTTCAAGCCACCCACATTCATTTTCTAGTTCCGCCACGGATCCCGAGTCTTAAGATATGTTCCTTTAGAGCGTCCACAGTGGTGCGAGCATAACTAAAGACCAAAGACTAAAAAAAAAGATCAAATTTGGGTTTAGTCCGTCCTGTGGCGTAGCGGGTGACGAGTAAATTTGGTCGCGCGTTGATATAAAGTCCGCTTCATTGTCCAGCGTAGATAAAGATTACGCCTGGCATGGGGCGTTGATAAAGATAACGCCTGGTATGGGGCGTTGATAAAGATAACGCCTGTATGGGGCGTGAACTATAGCAACGCCTGGTGTGTGGGACGGAGATTATACGTTCGCCCGGGTTCAAAAAAAAAAATGGGGCGTTGATAAAGACAACGCCCCAAGCAAAGTTTTCAAAACTTTGTGAAGGTGGGATCATGACTATATCAACGCCTGGGTGTCCGGCGTTAACTTTACGTACGCCCCATCCAGGCGGACATTATACCAACGCCCCATCCAGGCGGACATTATACCAACGCCCCATTCAGGCGGACATTATACCAACGCCCCATCCAGGCGGACATTATACCAACGCCCTGCATCAGGCGTTAACTTTACGAACGCGCGGCTACAGGCGGACATTATACCAACGCCCGTCGGGTAGGCGGACATTATATAAACGCCCGACTATATTTGGATTTGGTCTTAATCGCCGACCAAATTTGGTCCGAGTTTTACTCTTTGATCAAATTTTGATCGATGGTCCGTCCCACTACGCCAGCCCACTCGACACCAAATTTGGGTTTAGTCGTCCACTTCAGTTGCTCTTAGGTGCCTCAACGTCCTTTCTCCACGAAAAAATCTGGTTGAAGCATATTTATATACTTACAAAAACGGATGTAAGACCACAGGATTCATATGAAATCTGATTGAAATGTGTTCTCCTGAACTACTGAACTCTTTAATGTGAAATCAAAGTAGAAATGTCTGAAATTACTGTATGAAACCAACCAATCGTGTTCGTCTCCAACGAGTCTCTCCCTTCTAGCAACACTAACTTATAACTCCAAAAAACTGCTTTCCCCCTATAAAATATACTCCAAAATCTTGGTAGATTGCAGTACTTGTCAACAATCTTTTGACAATTAAGATCAAAGTTTCAGTAACTTTTCAACAGTATCATCTAATTCGTCTTACTCGCACCTACTTATTTCAGTGCCCAATACGTATGAGCCTAGTGTATTGTTGTGTTTCGATAATGTATGAAAGAGGAATGAACTGCGACCTAAAGAATTCTATTTCGTCAATCTTAAGGCCCCCCATGCATAAAAAAAGATCTAGTTAAAGAAGGTTCTACTAGTACAGATGTACAAAGAACTCAATGGGGACAAGTGGTACACAAACTTTACTGTTTGGTGAACACAAAAGGTTAACTGAATCACGAAAGAGAGAAATAGAAAAAAACAAGCTAGCCAAGAAAACCAACAACGCGACAAAGAGTTTAGCGTTCTGTTCTGCTAACAAATTTTGAATTCAGAATATCACCATTTAAAGATTTTACTATAAAATGACAAAGCAAAAATAATTCCACAAATTCACATGTGAACATAGACATTTATATATGTGTTTGAAGTTAGTAAAATTTTGTACTTTTCTCTGATAGTTGGGCGTGAGAGTTAAATAGGAAGTGCTAGACCTACCGAGTAACACGTGGCACGAAGAATCCCGATAGGGAAACCAACGGTTGAGATGAAACTTCTAAACATTTGGATTGGCAATGGTGTTATGGGGTCCCGTTTGTATTACACGTGGGATATGAATCGGGATGTTTTACCTGGCGAGATTGGAGTATACCCAGATTAATTGGGATACATTCATTTTGTTCCCATCCAAACTTGTAGGTTAAGGGGTGTCTAAAAGGTGTTAAAAGACCAAATCGCCCCAAAAAAAAACCATGCCGACCAAAAACTCATTCAAAAGAATTTCAAAACTTTTCCCAAGACTCCAACTATGAAACCAAATCAGAAGAAGAAGAAAAAAAAAACAAAATGGATTATACGGGTTTTGAGATTGGGTATGATTCTGTACCCAATCTCAAATCATGTATGATTCAACATTTTTATCAACAGTCGGCACAATATCGTTTTGTCGACCTTGCCGACTTGTATTAGTCCGCAGCTTCCTAGGTTGAATATCCTGCCGACTTTTCATCTCTGAAATTAGCGTTTTACAGGGCCGGCACGATGTTCATCCTTGTACCTTGCCGACTATATTTTAGTCGGCAGGTTATGAAATTAATACCTTGCCGGCTAATCATGCATTTGTAACACCTTTCTCTGTCTTCAAACAATCCTACAGTCGGCATGGTATTTTTTGTCGACCTTGCCGACTATAAGGTTGTCGGCAAGGTAAAAAATCAACAAGATGTCGACTAGTGAAACATTTACAACAGTCTCCTGTGTGTCAAAAATATTAAAGTCGGCATCTTCTTCATTCACCGACCTTGCCGGCGGGATATAATCGGCATGTTATTCATCCGTAGACCTTGCCGGTCAGATAAAGTCGGCATGTTCTTCATTCGTCGATCCTGCTGACTTTTCATAGTTTCAAAACTGGAAGTTTTGATTTCTTCTTTAATTTTGAGTATGATTTCATACATTAGCTTTGGAATCCCCTTTTTAGAAGTGTTTGGGTAGTATGTTTTCATTTCCGTTGCAAAAAAAAATTCTCAAAACAAATTTTTTTTCATCAAAAATCTTTCCACATGAGTTCAATCAAAAACAAAATTTCATAACTTAAATTCATAAGTTTTAATCTTCTTCATTAATTATTTTAAACTCAATTGATTAACCTAATCAGATTTTTTTAGTGTTAATTAAACAAGGATATATTAGTCATTTAGAAAATACATGGTTAAGGGGTGGCTTGGTTTTACTTCATAATGATCAGATTTTGTCTCATTAGATATACCCCAATTAATTTGGATACCCCAGTCATGCCAGGATGTTTTACTCGGTCAACTTATCATTTCCAGAGTTAAATGGCATTTGTGATTTTTTTCCAAGTACTAGGTGACGTAGGCTCAAAGACGAGACCAACCAAAAACTCATAAGTTTGATGAATCCAATGATGAGGTGGTCTTTATTAAGTCTTACTGTTTGGAAGTCTGATTTTGCAAAATGAGGTCAAAGAGAAGTAGCAGCAACAGCAAGAGCCAAGGGAGACAAGGTCGGGGTAGGCGACCGAAGCCTAAAAAGTCTTCACCTACTCCTTCCCACGTAATACGTCCATCTTTTAATACTGTTTTATCTGCGACTTCCTAACCGTTTCGTGCCCGTTAATATCTTGTCGTCAACTATCTGGTGATTCTGGTCCTTCTTTTAAATGTACAAATGTGGTGGTGGATTTCTACCTTATTTACAACAAGTGTGCTGGTGAAATAGTACCCATCGTATCATGACCTCATCCGGTGAAAGCATAACACTGAAATCTCTAAATCTACCAAAAACTAAAAATTTTAATCAATGGGGATTAGTCCAGTTGACCAGAGGTTGAGCTCCCGAATTATAAGTTAGAGGTTCAGTTTCCCAGTTGAAACTGAAAATACCGTAATGTAATAAATCTAATAGCGTGCTCGAATACATATCTAGAAGTAGCTTTTTGAATTTTAGAAATTAAAAAAAAAAACAGTTTGGATATGAAATCCAGAATGACTTATAAAAGCAGAAAAATAGACTTTTTGTAAAACAAAATATCTGGACTTCTGACTTCTGCTTCTGGGCCAGAAGCATAATTATATCTAAATGCGCTATAAATATAATTATGACTCTTTATAAGCTTCTTTTGATTTATTGCATCTAAAACACAGTAATTAAATAAATCAAAAACAATAATTATTGTTCTCCATGTAAGAAAAATTAACATCACCACTTACATTTACATTAGCTACTATGTGCATCTGATACTGTCATTTGAGACTCTGGACCAGTTAGCTACTATGTGTCTTTCAAAATGTATTATGGGGGTATGCCGCCAAGCAAATGGTCCCACCTGAATAAGGTAACATCACTGTTACCCTGACTAGGAAATAATAGTCCATGATTGCATCATGGGTCGGCTGCCAACATAAAGTTGGTGTGCCAGAGAAAAAACATCTTTGTTTTTGAGAGAACGCTTCTCCTTCTAGAGAAGATTTGTCCCGCATGGCTTTCTTTCTATCAGGATCCACAGTGTTTGTGATCCCAAATCTCTGCCGCGCCTTTGGCCCGTTAATTAGTCATTTGAAAGCCGCCTAAAATCTTATTTTATGCCTACTTTCTGGAAAGTTCTGCCACTAGGTGCAGTCGCCACTGTTGCGTTTACCAATGACAACGGGCCAGTTTTGGGGCAGTGCTGCATAAAAAGGGAAAAGAAGGTGCAGTGCTTCTTGGGATATTACCTTTGTGATTCCAGAGTCCAGACGGCCCTTTTTGAGAATTGGGGTTTAGAATATTACACATTAATGTGGAAATTTAGCAGCTATTGTCCTTTTTTTTTAAAAAAAAATCCTTTATTTATTTGACAAAATTTTATTTGACTAAAATGTATATGCTAAAATTTAGCATCTCACAAGGTTTGCCATTATCTTAACTTTGAAAAATGGTAATTTCGGTTATCAAAATGTGTTTCGTACGACTAAAGTACAACATGCAATTAGGTAATTTACAACTTTCACCTAAAACAATAGTAGTATACATAAATGTAAGTGGATTTAGGCTAAGTCTTATGGGGTAGATTTGGTTTTTACATTAGATAAAAAGCGTTGCAAATTCTTCTCAAAGCATTGTCTATTCTTCAACACTACTTCTCTTTCCAGATATATCTCGAATGTCAACTAGTAGCGAGATAGTTTCGATGTTCCATTCAGCGCAAACAAAATTCAACCTTTTGCGGAATGGTTCAACGAGATTGTTTTATTTATTTTTTTTGGTCTGATGGCTGCGTTGGTTGCATTGTTCCGTTCAGTGCGACTAAATTCTAGTTTTCGCGGAATGGTACAACACATCTAGATGCTAGATTGGAATGACCATATGACTTGGGTGGGTATTCTAGCTGACGTGAACTTCCAATCTAGATGCTAGATTGGAAGGCCATAAGACTAAGCCTTAGAAGCAAGATTAAGGGATGTCAAAAATAGATAAAATTACGAAATTATCCTTGTAGATTCTAATTAAAATGAACCCAATTTATTTTCTAATATCAGTTTTATTCTCTTCTTCTGCTTCGTACTCTACCCTAACAACGAATTGGTCCTCTCTCCATCCATCTCCATCAATCAAACGAAAAATACTCGTCGTAATCGTCGATTCGAAAATTTCATTGTGATTAATCTTCAAACATGTAGAAACGTATAAAACACACTAAGAGAAAACCTAATTGTGATGACCCTAATATTGGAAAGACTATGCATGCGCAACAATACAAGCGGGAAAAAAAATCAGTGGGTGAAGAAAAAATCTATGAAAGCGAAGAAACTGAAGAAATGACGAGATTGAGAAAGTAAGTGATTACACAGACTCAATCCAATACCTTAATTTGTTGTTTGAATGTCAAATTAGGTCTGAAAAATCGAAATTGTTGAATTGCAGTTATGCGTCGTCAAGGTATCTCTTCGTCTACCTTGACAACTTTTGATGTTTAGTTTTAGTCGTCATCTTCTTGGGATGAATATCGTGACTATTTTTCATCTCTGAAAGTCACATTCACAGGGTCGTCATGATGTTCATTCCAAAACCTTGACGACTAGTAGATGACTATGATTAGTCGTCAGGTTATGCAAATCTAAATCATGCCGACAGAAACTTGTTTTCTTGTGTTCCATTTTGTAATTAGGCGTCAAGGTTTTGAAAACCTAACTTGCTGACTAGGTTATGGTCGTCAGTATGATATATTTTCGACCTTGACGACCAACAACTACCAAAATTCAATGTTTTATGTGTCTATTTTTTCTATTGGTCGTCATGTTTGTAAAACTATAACCTTGACGACTAAGTCCATAAGATAGTTAGTCGTCATTATGCTTGACTATCGACCTTGACGACTAATTGCAATGTAATGTAACTGTTTTTGAGTTTGTAGTTTGTATATGCAATTTTAATTGACTCCTTGTATATTATGTTGTTCTTTAGGCTCCAAAACGTAAAGCAGGGAAAGAAACATGATACTCCTCATTCAAAACCTCCTCGCAAAGGCGACAAACTCTTGACATCAACACTTATAGGGGAATTTTTGGAGACGGGAACACTTAAAATACGTGAACAAAACGACACTCAGCTATCATCACCTGAAGAACAAAGTGATTCTGATAAAACTGACGGAGACCAATCAATTCCACCTGGTAGAGGAGGTAAGGATAATGATGATCAAGGAATATCGACTGCTAGAGGAGGTAAGGATGATGATGATCAAGGAATTCCAGCCGTTAAGGAGGTAATGATGATCAGGAGGATGACGACGAGGATGACTATGGGATTCATGATGATAAAGGTGATAGAGAAGGTGAAGGTCTTTAAAAAAATAACGAAGAAGACGAAGTTCTTGAAGAAGGTAATGGTCTAGAAAAAGGGGTTCATGTTTAACTAGTAGCATAAACTTCAACTGCAAAGAAGGATAAGAAACCAAATAAACCTTTGATTTCTACATGCCGCTCCCGCACATGAAGATGATTGAATAACCATGTGATCCACTCCTTGGGTTACCCGAAGATGGTTGACTTGTGCTCTTCAAATACAAAGACTTGTGGGTATATCAAATCTATTGTACGATTGTAAGTTATCTCGATCTCACTTTTTGTTATTTAGTTATTCTCTATAATTTGCTAGCGATGTTGTGTTTGTACTTTTTTTGTTATTGTGTTGTGTGTTTATGGAACTAAAAATAGGATCATAAGAATGTTTTTTAGTTATACTCTTATGAAGACTTGGCCAATAAAGAAGGAATATCAGGCTGTGAAAGATATTGTCAAAAACACTGGGCTGTGGCCCGCGGTGAAGACTTTAGCTGTTGGGTATGACAAATTTTCCATATTTGCATTCTATGAGAGCTTTTATGGGGACACAAGTATAACTCTCTTCCCATTCGGAGAGATGACGGTCACTCCGGAAGATTGTCAGCAAATTTTAGGCCTCGAGGTTGATGGGAAATCCACCCAATACGGGTTAGATAATGGTATTCCCTGGGAGGATCTTCACAAATTGATCAAAAACTTGTTTGGTTTGGAAATAAAGAACTCGGAGTATATGTTTATTGTTAACGAAGATTATAAAAGCAAGAAGTTTAAGCGGAAGATGTTGAGGAACACATACAGTAAGATCGCTGACATATCTGAAATGAAGGAAATTAATGGGAACCTAAGTCTATTCTAGGAAATTCAACTGACTTTGTCATTTATGTTCGCCGAATTGTGTAGTTAGTATTCTGTATGATTGATTTTACCATACTTTTTGCTGGCATAGATTTTGATATATGAGAATTTCGATTCCTTAGTGAAATCCAATTCCAACATCGAAATCAAGGCTTATTTGCCGAACGACAAATGAAAAGGACGTAAGTAAAAATTCACCATCTGCTAGGAGAAGGATATGCCTCAAAGCTGATCACATGCGAGTTTCTTTGGACAACATGACTGCGAAAAGGATGTATAACAGATTTGTAAGTTGATTTTATACTTATCCAGCAAAGAATAATTTTTAACCACACCCATTTAAACTTGTCGATCCATAATGTGTACGTAAGTATTTTTTAGAGTTTCTTTTAAATAAGTCGAGTTGTATGACCTTTCATTATAACAACACTAATAAAGTAAGTTTCTGTTTTTGATTTTGTAGGAGAAAGTCGTAAAAGGCACTACTTGGAGGAAAAGAGAGAAGCACTCACATATGATAAAAGTTATCATTTCATGAATTCTAAAATTTCATAGTTTTACCTAGACTATATATCTGGTTTCTCTAAGGAGGACGCAGATTCCTCCAATGAAAATTGAGACTTTCATAGGTTTTTGATTAGATTTAATGGGTATATATCTATGTAAGCCTTCACGAGACTATAACTCGTCCACTATATGGTCGCATAAGAGTTAAAAGGCTTGATGCACATGCTAAGTGGATCCGCAATATCTACGGAAGTGAGTTATACTTTAGAATGTGTAAGAGAATTCTCGGTTCAACCCGCTAAGCGTTGGTATGTCAAGGTTGG
This sequence comes from Papaver somniferum, assembly GCF_003573695.1. Taxonomy (NCBI): domain Eukaryota; kingdom Viridiplantae; phylum Streptophyta; class Magnoliopsida; order Ranunculales; family Papaveraceae; genus Papaver; species Papaver somniferum. The sequence goes on from NC_039359.1 coordinate 135,412,785, forward strand.
TTGTCATATTTTAGTATCAAAACTCAAAAGTCGCATGATTAGAATCACTGGAGTCAACTCCGTTAGGTTAGACTAAAAAATCTAGAAATATTGAGACATACAAGTATTACTTTGAAGACCTAGAAATTATGAAGACGTATCGGCACCAGTGAACGCATCGTCCCTCTACTTGAAGTTAGTAATACAAGACTTGACTTGTTTCCATTTCTATATCGTTTCTTTCAAGTCATTTTGATTTAAAACATAACATGCGAAATTATACATGAAATTCTAGTATTAGAAACTTGATCATCTTATTATGATCAAAGTGTCAAGAGAAGAGTATACAAGTTGTTTTACAACTCAGGTATATTGAATCACGAAGTATAATGCTTATCTTTTGAACTTCGTAATTGCGACATAGACACAATCTTTGTAACTTGTTTACCAGATAACGTAATAACCTTAGGATTGATTTCATGCCTACAAAATTATGTTTGATTAAATGAGTTTAGGAAGGTAGATTTACGAACTTGTTTCGTGGTTGAAAGAAATCAATATGATTGGTGGTCCAATTTTCATCGAAGATATAAGGAAGGACCGATCCCTACTTATGTTAGGAACCATGATAGTACCGATCCTTACCAATGTTGGGAGTCAAGGTAGTACCGATCCTTACCATAAACAAACCAGTAAAAATTCAAACACAATCCCAAAAAACTCGGTGAAACTCGGTTTTCCTTGGTAAAATACGGTTTTCCTTGGAGAAGTACACGCCAATACTCTTTCCTCGATGAGGACTTCATAATCGACTCGACCAAGCAGGGACCGGAAAGTACTCACGAGTAATTCGAACGAGTTTGTTGAGTCTGACTATGTACGTAGTTCAAGATTCATGAGTACCAAATTCTTGCAAAGAACTCATATTTTAATATATGAAGTTGTCTTAGTTATCTTCACCTCATTAATAAGTTATGGGTTTACATGTTTCTAATGTTGAATTCATAGTTGTTTTCGATATATTTCTTATACACTACTTATTATTACTCTTATTTTATTTTATTTGTTTTAATTAAGTGAATCATCCCAATAAGTGTGAAATGGTTATAAAAGAGCTAAGAAGTGAAATATTGAAATTCCTAGCTATGCAAGACCAAGAGAAGTGGAATAAATGTGATCAAAACGAGCAACAAACGTCAAAAAATAAAAGAATAACCAAAAAGAAAGAATTTGAACCGTAAAATCAACATGTCTCCACCTTTATCTTTTAGAGAATATAATTTCAACAGAGGAAAAAAATGAGGTCATTCCCGCTGGGGATGAAGAAATTATGGACAAAATAGCCGAGAAAAGAGACATGTTTCCATAACGTTTTGGTCGGGACGATTTGAGAAATTTGACTATGCCAACATGGTCATAGAAACCGTGCTGACTGTATCAACTTTTCAGGCAGAGATTTTGAGTTTGTATAATCGGTGGAGTCGTAAGAATTGACCACGCTAACTATAGCAAACTTGCTGGGTCTGTTTGGACATATTTTTGACTTCTAAATTGAAGAAAATTGGCCCCAATAGGATTACAAGTCCTAGAAGTGAATGCTAGATTCTAAAAGAGAATATTTTTACAATACAAGAAGAAAGAAGCTAAGACTTGGATATTGTACTTCATCTTCTAGATTCTAGGATTTTCTTACTTGCTTTCTTATATATATATATATATATATATATATATATATATTGTTCATGAATTTTGGGAAATCCGTAATGAACTAATTCTTCCTAATTGGTTAGAGATGTATTTCGAAGTCTGAAAACATCGAAACATTATTATGAATGTTCATAATCTCTTTAATGTCGTTTATGATAACATCATGTATCTGATTGAATGCTTGTTTATTTAAGTGATGAATTAGATTAACATGTGTTCATATCTGTAACTAAACTAGGGTTTGAGATCCGTAAATATCGAAAAATCTTTGTTACCAGTAGCATAACATAGTTTTTAATAGCGATATGTTGCCATGCAATTATGTGTAAAAGCTTAATTATATCCAAGTGGCTTTTGCACTAGATTGCTTGAAACAACCTCAAGTCACAAAAATTATTGCTCCTATTGGGTTAATCATGATTATCTCTTGTGCCAAGTTATTTAGTGAAAATGATTCTTTTTGTGGCTCTTGCACCTTTTATAATGTAAGGAGATTTGATGGAGTAATTCTACAGTACAATGCTATAGAGTTACTGGTATTCAAAGAGGATAAATGTTGAGCATGATCGGTTGATAACATGTTGGATGACGGAAGATGACTTCTCTAACCGCTAGTCAGGCTGCATATGGTGTGGTTCAGTTTGCTTTCCAACTCAACCAAAATCGAAACCGATGAATTCGGTTTTAATGATTTGTTAACCGATGTTACCATTTGGCACATTTGATTCGGTTCTAAATTGAGTCGAATCAATTCTGTTTATTACCATTGGTAAATCGATAAGAATTTGAACTTTCAAGTTTGTTAGAGAAGAAGAATACACGTAGTGACCAGAAAGATGAAACTCATAGTGAATATTTTTAGCAAATTTGAATGTAATGAGTATGAGATTATTTTGAGAAAAATTTAAAAGAAAATAAATTGTTTCGACTGATTTGATATTAGATGGAAAAAATGGTAAGTATCAGGGTTATAATTTTAACATCCATGGTAGCAATCTACTAAGATCTAACGATCCTTATTAATCGGTTTAAACCGATGGTTTCGGTTTGGTTTTTGGATAAATCAAAACCGAACAGAATATGCCGCTTTTCTATAATCTAAAAATCGATCGATTACCATTAAGTTCATGGTTCAATTCGGTTTTAGTCATAAATAATTTCGTTCAAGATTCTCAGTTTTATCCATTTGCAATATTCACCACTTTTTAACAGTTCATAATAAAAATTTCCTTGCTTAAATAAATCACGAACAAAAATCCCATGTCTAGATAATTATCCGAAAATAATTAACATATCTCAAGTCTTCCACATATGACCATTTTTTAACTTAAATTTCCCCTTTTTTTCCCATAATTTTTCTTAAAGAATAACTGTGCAATTGGATTTTAGGGTGTCGTCACTTGAGCACTAATGCACTATGGTCTATATTGCTAGAAGCACACAATACACTGCCTTAGGTAACCCTTCAATAAACTAACGCGATTCTGTGACTTCTGTCTCTTCGAGGAAACAGAAGGATTTGGGCACGTTTAGTTTTGTTTGGACTTAGTTTTAGTTAGCCACCATTTTGGGTGCACTGGTCAAGGGTGTCGGCCCATAAAACAAACTTGTGAAGACCACTTTCCCTTTCATCTCCTCATATTCCCAAATCCCAATCACAAAACTCTACTTATAATTTCTCTCCTTCCACACATCTTTCCCACAATCCCCATTTCCACACCCCCTATTTAAAGCAAAAAGAGAAACACTAAGCAAAATATTATGAGAAGGAGAGCTATTCTTCAAAACAGCAACAAGCAGCTCTGAACAACAAAAACTTAAGAACTGGTCCTTGAGTTTGCTTACCATCTCAGCCTTCTTCAACAACTCTCTAGAATTCAACTCATTACCTAAAAACATTTATGTTTTATAAAGACTGGGTTTCTTGATTCTGAGCTTTCAACAACCCAAACAAAGTACATTCTCAGAGTTAATTCTTTGAATTCGTTTTCTGAAAGGTGAGAATTAAATTGGATAAAGATGGACGGATTAGGGAGAAGTATAAGTAGGAGTATGAGCAGAACGAATTGGGGAATGGAAGATGTGTTTTCAAGATCATCAATGTCAAATAGGCATGTGAATGATGATGAAGAAGCATTAAGATGGGCAGCTTTAGAGAAATTACCAACTTATGATCGATTAAGAACTAGTATTTTACAATCGTACGTCGATAATGAACAACAACAACATCAGAATCAGAATAATCGACAGCAGGTTGTTAATAAAGAAGTTGATGTTCGTAATTTGGATGTTAATGAGAGATTAGCTTTTATTGAGAGGATTTTTAAAGTTGCCGAAGAAGATAATGAAAAGTTCTTGAAGAAATTCCGAAATCGTATCGACAAGTAAGTCCATTTTCCAATTCTTTGTTAGAATTTCTTTGATCGGCAAAAAGAAATTTCATTATTTTTTCTTAAAAAAAATAAATCGTATTTTCCATTTTACTAGATAATTTTTTTTAAACATTTCTAACTATGATAAAATCTGCAATGGGTGATATGATTATTGCCAAACATGTTACAAAAACGTGTTGAAACGATCAAAGTATATACTGTTTGAGATGGTTTATCAGAATTCATTGACTAATTAAGAAGCTTCTTTGTATCATTTTAGGGTTACTTTATGATAATCATCTTTTCTTATTTTATTCTGGCACATTATCATCATCTTCTTGTGTTTTTATTGTAATGGTTGGAGTTGTTGTATGTCTTTTTTTCTTTTTAATTTTTTTTTGGTTTTCTTAAATAAGTGCGTATTAGGTGCTAGTCTTTTTCATGAAATGCATGAGTCATTTTTGCATTTTTTTTGAGCATAAATATACACATTTTATAATGGATATATATCTGGTGCTCGAACTCAGGTCACTAGTATTATCCTGTAAATTAATTATTATTAGTATTTTTGATCACATATTATGCAATTTTCAACACGTTATGTGGCATATTCAAGCTTTCACAGACTGTTCTTGAACTGAAAATCCAACTCTTATCTGCTTCATTTTCCAAGTTAGGTGACCTTGACAAAAATTGAGCATTAATAATTAAATTTTGTTTTCCACCCTGAGGCCCCTTTACAACTTGTGTTAATTTTAATGTTCTTTACTAATTATGGACAAGACCTAGTCAATGCGAGTTAACCGAGTCAATGACAAGCTCGAAAGATTTGATTAACTGATGATTTTTGGTGGAAATGCAGGGTTGGAATCAAGTTACCAACAGTGGAAGTAAGATATGAGCATTTAAGAATTGAAGCAGATTGCCATGTTGGAGGTAGAGCACTTCCAACATTGATAAACACAGCAAGAAACATAGCTGAATCGGCTCTTGACACAGTTGGAATCAGTTTGACTAAAAGAACCAAGCTCACTATTCTTAAAGATGCCTCTGGAATTCTAAAACCTTCAAGGATGACACTCTTGTTAGGTCCTCCGTCGTCCGGTAAAACGACTTTGTTACTCGCGTTAGCCGGAAAGCTCGATCCTGGTCTAAAGGTGTGTGATCCTAAGTAGTAGTTGCATGCTCATTGACCTAGCTGTTGACTCAAATAGTCAAATGTGTTATTTTTACTGAAGTGTGATTGTTTTTTAATTAACAGGTAAAAGGAGAGATAACTTTTAATGGGCATAAACTCAAAGAATTTGTACCGCAGAAAACCTCAGCTTATATCAGTCAAAATGATGTTCATATTGGAATAATGACTGTTAAAGAAACTTTAGATTTCTCGGCAAGATGTCAAGGGGTTGGATCACGATACGGTAAATTTTATTTCAAAATTTCTTAATACAAAATTCATTCTGTCATTTTACTTAAAATTTTGATTTTAACCATAACGGACATTGTGTAAACAGATTTGTTAACGGAGTTGGCAAAGCGAGAAAAAGATGCAGGGATATTCCCTGAGGCCGAAGTTGATCTCTTCATGAAGGTGATAAAAATGCAAGTTTCAGGAAATTTACTGGCTTCAATAAAGTTATTTACTGCAGAAAACTAAATTAACTGTCTTTTTTATCAGGCCACAGCAGTTGAAGGAGCTGAGAGCAGTCTTATAACTGATTACACTCTAAAAGTAAGTTTGTTAAATTAATCTTCATTATGTTAGTATCCAATTATTCCAAATATTTTGAAAAATGTATTCAAACATTTAAGACTTTTGAAACATAGCATGATTTGACAATTTCAATTTCAGACTTGAAGTTGTATTTTTCTCTGAATTTGCGTACTTAGTAAATTTCCAAGCTCTTTCCATGGTTTGGTTGAAAAGGATAATTTGGACCCTACCCTCCTTGTCTTGAAGCATAAAAAAGTTGGTGAACAAACTGATTTTCTCACTAAATCATCTTCAGCCACCAATTATAATTCTTTATATTACAAATTTTATCATATTATACGATAATATTATCAAAAATAAAATTATTTAAAAATATCACTTTTCCTGAAATGGGCAATAATTCACATTATAATTTTTCTAATGTGCTTAAAATTTTACAGTTACTGGGGCTAGAAGGGTGCAGGGATATCATCGTCGGAGACGAAATGATTCGAGGAATATCCGGCGGCCAAAAAAAGCGAGTAACTACAGGTTCATTTTCTTCCTACTTCCACATTTTTCCTTTTATGATAAATAAATAAACTTTACAGTAGACAGAAAATAATTCTTTTTTCCACAAATTAAGATTAAAGAAGTGTAAAATGGAAGTCTAGTTGGAGAGATTCGACAGAATACTAAAATAATAATGAAATCTTAGGACTAAAAATACAATAAAACAAGAACAACCACTCATGATAGCTAGCTGCTCCACTTTAACGAAAGTTTTTCTTTTTGCAAGGAAACTTTAACTAAAGTCCTCAAAACATTATCAAAAATCATGGAGCATGATGGCAGAATATTGCTGGTCATTTGGTTTTTGGGACCCCATTGTGACATATATATATAGATTAGGAGAAGTGGGTTGATTAGGCACTGGATTAAGATTTAATCAAACTTTAATCTAATTATAATCTTAGAGTAAATTTCAGGAAAATCAAAAATAAATGTGGGGTTTTCCTTTCAAAAGCGACTTGTTGCGCAGTTTGCCGTCTGTTTATCCACTAATACGACGTAATTCATTTTGTTATCTGAAGCACGATGTTATAATAAAGAAGTTAAATAATTTTGAAAGTGATGGTAATTGTAATATGATTCAGAAACTCGTCAGCACCAAATTCTTTAACAATAATAAAAAAAAATGTTAAGTAACTAAAAAAATAAATAAATTAACTAAATAAATTTCAACATTTTACAGGGGAAATGATAGTAGGGCCAACAAAGACATTGTTTATGGATGAGATATCGACAGGGTTGGACAGTTCAACAACATTTCAGATAGTCAAGTGTTTGCAACAAATTGTGCATTTGACTGAGGCCACCATTTTGATGTCACTGCTTCAGCCTGCGCCTGAGACATTCGACCTATTTGACGACATTATTTTGTTATCCGAAGGTCAGATTGTTTACCAGGGTCCACGTGAACACGTTGTCGAGTTCTTCGAATCATGTGGCTTCCGGTGTCCTGAAAGGAAGGGTACTGCTGATTTCCTTCAAGAGGTAACATCAAGGAAAGATCAAGAACAATATTGGGTAGACAAGAATAAACAGTACAGGTACATACCTGTTAGCGAATTTGCAAACCGGTTCAAGAGGTTCCACGTTGGTCTACGTCTAGAGAACGAGCTATCAATCCCATACGACAGGAGCGTCAGCCACAGAGCAGCTTTAATCTTCAACAAAGATTCAGTCCCTACTAAAGAACTTCTCAGAGCAAATTTTGCTAGAGAATGGCTTCTTCTACAAAGAAACTCATTTGTGTATGTTTTTAAGACAGTTCAAATCATCATAGTTGCCCTCATTACGTCCACCGTGTTCTTAAGGACTAGAATGAAAACAAGGAACCAAGAGGATGGTGGACTCTTTATCGGTGCTCTCATCTTTGGCATGGTCACTAATATGTTTAATGGGTTTGCTGAGCTCTCACTAGTCATTGGCAGACTTCCAGTGTTTTACAAGCATAGAGATCTATTGTTCTATCCAGCATGGACATACACTCTCCCCGACTTCCTACTGAAAATCCCAATTTCAGTACTTGAGTCCCTAGTTTGGATGATCATGACCTATTTCACCATTGGGTTCGCCCCCGAAGCTAGCAGGTACTAAACCTGAACAACATCTTAGAAATTCATTTTCCAGTCTGACAATGCAGATTTTTCTGTTTGATGGTGCTGATTCTTTAACTCTTTGCAGGTTTTTCAAGCAATTCTTGCTCGTATTCTTGATTCAACAAATGGCTGCTGGACTTTTCAAAGCCACTGCCGCAGTGTCAAGGAGTATGATGATTGCTAATACTGGAGGAGCTCTTTCTCTTCTTCTCATCTTTCTACTTGGTGGTTTTATCCTTCCTCAGAGTAAGTGAATTCTTATTTATCATTATTCATTATGATTTATAAAACTACATACAAATTTACTTAGTATTTGCATTATGTTTTCCCTTCTTTTTGCAACAGACTTGATTCCAAAATGGTGGATTTGGGGTCACTGGGTCTCGCCTCTTTCTTACAGTGTGAAAGCATTGGCAGTTAATGAGATGTTTGCCCCTAGGTGGATGAACCAACTGGTAGGTTGCCTATTAGTTTATGTTCATAGTCAAAACATATACAAGTACATTCCATTTTCGGTTGAAAAGCAAGATGTGGTTTCCAATAAGTATGTGAATGAAATTTACAGGTAGACGGCGTTCCGTTGGGCATCCAAGTACTTAGGAACTTCGCTATCTACCCAGTGGAATATTGGTACTGGATTGGTGCTGCTGCCCTTTTCGGGTTCACTGTTCTATTTAACATTATCTTCACGTTAGCGCTAATGTACCTCAATCGTAAGTGCTTTCTCATATCTTTGGAATGTTCAACTGTGCACCATTTTGAATTGGATTATCCAAAATCAGTAATGTTTACTTGGATCAATTTCGTGTGTAATTCATGCAACAGCTGTTGGGGGACCTCAAGCTATAATAAGTGATGAAACAGCTGACGAAATGGAAACAATCCCTGAAGGAACAAAAGAAGAACCAAGGCTCAAACCATCACGGTCTAAAATTGATGCGGTACCTAGATCTCTGAGGGAAGCCGATGGAAACAATTCGAGTAAGTACCAAAATGACTAGATTTATGAGAAGAACTTCATATACAAATTCTCATGCATAAAAATGATTTTCCACTTTTTCAGGAGAGATGGCACTACAAAGAATGAGCAGTGTAATGAGGTCGCATGGGAATGGTAGTAGACATGTTGATTCTTTTGACGGAGCGAACGGTGTTGCTGCAAAGAAAGGAATGGTTCTTCCATTCACACCTCTAGCCATGTCCTTCAACGCCGTAAATTACTTTGTTGACATGCCTCCTGTAAGACTAATATTTTCTGACAACTCTTAAAACTCTTTGATCTTCAAAGTTAAAAACTTAAAATGAATAAACTCTGACAAGAAATTTCAAATTTAACAGGAAATGAAAGCTCAAGGAGTTCCAGAAGACAGATTACAACTACTAAGAGAAGTGACTGGAGCTTTCAGGCCTGGTGTCCTAACTGCACTGATGGGAGTTAGTGGAGCAGGAAAAACAACACTCATGGATGTTCTTGCCGGACGAAAAACTGGTGGTTACATTGAAGGAGATGTCAGAATTTCCGGGTACGTCAAGAATCAAGAGACTTTTGCAAGGATTTCAGGATACTGTGAACAAAATGATATCCACTCTCCACAAGTTACTGTCAGAGAATCCTTAATCTATTCTGCTTTTCTACGTCTCGACAAGGAAATCAAGGCAGAGGATAAGATGGTAAGATAGCGTTCTTTTTATTTCAGCTTGTAATTAAGCTTTAACCTTAATGTCGAGCACCAGATTTAAATTTAACCTTTCGAATGTGTCACAGATCTTCGTTGATGAGGTAATGGACCTTGTAGAACTTGAGAATTTGAAGGATGCTATAGTTGGGCTTCCAGGAGTTTCAGGACTTTCAACAGAGCAGAGAAAGAGACTGACAATAGCCGTGGAGCTTGTTGCTAATCCTTCTATTATATTCATGGACGAACCAACTTCTGGTCTTGATGCAAGGGCAGCTGCTATTGTTATGAGAGCTGTTAGAAACACGGTTGATACTGGACGGACAGTTGTCTGTACAATTCATCAACCTAGCATTGATATCTTTGAATCTTTCGACGAGGTAACTAGCTTCTCTCTCATTGAAGCTTTCTCTCAAGTTCTCTCTCAAGAATTTGTAATCTAATGAAATGCATTTTTTTGCAACAGCTTTTATTGATGAAGCGAGGAGGTCAAGTTATTTATGGTGGACCTTTGTGCAAGCATTCACATAAGATTGTTGAATACTTTGAGGTATTCAGATGCTTCATTTCTCCGTAACTTTGTTATAGATATGCAATTTACAGTGTGCTTAATGTCGGCCTCCAATTCTCATTTACCTCAGGCTATTCCTGGCGTTCCAAAAATCAAAGAGAAGTACAACCCTGCAACATGGATGCTGGAAGTAAGCAATAATGCAGCTGAAGTTCGTCTTGGAATGGATTTCGCTGAGCACTATAGATCATCTGCATTGTTTGGGTAAGTCAAAAGAAAAGTTACAACACTGAATTTTATGCTGTTCATCACATGGTTCAAGCTGAAATCTAATATAATTTACTAAATTGGATTCTGAACAGACGAACCAAGGAAATGGTGAAGGAGCTAAGCACACCACCCCCAGGATCAAAAGATCTTTATTTTCCTACTCAATATTCTCAATCAACATGGGGTCAGTTCAAATCTTGCCTTTGGAAACAATGGTGGACTTACTGGAGAAGTCCGGATTATAACCTTGTCAGATACTTCTTCACCTTGGCTGCTGCTCTCTTGCTCGGGACAGTCTTTTGGCAGGTTGGAACCAAAAGGTATGCATGAGTCCACATATCTCTATTGGCCCAACTTTAAACACAGAAAAAAGATACATAGGAGTTAAGTGGTAACGTGCCTGTGTACTGGAGCTAAACTTGTACTGTTTCTATGACATAGGGATTCCTCAACCGATCTGAATATCATTGTTGGCGCCATGTATGCTGCTGTATTGTTTGTTGGTATCAATAATTGTTCGACCGTGCAACCAATTGTTGCTATCGAAAGAACAGTTTTCTATCGAGAAAGAGCTGCAGGAATGTACTCAGCACTACCATATGCCATTTCACAGGTAATTTGGTGTCCAAAAGCCAAAATAGCTTATGTTCAACTTTTAGGCGTAATTCTGCTAAGATTTTGATGTTGCAATGCAGGTTGTTACTGAAATACCTTATGTATTGGTGCAAACTACATATTATACACTTATTGTGTATGCAATGATCAGCTTTCAATGGACAGTAGCGAAGTTTTTCTGGTTCTACTTTGTAACCTTCTTTTCTTTCCTCTACTTCACTTATTACGGAATGATGACGGTCTCTATCACACCAAACCACCAAGTTGCAGCAATCTTCGCAGCCGCTTTCTATTCACTCTTCAATCTTTTTTCGGGTTTCTTCATTCCCAGACCTGTAAGTTCACTCACCCTTTACTAAATTCCCATAAATGGTATCTAGAGATCAATAGCTAAGATTACTAATGATATTTAAACTGGTAAAAAATGCAGAAAATTCCCAAGTACTGGGTATGGTATTACTGGATTTGCCCGGTTGCATGGACTGTTTACGGTCTTATTTTATCGCAATATGGAGATGTTACTGATACAATCACAATCCCTGGACAATCATCTCCTAAGGCTATTAATGTTTATGTTCAAGAGCACTTCGGATATCAAACCGATTTCATGGGACCTGTTGCGGGTGTTTTAGTCGGATTCACAGTCTTTTTTGCATTCATGTATGCATATTGCATCAAATCCTTGAACTTCCAAACAAGGTAGACAGCAGCATCACAGAAGGAAATGTAGTCTGAAGTTGCAACCAAGCTGGTTAAGGGAAGGGTTATAGAGATCAGTGTTAAAGAGAATGTTTAGTCAATGTATGCTAGAAATTACCAATCTTTGTGTACATATATGTATGAGGCTATATAAGTAAATATTGTAATAGTTTTGCTTAGATTTTTTCGTTGTAAATCAAAGGATGAAAGACATCCTTTGTACATCTCTGTTATCTTGATTTTTATTTTTAACAATTTTATAAATGAAAGGAAATTAAACACACTGCTGTGCAACTGATTCGCAAATTCCATGATTGCACTTTTCATACTTTTTCTTTTCTGCAGTGCATTTTTGCAGTTTGCTAGTTGTGTTGCCCTTACAGCTGCCTCAAAGGTGTCTGCCTTGATATCTGCCAATGCAAGTCATCATATCTAGTTTCTACCAAATCTGCCACTTTGTTTCCATTCCCGGTTACAAAGAAAAAATATCCGAAAAGCCAATACAGCTATCTAAGATCTGTTTTGGCAGTTCTGCATCGTGGAGCGAAGAGTCGCACTTGCCAATGCCATCTTACTAAGTTTTCTTTTTGCCTGTTACAAATAAAAATACTATCTCTCTGTCATAAAAACGTGAAAATATCACTTTTCATGAATCGGAGAGAGAGTTACGATGAAACCTAGAAATCAATCACTGATCCTTTGCAGTATCGTTCCACGAAAAAAATGTTGCAGGCTCGTTTTTTCCCATTTAGCTGTTTCAAGAAGAAAGAAGTACTGTATTGCTTATACTTTGTCGGCATAAGTAAGTTGCCTTGATTGCCCCAGCCTGAATCCCCTGCGTGCAGTTGCAAAATTAAGCTGAAATATCCGTCAGCTATGCGAGGGACCCATGTAAAGTCTGCTGCATCTGGAGTCCACTCCCGACTGCTAAATTGTTTTAAGCTGCTCACGTGTAACGCACCCAGGAACAATTAGACTCATGCTGCTTTTTCGATAATGTCAAATATACCCCCTCAAATGACTTTCTTCCCACATTCCGTGAACGCTTCCGCACTTGGACCTCTCCATTTAGCCGAGGATGTTTCAGTCATTTAAAGCGTAATCCTGCACATCCACGTTCATTCTAAGTAGTCAAACTGGTAGAACTTGGTACTGGAGAATGAAATTGGTAACTACAAAATCTTATTCAGAATTCAGACAGTCTTTATTAAGACCACCACCACCCTTCTTCTTCTAAATTTGGTACAGACAGATTTCAATGGCAAGGGCAAATCATCATTTGGTTTGCATGATTTTGAGTTGTTTTCTTTTCTTAGCAGCTTTAGAACTCAACACCATTCAATGTGTTACTACTAGTACACTTGATAGAAACTCATTTCCTCCTGAATTTGGTATTGGTTTTAGTACTTCTGCTTATCAAGTAAGTACCTTCAAACTTCATTATAAAACATACCTTAATTCATTATTCTTCAACATTCTTTTTCTTATTTGTATGCAATAAAAAAAAAGGTTGAAGGAGCAGCTCATGAAGATGGAAGAGGACTTAGCATCTGGGATACTTTCTGCTCAATTCCTGGTATATACCCCATTTTTTCTTAACTCTAGTTTTCCTTTCACATATCACAAGTTGTTTCGTGATTTGTCTCGCGGAGACGTGGAGAACTTGATTTTAATATGCCAGTCTACTGATCATGACATTCACAACCTAAATCAGGAAAATTGTTATAAAGTAAACTCTTATTGTTTTGTAAATTACTTCAAATTATAGGGAAAATTGTTGGAGGAGGAACTGGAGATGTAGCAGCTGATGTTTATCATCGTTACAAGGTATGATAGTCGTATTTACATTTGCATTTGATTAATGGACACCAACATTGGATTGGATACAAATTTACACTCCATCTTTGATGTGCATTTCTAATTTTCAGGAAGATGTACAAATCCTCAAGGACTTGGGGACAAATCTTTACAGGTTTTCAATATCTTGGTCTAGATTATTTCCAAGTGGATCTACACGACATGGACAAGTGAACCCGAAAGCCGTTCAGTATTACAACAATCTCATTAATGAGTTAATTCAAAATGGTATAAAGATAAATATTACAAATTGACATTGTCATAGTAATAAAAGATTGTTATCTCAAATTTCTCAGTAGTACTAATCTGTTCTTTGTTTAATAGGTATTGAGCCTATGGTGAGTCGGTGACGATTTTTCATTGGGATGTGCCGCAAGTTCTTGAAGATGAATATGGAGGTTTCAGAAGCAAGCGGATCCTGTATGATTGACAAGCGATACATTAGCTGTTGTAGCTGGGATCAATCGTAGTTTACTTGTTCATTTATTCATATAGTTCTAATTGGTGCCTATATTTCATTTACTCCAGATATGATTATAGCGAGTTTGCAGACTTTTGTTTCAAAGAATTTGGCGACCGAGTGAAGAAGTGGGTGACAGTAAACGAACCCTCAATATTTGCAACTCATGGTTACCAAAATGGTATAAACGCTCCTGGGAGATGCTCACCAAATTTTGGAAACTGCACCCAAGGGGATTCCGCAAAGGAACCTTACATTGTTTCCCACAATCTTTTGCTTGCTCATACGCGCGCGGTCAAAATCTACCGATCTAAATATGAAGTATGTGTGTTCTCATATAATTTGACTGATGCGCTAATGTGCATATTACTTGGATAAAAGTTTTATGAGCTGATTCTTCTTTATTCCTATGATGAAACAACAGAAAGTGCAAAAGGGACGTATCAGTATCTCCTTGCACTCCGACTGGTATCTGCCTTATTCATCTTCGAAATTGGATACTGATGCAACTCAGAGGGTTATCGACAACACACTAGGCCTGTACGTAGATTGTTTTTTATCTTTGTATTTGGATAGTTTGGTAAATCAGTTTGATTCTCCACAACTGATAGTGTGTTTTTCATGTCACAGATTCTTGGACCCGATAATGTCCGGTGACTACCCTTCATCAGTCAAGCAAATTGTAGGAGATAGGTTGCCAGTATTTACAGAACAAGAATCTATTGATATTAATGGATCTTTCGACTTCATGGGGGTGAATCACTATATTACAGTGTATGTCATGGATAATTCTACTGCCCTTCCTCCGTCTGAATTCTGAAAGCAGTGATTATCCCACACCTGACGACCCCCAACTCCCTGATACTTTTGCCATCACCACAAGTACATTTTCTCCTTTAGTTTGTGGTAACAGTGTTTGTAAATTCTTTTCTTTTAGTTTGTTTTTAAAAGCCAGGTCTTAATGCATTGCAGGTAGGAAGGATGGAGCTGAGATTGGACCTAGTGTAAGTATAAACATAAATTATGGTGTCTGATTTTACATTTTTTTCTTTTCTTTTAATTAAAATTGTCAGCCCGGGGACTCAAATTACTGACTGCAAGTATGAGAGTCACCCCCCCCCCCCCCCCCCCCGGCCAACAGAGACAATCCAGTTGGTTATATGAAAATTAAGCTGCAAACAGTTATCCAAACATGTCTCATTGCTAGTTGCGGTTTTAATGCAGGAAGGAGGAGTCATATATTGGAGAGCATATCCTCGAGGATTAAAGTTACTTCTGGATTATATCAAAACAAAATACCGAAATCCTCCAGTTTATGTAACTGAAATAGGTATGCACACATCAATAATGACTAACATGAGTTTCACAGTTTGATTTAGTGACTACGTCGACTGAACTTTTTGCTGACAAACTTTAACGATTTCGTATTAACAGGTTACGTGGCTTTAGACGAAGGACAACCACTCGAAAACATTCTCAACGACACAGACAGGATTCAGTTTATCCAGGATTCTCTAAGATATACGAGTCTATGAGGTCAACAAAGCCTATCCTCATACATATGGAAGTTTTAGCACACACTGCCACATTACTCTATTTTAAACTTTGTTTCAAATCTTCTTGTTTTGATGCAGCGAGGGAGCTGATGTCCGGGGCCTTTTGTTATGGTCATATATCGATAATTTTGAGTGGGACAGCGGTTACCCATTCCGTCTAGGACTATATTATGTCAACTACACCGATATGCAGCGCATTCCAAAAGCATCAGCATTTTGGTTCAGAGATGTTATGAATCTTAAACTAAGGAAGAAGACAACAACCATGGAGGATCCACCTCTTCAATTCGGAAGATTACCCTATACCAGTAGATCATCTTCATAATTAAGAAGCCTTTGAAATTCACTCTAAGGTCAACAACACACATTTTTATTATCAACATTCTACACCCTCAAAACATTGCCTTAAAGGGTTGAAGTGTAAACCATTGCTGTTAAATATAGGGAAAAAAAAATGAAAATTTTTGCTGTAATTCGTTGTACAAATTTGAAGCACATGAGTTGTATTCCTCCGAAAAGGCGGTTCATCCCCCACCTACCTTCACTATTAAGCATTTGGTTGCTAAAGCTAAAGGTTGTGGCTTGGTGCTCCTGAATATCTAATTTGGATGGGCCTCTTACAAACTTTCTTTTTTCTTTTGGTTGTGAACTTGTGATGGTCTGGATTCTGAGCTCTACCTCTACCACAACTCCAATGTGCAAATCTATTCCAAAATGCAACACTGGGATACTCTAGGTGCATGGTATATTCTTTTACCAGATGATATGAAATTAACAGCCTCCGGAAACTTCTAACATCAAATGGTAATTTGGGGACTCGAGTCAATATCAATAAGTTAGTTACTAGTTGGTAATTCTTGCAAAAGGCCAGCGTTCTTGCAAAACCTTCCTTGAATTTTATGTTAAGAGTGGGGTGTAGGCTGTAGCACACTACAGCGCCAACTCGAATGCTAAATGCATTTATCAGGAACATAAAAATATCAGTTGTAAAACAATTCAATTCATGAATAACGTTCTTTGAACAATCTTGTATAATCTTTTGTTTGAGTTATTTGTTTGAGTCATAGTATGAGCAATGCGGGGGCACATACCACCGAATGCAATTATCCATGACATGGGTGTGGATGAATTTTCAAACTAGTTCACATGGTGGTACATGTCACAACCATGGATGATCTTTAAAACTTATAACAATCCTCCCTTTTTCAGGGTATTAAAAAATGTCATTTTCTGTTCAAATTCTTATCTGTTCAACTAACTAAACAATAAAATAGTAGCTGCCTGCTATACCGAAAATCATACTATAAATAGAGAAGTAGTATAGAAATGAATCCTCACCAAACATCCAAGTGATCAATATCAAACAGAGCAACTCAAATCTTCCATATCTGTCTTTCACATCATTATGGCCTTCAAGAGTTCATCTCCTATGTTGGCTGGTCTACTTTTTGCTTTGGTGTTCTTATCTGCAAATTTGGGCAAGTATCTGATCTCCCTCTATCAAATTTGGTTTACGCATGCATACTACCGTATAACAAGAACTAATTGTGATGTTTTCTGTGTAATATATATATTGTAATGCAGAGATGGCATCCGCATTTGGACTTTCATGCAGAGTTGGGGTGTCACTGAATGTAGGAATACTTGGCAGCTGCCCCTCTGATAACTGTTTCAGTGTGTGTACTGCACACTGCCCCCCACACTTCAAAGTTGACACTTATGCTTGTGTCCTCAATCTCCTTGGAATAAGTCTAAATGGTTGCTCATGTTGCTTTGCATGAACGTAACTCCTACTAGTTACCACAGATCCACTCCCAAATTAAGGTTACAATGAAGCAACGACACATACATGCATGGAAGTTTAAATTACTGCTATGTACGTATGAGTGTTGATTTATTTTAAGAAAATAAATATTAGCAGCAGTAACTGCTTAAGAGATCTTATTTAAAATTTGTATTACAGATGTGATGGTCGCTTATATGGTGATCAACAACTGTTTGTCTATTTCCCTTTAATCTGCTTGATTATGATAATAAAAACTATGATTTTAATAATTTTAATAATTCTTAATAATTTGGAGGTTGCATAGTGCAAGTATTATATGCATTGCAGGGGCCAAGGATGGTGCAAGTATTCTTACAATATATTGATGATTCCATGGATATGTTGGGCCTGGTCACTCCTTATGGCCCAACAAGGAAAAGATTATGTCAAAATTATTGTGTAGTACAAAGTTAGGAACCAAGTAGTCAAGATTTGGTTGTGAACTTGTAATGGCCACTGGTTAGAACTTTGTGCTCTAGAAACATCTCCATTCCAATGTGTAAACCTGTTCGAAAATGCAACACCTGCCACCATTTTCTTTAAATTTGTAAAGCTTAACAAGTAGAGTATTAGAAGGAATGATTTCTCAGGGACCATGGTTTTTTGGGACCATGGTCTTATTAGGCCACCTTCCTTATAGTTATAAGGGGTGTTCAAGAACATTGAAATGACTAACCTACCCTTAACCTAATTTAATTTAAAACCAACATAATAACTACCTCTCTCTCTCTATATATATATATAACCACCACCTCCTCTCACCACCACCTCCCACCACCGCCGATTACCACCACCACCATCAACCACCGATTGCCACCACCACCACCAACCACCGATTACCACCACCACCACCAACCACCACCCACCACCGCCGATTACCACCACCACCACCACCAACCACCGATTACCATCACCGCCCACCATCGCTGATTACCACCACCACCACCTCCAATTATCACCACCTCCAACTACTGATTACCACCACCACCTCCGATTACCACCACCACCACTATATATATAACTTAATTTAAAACATTAACAAAGATATTCTCACAAACCCATTACTTGTCATTCGTTTTTGGTTGAATAAATGAGAACTAATCATCAAAATGAGTTGAAAATGGAAGTTGCAGAGAGGTTTAATGGAGTTTTTTTCAGTAAAAAGTTCGGTTATCACAATTTTTTTTTTCTTAACCGAACTCAAAGTTCGGTTGATTCGCAAAAATATACTTTTAACCGAACTCCTTGTATTAGAACAATACAAGTCCATAAGTTTGGTTCGTTCGCAAAATTATTAAGTTTTCTTTGTAACCAAACTCTACCTATAAGCCCAGTTCGGTTGATTCGCAAAATATGTTGAAGTTTGCGAACCAACCGAACTTCTAACACTAGGTTACTTTTAACCTGAAGTTCGGTCGGGAACTTGGTTGTGTTGAAGTTTGCGAACTAACCGAACACACAAGATGTACTCAAATAAATTGTCAAGTACAAAGTTCGGTTACCTACCATTTTATCCTAGGTAACCGAACATTGCACTGTACGACCAAAACCTCCATTAACGAGCGAGTTCGGTAACCTGCGTGTTTGGAAAACGTAACCGAACTACACTTTCAGGTGTGTTTGGTTACATGTTCTTGACATATGGTAACCGAACTACACTTTCAGATGTGTTCGGTTACATGTTGTTGACATATGGTTAACCGAACTGGCCCAAATTTACATTAAAAAATTCATTTTTTTGAAAGTTTGAAGCAATTCAACCAACATTATCTAAGGTTGAAGCATACCTGGGTACCCAAATACCTTTCCTCCGGTTGTGGTTGGTAAAGTCCATCGTTTTTCATGTTTTCCTTCTTCATCTTCTCTAACTTTACTCTCTCAATAATTCTACTTCTTTAAAAAAAAAACTCATTTGATTTTTTAATCTCACTAATTATCTTTAACTTAATCATCTCACTAATCATTACACCAAATATTATTAACACTAGCTAATCATCACCCAAAATTAATCAGGAGGGTAATTTAGGTATTAATATAAATATCTAGATAAGGGGTGACCTAGATTTACTTCTAATGTCTTTACCAAAATAAAACCATGGTCCCCAAGAAAAATCATGATCCCCAAAAAAATCGTTTCATTAGAAGTCTACAAGGGCACTCCATAAGAGAGATGCTGTATTGGGCTTCACTCACTGCACATCTCCAACGGTGGAACTAGGAGGACCCAGTGTTTAGCTCCGCTTGAATTTCTTTTGGTTTGTGGTGTACTATTATTTCCGTTTTTAGAAAGAAAAAAATACTAGTATTATTTTTCCATTTTAACATAAAGATAGGTCGTCCGAAATATGATACTCCATCCGTCCCACAATTAAATGACCTAGTTTAAGTTTGCACAATTTTTAAGGCAAACAAGGAAAAGATTACTTTTAAGTATTTTTTTACAATTATACCCTTATGGATAATAACTAGTGAAATTTAAAAATGATTTATCTCTCAAACTACTCCACAGATGTTCACAAACTTCATATCATTGAAAAGCATTTTAAAACACCTACGTAACGAATATAAACATGTCTATCAAATTATGCGTATTTCTTATATTTTTTATAATTTACTAAAAGGATAATTTTAGAAATATCTCCTTGTTTAGTGATATAAGTCACTTATTAGTGGGACAAAATCTAAAATCAAATAGGTCACTTAATAATGGGACGGAGGGAGTAGTAACTCTTTTCGAAAAACAAGGAGAGTGCTTTACCTTGGGTGGTTGTTCCGGTGCTAAGTATTGTGCAAATCCAATTCTGTATAAGAAGATATGGGTGGGTCAGATTTATGTTTCTGATCTATAGAAACGACACTGCAAGATGACTCAGTTACACGTATGTGAGTCCCCCACGTGGTGGAGTCTTGCTGACGGCCCCGAAAATTAGAATAAATAAATGTTTAGCTATCTAAAGACTTAAATGCCTAGACAAATAAAGTTCCCACGTTGAATGGTGAGGAAATCTTCGCATTCTATTGGTCGAAATATGTCTTTTTTGAGTTTTGTAAAACAAGCGTTTTGGTGAGGACACTTGGAAACGTATTAGTGGTTTAAAAAGAATAGGAAAAGATAAAAAAGGAAATCAAATTCAATTTGGATTCCGCGAGGACACCTGTCAGCGTATGATTGATTTAAAAGAATAGGAAAAGATAAAAAAAAAAAGGAAACCAAATTCAATTTGGAATTCGCGAGGACACTTGACAACGTATGATTGGTTTAAAAATTACAAACTCAAAAGGAAAACCTAACCTACCGTGTTTGGAATTTTATGGAAGTCCGAATTCAATTTGGAAATCGAATATCTACCGTATAAGGACTTTTTTTTCCCAAATTAATATCTAAAGAGGAAAAAAATCCACATATTTTCTGCGAAAATAAAATGAAAAAATAAATAAAATATACACATATTTTCCACCTATTTAATGCGTTTGCCCGTCACACCAAATAAAAAATACATCGCTACGGGGCGGGCAAAGCCCCGCGCACACCAAATAAAGATGCATCGCCACAGGACGGGGGGAAGCCTCGCGCACACCAAATAAAAAATGCATCCCCACGGGGCGGGGCGAAGCCCTGCACACACCAAATAAAAAATGATTCCCCACGGAGCAGGGCGAAGCCGCGCACATACCAAATCAAAAATGCATCTCCACAGTGCGGGGAGAAGCCCCGCGCACACCAAATAAAAAATGCAGCTCCACGGGCCCGGGTGAACGGGCTGGGCTGGACAAAGCCCACATGCACCAAATTAAAAAAAAATGCTCGGTGCGTAGCACGAGGACAAATCTAGTGTTTCTAATGTTGTTTCTGTAATCGAGGAATAAAAGAAAGTAACAAAGAGAAGCTAAAAAAAAGCAGGTCGTCGTCAAATAAAAAAAAGCTACGTGTCTTGGCGTCCATCAAACCATTTTTCTTACTTTTGATTGCATTTGCTTTTTTTTCTTTCTCCGGATGATGGTCTCTTCCATAATAGCTAGTACTACTAACAGTTCTGGTCATGTTACCTCCACCACTATCCGGCATGACTGCTACAACATAGACGCCTCTTCACGCCGGACGACTAGGACAACTAAAGTTGGATGGAAACCACCGGAACCACATCAGATAAAAATAAACATTGTTGGAACTGCTCGCGGCCATCCGGGACCCCCGGGGGGAGGTTTTATCTGCAGAGACTCGACAACCACAGTTATTGTCGCAATTGCCCAACCTTTGGGGATCACAACAGCGTTGCTAGCAGAGACATGGGCACTACTCATGGCATTGAGAACGGTCACACTTTACCAATGGACTAAAATCTACATTGAATCAGATTCACAGACTCTTGTTCATTTTATCAAACAACGGGCAGATCCTCCATGATACTTGCGAGACATGATTGTTGATATCACTAAAAGACTAGAGGACATCCCCCATCACAAACTTCTACACAATTACCGGGAAGCAAACCAAGCAGCGGACACTCTCGCTAATAATCCGACGGATAATAGTCAACATGGAGTATTGCAAACTAAAATTTGGGAATATGCGGTTCCCGAGTTTTTGACGCAAAATGTATTACATGACACCAGGGGAAAAACATTCGCACGTGTAATTCCGCTTTAATCAAATAAAATTTCACGCTTCAAAAAAAAAAAAAAGTTCTGGTCACGTGCTTACTACTAAGCAGGATGGTGTTGTTACCATTTTTGTTTGATTTTGTAAGAGCAAGTCTTATGGTGGAATCCAAACTATTCTAAGTGTGGAAAAATCATGGAATGTCAAGTCTAATGGCTTTCAAGTTGGGGTCTTCCACAGAAAATCCAAGCAAGTGGTAGGTTTTTAAGAAAGCCTACAACTACACCTGCAAGTATACAGGGTCTAATGTAGCTAGTGATGGGAAGAAAGGGAAAGTCCTCAGGGACTTGGAGGGTGCAAATGTTGTTTCTACTTTTCTAGTGACAGTGGGAATGAATTTTGTGTTGTGTTGAAACACAACTGAGCTGTTTTGGTATGTGACTGAAATAGTGACAGAAAGTAAAGGTAACAGTGGCAAGGTACTAAGGCTTCAAATCCACCATTTTACCTATGCTAAGGCAATCTCAGTTCAATACTTCTCTTGTCCCTTGTTAGTTATCAGTCAGCTTCTAGGCTTTCTGACTAACTAGATGGCAGTGGAGGTTCTGTGCCTGCTGCTCATCAAAGGGTTGGGTTAGAAAGGAGGCTAAAGGCACTAAGATAATTCTAAATCTTGTTATAGTTGGGGCTCTCACACTGCAACTACCCGCAGAGAAGCCACTTAGGTGTTTTAACAACCTAAAGGATGTTCTAATCACAACTAAAGTGCTTTGATTAAGACTATCCTAAACATTTCAGCACAACAAGCACAATATCTAGCTTGGATTAAATTAGCAGAAGCATCATGATTTCATCTCCCCCTTAGCAATTAAACTAGAACATGATGAATTTGATGAAACAACTGAAGATTAAAATGAACTGATATTGAAAACAAAACTAACAGTTGAGGTCCTGGCTATTCCAGGCCTCTTGGTGGTGCTCTGGCTAGTCCAGGCATCACCACAACACATACCCACACCTTCTATTTATACCCAGAATTCAAAATTAGGGTTTACAATGTTTTCCCCCAAATTCCCAAATTCAACAGTGACAAAATTAGGGTTCCACTCACCTAATTCGATTAATTAAATCACACCCATGTCGTCGTTGTTCCTCTGCTTGCTGTCTTTTCTCCGTCCTCAGCTATTTTTCTCTGCCACGTCCATCAGTTCTCGTTCCCAATTTTCAAAACCCTAGCAGTAGGGGAAATCAGTGAAAGGAATTGGTAGACGTTAGAGAGAGATAGGGTAGTGATGGGTTGGTGGTATAGGGTGGTGATGATTTGATTTCTCGAGCTCTGCTCGAGTTGGTGGAGGCAGCAGGAGAAGGTGGTGGGAATGGTGGTTGCAGAGGAGGTGAGGGAGAGAAGAACGAAGAGAGAAGGGGTTGTTTGGTTTGGGTATAGATATTTAGTACTCGGGTGTTGGGCGGTTGTAGCAAATTGGATGAACAGCGAGGATGAGCCATGGGATGTGGAGATGATGGATCGATCTAACGACGAGATGGAAGGAAGCGAGGAGCGACCGTTGGATGCGAAAGTACAACGAAACTGACGGCTCAAGATGAAGTTAGGTGCTATAGTGTTTTTCAGGAGCTTCAGATTTTGATGCACTATGATGAAGCGACCGTACGATGCTGAGATGATCCAATCTGACGGCTGAATATGAAGGCGGGTATGGATATTGGAAATGGGTTTGGGTAAGGGTTTTGGGCCTTGGGTATGCCAAACCCATATCTTCTTTAAGAACAATTCTTCCTCTTCAAGCCCAGTTCTAGCCTTTTGGTCTTGCGCACAACATTCTTCGCGGCTTCCTTGTGTGATTCCTCTTGGCTTCCACCACTTTTCTGCTCTTTTTGCTCCGTAATTCATCCAAATTTTATTTACAACCTAAAAATGCAAAATTAATTAATAAAAATATTTATTCTTGAAAACAATGAAAATACAGAATATGGGATAAAATGTAGAATTAATGCACAAAAGATGAGTTAAATGCCAAGAAAAATATATAGAAATATGCACTTTTTAGCACTCATCAAATACCCCCAAACCTGAATTTTACTTGTCCTCAAGTAAAACAAAACTAAGGAAATCCTACCTATACCACTGTCGCTGGTCTCTCGAATGCATTTAGCGTATGCACTAAGCCTTTTAAACCACTAAGTGTCCCTAGTGGACGAGTGAAGTCTCGTGAAGGTTTGCTTAGAACGTACCTACAAAGTTCTAGGACAAAATACAAGCTCAGATTCCATGAAATGTGACATGTGCAAGACAGTAGAAGCTCACAGCAAAATGGAGATGTCAATCTAGCTATCAAAGGCACAATCCTAGCACTGATAACAAATAAAGACATGTGATAAGAGTGTAAAGTGTATCTACACATGCGTAAAGAAAGATCGGATGTTATGACTACTAATCACCAAGAGATAGTTTCTCAGGCTAAGAACCGAGGTCGAAATCTAGCTAGCTGTCCAGACTTTACGAGAATTGTGAATGAGTTGGAGGTATTTCACAATTACTCGCGTTGTACATCAATGGCATGCACCCTTCCTTGCTTACTATAATACAACAAAAGATGACTCTTTACATGACTCTTATTTACATTGACTACTCTCTTTTATTTTTGGAACAAGAGAGGATGGAATTGATAAATACTTGTTTTTTTTTTTTTTTTAACATGCTAACACTTTTGATACATAACAAAAAGAAACAAAAAATTACATGACACTTTGCAAGAGGTATCCCTTTTTGATGCACCCAGTTAAATTCGATGGTTGTCTTTCTTAATGTAACCTCCACCTTCTATCCCAACCAACCAAAGAACAAGCTAGTCAAGTTTTGTTCAGTATTTTAAATTGATTGGCAACTAAAACTTCCGATAGAACACCTCAAGGATGAGGCTATACATGTATTGGTAGATCGTGCGCGTGCAAGTTTCTTATCACTATGTGAATTGTGCTAGAATCAGGGTGCCTAAATATCTAGACTAAGACTCCTAATAATTACATATTTGCACAAGAGTCAACATTTCAAGGTAAATGAGCTCCATTTTTATGTTTTTATCATTTTTCTAATTTTTTATTTTGATTTTTTCATTTTTTTCAAAAAGGAAGAGTTCAAATTTTTCAATATAGCATGTTATCAAAGTATCTACTTTTCACCCCCAAACCTAAACTAAACATTGTCCTCAATGTTTCAAAATATGAACAAAATTATAATACAACATGTGAAGAGGATCATGTTGAGTAGAGAAAAAGGAAAGAGAATACCCGATTTCGGCGAAAGCAATATTATAACTCCGTTATTCAAGACAAGAATCCAACATATGTCAGCCGAGATTATATTGGATTAGCAAAATATGTACAAATGAAACAAAAGATTTAACTAATAAACTATCTACTAGATTTTATACAAGAAAATTTGGTTTTTAATGGGATTGGACTTTTTGGGAAAAATTTGGTTTTGTCGGGAGACATTTGGTTTTGATGGGAAAAAGAAAAATTTTGGTTTTTAGGGAAACATTTGGAAAACTTTGGTTTTTATGGGAGAAAAACATTTGGTTTTTAATGGGATAAGGAGACCAAGCCCACTGTTGGGTTTTGCGAAGCCCAGCTACGTTTTTGAAAAACAGACCCACTGCTGGTGAGTAAAGCTCACTGTTGGTTTTTGGAATTTTGAAATTTTGGCCCACTCGAACTTTGGTTCAGGCCCACAGTTCAGAAACAAGCCCAGGTAACAATTTGAAATTTGGGCTCTTAAATAGCCAAAGGTCGAGGCCCAACTGGGCTTTGAAAACGTTTTCTGTTTTTGGGTCAAGCCCACAGTGTAAATGTTTAGTTTTCAAATGGATATTAAGCCCACAGTCCCAGAAATTTAGTTGGGCTTTGGCTAGCTACTAACTAAAATATGAGGCCCAACTGGGCTTTCAAAAGTTCAATTTTCTTTAATTAAAACAACAGGCCCAAATCAATCTAAAACCACAAGCCCACAAGAAATTAAACAAACAAGCCCAAAAGAAATTAATTACAAACCCAACAGAAAACATAAGCCCAAATGTTGGGTTTAATATTACAAGCCCACAAGAAAAATGGAAGCCCACAGTTTGGGTTCTCTTAATGGGTTTAGCCTTACTTGCTTAAGCACAACCCAGCTGTTCAGTTTGGTTGCAAAAGCCCAGTTGGGATTTGGATCATCCTAAGCTTGTGTAGCCCAGTTGTGTTTTGGTCTAGTTACAGCAGCAGCAGACAACAACACAAGATCAACTCAGCAACAACAATAGGCTTGGCCTGGCAGGAAACAGCAGCAGCACCAGGTCAGTTTGTGGCAAGGTCACAACAACAACAGCAGGGGCAACAGCTTCAGCAACAGCAGCTCTGCTGCAGCACCACAGGTAACAGCAGCAACACCATTTGGGCTTCACAGCAGCACAACAGCACCAGAGGTTTGATCTCAGCCTCACAACAAGGTCACAGTACCTGGTCACTCAACAAAAATGTCAAGGACAACAAAGAAAGGAAGTGAACAAGAACTGTAACGCAAGATTGACTGCAAGAATGTAAAGATGACTAATATGCAAATATGATATGCAATCAGGACAGCAAGATGCAATGAGTATGCAATGCAAAGATGAATATGCAGTAATTAATGCAAGTTATGATGAGATAAATGCTTACACTAAATGATTATACTAAATGCAAGATATGCAAGGGAATATCAGCAAAAGAAAGCAAGGAAAAACAGCAACCACACAATGCCAAGTCCCCGGCAGCGGCGCCAAAAACTTGATGGGTTTTATAAACAACCTACAAATTGACCTGCAAGTATACAGGGTCAATTGTAGCTAGAATGGGAAGAAAGGGAAAGTCCACAGGGACAAGGGGGAGCAAATGTTGTTTTCTAGCTTCTCTAGCTGCTTCCTAAGCTAACATGGAGCTGAATGGACTGATGTATGAGAGCTGAATGGGGGCAGTAAACAGTGAGTGAAACAAGTAAAGATTGTGGTTCTAAGACACCACTGTGAGCATGAGGGGAAAACAAACAGTGAGCAACGAAGGTAAAAAAAAAATGAAAGAAAACAGAAAACAATCAAAACAGTTGAAGATGGAAGTGTATGAAGATGGATGAGAATTCTCCTTCACCTAGCTAGTTCACCTTGGTTACATCCCTGTCATATGTCTAGTTAACTACCTAAAGTCCTTGGATAACCCCTAGCATTGCCTATCTGATTAAAGCATAGGCAATCACAGGTCATTTAGGGTCTAGGTCTCTAACTAATATGGCTTTGTGAATCCCTTAGATTATCACCAACTCCTAGCATTAATGGTCTATTTAAAGCACCACTAATCACAAGCCAGTGAACCTTTGGAATGTTACTAACCCAAAATGTTTTGATCTCAACAGGGTCTAACCCAAATTCAACAGTGACAAAATTAGGGTTCCACTCACCTAATTCGATTAATTAAATCACACCCATGTCGTCGTTGTTCCTCTGCTTGCTGTCTTTTCTCCGTCCTCAGCTATTTTTCTCTGCCACGTCCATCAATTCTCGTTCCCAATTTTCAAAACCCTAGCAGTAGGGGAAATCAGTGAAAGGAATTGGTAGACGTTAGAGAGAGATAGGGTAGTGATGGGTTGGTGGTATAGGGTGGTGATGATTTGATTTCTCGAGCTCTGCTCGAGTTGGTGGAGGCAGCAGGAGAAGGTGGTGGGAATGGTGGTTGCAGAGGAAGTGAGGGAGAGAAGAACGAAGAGAGAAGGGGGTTGGATGAACAGCGAGGATGAGCCATGGGATGTGGAGATGATGGATCGATCTAACGACGAGATGGAAGGAAGCGAGGAGCGACCGTTGGATGCGAAAGTACAACGAAACTGACGGCTCAAGATGAAGTTAGGTGCTATAGTGTTTTTCAGGAGCTTCAGATTTTGATGCACTATGATGAAGCGACCGTACGATGCTGAGATGATCCAATCTGACGGCTGAATATGAAGGCGGGTATGGATATTGGAAATGGGTTTGGGTAAGGGTTTTGGGCCTTGGGTATGCCAAACCCATATCTTCTTTAAGAACAATTCTTCCTCTTCAAGCCCAGTTCTAGCCTTTTGGTCTTGCGCACAACATTCTTCGCGGCTTCCTTGTGTGATTCCTCTTGGCTTCCACCACTTTTCTGCTCTTTTTGCTCCGTAATTCATCCAAATTTTATTTACAACCTAAAAATGCAAAATTAATTAATAAAAATATTTATTCTTGAAAACAATGAAAATACAGAATATGGGATAAAATGTAGAATTAATGCACAAAAGATGAGTTAAATGCCAAGAAAAATATATAGAAATATGCACTTTTTAGCACTCATCAAATACCCCCAAACCTGAATTTTACTTGTCCTCAAGTAAAACAAAAATAAGGAAATCCTACCTATACCACTGTCGCTGGTCTCTCGAATGCATTTAGCGTATGCACTAAGCCTTTTAAACCACTAAGTGTCCCTAGTGGACGAGTGAAGTCTCGTGAAGGTTTGCTTAGAACGTACCTACAAAGTTCTAGGACAAAATATAAGCTCAGATTCCATGAAATGTGACATGTGCAAGACAGTAGAAGCTCACAGCAAAATGGAGATGTCAATCTAGCTATCAAAGGCACAATCCTAGCACTGATAACAAATAAAGACATGTGATAAGAGTGTAAAGTGTATCTACACATGCGTAAAGAAAGATCGGATGTTATGACTACTAATCACCAAGAGAGAACGGGGTTGTTTGGTTTGGGTATAGATATTTAGTACTCGGGTGTTGGACGGTTGTAGCAAATTGGATGAACAACGAGGATGAGCCGTGGGAAGTGGAGATGATGGATCGATCTAACGACGAGATGGAAGGAAGCGAGGAGTGACCGTTGGATGCGAAAGTACAACGAAACTGACGGCTCAAGATGGAGTTAGGTGCTATAGTGTTTTTCAGGAGCTTCAGATTTTGATGCACTATGATGAAGCGACCGTACGATGCTGAGATGATCCAATCTGACGGCTGAATATGAAGGCGGGTATGGATATTGGAAATGGGTTTGGGTGAGGGTTTTGGGCCTTGGGTATGCCAAGCCCATATCTTCTTTAAGAACAATTCTTCCTCTTCAAGCCCAGTTCTAGCCTTTTTGTCTTGCGCACAACATTCTTCGCGGCTTCCTTGTGTGATTCCTCTTGTCTTCCACCACTTTTCTGCTCTTTTTGCTCCGTAATTCATCCAAACTTTATTTACAACCTAAAAATGCAAAATTAATTAATAAAAATATTTATTCTTGAAAACAATGAAAATACAGAATATGGGATAAAATGTAGAATTAATGCACAAAAGATGAGTTAAATGCCAAGAAAAATATATAGAAATATGAACTTTTTAGCACTCATCAGCAAGGTTTCACGATTTCGTGGAAGGGTTCGTGGAATCCATCTGAACGCCAATAAGAATAGCGCTAAAAAAACGCCATTAAGAATTGCGTTTTTTTTATCCGTAGATTTAAAATGAGTTGTTGAAATCTAACGGCTGAGAAAAAAGCTCCATTCTTAATAGCGTTTTTTTAGCTCCATTCTTAATTGCATTTTTTAGCTCCATTAAGATTAGCGTTTCTACTATTCCACCATTACACTTGCGCTTCCATCCACAGTTCCAAGTGCTGAGGTGGCGTGGAAGATGGAAGATGGATGGATTCCACCATAAGACTTGCTCTAAGTGCATCATCTATAGCTCCACCTAACAGAATATTTTTAAAATGCTTTAGAAGAAGAAACATTTTCTTTCTATAGGGAAAAAAAACGTGGGGTGGAGTTTTGAATTGTTTTACGCCCTGTTTTCATCTTATGAGTCAACATTGGGTAACTGGTTTATGAAAAATAAGAGCAACTTTACTAAAATGGTCATGCTTTTCTCTTTGGATAAAGTTTAAGAATGGTCATGATCGACCATTTTACCAATTGGTTAATATGACCAATTTACCGACTTTACAAAGTGGCCAACATTGGGTAACTGGTTTAAGAATTTACCAATTTATCCAATTTCTCAAAATATGAATATAACTCAGTTAAAGAGTCAATTCAAGTTAGTAATATACCTAGATTTCAAAGCACTTTTGCAATTGTTTTGTTTCATTTCTTTTCTAAGACATCAGTATAATCTAGTTTGAGTCTGTAATTTGTTTGTTTCATAGTTACAGTTTTAGTAGCCTTAGTAATAGTATTACCAACTTTAGCACTTGTTCCTTCGAGGCAAAGATTAGATTCTACTTCAAGACTCAATTCAAGTTATGGATGAAGCCGCAAAACAAAGGAGTGGACAAATATCATTTGGAAGTTTACCGCAGCATCAGGATACAAAGGCATGAACAGCAACCTCAATCAATTGCATAGGACACCTCTACCTCCATTTGAGTTAATGTGGACACTGCAGTGTCCATCAAAAATACAACTTTTCTTGTGGAAAGCATTGACCGAAGGCCTTTCGACCTCCGACACCAACATCCGCCCCCGATGCAACTCTGACCCGGAAACCGCTTTTCTGCTCAAATATCAAGTTATTGTAGACGCATGGCTTATCAATGT
Source organism: Papaver somniferum (assembly GCF_003573695.1). NCBI lineage: Eukaryota > Viridiplantae > Streptophyta > Magnoliopsida > Ranunculales > Papaveraceae > Papaver > Papaver somniferum. The sequence goes on from NC_039359.1 coordinate 135,443,395, forward strand.
AATTGTAATTGATAAATTTTGGGGTATTATATGTTTTCATGTAATAGTCCCTCGGTAGTTTAATAAATTTCATGCTTCAAAAAAAAAAAAATTCTGATCACGTGCTTACAACTAAGAAGGATGGTGTTGTTACCAGTTTTGTTTGATTTTATAAGTGCATCATCCATAGCTCCACCTAACGGAACATTTTTAAATTGCTTTAGAAGAAGAAACATTTTCTTTCTGTAGGGAAAAAAACGCGGGGGTGGAGTTTTGAATAGTTTTTTGCTCTGTTTTCATCTTATGAGTCAACATTGGGTAGCTGGTTTATGAAAAATAAGAGCAACTTTACTAAAATGGTCATGCTTTTCTCTCTGGGTAAAGTTTAAGAATGGTCATGATCGACCATTTTACCAATTTACCAACTTTACTAAAATGGTCAACATTGGGTATCTGGTTTAAAAATTTATCAATTTACCCAATTTCTCAAAATATGAATATGGATCAGTTCATAGAAGAGCAACATGCTGCCCAAAATCAAAGAGTTGAACATCGAGATAATGTGCAAAATGAATGGTCAGCGCAGGGACTCAAATTACTGACTGCAAGAATGAGAATCAGCCCCCTGACCAACAGAGCTAATCCCAGTTGTTTATATGAAAATTAAGCTGCAAACAGGTATCAACATGTCTCATTGCTAATTGTGGATTAATGCAGGATGGAGGAGTCATATATTGGAGAGCATATCCTCGAGGATTAAAGTTACTTCTAGATTACATCAAAACAATATACCCAAACCCTCCGTTTATGTAACTGAAATAGGTATGTTTGCACAAATTAATAGTGACTAACATGAGTTTCGCAGTTTGATTTAGTTGCTACTATAATAAATGAACTTTTTGCATACAAACTTTAACAATTTCAACAATTTATTAACAGGTTACATGGCTTTAGACGAAGGATAACCAATTTTTTTTTTTTTTTTTTATAGAAAAAGAGGTTTCCCTCAAATTACATAAGAGAGAGTTCTATATTCTCCATAGTTTAAGGTTCTGTGAACCATTACACATTGATTCCAATTCTGAATATTCAAAAAAGTTAAGACTGCCCATAAGGCATAGCCTGTCCAAGCATGATTAATTGAGAATTTGTTACAAAAAGATGAAATATTAGCTGCCCAAATTAAATTTGATCTCTTAACAAGAGCAAAAGATTTAACTAAGAAGTTGATGTCGAATTTAGTATTGTTGTTGAAGTCCCCACTGATATTGTATCTTTGTTGTTTTTCCTTTGCGTACTTTCCTATAAGCAACAAAAGAGTAGGTTCCAAATTGCTTCTGAAGGTAATCGTATGCCCGCTCCACTCTGTGACCCATTTGAAAGCTGCTTCCACCCCTTCCATCTCTAGTTGCTATGTTGTTGTTGCTGTGGAATACATCGCCTAACTTATCTGGTAGTTCTTGTATAATCGCACAAGGTCAGCCCAATTCCAGATTTAGCTTCACAATTCATCATAGTTGTAGCTATGTTGATTTGTATATCCAATTTGCCTGATGTGTCCTCCGTCTTGGTCACTTTCAGCGTACAACCAATTGAAAGCATTCTCAACCACTAGTCCAGTAAGGCCTATTAATCACGTTTTTAAATGACAGATTAATTACGTGAATAGAGTTTCACAAACAAATTCCGTCATATAACATGAAAATAATAGGGCCCACCATTTAACGAAAAAAAGATGTCATTCTCAAACGTGATAATTTACTAGGTGTGTGATTTAACGAGAAGCCATTATATCACGAAATAAATCTGATATATATTCTTAATATTTATAAGCCCACCATTAATCTTCCGTTGCACACCCAGGAGTGGCTGGCCACATGTAATGCCACATTACTATAAGTTTGAAAATGGTTAGCCAGTAGCCACCCACACCTAATTTGTCGTGAGCCTTTCAGCTGGTTCGATATTGGACCTATATTGGTCACTAGTGGAGTAGTTTCTTTCAACATGCCCAGTTTTAGCTCTTTATTCACATTTTTATTCGTTCCATTTCTTTTCCTTCTAACCCTAACCTTTGTGAGGCTCTCTCTTCTGCTCCAACTTCTGCATCTCCACAAAACCAGAAACTGAAAATTGAGATCTCCATCTTTTTCAACCTTTATTTCACGTATGATTCTTATTCTTCGTTTTCTCTTGTTGAATTTGGATTTAATTAGATTTAATGTTCTTGTAAGTTTATAGGGTTTTCATTAAAAAATCCGATTTTGTAGATTGTTGTAAAGATTCTAGGGTTTTAAGTGAAATTGGGAATTATTTTTGAAAATTTGTTAGGGATTTTGATGTCTTCATGTTTTTTGTTGCATCTTTTATACGAAGAAACGCTCGGAATCGACTCAAGTTGTTCTTCGTGATTTCAGTAATGTGGAAGGTCTTACCAAGGTAAAATTGATTTTTAATTTTTTTCCCCTTTTAAACAGTTGACATAGAATTATTATTGTTAAAGATGTTCCTTTTAGGGGTTTCTATGGTATGGGATTCTTGAGATGTTGTTTGATTTTAATACATTTGATACATCTAGATTTTTCCATCCTTGTTAGGATTTTAGTGTTCTTGGGTCTGTAGTGACTCTTCTGTTTTATTCTTCAATCCGAGAAGATTTAGAATTCGGAGTTTTAATCGTGGTTTTATCTATAAATCTATAAGTTTTAAATTGATGATTTTCAGATTCACAGCTAGGGGTGGAAAGATGAAACTCAAGGAAATGCTTTCATCATATATGTCGTCTGATGCCAATTCAAGAGAATTCCAAAACCTTGGCCTCATCCTTTTTCAGGATCATGGATACAGATCATTCCAAAGATACAAGAAAAGTAAGACTACTTCCTCTATATTACATGTTTTGTGGGGGACTAGTTACTGAGGTAGTAATTAATTTGAGTTTTTTCAGGTGTTAGACTGTTTTAAAATGTGAAGTTGTTTCTCTTGTGCTGGAATGTCAGATTGCAACGAATTCTAAAGTTCAAGATACTGCAATTATATTTAAGCCAAAGCAAGAGGTGGTTGCTTATTATGCAGCTTAGATTATGCGTGAACAACATTAGAAGTGAGTTTTCTTCAAATCTTAATATGAATGCGGTTGTTGTGATTTAGATAGAGGTTCAAATTTTGAGGTTTGTGAGTATATTAATTGCATTTCATTGTCTTTTAAACCTTTTGAGTTCCTTTATAAGCTTCCACAATTGTTTTCCCTTTGATGTTTAACTTTGTGAATGACAGTAATTGAAATATTTGATGTATTTTGGATTCTACGGAAATCTGAGTGTGGCTTTCACTTTTCAGTAATGCTTCTTCCAAGTGAATGACCATGATGAAAGGAGTTCATCCTCTTATTTACTGAAATGAATGGTCAATTTTGTTCAACGAGACCCATGAGTATTGAGCTTGATAGTAACAGGAAAACTGCTGGTGTCGCTCAACAACAACATCCAAAAGGTACATGTTGCTCTAACACAGATCCTTGATTCTTCCCTGATTTTAATGGTTTGTGAATTTTAAATTACTGTGCGTAGGTGTCTCTTATCGGACATAACATTTAGGATTTGTTTTCTTCCAATATTACTTGATTACAAATAACCTTGGTTTGTTAAGGACGCATGTTGTCATGAATTAGAATGCTTACAGGAACTCATGTTTATGGGCCTGGAAATGATTTCAGCTGAAATGCATTCCTCGTTAGTGTGTAGGCTCGTATAGGTCATTTTTTTTACTTATGTCGTAATTATGGCCTTAATTTTCATTTTCTGCGGCGTTAATGCTTTGATCCTCAGGTTATTTCAGTTTGAAAAAAAAGTCTAGTTACTTTTATTTATTGTTCCAAATTTAATTCCTCGTATACCCTTCACATTTCAGTAACCATTCCAATCTCTCATTCTTCAGTTGTTCAATTTCTTCTGCACTTGGTCTTAGATTGCCTAGTAGGATGTTCTTCTCTTGTTCACCAATTTTCGTTCTGATTCAGTCACTCTATTTCATATTCATCTTACAGCGAGGATGCTACGATGTGCATATGTTGATAGATTATAAAGCCTCCAAACGGTGATGAGTATGACTCCGATATTGATGAAATTATGGATACAAGTGCCATGTTAGCTGATATAGATGGAGTACTTGGAGATATGTTTCAAGAGGTGATATGATTAAGTGGCATGTAATTTCTGTAGGAGCTTGCTACACCAGTTGCTAAAGTTTCCTTTGGTCACTTAGCGCTCTCATTCTCAGCTGCCACAGATTCTGGGAAGACATTGAAAGAGGTATTTCTGAAACATTCTTTATCATCCTACCTATGTGGGCATGTTCATACAAGGTTTGGTAATTTGAAGCGGCATCATAGTTCTGGACATAATTTCTTATGAAAGTAGCACAGACAATGTTAATTGTTCTAATGGAGATCCATCTGTTAAAGAATTCTGGGAGTGGGAAATGTGGAAAGGTGACACCGGATTAATTACGATTTTGATTTTCAGTATTTAAGTTGGAGTTTCTATTATTTTATCTTTCAGTTTGTAATCAAATACTCTAGTTTCTTGAATAAAATAATATAAAGTTTATTTTGGATTCATTTTGAAATTGTAATTTGTGTCACTATCACATTCCAAAATCAGTTTGAGATACTTAATATATGAATTTGAATGAGATGCAGCAAATGTAAATCTAAGTGGAATTTATGTATCAGGGCCAATAAAATAAAAATTATTATATTTTGCATATAATACCATTATTTCTTTATGACGTCCATCAACCGTTATTGTATTTTACATACAATAACTGTGATTCTTAATAACAGATTTTGAGCGTGACTTTAAGTCACAAATTTTACTCGTCATACTTAATAATGTTTTCTATTTGTTATTTACAAAAAGTCACACCAAATAAATAACGGTTTGAATAACATACGAAAATCGTGATAAATCCTATTTTATAACAGACTTCATCTGTTATTTATAGCCCCTTCTGGACTAGTGAACGACACCGACAGGATTCAGTTTATCGAGGATTCTCTAAGATGTACACTTGAGTCTATGAGGTAAACAAAGCCTATCCTCATACATATGGAAGTTTTAGCACACACTGCCACATTACTCTATTTTAAACTTTGTCTCAGATCTTCTTGTTTTGATGCAGCGAGGGAGCTGATGTCTGGGGCCTTCTGTTATGGTCATATATTGATAATTTTGAGTGGGATAGCGGGTACCCATTCCGTCTAGGACTGTATTATGTCAACTACACTGATATGCAGAGCATCCCGAAAGCATCAGCATTTTGGTACAGAGATGTTATGAATCACAAACCAAGGAAGAAGACAGCAACCATGGATCCACCTCTTCAATTCGGAAGATTACCCTATACCAGTAGATCATCTTCGTAATTAAGAAACCTTGGAAATTCACTCAAGGTCAACACACATTTTAACTGTCAACATTCTACACCCTCAAAACAAGTCGTCCAATAGACGTCCAGGATTTTACTTTTTCTTTACAGATTATAGTGTTAAACCATTGCTGTTAAATATGGAGAAAGATAATGAAATTTTGTTGTAATTCAGATAATACTAGTATGATGCCCGTGCGTTGCACGGGGCTAACTTATTTGTGCTGAATATGTACCCGAAAGAATTGGCATCTGGAATATACTTCAAGTCGACAATTGACATATTGTTTACTGTTTGGCACTATATATATTTCAAGTCGACAATTGACATATAGTTTACTGTTTGGCACTATATAATATTGGTGTCATGAATGCTATATAATTCACCGCCTCTTTCTCATTGCTATAGGCATTTCCCCAAAATGGTGTACCAAATCATGATTGTGCCTATTAGAATTCATTTTGTGATGACCCTGATCCTAGGCGCTTTGATTGTTTGTTTTACAGTGATAATAGAGGACCTACACAGGGTACCTAACATCTATATGGATTCGTTTAGCACATCTGATCAGGATTTGTTCTATAGGCTTCCTTATATCCATGAGCTGTAAAATACCCTAAAACTGACTCATACAGCAAATTAAAGATAACTCATATCTAATATCAACGTTTTTTATTTATTCCTTAAGAAAAAAAAATGAAATTACTAAGAATCTAACTATTAAGAAAGTATTCTACCCAAATCACCAAGAAATCATACACTCGAACATATCTTCATAATCCGCTTCTTCATCATTTTTTGAGTATCTTCATCGTCTTCTGAAAATACCACACGCCTAAGCCTTTTTCTTTTTGGTGTCTCACTAATTACATTATTCCGCTGCTCCTTTAGTAAGCATGATGTTTTGTTGCTTAGGATTTTACGGGTGTTTTCGAACCCAATTGCTCAGTTGTGGTTTTCATTTTTGTTCCAATGGTATGAACTTTCAAGACTTTGTTAGTGTCCGACTGTTCTGGATATTTTTTCTTCAGTTATATTTAGCTTGCCAATTAGTTTATTTAACACTTTCGTTGTTCTTTCTAGTTCATCTAGATGTGTGTAACATTTCAGTTGGTGTATTTTTATGGAAAATAAAATGTGAAAAATTTAAGAGTGAACTATCCTCTTACCTTCTTGCAGCGTTCAGCGTACTTCCCATATTATATCGCAGGATATTTCAATATCGGTTGGGCGTTAAATCCGATAAGTATTAAATCTGCAACATCCCTATTATTTTTGAATCATAGAGAGATGCAAAACCTGTTTCAATTAATAATCATAGAGAGATGCAAAACCTGTTTGAATTAATAATAGTAATCAGCATATATTTCATTTTTATGATATAATTGAAATCTGTTTTCCTTATCATGGAACCACGCACTTCTCCTACAAACAAACTTGTTTTGGTATTTGGAGTAAGAAGGCTTTCCGCTCTCGCATTCGACTTGTTTTTTGCATTTTCCCCAAGCCATGTAATACCAATCAATGGAATAACGGATACTTCACAAAAATACTCTTTGCCCTATGTAACACAGCAATCGTATTAATTTACATTTACTTCGATTCTTAAATGTAGTAATTAATCTAGGTTAACGTTTCACTTACCTTATCCGAAACCTCTTGTTCTTCCTAGCACGAACTTGTTTATAATTGAATATCTTGAATGTACGCTATTTGAGACCATTGTGTTGTTCTCGTAGTAACCTCCTTTTCTCCATAGCACAAACTTGTTTATACATAATACGTGATCAGGTATAGCAAAGCAAAAGGAAGGGGAAAGCCATATCTCTTCTTTGCCGATCATCATCATCAAAAGAAAAAAAGAAAGAAAAAGAAGATTATAATATCCTATATTAATGAAATTCCATCTAAGATAGTCGGCAACAAAGAGAATACATTATTCTCGCTATCAAATTTCCAACTACTTATCGGGTATACTACATTAAACTTGAATATCGGCCAAATCAGATCCTTAACCATGCCAATATTTACCACAACAATCACTAACCCGGAGCTCATCCATATTTACTTACCAGTTTATCTCTGTTATCTCTGTTCCTGCCAATGCTTCTAAACTGCGGTGACAAACCTGAATTACTTTGGGACCCAAATTTTTCATTCGAACCCTAAGAAAGATTTAAAACATGCCAAAAGCATAAGTAGTCGCATTTGTGGATAATATCATCACATTCAAGGAAACAATTTTATATCAGGAAAAGGAACCCTAAAGTTAATGGAGGCTGGACGAAACCAAAAACCTATTACCAATTTCTGTTTCTAGAAAAAAACTTTCATAGTGCAACTCTCATAATCAGATTTTTAGGCTCGTGTAGTCGTGTTAACCAATTGAATCATCGACTAACCTAAAAAAACATTTCTAAGGATGATTCTATGATACCCATAGGTCCTACAGTGATCAGTGTTATCCAGTAAACACATCTTATCATCAGAAAAGAGAGAAAAGAAAAATTCACTTTAAAGTCCATTCACAATCGCTCCAACGTGCACCCTGTATATATACTCTGTAGAAAAATTCACTTTGAACGGTTAGCTAAACCATAATGCATAAAACGACTATAGTCCATGCAGCAATCGCTCCAACGTGCACCCAGTATATATACCCTGTGCTTGTCATAACATATTACATTTTTCAACTACACATTTCAAAATCGCTTAATTATATTGTATGTAGCCTAGCCTATAGCTGAACAACAATAAGAAAGGCTAACACAATAAAACGATTATATAAACCGACAAAATCCTAATTATCAAATAAACGTGTTCAGTCTTTTTTCTTCACAATTCTTCAAATTACGGCCATCTTGAATCATCTGGACCAAATCCCTAGTCACGACTTCATGAAATTAATTGTGTTTATTATTATACAAAACCCATTGTTTTTATGACCTGTCACAACTAATTACAGAACGTAAACACAACTTATCACTAAGAATTCTTTAATAGAGTTCATCACAACAGAATTTTTTTTTTTTTTTTTTTTTTTGACAACCATGAAGATTTATACATTGGTTGATCAGTATATTGCTGGAATTGGCCAAACAGAAACCTGCTACAAATTATATGCATTTATATGTTAAGCCAGCCAATGCAAATAGTATTGGATATCTTTCATTATAACATCACCATAGGTCATACGTAGGTGCAGTATTACATCGAAAATAACTTGCGAGGTTGCTTCTGACATAAATCGAACATGTATGGAGTCAGACTCGCTACCATTGTGTTACAGATCCGTGATTCCAAACTTCCAAACTTGTTTTAGTATGAGACAGAAACAGGATTTACTTCGCTCGTTTCTTCAATGGCCTGATCTTACTTCTGAAGAAGTATACGTTCTTATGTTATCTCCGGGACAACAACAATTCAACTTTACAGACATTCCTTGAAAATTAACGACACAACAAAAAGTTATAGTTTCTACTTGCTTCTCACCATGTGAAGACAATTCATATCTCATGCCTACAGATGTGGTGGACTAAAACGACATCTCATAATAATAAGATTAATTAACAATCTTATATCTTTTGTAGATACTAATCTTCTAAACAACACTCGCCATGTGCAAATACTTGAGATAGAAATTATAGTGTTGAACTGGGAATAAAGAATTACTCTCCGTTTTAAATCTTAAACCCACGGAAGCAGATATTTTTTTAATAGACAGAAGAAGTGGTAAAAGGATATAAAGTGCTTACTTAAATTCTGATTGTCTACCAGCGTCTCCCATTTGTCATCGTGATTCATAATTTCAAAAGGCGCATTGAATCCTCATTTATAGAAATCATATTTAGAAAATCAAATCAAAATTCAATGCGATTAAAGTATAATGATTCTCTAGCATCATCAAAGTTCGCAGATAGTAAGAAAATCGACTTACCTTTTTTTCTTTTTTGATCGGTAAACAAAAAGAAAAACTTACTTGACCTATCGCCAAACCTGCTTCGTATGCTTTCCCAAGCACGAACGCTTGGTCGGAAAATTATTTTTTAGGTAACTCACAGATTCTCGATGACCTCCCATTAATCCAAATCCAATACACTATTAACAATAAAAAAAAAGGAAAAAAACACTACCATGACTGTATAAGAAGATATTTACATCGTGAATAACTATTAAATACCAGATGTGCATCACATTTGGATTCAATTTTTTCTAAAATCTAAAGTCATAATACACCATTATATGGATGCAGCGCATTATTCATCTCCCAAACACGTTGCAACAATTGAAAAGAGGTTAACATGAAACGAAAAAGAGAATATGACAGAATAGAAAACTCACCATCCTTTATGTGTTCTCCATACTTCTCTGCACCACATAAATTATAGGTTAGTGCAGCAGGAAACGCGATTCAATGGAGTCAGAATTAAAAATTAGTCCAAGAAGTATAAAGAAACAAAGCAGTTAGATCTCGATCACAATGATATATAAAGAGACAACAGAAATAATCGAAACAGGAAGAGAAAATATAGGTATGAGAAAAGAAGGCAGTAAAGGATAATAGGGTTCTTGAGAGTATCAGTAGGGTTTTGTAGAGTGTTAATATTCGGAAGGAAGGGAGGAGAAGATAATTAGGGATAGGTTATCTTCTGTAAGGGGGTCGGTGACTAATCTTCACCCAGCTATGTTTGCTGCGAACCAAAAATTAGCAAATAGATTGGGAACCCTCAATTCTTATTGGTTGGGGCAGGAGCTCTAGAATTCAAGTTTTTGACCTAACTTTCATTTTGGAGTCAGTATTTCGGCCTCAATTTATATATACAATTTGTACAAATTTGAAGCACATGAGTTGTATTGCATCGAAAAGGCGGTTCATCCCCAACCACCACCTTCACCATTAAGCATTTGGTTGCTCAAGCCAAAGGTTGTGGCTTGGTGCTCATGAATATCTAATTTGGATGGGCCTCTAACAGTGGGGTGCAGGCTGTAACAGGGCGAACTCGAATGCTAAATGCATTGATCCCTTTTATCAGGGACATAAAATTAGAAATCTGTTTTGAGGTATACTGAAATTTTTTGTGGCATACTCATTCATTATCCCATCTAGGGTGGGTTTATATGGGGTGTCTAAAGGTATTGCAATTATGTATATATCCTTAAACAATTTAAATTACTAGAGTGCCCTTATCCTCAAAAACATAAAATCAAAAATCAAAATAACCTTTAAACTTAAACATCTTGGACTCCAATTCAATCAAGCAAACGAAACACGAATCGAAGTGAGCGATGTTGGAGTGCGAAATCCAAATCTCAATTGCTCTAAGATGTATTTTAGAATGTATTTGTAACAAACCTATCTTGTTTTTGATTGATTTTATTTTGTTTGATCGATAGAATATGATTTAAAAGATGAAATTAGGGTTTTCAGAAGATCAGCTCGGCTGATCTTGGAATTTTGAGCCGAACCTAGTATATGATTTAGAAAACACCATGTTCAGCTAATGCGACTTAGCTAGATTTTGTTCGAATCATCCGAACCTAGCTTTCTTCTTCATTTTAAAATTTCAGAAGATCAGTTCGGCTGATCTTAGAATATAAATTTTGAGCCGAACCTAGTGTATGATTTAGAGAAACACTATGTGTAGTTGCAGGAAATCCTACAACACATCCCTTGTACTATCATGACTATAATTTCTAGATCTAAACTTATTTGATATGAAAATAAAGATAAAAATAATAAAAATAGAAAATAAGACATAAGATTCACGTGGTTCGATCAATATGATCTACATCCACGGGGTTAGGGATCTTCACTATGATTGTTTGTAATTACATATGGATTACAATTGAGACTCCATTAATGAGTATTTGGAGCTCTTGGTTGAAAAAGGAAGAAGAAGATTATAATACAAATTATGCTCTCTCTCTACAAATGTGTCCTCCCTAAAGTGTCTCTCTCCTTTTTCTTTTTTTTATTCCCCCCTTTCTCTCTCTTGCCTTTCTCTTTATATAGGTATTTATATAATGGATGACAGCTCATATGTAGTGGAGTACAACTCATATTTCCCCTAATTTCGGATCTGGCTTGCGGTATTTTCGCAAACTTACAAATGTAACATTCGCAACATTCCTAATTTTCGCAAGATCATCACACTTTTCTCATGTTTAAGTTGATGTCATATGTTATGTCGTTTCTGAAATCATCCTGCGATGTCTTCGCGATGTGTTGTTAATAATTTCGCAAGCATATTCTTCTGTGCGAGATTCTGATCCTACATCTTGCCTCTTTTTTCTTGAATATTGCTTGAAAAGCGATTTTTAAGAAAAAATCCACCTTGTTGTAGTTGTTGGAGGAACGAGCGAAAGAATATCGGACTTGAAAAGTACATACTTGCCTCTATTCTTTTGTGAAGTTCCGGAATGTTGCGAAGTAAATAAGAATTATCATCTCTTGAAGTATGCGAAGTATGAAGTATCCTTGATGAAGTATAAAAAGTACTTAATCCTCGAAATATAAGAAGAACTAAATAAGAAGTATCTGTCCTTGAATAATAAGTACTGTCTCTATTCGTGCGAAATTATTACTCCATTTTTGGTGAGGATTCTTATTGTTCATTAGCGAACGTCCACTTTGGGAATGATTCTTGCCGAGGAGATAAAGAACATAAAAATGTTTTCTTGGTAATCCATAGTTGCCTCTGTTCTTTATCTATGAGGGTAGAATCCTTGAGAAAATGTTGAATTTGCGAATTGTTTCCTTATTCTTATCTTTGCCTCTGTCTCATGTTTTGTGCTCATGCGATAGTATAATCTCTTCATGTTGCTTATAATTGTGCGAAATAATTGAGCGAAATAATCATATCGTTCGGAATAATCACATTCTGCGAAATAATCACATTCTGCAAAATTCGGACACACTCTGCGAAATTCTGAATACTCCTGCGAAATTCCGAATAGTTCTGCGAAATTCTGAATAATTCTGCAATATTATTCCGTACAGTTTTGTAAAGTATTTATGCGAACATAATGCTTATGTGATGATTATGTTATGAAATGTGTATGCGATGTTTATGCTATGAAATGCTTATGCAATGCTTTTATGATGCGAGTATGATGCTTGTATGATGAGAATGCTTATCTATTGCAATGTATAGCTATTTTTTGCGTTACTTAGCTCATTTTGCACGCTCATTTTGCACGCTAAAATTGATGTAGCTTTAAATTGCCTCCATTCTCCATTTCTCTGGATTTTTCTTTAGTGGATGCATTCATCTTCGTGTAGTTATTATTCTTCACAAGTTCTTACTTGTGTTTCATCTTTCCTTTTTCCTGCACTATTAGTATCTCATAACAGTATGATCATAATATTAAGTCTGCGCATTTTAACTGCCTCAGTTTCATTTCCATGTACATATTCGCAAGCTTATTTTCTTACTCATTTTCTTATGTGGTCTTATTTTTCCTTCCTAGTTAAAGGTCTTATTTTGCCACCTCTTGTCATTGCGACAAAATCGCAGGACGTATTTGCACTTTCATGCAAAAACCCATTGATCTTGCCTTAATTTTTTATTTTGTATTATTGCCTCTTCAGGATTGTTGCGACAATATGACAGGCCTAAATATTCTTGCGAAAATAAAGCCCCATGACATTGTTGTCTTGCGACGAAATCGCAGGACGTCTTCACACTTTCATGTAATGACCCATTGATCTCGTCTTATCTTTTTCTCTAGTATTATTGCCTCTTCAGGATTGTCGCATAAATATGACAAGCCTTAATACCCTTGCGAGTAAAAAGCCTCATGACATTTGCGTCTTAAGACACTTATCAGCTCCCTAATGGAGGGTGCCGACCTTATCTCCCCCTGGTTGCCCCTTCAAGGAGGCGTACTTCTACCATACAAGGTTAGCTCCTCCCATCTAGTATTAACAACAACCAGTTGTTTTCGCAGCCTCTTTTCCCTTTTACCTATAGGGCTTATGGTTACGAGACTGCACCCTAAGTGGGGTTTTCTTCGGGCCGAGTGAAGTATAAGCCAAGACTTGTCAAGAATGGCAAAGACGCTTCAAACGCCCCTGGCACTCTTGACTCAACCGTGTACCTCGGCGCCTTGATCAGATTCTGCACTCCTTGGGTGAATCCTTATTACCTTAGTCGCCCAACCTAAGTCATATGCTTAAGCTGAGAATCCAAGGTGCCTCTCCCGGATGGGCTTTATTGACCCCGAATCTCCATGACTCAGGTTCCGGGGGAGGTGTAACCTTTCTCTGAGCCATGCAACAGGTACCCCCTTATATGACGTACTTTAGGTCTTACATTTGCCTCTTGCGAAATTTTATTCGCGAACTAGGGTGTACGCCATAAAGATTCACCCCTATCTGCGAAATTTTCGCGTCTCTTTGTTTCTGCAAAATGTTCGCGTTTCTTTATTCTCTCATTCATCTTTTAATTTATGTCATCATTCATTCTTTCAATTCTGTCATCTCTTTCATTCATTCTTTCGTTTCTGTCATCTCTTTCATTCATTCTTTCATTCTCATAATATCATATCATTTGAATCAAAATGAATATTCAAGAGAAATTCTAATACATGGTAACTCTGAAATCTTTGTAGTTGTGAAATCTTTGTAATTTTGCGATTCTATCGCGTTTTGTAAATCAAATCAAAAATCTTTTTATTCTCTGCAAAAGAAATATTCTAGAAAAATATATAAATTGAATTTTCTCAGTTTTCTGTAATTTTGAAATCTCGCAATCTTCGTAATTTTGAAGTCTTTGTAATCTTGAAATCTTAGTAATCTTTATAATCTTTGAAATCTTGAAATCGTGCGATTGAATCGCTTTTTGTAAATCAAATCAAAAATCTTTTTATTCGTTCCTAGTATAAAGTAAAATGTTCAAGGAGGTGGTACTTATCTTTCATGTGAGTCGTTGTTGTTGTCAAAGAAGTGAATAAATGCCTTGAAATGTATGAATTTCGCGCAACAAAAAGAAGCGTGAGAAGTGAGACTTGAACCCTTGATCTGCTTCTTGGATTTTCTCGCACCATACCAACTGTGCTAAGCCTCTTTTGCGAAGTAATCAAAGTTCTTGCGAAGTAATCAAATATCAACTTTGCGAAATGAATATTCGCGAAGCAAAAATTACTTGGTCGCAGGGAGAATCGAACCCATGTACTCTAGTTTGCATACTCCTTCTATGACCATCTGCGCTCTTGTTGCTTGCGAAAGAAACACACAATGCTGTACTTTATTCCATTTTTTCGCCTTTAGGATTTCAAAAATGTGCGAAAAATTAAGCTTGATGAGGGATTCGAACTCGAGTCTTACAACTCACTCCAGTGAAGCTTGACCAACTGTGCTACCTCTTGTTTACGAACTAATGAAACAATATTGCGAAATTATTCATTTTTTCGCTATCTGTAAAAAGAAGAAAACTATGCTCACAGGGAAGTTCGAACTTGCGACCACGAGCGTACATATTGTTCTCTTGACCAACTGTTCAAGAATCTCTTTGCGAAATAAACGCACAATGTTTTTCTCTTATTTTTTTATTCTCCCATGCAAATGAGAAGAAAATGAAAAATATGTGTCTCTGCGAAATTCGAACCCGTGACCTATCGCTTACTCGCTCCAGCTCAAACCATCTGTGCGAATTTCTATTTGTGATAGAAATTGCAGCATCTGCCTCTTATCTTTTCTTCGTCCTTCCTTAACTTCTTTCACATTTGCCTTCTTCTCCTGAACATGAAAATCTTCCACTGAAACTTCCATTTTCTCCTTAATTTTCACCACAACAACTAATTTTTTCTCTCACTCTTTTCATGTCTTTGAATTGTTGATGATGTTTACTCCCTGAAAGTGTGAATTCTTCCATGAAATTTCCATTTTTGAACCTAAATTTTGTAGATCTAGAAAAATATGAACAGTAGCTAAATCTTCATGAAAATTTCTTGAATCAACAAGTTACAGGAAGGATAAATCCTTTACTTGTTCCCTGTTTCTGGCGCCATTATGTAGTTGCATGAAATCCTACAACACATCCCTTGTACTATCATGACTATAATTTCTAGATCTAAACTTATTTGATATGAAAATAAAGATAAAAATAATAAAAATAGAAAATAAGACATAAGATTTATGTGGTTCGATCAATATGATCTACATCCACGGGGTTAGGGATCTTCACTATGATTGTTCGTAATTACATATGGATTACAATTGAGACTCCATTAATGAGTATTTGGAGCTCTTGGTTGAAGAAGGAAGAAGAAGATTATAATACAAATTCTGCTCTCTCTCTCTCTACAAATGTGTCCTCCCTAAAGTGTCTCTCTCCTTTTTTTTTTATTCCCCCCCTTTCTCTCTCTTGCCTTTCTCTTTATATAGGTATTTACATAATGGATGACAGTTCATATGTAGTGGAGTACAACTCATATTTCCCCTATTTTGGATCTGGCTTGCGGTATTTTCGCAAACTTACAAATGTAACATTCACAACATTCCTAATTTTCGCAAGATCATCACACTTTTCTCATGTTTAAGTTGATGTCATATGTTATGTCGTTTCTGAAATCATTATGTGATGTCTTCGCGATGTGTTGTTAAATTTTGCAAGCATATTCTTCTGTGCGAGATTCTGATCCTACACTATGTTCTGCTGATGCGACTTTGCTAGCTAGATTTTGTTCGAATCAGCCGAATCTAAAATTCGTCAGTTACAGAGTGAAGTTCGGCTGATAAGAACGTCTTTTTTTTTTTTTTTTTGAAAATATACCTAGGTTCGGCTGACAAGTTATCAGCCGAACCTAGCTAAATTTTCAAAAAAAAAAGTTTGGCTGCCAAGTTATCAGCCGAACCGTTCATCTGGTCAGTAGATCTGGGTTTTAAAAATTCAATTTTTTGACAGATTCAACTTATAAAATGGACATTAAACCTCGTATAGAAGTCTACTTTGATTTGAATCACACATTTTGGTCACTTCTAATCACCAAAATCTCAAAACCCCAAGTTCTTTCACTTCTTCTTCTTCTTCCTCTCAAAAATCCAAACTCTCTCACATAAATTTGATTTCTCTACTAATTTACTACTAATAATTTAATTTTTAATCAATCCTTAAAATTCCTAATTAATCAAATCTAATCGTAATCATTAACACTAATTATATAAGGGTAGTTATGTCATTATCAAAAAGATGGATAAGGGGTACTGTTGTTTTTTATTTAGTGACCCTATTTTAACATTATTTAGTATGCCTCAAAAAAATTGAGTATGCCTTAAAAAAGGTTTGTAAAGTTATCAGTTCTAAACCAATTCAATTCATGGATAACGTTCTTTGACCAACTAAAGAGACATCGATTGGAAATCTTTGCATAATTTTTTGTTTTGAGTCATAGTATGAGCAATGGGCGGGCACATACCACCGAATGCAATTATCCATGACATGGGTGTGGATGAATTTTCAAACTAGTTCACATGGTGGTACATGTCACAACCATGGGTGATCTTTAAAACTTGTAACAATCCTCCCTTTTTCAGGGTATTTAAAAATGTCATTTTCTGTTCAAATTCTTATCTGTTTAACTAACTAAACAATAAAATAGTAATATGTAATAGCTGCCTGCCATACCGTAAATCATACTATATATAGAGAAGTAGTATAGAAATGAATCCTCACCAATCATCCAAGTAATAAATATTAAACACATCTTCCATCAGTCGATAGCATCATCATGGCCTTCAAGAGTTCATCTTCTCCCATGTTGGTTGGTCTACTTTTTGCTTTGGTCGTCCTCTCTGCAAATTTGGGTATGCATCTCCCTCTATTAAGCTTGTTATTCTTCGCGTTTACATATACGACCGTCTAACAGGCACTAATTGCGTTGTTTTCTGTGTAACATACATTGTAATGCAGAGATGGCATCCGCAGTTGGACTTTCATGCAGAGTTGGGTTGGCAGCAAATATAGCAATACTTCGCTGCCCTGCTGATAACTGTTTCAGTGTGTGTACTGCACACTGCCCCCCACACTTGAAAGTTGACGCTTATGCTTGTGTCCTTAATCTCCTTGGAGTAAATCTAACTGGTTGCTCATGTTGCTATCATGAATAAACTCCTACTAGCTACCACAGATCCACTCCCAAATTAAGGATACGATGAAGCAACGACACATACATGCATGGAAGCTTTAATTACTGCTATGCACGTGTTAGTGTTGGTTTATGTTAAGAAAATAAATATTAGCAGCAGTAATTTATATAGCTGCTTAAGAGATCTTATTTAAAATTTGTATTACATATTTGATGGCCGCTTCTATGGTGATCAACAACTGTTGATGTGTATGTCCCTTTAATCTGCTTGATTATGATAATAAAAACTTTAGTTATAATCATTTTAGTAATTCTTACTAATTTGGAGGTTACCTAGTGCAAGTATTGTGTGCATAGCAAGGGCGGAGCCAAAATTTATGAAATGGGGTGCAAAAATTTACTTAGGGGTTACGAATTTTCTTTAGGAAATGTAAATAAACAAAATTAGGCTTGTAAATAGCAAAAGAAAAAATATTTAGTTAAGACTTAAATTAGGTTCTAGAGTCAGCTGGGCAGGGTGCAAGTGCACACCCTTGCAATGGCTGGCTCCGCCCTTTTGCAGGTGCCAAAGAGGGTATTGGACGTGGTGTGTAAGGATGGCGTAAATTAGGGCCTGTTTGGTACGGTTTTCAAAAACAGTTTTCAAAAATAGTTTTCCACTGTTTTAAAAACATACCCTTTTTTCCTTGTTTTCATTTTCTAAAAATTATTTGGTAAACTGTTTTTGAAAACAAGGAAAACCAACTAAATCGGATCAAATGTAAAGATTCGTCTAAGAGATAGTGATATTAGCCATGACTCACTTGCAGTCATTCCCCCATCTCTTACTTTGTTCTGAAAAGAAGAAAATAAAAAAGAAAAGAAAAAAAGAGAAAACACAGAAAACAATAATTTGTTGTTTTCATTTTTTTGTTTTTAAAAACAGAAAACAGATAGAAAACATTTTCTGAAAATGTTCCTACCAAACGCGTTTTCTCCTGTTTTTTGTTTTCTCTGTTTTTAAAAACAGAAAACTGTTTTTGAAAACTATACCAAACAGGCTCTTAAGTTTTTTGCTTACAATATTGATGATCCCACCTATATGTCGGGCCTGGTCACTTCTTATGGTCCAACGAGGAGAAGATCATGTCAAAATTATACCGCATAACCTCAACAAATAGAGTACAGTCTAGAATTAGAAGGCCATTCCATAAGAGAGAGATGTTGTATTGGGATGAACGGCTTCACTCACTGCACAGCTCCAGGGGTGGAGCCAGGAGGAAGGACCCATTGTTTAGCTTCGCTAGAATTTCTCTTGTTTTGAGAATGGACGAGGAAGAAAGGGTTTAGTTCTAGCCTTTGAATGAATATTTGGGACATAATACCTTTTGTTATTTGGTGAGTTCTATGGATTGAAAGAAATGGTAGAATGTTCAAGGGTAATACAATGATCTGCATGTAATAACTGATAGTGTAAAAAGGCTAATCTTCAATTGGTGTGTGGAAACAAATTTTCTGAGGAAATCGCTTTTGATACTGTATTGTATAATTGGGATGCGATAATGCATTAGATCTTTTTTCTATTTTTTTTTTTGAGCCTTTTTTTTTTTTTTGTTGGTTAGAGTCGTACTTTGGTTTTGTTTCCTCTATTTTGTACTTCTCAACTCAACCATTTTTGAGCTTCTGTTTCTGTTTTAAATCCTTCTTGGTGTTTGAACTGTTTTTTCTAATATATTGTCCTTTTTGAGTCAAAAAAGAAAAAAATCTCTTGTTTTGTGGTGTACTATTTCATTTGGGGTTGTCGCTGACTTGCTAACAGTGCATTTGGATGGGCATTCGGAAATCCCTTTTTGACGGTCAAAAACCACGAATACAATTTGGGTAGAGAATTTCAAAATAATTTCTAGAAATCGAAAAATTAACTTTTTGTGAAACAAAATAGTCTTGTTTCTAACTTAGAGAAGTTCCTATGGACTCAACAAAACAAGAATTTGTTGATTTTGATCTCACTAGGGACTCAACAAACATGAAAAATGGATGTACAAAACAACATGAATTTGTTGGTTTGTTGAGTGGGATGGAAAATGTAGCGCGCGCGTAAAGGAAAATCGGGCGAGCATCGCACAAGCGCTAGCGTTGAAAGGAAAAACGGGAGTTGAAAGGAACAACGCCTCTTGGTTTTCTCTCTCCAAAATTCGATTATAATATTTAGGTTTTATTTTTTATTATTTGTTTTATTAGTTAAATAATTAGTGGGATCCAACGGTCCCAATTCTTATTAGTTTAAATTAATAAAATCACTAGTGGGACCCAACACTTATTAGTTTGGAGTATTAAAAAAACCACTAGTGAGACCCTAAAATACCAGATTTGTTCATTTTGTCTTGGTTTCCCATAATGGAAAATGCAGTTTGTTCATCCACGTGGCTCACCAAAATAATAAGTTTGCTGATTGTCATAGGAATTGTTGTTATACTTCTTAAAAAGCAAAAACATTTCTACTTCTGATATCTGAACGCACGCTATAAATCTGGTAAAGTCCAATTCTGTCATTTTGAGGAGTGATCGTAACGACACTACAATTGAAGTTGTGGGTGGGTCATATTTACGTTTCTAATCAATAGTAACGACATTACAGAATGACTCAGCTACACATAATTGGGTCTCACTGGTGGTGGAGTCCGGCTGGCAACTTCACCGGTGACTTAGAAATTAGAGCATCTCCAACAGAAGGTGTAAAAAATTCTACGTGTATTTTTTATTTAGTCCTTTTATTTTCAGAGTCTACACATAGAGTAAATGATTTTTGTTAAAGGGAGAGCAATAATTGATCCGAAGAGTGCAAAAATCGTAGTCGACTCGCAAAGTACATCGATTCAACGTATTATTTCAAACTCGGACAAATATGTCCTTATTAAATAATTCTATGGACCGCACATTAGATCCAAGGTCCACAACCCACCACCATCATCTTCCCGATAAATTAGTTGTTGATCAGAGTTTCAGCAAAAACTTTTTTAGATCTTCTAAGATTTAGTTTCATATGTAAACTGTGATATGAATTACATCATCACGATCCTCCACCAGTAAAGCACTTTGCATCTTTTAAAAATTTTATGCGATGGTGGAAAAGAATTCATGAATTTTTCTTAAATTTTACTCCCTCCGTCCCACTAATAAGTGACCTACTTACTTTTAGATTTTGTCCCACCATTAAGTGACCTCTATCACTAAATAAGGAGATATTTCTAAAATTATCCTTTAATTGATTATAAGAAATATAAGAAATATGCATAATTTGATAGTCATGTTTATATTCGTTACATAGGTGTTTTAAAATGCTATTCAATGGTACGAAGTTTGCGAACATCCGTGGTGTAGTTTGACAGATAAACCATTTCAAAATTTCACTATTTATTATCCATAAGGGTATAACTGTGAAAAATGCTTAAAAATACTTTTCTCCTTACTTGCCTTAAAAATTGTGCAAACTTGAACTAGGTCACTTAATAATGGGATGGAATGAGTATCATCCAAGATGAAGATCACGGATTGTATTTAGAACGAGGGCAAATTTGGCATACCTTAACAAGACATTAAATTAGATGTGATATATTAAAGGGGAAATTAGGCTCAGGCCCAACCCATGGATAATCCATAATATGAGGCCCTTAATTAAAAAAAGTTTAAATCTAGGCCCCGAGTTTTTAAAAGACCTTGATACCCTTATGCATATTGTCAAGCCCATAATTAAATAAAATTTAAATCTAGGCCCAAAATTATTAAATCTAAGCCCGAAATTATTAAAATACAGTGCGAAGGTGTAAACAGAAGTTACACATGCATATGGCATGTGTAACCAGAAGTTACACATCCTTATGATATGTGTAATGCAAAGTTACACTTGTATATATATGCAAATAAATAGACATCAAAAAAAAAACACAACAAAAAAAAGTTATTACTTTAATATTCATTTACAATAATTTCTTAGCATGTGTAACTAGAAGTTACACACGCATCTGTTTAGTGTAATTGAGAGTTACATATGTGTCTATCTAGTGTAACTGAGAGTTACACATGCATCTGACTTGTGTATTCAGCGTCAACTCCAGTTCCAGCGAGACCATTACCACGTTTAAGCAATTAGCTTTTATGAAGTTATCTAAAACCTGAAATATAACAACAAGCAATCAGTATTTATACGATTAAAATAAACAGTACATAAAACAATGTATATTTCAGTTTCACAAGCATCTGACTAGTGTAGCTAGCGGTTACACATGCATCTGAATTGTGTAACTGAGAGTTACACATGCATATAACATGTGTAACTAGGAGATACACATTCACCTGGCTAGTGTAGCTAGCAGTTACACATGCATATGACTAGTGTAACTAGGAGTTACACATACATATTGATATGTGTACCCAAAATCAGTATGTGTAAGTAAAAGTTACATATGCATATCCCATCAAATTAGCATGTGTAACTATAAGTTACATATGCATATCCCATCAAATTAGCATGTGTAACTATAAGTTACACATCTAATTTGCATGTGTAACTAGTAGATACACATTTATGTGGCTTGTGTACCTAGAAGTTACATATTTAATTAGCATGTGTAACTACTAGTTACACATCCATAGTCTGCCAATGCTAGTTAAACGTGCAAATTGTCATGCATATGGCTTGTGTGATGTGCAGTTAAACAGATGTATGAGTTAAGTGAAACCATTCCAGACCTATATCCATATACTACCTTTCAAGAAAAAGAAGTAGCTAGTCGTAAGTAATCAAGAAGCTAGAACACTTCTCAGGTACGTATAAATACAACTTCCGTATAAATACAACAATGTATATTCAGTTTCACAAACATCTGACTAGTGTAGCTAGCAGTTACACATGCATATAACATGTGTCATTAGGAGTTACACATTCATATTAGTATGTGTACCCAAAATCAGTATGTGTAAGTAAAAGTTACACATCTAATTAGCATGTGTAGCTCGAAATCCCACATCTAATTAGCATGTGTAACTAGAAATTACACATCTATTTAGCTTGGGTAACTAGAAGTTACACATCCACTTAGTTTGTGTACCTAGAAGGTAAGCAACAATTATCCTATCTATGTAGCTTGTGTAACTAGAAGTTACACATCCACTTAGTTTCTTATGATATCCCTTTTCATAAGAACCTTCAATATATAGAACATAAACTTTATATCCCAGGATGTGTAACTGCTAGTTACACATCCTGCTAGTTACTGTTAGATCATCTCCAAACTGAATGATGGCCCTTTACTGAGAACAAGCTGGCCATAAAGAAACTTCCAACCAATGTTATCTAGTAATTCCAATATGATTGATATACCTTTTCATAAGAACCTGCAAATATAGAACATAAACTTTATATCCTAGGATGTGTAACTAGAAATTACACATCTATTTAGCTTGTGTAACTAGAATTTATGCATCCACTTAGTTTGTGTACCTAGAAGGTAAGCAACAATTATCTTATCTATATAGCTTGTGTAACTAGAAGTTACGCATCCACTTAGTTTCTTATGATATCCCTTTTCATAAGAACCTTCAATATATAGAACATAAACTTTATATCCCAGGATGTGTAACTGCTAGTTACACATCCTGCTAGTTACTGCTAGATCATCATCCAAACTGAATGATGGCCCTTTACTAAGAACAAGATGGCCATAAAGCAACTTACAACCAATGTTATCTAGTCATTCCAATATTCATGATATACCTTTTCATAAGAACCTGCAAATATAGAACATAAACTTTATATCCTAGGATGTGTAACTAGCAGTTACACATCCTGCTAGTTACAGGTTTCAGATAACTAGCAGTTAGACATCCATATGCCGACATATATGGATACCTAGAAATGTGAAAATCACAATCAAATTTTATGAGTCATGTTTACCTGAAGCTCACTCGACAACACCATCCTCATCTGCTTAACCACTTTTGTGGTATCAATATCAACTCCACCACTCCCTGCAATCCATACATACACGTAAAAAATGTATAGAGTCATTAAGAACCTTATTTTTCTGAAACTTCATTTGGTCAAACAAAAAATTCACAACAATTCACAAAAAACAAAAAACAACAGAAAAATACAAATTCCATGCTAAAAATACAACATGATACATATGTTCCACATACTGTATAACAAAAAACCATGTCTATATCATCAATTTGAAGTTGTTCTTCTGCAACAACATTGTTTCTTCATCCTCTTCTCAGTATCAAACAAAAACTCACAAGAAATTCACAAAAAACAAAAACAACAAAAAGATATATATACAAATTCCATGCTAAATATACAACATGATATACATGTGTAACCTTATGTTACACATACTGTATAAAAAAACAGCATGTCTACATCATCAATTTGAAGTTGTTCTTCTGAAACAACATTGTTTCTTCATCCTCTTCTCAGTATCAAATAAAAAACTCACAACAAATTCACAAAAAACAACAGAAAAATACAAATTTCATGCTAAAAATACAACAAGATACATATGTGTAACCTCAAGTTACACATACTGTAACAAAAAACAGCATGTCTACATCAATTTGAAGTTGTCCTTCTGAAACAAAATTGTTTCTTCATCCTCCTCTCAGTATCAACAAAATATAAACAACAAATTCACAAAAAATTCTCGGATCGGACATGCAAGAACAACAAATAATCGAAAAAAAAATGAAAAAAGTTTTGAAATCAAGCCAAATAAAATTCATACCTAGATTTGTTGTTTTCCTTCTTCTGAAACAATATTATTTCTCTTCTTGTTCTCAGTATCAACCAAATCAAAAAATATAAAAACAAAATAAGAAAGATCCAAATCATAAAAATCGAAATCAATGGAATTCAAGACTAGATCAAAAACACACTATGTTGATTTCTCTATTCCAACCTGTTTTCTTCCTCTTCTCAGACTCAGCAAAATCCAAGCAAAAAAAACGATAATCAGTAGAAAATCGAAATTAAAAAATAGATCAGAAAAAACTAGTGAATCAAACCTATTTTATACAAACAGAAAATAAAAATTGATACAAACCTATTTGTTGTTCTTCAATGCAGCGTCTTCCTCTCGTCAGATCTGAAAACAACTGAATCAATTCAACGATTTTCTGGGAAATATGTGTTGTTCTTCCTCTCGTCTTCAATACAGCGAATCAAAAATCAACGCACTTGTTTGTTGTTCTTCAATGCAACGATTTTGTGAAGAAACAATTCGAATTCGGAAGATTTAATATCATGAAGAGAAAATCTAGTGAAAGGAAGATGCAGATACAATTTTGCCGAGAGATCTTTTGCTGAGAGAGAGAAAGTGAAACAGGAAATGAATCTGGAAATGAAACTCATAGCCTATTTTATTAGGTATATATAGTCAAGGGTATTTTTGGTATTACTAATTTCTTCCAAACCCTAAACTTTATTACCAAGCCCTGAAATCTAAAGTTCTGGGCCTAGAAATATCAAAAAGTTTAATTATGAAGTTTTTAGTAATGAATCCATTTGGTGGGGCTTGAAAATATAGAACCCATTTAGTTGGGTGATTCTAGTATTTTTCACTATATTAAATTAGGGTCTGATCATTCAAGGTGTCACTTGGAATCAATTCGTGGCGGAGACACAGTATAGACCCTCCTCGAATGGTGAATGTAATTTCAATTATACCTTAACAGTATCAATTTTGACCTAAATCAAGAGTTGCTTGCAATGCGACTTATCTGTAACAAAAAAACCACTCCATGTTGTCTTGTTCTTGTTCAAATTTTCAAGTCATTGAAATCCTAACATAATTAGGAGACTTTGGATTTGTTTTCTCAAATCTCACAAGTATTTAGAGTTGGGATTGCTTAAAGGCTCGCTGATGGTGGTGGTGGGATTAATGGTGATTCGGTGTGAAACTTGTTAGTTAACGGGTGTATTTAGTAGGGTATATTTGTCTAAGTTAGAAAAATATACTAAATCGCTCCTAGTCAACGGGTTAACTACAATTTTTGCACTCCTCAAATCCTTTTTTGCCCTCCCTTTAACAAAAATCAGAGTAAATATAGGACCTCATATCTAAAAAACCATCTCCAATAGTGAGAAATTTAACCCTTCGAATTAAAAGAAAATTGGTTAAAAACATGACGTGCAGGTGCAACCGGAGGTGTAGATAACACTTTCTTGAACACCTTCATATTTCGTAATTGGTCCCTCCTAACTTGTAGGACCCTACTGCTGGAGATGGATTTATGCCAAACAGGGGTCTAAAATCCTAGGTGTCACTAAAAATAAATAGATCCACCCTCTCTTGGAGATGCTCTTAGAGGATTTCCAATGTAATGGGTTAAGGTCATCCTAGGTGGAGGTCCTATTTACACCTTTTTACTTGTGGGTCATTGCTAAATGACAAAAAATAATGAAATAAAACTTTTTAACTAAAATTCATCTCCAATGCTCAAGGTGTTGTTCAACACTTTTTATTTGAATTTAGAGACAAAATGATGATGTGGATCTATGACCCAAGGTCATGAAGAAAGTCTAATTTAGACTTTCTCATTTACCCCAACTTAGCCATGTCATCACTTTTTATGACCTTGACACTTACATTGGAAATGAAATTGCGGTGTAAAAAGTCTTAAATCATATGTGGCATGCTTTTTAAAGACCTTGACCCCTTGCATTGGAGATGCTCTTGGAAGAATAAACAAATGTCGAGAAAAAAGAGGAACAAAAAAGACTTTTTTTTTTAAATAAGAAAACAGGGAAACCCCGAAGATTACATTTGTTGGTGTCCGTTTCCATAACCATCATCAGGTAGGTAAGTCAAATAACACAAAAAGGGATTACCGAACCATGTGTTCGTTAAACATTCCGCTAGACCTACTGCCGCCAGACTTCTGGATATAGAGTTTTCAGAAGTTGGAATTAAGTTAAGAGTTCGTATCCCCTTCATACAAACATGAAAATTTAGACAGTTTCCGTCCTGCAACCTTGTAGAGATTTTCGTTATATTATTCACCATTTTCCAAGTAGCTTCAAGGACTTTCATGTTGTCACTCTCAATTTGTACCATATGGAGATGCAAATCGCGTATCCACTTGATCGTCAATGAAGCCGCTTTTTCCTCTAACTCTTCTCGACTGACTCCTGCGGTATTAATGCACCTGGCCTCGGAGTAAGCACCTGTATGATCAGAACAGGTTAGAGTAATTGCAGAATTTTTATTACCAAAATCCCATACAACAGCTACATTTATTTTCATGGACATAAAAGTAGGGTTTAACATACAATCACACATGACAATGTTTATCTCTTCCTCCCTATTTGGTAACAACCTACTTCTAATGTTATCCTTAACTAAAGAGGTGATAGTGTACTTAGTGCTTTCTACATTTGATTTAATTTTCCTAAACACTAGATCGGATCTAGCTTTCCAAGTGGCCCATAGAACGGTAGTCATTGTTTTTAGCCAGTCGAGACAGGAGGGCATTAAACTCAGCACGGATGTTAATATGTCAGTGCAAGTGCAGTGTACTTACCAGCTTGGTTGGAGGAGGGGAAGAAGCGAAAATGCTACGGAGATCCCAGAATTTTGACACCAAAATTTATCCCCTGTATATCAAATTTCTATTAGCTCATCTTTAAAGCGGATCCCTTGTTTTTTCCTGGTGGGATAGAGTGAGGGAGAAATGAACGATAGACGGAGAAGACACATAGGAGGTCAAAATGTGGTGTAAGATTCCGGGGTCTCCCTAGCAGCTTCGGGGAAGAAGCTTCACTGCAGTGACTGCACCATCAAATACTCGGATTCATTCATCATCAAATAAAAAGAAGCTACGTGTCTTGGCGTCCGCCAAAGCTTTTCTTACTTTTGATTACATTCCCTTCTCTTTTCTCTCAACGATGGGCTCTTCCATAATTGCTTGTACTAATAGTTCTGGTCACATGCTTAATGTTTTTGTTTGCTTATCACTAAGCAGGATGTTGCTGTTACCATTTTAGTTCTGATTTTGTAAATTAACCATCTATAGCTCCCAAAAATAATGTACAAATACTTTTTCAGAGAAAACGAACATTGCCAAATAAAATAAAAAATCTTGGTCTTTTCTCAAAATAATGTACAAATACTTTTTCAGAAAAAAAGAACACCGCCAAAAAAAAGAAAAAGAAAAAAACTTGGTCTTTTGTCGGATCAACTCCTATTTTCTGAGTTTAGTTTGTCCAGGAGGATGGGATTGCTACATAGAATTTTATTAGTAGTAAAGCTGTAAATCCTGTTAATGGTAATCGATTGGCGGAAATGGGGAAATGGGTCATGCCTTTCTCTTTGAGCAAATAGTTCGAATCTTCCACAAGCACAAGGGTGCACCGGTAAAATATTGAGTTTTGTGATCCCACATAATAACAGCCCAACTTAAGTTACAAAGTAGAAGAAAAAATATGGTTATTCACGAAGGGAGAAATCCGCAAAAGTCATCGACTCTCACAAATTTGAGACTCTTGTCACCAAAAAAGTTGCCCTAGTTAATTCCTGTGAGTGGCAGGACCCTCAAATCCATGGGAGTCGGTGACTTTTACGAATTTTTCTGTCGGTAGGTCAATCACTATTGTTATTCTTAACGATTCGATTGCTTTTGTTTTAAGTTGTCTATATTATAAAAACCTGAAGTTATCAGCCGAACCTAGACAAAATACACAAGGTTCGGCTCAAATTGAGTATGCCTCAAAAATTTATGGTATACCTCAAAACAGGTTACATATTATATTAGTCTTTGTGAACGAGACATTTCCTAACAAGAAAAATAAAATAGTAAGCACATAACTGATGAACTGGATGTATGATGCTATTTTTCGCAACTACATAGTTGCACAAATACAAATAGGCAGTTACAACTCTTCAGTGATCATTGATGATAATTCAGGTTAACATGTTCAAGTTGTTTCATTGATGATAATTGATGATAATTCAGGTTAACATGTTCAAGTTGTTTCATTGATGATAATTCAGGTTAACATAGTTACGACTTAACATTCTCCTGAAACCTCAAAGACAAGTTGAAGTTGTTCTAGTATTGCGTGCTTGCTTGCCAAATTTACTTGTTATACTATCACATGGAAAATTTTCACATAGTTCCAGTAGATTCTTATTCAATTTAGGATCGAGTATTTCAATTTTCTCCCACATCTCAGTTCTTCAATTTATTTTCTACTATTATGATTCATGAACTTGAACTATGAATCAACTATAAAAGCCGAAAGCTTTTTACGCTCGAATGGAAATGGACTAATTCATACACAAACATCATGAAAAAAGTTCTACTTGATTCACTCAGTATCAATGTGGTATATCATCTCAGTGGCATGAGGCATGAAAACAACACCAATAACTTGCTAATTAGTAGCTTAATTGTCAGGTTAACTGTAGGACGCAATTGTTTAAAAAATATAGGTTTTCAGGTTATCAGTAGGACACAAATGTTTCCAAAATATATGGGAACGACAAATGCTAAGAAAGGTTTACGAAAGAACTAAACTCATATTTGTTTCTTTTTTTCCAAAATTGCTGCAACATGTTACTAATTCTACGTAGAGTTACCAAATTCATATGAAACAAAACAATCTTAGTCACTAGATTGATAATATCTAGTAAAATTTACTAACCCACCCGGGCCCATAGAGTTTTGGGTTTCTTTTGGGCTGTTTTAGGGGCTAGAAGATGCTAAGCAGTATCTAACAAATTTTTCGCAAATGAGTATTTACAAGGGCATAAGATGCATGGGTGCTGGGATAGTAACCTACGATAACAAATAGCAACCGTCAATTGAAAATGTCCTTTTTCCCTTGAAGCATAGCAAATACATCCATGTCGTCAATGTCCAATCCGTTATGGTGAAGACTGGAGAGTAATGGTGATTTTGCCTGCTCTGATACCACTTGAAAAAACGGGGGTCTAACAAGCACACCCAATATTTCGTTCGGAAATATGTATGGACTAACTCCAATATAATTCCAAGAGAATCAACTAGACAGTCAGACTCAATCAAGGAAATATATCCAAGAGCTATATCTCAATTTCTCAATACAATCTACAATCGAACAGATAGAGATCTGTGAGCCTGATTGATATGAGAAATAACTTGAACGGTACCAAAGACTAATGTTCAAGTGTCAATCAATTTGAATCAAAAACCAAAGGTTGGATTTACCAATTGATTGAACAACGCACAACCTGTGATATTTCAATTATATAAACCAATATAATGTGGAAAAGAAATAACACAGCCACCAGAAGTTTTGTTAACGAGGAAACCACAAATGCAGAAAACCCCCGGGACCTAGTTCATATTTGAACACCACACTGTGTTAAACCGCTACAGACACTAGCCTACTACAAGTTAACTTCAGACTGAAATGTAGTTGAGCCCTAACCAAGTCTCACACCGATTAAGGTACAGTTGCGTTCCTTGCATCTCTCAATCCCAGCAGGCTTATACGCACTTGATTCCCTTAGTTGATCTCACCCACAACTAAGAGTTGCTACGACCCAAAGTCGAAGAATTTATAAACAAATCTGTTTCCCGCAGAAACGTCTATTCTGATAGATAAATCTGTCTCCCACAGAAATACCTACGAAGTTTTTGTTCCATATTTTAATAAATCAAGGTGAACAGGAACCAATCGATAATCCGGTCTTATATTCCCGAAGAACAACCTAGAAATTATCAATCACCTCATAATACTAACTATATGGTAGTAGAACAAGTTATTGTGGAATCACAAAGAATGAGACGAACAGCTTTGTGATTACTTTTTATATATTACCTATCAGAGAGAAATCTCGAGCCAATCTTAAAGAAGATAGTACTCAATACGATAGAACAAGTAAGATCAGAACGCGCAACTACAGAGAAAATAGTTGGGTTTGGCTTCAGAATCCCAATGAAGAATTTAAGTCGTTAACCTGTAATGGTTTTAGGAAAAAACCTAGGTTAAAGGAGAATCGAATCTAGTACGCAACTAGTATCACACAAGAGGTGTGGGGATTAGGTTTTCTAGTTGCTAGAGTTCTCCCTTATATAGTCTTCAAATCAGGGTTTGATATCTTTGAAACAAAACAATCAATATTCACCGTTATATGAAATCCCGATTTAAGATTGAAGATAACTTTACTTAAAACCAAAGCAATATCTCTCCACCGTTAGATGGTCTTAGCTTGTTACACACAAATGAAATATACCTTCATCTAGATATGGGGAACCATACCTAAACGTGTATATTGAGTTGGCTCAACAACAGTTAACCGAAGTTAGCTATAAGAACACTTTTGTATTAACCACATTAATCTAATACTTATAGATCTAATGATAACCAAATTAATCTATTTGTGTTACTCATAGAGTTGTTCAATTTTTTATATTCTCATAGAAGTATACAAGACACAATTGAAACCAAATCAGATTGATTCAAGAGAATCAATTCATGAACATTCAGCTACAGTTTGCAAAGATTGCATTCCTTAATTTATAAATGTATTTGTTCATGAGTATGGAATCATAATTAACTGATTTTAGAACTTAAACCAACTCAGTTTGCAAACGGGTACGCAAACTTAAGTTCTGGACTTTGGTCTTGTCTGACAGTTCGCAAATCGGTATGCATACTGTCGTTCCGGACCTAACTCAGGTAGAACCGTTCGCATACTGGTATGCATACTTTGTTCACGTACTTTAACAGTTAAAACCGTTCGCATACTGGTATGCAAACTTGGTTTCCGGACCTGAATCATACCACAACAGTTTGCATACTGGTATGCATACTGTGCTATATCCAGACAATGGTTAATTGTTCTAAACTCCCATTTCATTCATTGAAACATCCTTAGAAGACGACAATAACGGTCTCACACAAACTATTAGCTTATAAGTAATTTTCAAGTGATCGAATGATCAATACGAAACATTCCGAGTCGACATCAAATGACTGTCTCACACAAATCATGTAAGATGTTTCAAGGCAATTTTCGCATGATCATCTTTTGACACATTATTTAGTTTCCAACACTTAAATTGTTTCCAACTAAACTCGTCAAGAATAATGATGAACGTAGATAAAGAAAAAATCTTCCAACACATATTTCGAGAAAGATATAAGCGAGTTAAACTCAGCTCGAAATATCAAATGTGTATAATGTAAAAGTCTATATAGTTATACGACTTAGTCTCAATAAGAGATAGCATAGAATAGATTTCTGAGTGATAGATAAGTTTTAGTCTTCACATACCTTTTGTTGATAAATTTCCTCCAAGCTATTCTCAGTATATCTTCGTCTTCAATCGATGAACGTCGTGAAGTTTAAAACTCAACTATACATTCTATCATAATCCTAGATATATCTATAAGTAGACTAGAAATCAAGACTTATAGTTTTGATCACCTAAACTTGACAAACAAGCTTGAGATAGCAACGATTGCGAGTTCGACCGAGCAGTGCTCTAATAGTATTGGTATCTCCAGGATCGTGTTGCACCTGTCCGAGTGTCCCTGCAAGGTTGTGCTTTCAAAATTCTATTCATGTTATAGATGCTCCACAAAATAATGCACAAATAGTGAATAAGTAAACATTCATGTTCATATTTTGTATGAAAGACATTCACTTTGATGGAAGTACAATATCACTTAGAAGAAATTGTCTTATGACAATCAAACATTCAAGAAAATATTTAGGAAAAGTTTTGCTTTCCCTTGAAAAAGTACAACATAATTAATCATTGCCACATACACTTCCTATGATCCTTCTATTTGTTTACTTTGTAAGTAAGATTTGATATTACAACCTGATGGTTGATAGTTGGTACTTCATCACTAGCACAAATTCTTATTGCCTCTTTTATCGCTAAGTTTTACGAGTTTCTTTTCATTCTTTATTTAGCAAAATGGACAACAATCACAATGATATTACTCGATCTAGTATAGATATAAAGAGCCATGTGATCGGAGAACTTCGGAAAACATAAGAAATAATACATCCACGATCGAAAATGAAATGAATTACTAGATTAGTATTTCACTCTTCGTGTCAATATTATTGTCCTAGCACTTCTACCACTTTCAACTAATCTCGATGCAGTAACAAAAAGATTCTTTGACTAGGTACAACGTCTTAGCCATGCGCTTTTCTTGTAACTAATGGGCTAATTCAAAATCTTAATTACATGGGCTAATTATTTTTTTCTCACCAGTTGCAACGTCTCAAACAAGATTTTGCAAATTTTGGGGTGGGCTACAGCCTAGATAAGCCACCCCTCCTTCTGTCACTGGTTATAAAGCAGAAGAAAATTATGATTAATGAAAATTCGCAAAAATCTCCGACTCTCACAGATTTGAGGGTCCCATCACCAAAAAAATTGCCCCTATGAATGGGAAGATCCTTAAATATGTGAGAGTCTGTGATTTTTTAAGATTTCTTTCTCAGTAGGCCTATCATTACTCTTTTTTCAATGGTTGGTTTGCTTTTGTTTTAAGTTATCTTGGAATCTTCTTTTTCAGTTTTTATACGAACGTTCATGCACGAGATATTTCATAGTAAGAAAAATAAAATAATATAATCCCATAATTGAATGCGTGTTGTTATTTCTCGCAACTACACACAAATACAAATAGCCAGTTATAACTTTTTGTGGTCCTTAATGATAATTCAAGTTGGCTTTTTCAAGTTGTTTACAACTACGACTTAACATTCTTCTAAAACTTTAAAGACAAGTGGAAGTTGTCCAAATATTGTGTGCTTTCTTGCCAAATTTACTTGTTATACTATCACACGCTAAATTCTCCCTTAGTTTCTGCATATTTTGGTTTGTTTTAGGATTAAGTATTTCAATTTTCTCCCACATCTCAGCTGCTCTATTTATTTTCTACCTTTATAATGCGTGAACTTGAACTATGAATCAACTATAGAAGCCGAAATCTTTGTACGCTCGACTGGAAATGGACTAATTTATACACAAATATCATGAAAAAAGTTCCTCCTTGATTCACTCAGTATCAATGTGATATATCATCTCAGTCGTATGAGGCATGAAAACAACACCACTAACTTGCTAATTAATGGCTTAGTTTTCAGGTTAACGGTAGGACACAAGTGTTTCAAAAATATAGGTTTTCAGGTTAACTGTAGGACTCAAATGTCTCAAAAATATATGGACACGCAAATGCTAAGAAAGATTTAGCAAAGGACTAAACTCATATATGCTTTTTCACCGAATTTTACGGAGAGTTTCCAAATTCATATGAAACAAAGCAATCATAATCACAGTAAAATTTACTAACCTATAGAGTTTTGGATTTTTTGGGTTGTTTCCGGGGCTAGAAGATGCTCAACAGCATCTAACATTTTTTCTTTTTTTTAAGATGCATGAGTCCAGGGGATAGCAACCCAAGATAACAAATAGCAACCGTCAATAGAAAATGTCCTTTTTCCCTTAAAGTATAGCATAGGATTGAGAGAGACACGCAAATACAGCCCGTCAATGTCCAATCCGTTATGGTGGAGAGTAATGGCGATTTTGGAGTTACTAGCCTAGGTTCATATCCAAATCTCTACACTGTTAGGGAAGCGAGCAGAGATGGTGACGGTTGACCTGTACAAAAGTTATGCCAAACCGTATCTACTTTGCAAAGTACCAAAATATCCTTCCTAAATAAGAATTTTCAGTTGCCATTTCTAGTTTTGTTCTTTTAACTACGACAAGGAAATTAATTTCAATTGATTAATTTATTTATCAAGATTAAGACATGATTTTGTTGACCAAAATGGGGGTTCAACAAATGCATTCTCCTCCCTCTCGAACTGGAAGTATTGTTTAATACAGTATTTCACTTGGGCTGTTGTTCCCTTGCTAATACTTGTAGAAGTCCAATATTGCTTCACAACACTCTCCATTGGTTTATAATTTGATGCTCGGAATGGGTTGTAGTCTTGTACAAGCACACTGCCTCCCCTTAGTTCTGTCACTCGACGGAGCAATAAGAACTAAGGGCAATTCCTATGACAATTAACAAACTTATTGTTTTATTGAGCCACGTGAATGAACAAACTGCATTCTCCACTATGGGAAATAAGGAAAAATAAATAAATTTGATGTTTCAGGGTCCCACTAGTGATTTTATTAATATAAATTAATAAGAGTTGAGTCCTACTAATGATTTTATTAATATAAATTGGGTCACACTGGATTATTTAATAATAAAACAAATAATAAAATATAAACCCTACACATAATAATTGTATTTAGAGAGAGAATTTGTTAGGGGCGTCGGAGCTTGACCTCCCGCGTTTGTTAATCCAATGCCCGCGTTTGTGACACCACCGCGCGTTCTCCATCACACGTGCGCTGGGTGGTCCAACTCAATGTTCAAAGCAACAGATTTGTTGATTTGAACATCTAATTTTCATGTTTGTTGAGTCCATAGTGGGAGCAAAATGAACAAACTTGGAGTTTGTTCATTCCATAAGAACTGCTCTAATAAGCTATGTGGGTAGTCACATTTAAATGAATCTAATCGATAGAAACCACACTTCAGAATGAATCAGTTTTATACATGTGGGTCCCATTCGTGGTGAAGTCTGGCTGAAACTGCCTGACAACTTACTCCGAGTGAGAATAAAAACGAAGCTGCTACAGTCGGGACAAAAGGGCTCATAAAAAATGTTGTTCAACTATGTTTTTTATTTTGATTTTGTATTATTTTTTTTTGATGGAAAAGATCATATATTAAAGCTAGCAAATGTAATACAACAGATTTACAAAATCATTTTTATCAAACAAATTAGAATCTATGCTAGATTTGTGAACTCGTTGGTTTAGGCTTTCTGACATGTGTTGTAGCTTTTTAATTCTTGCCTCCTTAGCGATGTAATCCTCTGCATTGTTGTTCTTTCTCTTTATAAATTTCACTTTAGCTTGAGGTAACTCGTCCAAAATTATCCTTATTTCCTGCAAGGTATTTTCTGCCGACCACGTAGATTATGAAGTAAGCCTGTTTAAGTTGTCTGCCAAAGCTTTGCAGTCAGTTGCAATGACCACACTTGATAAGATATTATTCTTTAACCACGTAATTTCCTTCAACAAGGCTTTTGCTTCTGCATGAAAAGCTGACGTAGCCCACTCCCAACCCGCCTAAAGGTGCATGAAGGTTTCTTCATCAGCAGAGTACATGATGAAAGCATATCCCATCGAAGAATCTTCTTTCTTGTAAGAAGCATCAATGAAGATTATCCAGTCTGAATTCAGGTTGGACCAAGAATTGTTGATTGATATTTTCTTTTGATTCTCCTTATTGCTTTGTAGGGTATTTGACGGGGAGGAATTAAGAAATTATTTATTTGTCGTAGTAAACTGACTGGGTCTGGGTGGATTTTCTCAAAAACAATCGAACATCTGTATTTCCAAATGAACCAAAGTGTGGTGGATATTTTTACCTGAAAATGGCTCAGATCAGCTTCGGTAATCCACCATTTAACCCAATCAATAGCAGAGCTGGGAGAGTATCTAATGATTATATTATGTAGAGATAGACCAAACCAAACTGCTCTTGCAAAAAGGCACTCGCAGAAAAGATGGACCTCCGTTTCTTGCACTTGATTGTTACATAGATGGCAAATCGGGTCAATTTCCGTATTGTGAGCACCTAATCTCGCCAACGTCGGAAGGACTTTTTGCACTATTTTCCAGATGAAAATCCTAATTCTAGGGATGGCTTGAATTTTCCAGATCTTGCTCCATGGGAAATATAGGTTATCATTATTGTCGAGATCCTGATTGGATAGAAAGATATAAACATTTTTGGCCGAGAATTTTCCTGATTGATGGTGTCTCCATCTAATAATGTCTTGCTCATGGTTCCTAGGTTTTAAAGCTTGGAGTTTTTCCTTGTCCTATGGGTAGAAGAATTGGTTTAGCTTTTCTTGATCCCATCTATTCTGATCCGTAATTAGATCTTGAACTCTTGTTGGTGCCTGTTTCCTGAGTGTTGGGGATTTTTTGGATTATCTCTGTGTTAGGTATCCATCTGTCTTCCCATATTTTCAATGAAGCTCCGCTTTTGACTTGCCAAATAAAATTACCTTTTATGAACTCTAACCCTTTTTGAATGCTGGTCCAAATCCACGAGAGACTCGAAGTTCTGGATTTTTCGAGGGGGTGGGAATTTGGGAAATATTTTGCTTTTAACAGTTTGACCCATAATTGGTCTTGTTCACTGACCAGTCTGTTTGCAAGTTTGGTAAGAAGGGCTAAGTTAAATTGGTGGGGATTTTTAATTCCTAAACCACCTTGGGAAATGGGTTTGCATATACTTTTCCAAGCCCTTATAAATCCTCCTTGTCTTTGTTTCCCATCTTTTTTCTACCAGAAGTTTCTCTGAATACGGTCAAGCAGACCAAGAGTCATTTTTGGCAGGGCGAGGACTTTCATTTGATATATAGGGTATGATTGAAGGATATATTTTATCAAAACAGTCCTCCCTGCTTGAGATAACAGTTTCGATTTCTAACCTTGTAACGTAGAGCAGTAGCGTTGTAGCAGCGGTTCAAAGTTGGCTTTTTGGTTTTTGTCGAAGAATAGCGGTGTACCCAGGTACCTATCATTTTTGGTCATCAGCTGGACTTTTAAGATTCTTGCAATTATTTTTCCATGTCTTGGGTGAATTTTTGGGCTGAAATAGACACTAGATTTTTGTAGGTTCACCATTTGACCCGTGATGTTCCCAAATATATGTAATATTTCCAATAGGCTTTTCGCTTCCCCCAGGTCTGCTTTTGTGAATAAAAAGCAGTCGTCCGCAAAAAAGAGGTGAGAGATATTTGGAGCATCTTTGTTTATCTGGAACCCAGATATTCTCTTGTCTTCTATTGCCTTTTCGAGGAGTTTATAGAGAATTTCCATGCAAACTAGGAAGAGATAAGGTGATACAGGGTCACCCTGCCTTAAACCCCTAGAGGTATTAAAAGATGGCCCCAGGGATCCATTTAGAAGGATTGAAAAGGAGGTTGTTGAAATGCATTGTAGAACGAGCTTTGCCCAGAATTCCGAAAACCCAAAAGCTAATAGGACTTTCTCTATAAAGTTCCATTCGACCCTATCAAAAGCTTTTGATAGACCTAGTTTTAACGCTAGGAAACCCTTTTTTTCTTGGAGGTTTTCATCGAATGGATAAGTTCATGAGCAATGATGATGTTGTCTGTGATTTTCTGACCAGGGAGGAAAGCCGATTGATTAGGGGAGATTATTTTACCGAGAAGGGGTTTTAGTATATTAGCTAATATCTTTGAGATGATTTTATAAATGGTATTACTCATGCTAATAGGTCTGAAATCCCCCGGGATTTGTGGTATGGATATTTTTGGGATGAGGGTTATGAAAGAATGATTGAGATCTTTGTCGAGAGTGGCTGAACAAAAGAACTTTTGGACAATGTCGATGATATCATTTTCCAGAATGTCCCAGTTAGCTTTAAAGAAACCTGGCTGGAAGCCATCCGAACCTGGGGCTCCCCATTGATTCATATTGGAAAGGGTGAGCCAAATTTCTTTTTTAGTGGGAATTACAGACAAGGAGGCATTTTCTTCGATACTGATGCAAGGATTTATGATGGTAGATAGAAGTTGTTGTTTTTGGAAGAGCCTATTTGTTGGAAGTGTTTAACCAGCAGAGAGTTGATTTGATCTCTATCTGAGATCCATAGCCTGGAAGGTTCTCTAGTAGAATTTATCGCATTGATTATTTTTCTATTTGAGGCGGAGGCATGAAAATATTTTGTGTTCTGATCATATTCTTTGAAGAACTTATCCCTGGAGAGTTGATGGTAATAATCATTTTTTATTTTGTACCATTTTCTAACCCCGCTTGAAGATTTTTTAGAGTGTCTATTTTTTTGGAGATATTTCCAGATCTATGAATACTATCAATTTTATTGTTTATGGATTTGATATTTTTGTGTATGTTCCCAAAAATATTTGTGTTCCAATGGGATAAGTTGGAGGAAAGTAACTTTAGAAGCCCTGCGAAGGATGTCTCATTGCAATTGGTGGAGTGTAATTTCCAAGATGCATCTACTACCGTAGGTAGAGTCGGATGGGTTAACCATGATCGAAGACATCTAAAAGGTTTTTGGATCCTATATTTTTCTGGGTTTGAATCCAATAAAATAGGCGTATGGTCAGAACATACCCTTGGGAGGTGAGTTACCTTGGTATCCAGAAATTTCTGGGACCACATAAATGAAGTTAGCACTCTGTCGATTCGTTCGCCGATGTTTGCCTCCCCTTTCGATTGTCTGACCAAGTGAAAGGCGATCCTTCGTACCCCGCATCTTGTAGGCCCAATGTGTCGATAGTGTCGATGATGAAGGATTCCCTGCTGGATCCAGCTTTATTCCAACCATGTTTCTCGTCTGGGTCCAAGATTACATTTAGGTCGCCTAGTAGAACCCAGGGCTTGTTTATTTGTTGCGCGATTTCCAAGATATATGTCCATTGTTCGATTTTGTCATCTTCCTCGACTGCTCCGTATACACATGTGATTATTACATCTGTATTTCCTATTTTAGAATCAAAATGACAAACATTGAATTTTGACGATATTAATTTCATTTCAATATTGTTGTGCCAGGCTATAACTAAACCTTAGCTATTCCCACGGAAGGAACAATGAACCAGTCACCAACAAAGGAATTTTTAAAAAAAGGAGTCCATGCGAGCCAAATGGACCTTTGTCTCAGCCAAAAAAACTATATCAGACTTGTAGTACTGACATAAATAGTGAAAATGATCCTTATTGGTGGGGGTTCCAACACCCTGGACGTTCCAGGATAGCAACTTCATTGAGAATGATCCTTAGCGATGGATATGGATAGAACAAGATGAGATATTAAGTAAAACTTGACAAGTAAATTAAGACAGTAGGGAAAAAGATTGGTTTAACACACGGCACAAGAAAGAGAGCAGTAGGGAATAAGAAAAAGAGCAAGGACCTAAAAAAGAAACAACAGATTAAAATAAAGAGGAACTGGAAATATGATTATAAAGAGGAACTGTGGAATAAAATATTGTATTCAGGTACTACAGTATACAGAAAAAGGGAAATAAATATAAAAAATACAGAGCTTACCGACCCTGTAACCCCCAAGACAAACCATTGAATCAGTGTAGTGTATTAGATAAGAGGAAAGACGAGAGTTGTCATTTGGAACCGGCTAAAAAGAGTAGTTGCTGGGGACTAAAAGGAGGGAAATATACCAATCAAAGTACTAATCAGGGATAACCAACGACAATGTTGTGACCGCGATGGTTGGATTCTCCATAGAGGGACACCAGGCAAAGAACATAAGGGGAAACTATCACATGTTGTAAGAACGAAAAGTTTCTAATGCTGCTGCAAGATATGGCTAACATATAAAATACAAACTCCAAAAATAAAAATCGGCGGAAGACTAACTGAGTGACACCAGGTAGAGGGAAATTTAATTCTAAGAAACACTAGAAAAAAAAAACAAGAAACTTTGAGATTTTGATGGAAATAAAAAATGAAAGAGATTGTGTGGAGTTGCTGGATAATGATAAAAAAACATGACCGGGAGTAAACTATTTCACGAAAAGAAAGACAACACCAGATAAGAAAATCTGACAAAGAACCCCAAAATAGCTACAAAACGGAGGTATGTAACGTCGACACAAGTACATTAAACTGGTTGAAAACTATTCCACAAAAAGAAGAAAAAAGAAAGAAATGCACCAGACAGGAAATGTCTGACATGAAACCCCAAAAAAGTTTCCATGCTTAAGTAAATGTACGAGAAGCCGAGAAATTACAACAAACCATTGTGCAAACTATTCCACATGAAAAAAACCAGACCAAAAATAGTCTGACAAACCTCAAAATAGTCAAACCATATTACTAGCAAGTTTATAGAATATTACTTATAGCCAGCAACACCAGAACCATATCAGTGAAACGTTGAAACAAACACATTAAGGGCACTACCGTGAGAGAAAAAAACAAGAAGAAACAGGGCTAGGATAACTAAAAAGAATGAAGTTTCCACTATGGATGCTAATAGATGATAAATTCACATGGATAGAGATTCAAACAGAGGACACAAGAATTTATGAAGCCAAAACGATAGATTGCAGCATAAAGAACTTAAACAGAAGAGGAGTCGATAGAATCCCGGGAAGGTAGTAATTGATGATTCTTAAATTTGATATTTGATGACTAAAGATGAAAGTAAAAGACACAAATATTTGGTTTCTTCCGTGGTGATGGAAGATGAAAACTTCAAGTCTATTTATATTGTATTGGTTCATGAATACAAGGAAGAATTTACATAAAGATAGAAAAAAATATATTTACAATGAATGCATATAATCCTAGTTTACATAACATTCCATGAGTCTTCTTTCCATTCCATGAGTCTTCTTTCCATTCCATGAGATATACGATAGTTAATGTCAATCTTTTGCCTTCTCATGAAAGCATGTAGCTTTGATTCGAAGATACACGGAAGTAATGTTCATTTATTTCATAATCTTTTAGTCTTTAAGAATAATGAAAACTGTTTACAGGTTGGAAATGAAAATTACACGTATGTAATTTTCAATACCCCTCCTCAAGTTGGAGCGGGGGAAGAAATAGAGACCCCGCCCAACTTGCTAACGATTCTTTGATAAGCTTCAGCTCCCAGTGGTTTAGTAAAAATGTCAGCAAGTTGTTGATGGGAAGGAAGAAAAGACGGGATAAGTAGACCATACTTGATTTTTTCACGAACAAAATGACAGTCGATTTTGCGCTCGTGAAAAACTGGATTATTGGCAATGTGCAATGCAGCTTGATTATCACAGTAGACAGTCATGGGTTGAGAGTGAGATATCCCAAGATCAAGGAGTAGAAACTTGAGTTATTGAAGTTCTGAGGCTAAGGAGGAAAGTGCTCGATATTCAGCCTCAGCGGACGATCTTGAAACTGTATGTTGTTTCTTACTTTTCCAGGATAGTGGACTAGAACCCAACATGGTAAAATATCCAGTAGTAGATCTACGGGTTATTGGGAAACCAGCCCAATCAGAGTCAGTGAAGCCACTAATATGAAGTGAACTAGAAGAGGACAAAAGGAGACCGTGGTTGATAGTACCTTTTAGGTAACGTAGAACCCGTGTAGCAGCATCCATGTGAGTTGTATGTGGACTTTTCATAAATTGACTTAAGTAGTTGACAGAATAGGTGATATCCGGCCTCGTTATAGTTAAATATAGTAAACGACCAATTAAACGACGATAAACAGATGGGTCAGGGAGAGGAGTGCCGTCTGTAGGAAGAAGTTTTAGATTTTGTTCCATTGGAAAGTTACAAACTTTTCCTCCAAGCAGACCAACATCATTTAGAATATCTGCGATAAATTTACGTTGGCCAAGAAATAGACCACGTAGAGAATGAGACACTTCAATACCGAGAAAATATTGCAATCGTCCAAGATCTTTGATGGAAAAATGACGAGGGAGTAGTAATTTTAACTGAGCAATTTCCTGATCGTCGTTTCCAGTGATGATTATGTCATCTACATAGACTAGAAGATAAATAATGGTTGAATTTCGACGAAAGGTAAACAATGAGTAGTCTGCATAAGACTGTTGAAATCCTTCATGAAGCAAAGTATTTGAAAATTTAGCAAACCATTGTCTAGAGGCTTGCTTTATCCCATAAATAGATTTGCGTAAAAGACATACCTTATTTGGATTTGCTTTAGTGAAACCTGGAGGTAGACGCATATAAATTTCTTCATGTAAATCGCCCTGTAGGAAGGCATTATTGACGTCGAGTTGATGAAGATACCAACCTCGAATGGCAGCAACAGATAGTAAGGCTCTTACGGTGACTAATTTAGCAACTGAGGCAAATGTATCATGGTAATCCACCCCTTCGACTTGTGTATACCCTTTGGCAACTAATCGCGATTTGTAGCGTTGTATAGTTCCATCTGCATTGCGTTTGATTTTATATACCCATTTACATCCAATGGGTGTCTTACCGGGAGGTAAATCCACGATGTCCCAAGTGCCATTTTCTTGTTGTGTCGTAACTTCTTCAACCATAGATTTGCACCAGAGGAATTTTAGCAGCCTCCGTATATGATCGTGGCTCTCTATCGGATAGAACTGTGAGGAATGCCTTGTGTAGGAGAAATTTTAAAAGATAAATAGAGGTTAATGGATATTTTACGGATTTTGGAGATTCATGCGTCAAGTAAAGTAGTAGTCTGACAAACATAATCTTTTAAGTGACTTGGGGTTACGAGTACGAATAGGTCGTCCCTCATTTTGAGACATAGGTGGACGATCATACGATAGAGGTGATGGAGACATTAATTGAGAAGTATCCGTGGATGATATGTCAACTAAGTAGGAGATGATCAGTTGCAGTATCCATTGGAGGAGGAACATCAACTGTAGTAGGATGATTAGTGGCAACATGTGTGTACCATAGAAGATTCAGTAAATAGTGATCATCTTCATCAAATGAATCATAGTCAGACAAGGGATTAATATTAAGGAATGAGAAAGTGACGTCGATTGACCATCTGAGATATGTCACTGTAAGGGAATGTAGTTTCATGGAAATGAACATCACGAGAGACATAAATTTTCTTGGTAGCCAAATCATATAGTCTGTATCCTTTTTGTCCATGTGGATAACCCAAAAAAATTGCAGGATATGAACGTTATCAAATTTGTGAGATGGTTTGGTGTTGCGTCCAAAACAGAGACAACCAAATGTTTTTAAAATTGAATATCTGGTTGACCACCCAGGAGCATTTCATGGGGATTTGTAGCCCAAGTAGGAGTAGGCATTTATTTATTAAATAAGTAGCATGCATTATGCATTCACCCCAAAATGATAAAGGTAAATTAGATTGCAAACGTAGTGCACGCGCAACATCCAAAAGTGCCTATGTTTACTCAACAATTTTTGTTGTGGATGTGGACACAACTTCTTTGATGTAATTCCATGTTGGAAATACCAAGCTTTCATTTCATTAGAGAAATTCAGTTCCATTATCGGAGCGAATCGTTTGTAATTGAGGTATATATATATCTCCAGATCCAGAGCTTATAACAGAGACTTTCTTTTGAAATTGAGTGATAACATGAGAGTAAAAGTACTTGAGGAATTTTGATGTT
Organism: Papaver somniferum; assembly: GCF_003573695.1. Lineage (NCBI taxonomy): Eukaryota > Viridiplantae > Streptophyta > Magnoliopsida > Ranunculales > Papaveraceae > Papaver > Papaver somniferum. Next base: position 135,487,137 of record NC_039359.1, read on the forward strand.
TCTGACTTGGTTTTCATAATAAAAACCCATGTACAACGTGTGTAACCATCGACTATAGTAAGAAAATAACGATCATTAGAAAGTGAAGGAATATTAAACGGCCCCCAAATATCGCAGTGTATTATTTCAAATGGTTGTTTATTACAAATAGTACTTAAAGGAAAAGAATTGCGAGTTTGTTTCGCCTGTGGACATACCCCACAAGGTCGATTGCAACTTGAACTAATATAATTAAAATCCTGACATAAATACTTAAAGTGCGCTGAAGACGGATGTCCTAATCTCCAATGCCATAGATCAAATGATGATTGAGTAGTGACTAATGCTGCTGAAGGTGGTCGTAGATAATAGAGACCATTACGGTACTCACCCAGACCAATCAGCTTCTTTCTTGACAGGGCCTGAAATTTACAGTAATTTGATGAGAAAAGTGTTGTAATAGAAGACGACTTGGTGAGTTGACTTACAGAAATTAAATTGAATTTTAATGAGGGTACATGATAGACCCTTTCTAATATTAAATCTTTGGAAAAAATAAAACGTCCAATATGTAATATGGTTGCAAGAGAGCCATCAGGAAGCTGGACATTGAAATTCTTAGGTGCTGGTTCGTATGTACTAAAAACAGTAAGATCAAAACATACATGATTCGTCGCACCAATATCTACAATCCATGAGTGTGATGAGAAAAATAATGATTTGGATGATTTAGAAGTTATATTAAAAACTGATGAAGAAAAGTGTAAAGATTTACCTGCTATGTCGAGAATTGGCGCAGTGTCAGCAGGCTCGGAAGAGAGCATTGCCAGGAGCTTAGCATATTGATCAGTTGTGAGTGCCGGTGCCGGAACAGAAGACGATGCTTCACCACTTGTAGGAGATGCAGTGATAAAGGTGGAGCCTTCTTTTTTCTTTGGTGGATAACCATGCAGCTTGTAGCATGTTGCACGAGTGTGCCCGACAAGGTTACAATGGTCACAGTGAGGCCTAGGCCTCTTGTTGGTACCACTGTTACGATCTTGGAATCGCTGAAAATTAAGTGTCGCAGATTCAACAGTGGGTACAGCAAGAGAAACAATCTCATGTTGCTTCTCCTCCTGACGTACCAGAGCATAAATTTTGCCAGTAGATGGAAACGGATCCATTAAGAGAATTTGGCTACATACCATTGAGAAGTGATCGTGTAGACCTTGCAGGAATTCAATAGCGCGATCCTGATGAAACCGTTCCATCATATCCTTGCCATGGCCGCAAATGCAAGGTTGGCCGGTAGTCAGAGAGTTGAGTTCGTCCCAAAGAGTTTTCAGCTTGGTAAAATAGGATGAGACATCCTGACCTTCTTTCTTGAGGGAAGCAATTGAATGCTTCAACTGATAAATCTTTGGAGCGTTTTATTGAGAATAACACTCATGGAGATCGGTCCAGATTTCTTTGGCAGTATCACAGTAAAGGACACTTGATTTTATGTGAGGGACGATGGAGTTGAGCAACCCGCTGCTCACCATGTAATTTGAGCGTTCCCACTTTTTCAGATCCTCTGAGCCTGCTGCAGGTTTTGTTAGAGTTCCATCGATGAAGCAGATTTTGTTCTTCTCCCTCAAAGCTAGTGAAACCCCACGACTCCAGATGCCGTAGTTATCAGCAGTCAATGGTGGAGTTACGAGGATTGCTGTGGGATTATCTGAGTGATGTAGTTCGAGGGGATTAGTGAGTGATGTGGTCAAAGAACGACCATTTGATTTTGAGTTTTCAGAGTGTGTGTTGTCAACGGAAGCATCTATTGGATCGATAGGCGATACCATCTTAAATTTGATATTTGATGACTTAAGATGAAAGTAAAAGACACAAATATTGGTTTCTTCCGTGATGATGGAAGATGAAAACTTCAAGTCTATTTATATTGTACTAGTTCATGAATACAAGGAAGAATTTACATAAAGATTGAAACAAATATATTTACAATGAATGCATATAATCCTAGTTTACATAACTAATTGGTCTTCTTTCCATTCCATGAGACATACGATAGTTATTGTCAATCTTTTTCCTTCTCATGACAGCCTATACCTTTGATTTGAAGATACACGGAAGTAATGCTCATTTATTTCATAATCTTTTAGTATTTAAGAATAATGAAAATTGTTTACAGGTTGGAAATGAAAATTACACGTATGTAATTTTCAATAATGATTAACAAGAAAATCAAACCTGGTGTAAAGAGAGGAGATCCTGATTGTAAGCAGATGAAAATAGGAGAGGGAAAAAAATACCCTGGAAATCTGTGATGTAAAGCTCTAATAACAGGTGTCTATTTCCCGGATTGAAAATCAGCAGCAAGCCGACGTCCATCGATTGGAGGAAGATCAACTCTCGTCTTAAGAATAAAGATTAATTGTTGTGATACCAACACCATAGATATTTAGCTTTCCTTATTTGTTTAAACTCTGTTAGCCTAGTTAGTTTCCTTATTTAGTTGGCTTCCTTAAACTGAATATTAGTTTGCTATAAATACTGAATCACAAGCTTGTATACGATTCATTCAATTAATATCAAAACTAGTTTCTTGTCAGTAAAACAGCAGAGGTGGTTAATCCCCATAAAAAAAGGATTTTATCTTTAGGGTTCTATTTAGTTTTGTGTTCTTAACAGTTATTTTGGTTTAGAACCCTAACATCTGGTACAGAGCAAGGTTATTATATCATCAAAATTCAGCAATTTTTTTTTATCATGACGGTCGTTGAGTTAACAGATGAAGTTAAAGGTTTGAAGGATCAAATTTAAAACCTTATAGATGCTCTAGCAAAACAGCGTCTTGATGATATTCAAAAGGCTGAGGTTAATGAAGGAGTTATGAGAGCAAATCGTAAAGACGATATCACAGTTTTAACAACAACTCTATCAACAACATTGACTACATCATTGTCAACCGCGTTAGCAATGGCCATGAAAGAAGCTATAACTGATGTTTTTCAGACACAAAAACAGGGTGATAATGGTTTCCAATCTGGTCATCATCAACGCACTAATAATGGCCATAATAATAATGGTAATGGTGGTAATGGAGGTGCTGAAACTATCCCTAATATTCGTACTGGTCCAATCAACCTCAAGGTCCCAACTTTTGACGGCACGGATCCTGATGGTTGGATTTTCCAAGCTGATCAGTATTTCAGTTTGCATGGAATCATTCCAGCTTTTAAAGTTACAGTGGAAGCTGCTCATCTCAAAGGTGATGCCAACTCGTGGTATCGCTGGACTAAGCAGTCTCTTCCTACTTCAACTTGGGAAGAATTCTGTATTTTATTGCGCAGTAGATTTGCTGATCACAAATTCGTAAACCTCCATATAGCTCTCACAAAGCTATCTCAAACAGGTACGGTTCGAGCATTGATTTCTGATTTTGAAAAGTTGCTTAATTTTGTTCATGACCTCCCTACACAATATCTGATGGATCTGTTTATTGCTGCTTTACGACCTGACATTGGTACTGGTGTGAGTTTGTTTGAACCAAAAACTTTGGATGATGCTTTTAAGAAATCTATTCAACAAAAAGACTCTATTCTTGCAGTTTTTTCTTTATCTAAGCCATATTTTCGTTCACCTCAGTTCAAACCATCAACTAATTCAAACACACAGATTAGGAAAACTACATTGCAACCTGGAGCCAAGAGGTTAACGTGGGAATAACAAAAAGAAAAACGAGACAAAGGTCTCTGTTTTAATTGTGATGATTACTATAAGCCTGGCCATTTGTGTGTTAAACCAAGATTACTTCTTCTAGATGCTTCTCCAAACATTAATAATGATTTTGTTACTCAACTTGTGGAGGAAGAAGTTACTGATAATATGAAGAACCGGTTGCAAATGACAATGCTAATATTTCTTATCAGTCATTAATGGGAACAACTTTTCCCAACACAATGCGCATCAGAGGACATATAAAAGCTCAACCTCTTACCATCCTAATTGATTCGGGTGCTACTCATAATTTCATTCACCCAAATCTTGCTAGAAAATGTGGTTATCCAATTGACTCTAAGTATTCTTCTCTTAGTGTCACAGTAGGTGATGGTGGTAAATTGTACACTAAAGGCTCTTGTTTTAATGTACCAGTTCAGCTGCATAATTATATTTTCCAAGTTGATTTCAATTTGTTGGACATCAATGGTTGTGATGCAGTATTGGGTGTTCATTGGCTTCGTACTTTGGGACCAATCATCTGGGATTTCACTAAATTTTCAATGAAGTTTACATTTTCTAACGAAGATGTGACGCTTTTTGGAGACAATTCATCCTCAGTACTAATGTTGGACACAATACCTATGCAGCGATTATTGAGTAGAGAAAATTATGGTATTTTCCTTCAGTTATCTTCATTGCCAAATGATGTCCCTACTACTCAAGAATTACCATCTGAAATTCGCAAGTTACTCACTAGTTTTGCTGATGTTTTCAAGATACCGACTTCTCTTCCTCCTTCACGTATGCATCACCACCGTATTCCTTTAATACCTGGTTCTCCTCCTGTCAATGTACGTCCTTATCGTTACCCACATTTTCAGAAGGATGAGATAGACAAAATTATTTCTGAGTTACAACAATCTGGATTTATTCGACCTAGTTCGATCCCTTATTCATCTCCTATTCTGATGGTGCGTAAGAAGGATGGTTCGTGGAGGATGTGTGTTGATTATCGTGCTTTAAACAAGTTGACCATCAAAGATCGTTTTCCAATTCCTATGGTAGACGAATTATTAGATGAACTGCATGATTCAATGGTATTCTCGAAGTTGGATTTCCATTATGGGTATCATCAGTTAAGAGTACATAAATCAGACATTCCAAAGACAGCTTTTCTCACTCATGATGGTCACTATGAGTTTCTTGTTATGCCTTTTGGCTTATCCAATGCTCCAGCTACTTTCCAGAGCTTCATGAATCATATTTTTCGACCTTATTTCCGCAAGTTTGTACTCGTATTCTTCGACGATATTCTCATCTATAGTAAGAATCTAGCTGATCATGCAAAACATTTATCAATAGTGTTTGAGGTTACACGTGCCCATCAGCTCTTTGTCAAGGAATCCAAGTGCATTTTTGCACAACGATCAATTGGATATCTTAGCCATATTATTTCATCTGAAGGTGTTTCAGTGGATAATGAGAAGATTCAATGCATCACTTCGTGGCCAATTCCTACTACAATTAAAGAATTACGGTGTTTTTTGGGCTTAACTGGTTATTATCGAAAGTTTGTTAAAGATTTTGGTAAGATTAGTGCTCCATTAACTCAATTATTGAAGAAGGATGCCTTTCTGTGTAATGACAAAGCAACAACAGCTTTTAAATCACTTCAACATGGCCTTACAACTACACCAGTCTTAGTTCTTCCGGATTTTTCAAAAGAATTTATGTTAGAGTGTGATGCTTCTGGCAATGGATTGGTGTTGTTCTTATGCAATCCAAAAGACCAATTGCGTATTACAGTAAACCTTTATCTGGGAAGAATTTAAATCTTTCTATTTATGATAAAGAAATGCTTGCCATTGTATCTGCTGTCCAAAAATGGCGTCCATATTTACTTGGGAGACATTTTAAGATATACACAGATCATCGCAGTCTCAAGTATTTTTTGGATCAGAAGTTATCTTCCATGGAACAACAAAAATGGTTATCTAAGCTACTGGGATATGATTATGAGATCATTTTTAGTCATGTGAAAGAAAATATTGCAGCTGACGCTTTATCACGTACTTCGGGAGCTAATTTTCTTTTGTCTGCACCAATTTTTGCTGGCATTGATGATATTGTCCTTGAGTGTCACAATGACACAAAATTAAGTGTTGTAATTCAACAACTACAAGAGAATCCTACGTCAAAGATGCATTTTTCTTACACAAATGGTGTTCTCCGTTATAAAGATCGGATATTAGTGCCTCAAACTTCCACTTGGTGCAATAAAATACTTGAAGAATTCCATTCTAATCCTGTTGCGGTCATTCTGGTTATCTTCGTACTTACAAACGTCTACAACAAAACTTTTATTGGAAAGGTATGAAATCTTCAGTCAAGACGTTTATATCTCATTGTGATATTTGCCAACGAAATAAATCTGAAATTGTTAGCCCACTAGGATTGTTAAATCCTCTTCCAATCCCAGTTGATATTTGCTTAGATATTTCGATGGATTTTGTTGATGGTTTTCCACCTTCAGATCGTATGACTTCTATTCTTGTTGTGGTGGATCGCTTATCTAAATATGCCCATTTTCTAGCACTCAGACATCCATATTCCGCAAGCTGTGTTGCAGAATTATTTGTACGAGAAATTGTATGTCTACATGGCATGCCAAGAAGCATTGTGAGTGATTGAGATCCCATATTTATGAGCAATTTCTGGGAAGCTTATTTTGCTCTACAGAATACTAAGCTGTGTCGTCGCTCTGCTTACCATCCTCAATCTGATGGACAAACAGAGGTTACTAATAAAACCTTGGAATGCTGCTTAAGATGTTTTGCTGGTACTAAACCTAGTGAATGGTGTAAATGGTTACCCTGGGCAGAATGGTGGTATAATACAACTTTTCACACTGCAATTCAGATGTCTCCTTATCAAGCAGTTTACAGTCGACTACCACCAACAATATCTTCTTATCTTCCAGGTTCAACATCTGTTCATGTTGTTCATACTACTCTTAGGGCAAGAGACCACACACTTAGAATTTTGAAATCTCAGTTGGAAGCTGCTCAGACAAGAATGAAGAATTATGCTGATTCCAATCGAACTGAAAGACATTTTGCAGTTAATGATTGGGTTTTTCTTCGTCTCCAACCATACTGACAACACACTGTTGCAACTTAGGCTTATTCTAAGCTTTCTCCTAAGTTCTACGGCCCTTTCCGCGTCTTAGAAAAAATTAGAACTGTTGCTTATAAGTTGGATTTACCTACTAGAAGTCGTATACGTCCAGTATTTCATATTTCACAGCTGAAGTTGAAATTGGGTTCTTCAGTTTTTGTCAATCCAAATCTTCCGATAACTGTTGACTATGACAAATGGGAGCCGGATATTATTTTAGAACGCAAGATGTTCAAGAAAGGTAGTAATGCAGGTACAAAATGGTTAGTGAAATGGAAAGATCATCCAACTGATGAAGCTACTTGGGAAGATACTGATGAGTTACTTATTCGATTTCCAGATTTTGACGCTTGAGGACAAGCAATCTTTCAATCAGGGTGGGATGTTGTGATACCAACATCATAGATATTTAGCTTTCCTTATTTGTTTAAACTCTGTTAGCCTAGTTAGTTTCCTTGTTTAGTTGGCTTCCTTAAACTGAATATTAGTTTGCTATAAATATTGAATCACAAGCTTGTATAAGATTCATTCAATTAATATCAAAACTAGTTTCTTGTCAGTAAAACAGCAGAGGTGGTTAATCCCCATAAAAAAGATTTTATCTTTAGGGTTCTATTTAGTTTTGTCTTCTTAACAGTTATTTTGGTTTTGAACCCTAACATTAATACTACGTTTGATTCAATGGTTGCTATTGGGGCTACATCGTTGATAAGCCAAAAGGAATTAGCTGGACATGGGAGGTGGGTTTTTTCTTAATATTGATTTAGAAATTTCTGAAAACTCGATTATGGGGTAAGCAATTGTTGGTATAATCTAAACAATAGATGAAAGATGAGAAAACTTGATGAATCAATCACATGCAAGGATCAGGAGATCGAATTTTTATTGAAATCGGTTGAAGATGACTTCTTTACCATTGTTTCAGAAACCCAAGACATTGATTTTGATTTTGTATTGGAGGACGAAGCAGGTGGCGTTAAACTCAGCACAGGGGTTGATATGTCAGTGCATTTCCCATTGAACCACTTGCCAACTTGGTAGGAGGAGAAGCTTCACCACTGCACTCTGCAAAAATACGTGTCTTGGCGTCCACCAAACCTTTTCTTCCCTTTGACTGCATTTCCTTTCTCTCTTTTTTTTTCTTTTTCTGTCTTTTCTATGATTGTGTATCAGAAATACTCACAAGTCATAATAATAGTTTGGGGTCACGTGCTTAATGTTTTTGTTTGTATGCCAAGCAGAAATGCAGGATGGTGATACTACAATCCTGTTACGATTAAGCAATGACAGCTCTACCACAAAACTTCTTTAAAATGCTTAAAAAGAAAAACCGTTTTGTATTATATTGTGTAGGAAATGAAAACGTGGGGGGTGGAATTTTCAAAATTAATTGGGACTCCACCACCTAATAATATTAATTGTGTTTCTAGGTTTTCTTCTTGGAAAGGGCGGTCAATATCAAGAGGAGTTAAGTTGTCTTTTGCTTGGAATATTGGACATAACAAAATCTGCTGACTATGGGTAAAGCCTTCAACCAATCCAGGTAGACCACAACACTCTTGCAATGGATTTTGGGTTTTTCGTTAGTGTTTTAGTTGAAGTAGACTTTGCAAAAAACATCCCAGATCATGTTTGGGTAGAAGATGGAGATGATGATAATACAAAAGGCTTTTGGCAATCAGCTGAAATTCACAAAGCCCCAAAGTTTTGCTTTCATTGCAAAATAGTGGGGCATCTAATTTCTAAATGTAGATCAAAAAGAGAGGAATTAATTGATAAGAGTGTTGAAGTGAATGTTTCTAATGAGGCTAATACTAAGAAGAAAAAGAAATCAAAGAAAAGCAAGGAGACTCTATCGGTTGCAGAGATTCAAGAAGTTACCAATTTGACTGTCGAGGTTGAGAAACATCTTCATTCTCACCAGGATCAAACAATCACCTCTGCGTCGGTTCCCTTGGTTCCTTTCAGTGTTGTAACTCAAAATAGATTTAAAAACCTTGGAGAAGAGGAGGAGGTTGCTACTTCCGAGTTAGTCGCTTGAGATTCCGAGGTAAGTAGCTCCAAGCCATCTTCGTTTGAACCTATTCTTAGATCGAATAGAAGAGTGAGCACTAAAACTAAAGCAACAGGTGTTTTTCCGAATGGCACCTTAAACTCTAAAGTTAAAGGTATGCCGAAAATTTTAGATGATGCTAATAAGATTTCGACGGTAGGACTTATGGAGTTTGGCTCTATATTGGGAATGGGTTTTCCTTCCTCGAAGAATGACCGTCAAGAGATGTTTAATAGCGTAGCAGATAATCATAAAGATCTCACCATTGTGGAAGCCTAATTTGGGTCTGTCTTTTCAGCAATTGGTAATTGTTGTTATCTAGTATTTTTGTTCTTGAACTTTGACTTTAGTCTCATAAGTTCGATCTTCTATTGTTGATGTTCTTGTGAAACCTTGTCGTTCTCTTTACGTCTAGTATTAAATTTGTTATCTTACTTTTGCTTTGAGTTATATGCTTTCCTCAAGTTGTACTCTCTTGCACACGGATTGTGTGTGTTTCAATATTATTAAGTTTGCCGATAAAAGGGTAAGTTGTCTCTTATAAAAAAGTGTTTTGGCTAGCTTTCTCATTTATTATCTTTCGATTTTTCTTGCTCCATGCTCCATAACAAATAAACTTGATAGAATAGTAAGAAATTTCTTATGGGATGGCTCAAATAAGAAAAGGATTCACAATATTCGATGGTCCACGATTTTGAAGTCAAAAAATAGTTGGGGTCTCGGAATTCGAAGGTCTAAACATATGAATTCGGCTCTTCTCAAAAAATGGTGGTGGAGATTCGGAACCGAAAAGGATGCTTTTTGGAGGAAAATAATTGCGGAAAAATTGGCGAAATTTCAACGGGGTGGGAAACTCTTCGTCCTAAAGGGCCAAAAGGTTGTAGTTTGTGGCACAATATTTACAATGAGCTTGAATACTTTAATAAACATGTAAGATTCAAGGTTAGGGCGGGGAAAGAAAATAGATTTTGGGAAGACTTATGGATCGGTGATGGTGTGTTTTGTAATAAATTTCCGTTAGTTTACGAAGCTTCAAGAACCAAAGGATGTGTAGTGGCTCGATTATACGAAAGCTCTAGTGACGGCATCAAATGGAAGTTTATGTCTCGTGAAAGATACTTTCAAGCTATATTGAGGGAGGTTGCTTCCATAAAGTCATCACTTGAATCGGTTAATATACAAGAAGGAGGTATAGACTCTAGATTATGGATGATTGAGGATAATAATAAGTTGGACGCATACTCGGAAAAGAATGGAGTAATTTCTCTTAGTGAAACGGATGCGATGGATTTCCCAAGCGAGATTATTTGGAGTCGGTTATATCCTTATAAATTTAATTTCTTTCTTTGGCTTCTCTGTCATGAAAAGTTGATGACGGCCGATAAACTTGTTCGAAGGGGAATGGATGTGGATAGGACATGTAGTTTTTGTGAAGAAGAAGATGAAACAAGCTCTCACTTGTTTTGTGAGTGTTGGAGAATTAAAAGAATTTGGACTTATTTTGTTGAAGGATGTGATTTTCGTTGGAGATACAATGATCATATTGCCACAACGATTCAAACTTGGAGTCATGATTGGGGGATAAGCGACTTAACCATATATGGAACAATCTTCCGGCCGCAATATGGTGGTGCATGTGGTAGGAAAGAAATGAAAGGATCTTCAACAACAAAAATAATAATTTAGCAAGTATAATTAGAGATATCAAGATTCAGGATTTCTTTTGGGCGGAATCAAACACCAAAATGCTAGGATTAACGGCTAATATGGTAGTTTGTTTGTGGGATTCGTATTTCTATTGTACCCTTTGAGAGGGCCTAAAGAGGCAATCTTGTGCGCTCTCTTTTCTTTTTCCTTCTCGGGTAACCGATTCCCAAATCGCTTTCCTTCTTTTTGTTTCGGTTGTTTTTATTGGGTTTAGGTACCCCTCTTAAGCACCTCTTATTCAATGAAATTTATTTTGACCGATCAAAAAAACGGGTCGCGAGTTACAACCCCAAAGGTGTCACTATCCATGGAAAAAAACTCCAACAAAACAAAATGTTTACAAAAACCCCATTTAACATAAACTGTCTATATTACCCTTCTAGTTTAAATCACCCCAACAAAAACAAAAAACAACCCCAATTTTAATTTTTATTATATTATCACCAACAACAACAACCCACCACCAGCAACTAGCAACACCACCGACCACCATCCGCCGCCGACCACCACCACCGATCGCAGACACCACCACCGGTCGCCACCCACCACCGTCGCCGCCCACTACCACCACGCCATCACCGTCGCCGTCCGCCGCCGACCACCACCACAGACCACCGCCGACGAAGACCACCACTGCGCCACCGCCGCCGCCCACCACCACAAATCACCACCGCCGTCGTGCAACAACACCATTATCGCTGGCAACCACCACCACCAACCAGCTACCACCTCCACAAAAAATGAGTTTCATCGATTAGTATTCAACAAAATGAGAAGAAAATGATGAAACCAAACAGAAAAACGATGAAACCAAAATTGGTTTCACCTAAATTAGATGAAACCAAAATTTGGTGTCATCATTTTTTCACATATTGTCATTTCACCAACACAACTTCAATGATGAAACCAAACACGCTGACTTCCAAGTTAGGCCGAATAAACTAGGAAAAATCAGGTGAAACCAAAATTTGGTTTCATCATAAAAGAAAGGAGAAGGAAGAAGGAAGAAAGAAGAAAAAATGAAACACAATAAGATGAAACCTACCACCACCGTAAACTGCACCACCCACATCGCCGCCACAACCACCAGCACCACTACCATTACCTCCTCAACTAAAACTAGTTTTAACAAAAAACAATCCACCTGTATCTCACCATCAAAAATTGGTTTCATAGAGATCAATAATTAACAAAATGAAAAAAATATGATGAAATCTAATTATGTTTCATCATTTTTCCTCATATTTTCATTTAATCAACATAACATCAATGATGAAACACGCCGACTTCCATGTCAGGCCGAATAAACTAGACAAAAATTTGGTTTCATCATAAACTTAATTTTCATCATTAAAATCTTTGGTTTCATGATAGAAAATAGGCAAGTTGATGAAACCAAATTTGGTTTCATCATAAATTTACTGTTTTCACCAACCAAAACTGTCAGAATTTGATGAAACCAATTTGAAGGTATTGGTGATAGTTTTAGATGATAGAAGGAGGAGGCAGAAGTAGTGTTGGTGGCGGATCTGACATGTAGTGGTGGCAAAAAACAGAAGCAAGAGGAGGGGGTGTTGTTGATGGAAAATCATGACGTAGAAAGAGAAGAAGGTGACGACGGTGTTAATGGAGGAGACAGAGGTGTTGTTGGTGGCGGATCTGAACATAGCGGCTGGTTTTGTGGTGGTGAAGCTACTATTGGTGATAGATCTGAACATAAAAGTAAAAGAAAATAGAAGGAGGTGTTCGTGGAGAAGTGGAGGTGTTGTTGGTGACGGATCTGGACATAACGGCTGGTTTGGTGGTGGCGGAACTACCGTTGGTGATAGATCTGAACATAAAGGTAGAAGAAAAGAGATGGAGGTGTTCGTAGAGGAGACGGAGGCGTTCATGAAGGAGACGGGGGTGTTGCTGGTGGTGGTGACGGAGGTGTTGTTGTTGGTGTTCATGGAGATATTTGTTGCTGCTGGTGGTGATGGTGGTGGGGAGAAGGAGACGAAAGAAAGAAGAAAAAGAAAGGAAAGAAGAAGAAGAAAAAAAAAAGATAAAAAAGGTATGTTTGGCTTTTTTTTAAGTAATAAAAATTAAATTTACTTATTATTATTTGATTTTAAAATTAAAATTAAAATTAAAATTAAAATTAAAAAAGGTATGTTTGGCTTTTTTAATCAAATGGTTTTTATTTATTAAAAATAATATGACTGGATGTTTTGTACCATTAGTTTGGTCACCTTGGTGTTTTGTGACTTGTTTTGTCAAGAAAAAGATAAATGTTCTCGCGCTCTCGGTCTTTTGTAAGACCATTCATGTTTGGCCATCAACACGTAACTTGGGTTCACAAGAACAAGGGTGTTACATGGGTTCACCGAATCCCACGGGAGTTACTATATGTTAGACTGTTCCCACAATAACAGTCTAATGTAACTTACGAAGCAGAAGAAAAATGGTTTTTCTTAATCTACAAATATCCGTTCGCTTGATTTTTGTTTTAAATTGTCTCAGAGCATCCACAATCATAAACGGGACTAAAGACCAAATGCCAGACCAAATGCTAAAATAATTTGGCCTTTTTGAAGGTGAAACACAATGAAAAAAGACTAAAATTTAGTCTGGCAGACTTATAATGAATGTCTAATAATGAGCGGAAATATAGTGAACGTCTGAATTTTAGGCGTAGTTATAGTGGTCGTTCGATGTGGGACGTACGTATTATGGACGCACGGTGTGGGACGTGGCCATGTTGCACGCCTAATGTGAGACGTTAATAAATCAACGTCCAAAAGTCAAGCGGATGTATTAAGTTCGTTTGGGAAAGTGAGATTATACTTTTCATATCAAGCTCACTTATAATGACCCCCTGATTTCAAGCGCACTTATAACGAACGTTTTGTTTTGGCAGACTTTATATCAACGTCTCGCTCAGACGCTCTCTGTATTAACGCTTTACACTCAAGCGCTCACTATACTCACGTCTAGTCCTAGACGCTCATTATACTCACGCGTCACACAAAACGCTCACTATACCTACGCCCCATTAAAATTAGTTATAGTCTCGGTCGGCTACCAAATTTAGTCTCAAACCCTAAAAATCCATACCAAATATACCTTTGGTCAGTTCCACTACGCCTCCATTTCAGACCAAATTTGGGTATAGTTCCCAATTATGGTCGTGATTGTGGATGCTCTTAGGATCCTCATTTTCCAATCTATATACTCCCTCCGTACCTATTATATAGGCGGAATTTTGAATTTTCTTTGTACCGATAGATAGGCGGAGTCCTACTTTCAAGATGAATATTTTCATAAATACCCTTATTTATTGTACATAGAAAATTGTGTTAGTAATAAGACAAATGGTAAAACAAGAAAAAACATAAAAAATGATGAATTTAAGGTAATTTTTTTAATCTAAGAGAATTGGTCCATCTGCCTATATATGTGGTGCGGAGGGAGTATTAGTTTTCATGACAATAAATTAATAAAACCCATTATTGATATGGACTATGGAGTAAGTACATGCTGCTATATTTCCTAAATACAAAGTTGGAATATGCAGTTATAAGTTTTGAATGATGTGAGCTTGGTGAATATACAGAAGAAGTAAAATTGGTCTTTCAAGTTATTTACAACTACTACAGGATTGGTATTCTTCTAAAACTTCAAAACAAGCCGAAATTGTCCCACTAATTTGCACTCTCTTGCCAAATTTACTTGTATTGGTAACTCATGGAAAATTCTCCAGTAACTTCTGGAGCTCTTTATTCCCTTCACAGTATCATCGAACAAATTCAATTTTCTCCCACATCTCAGTCCTTTAATGTAATTGGGCCGACCGGTCGGAGGGCCCGAAGGGTCCGTAGGAAGAGAGTCCCTTTTATGGTCACTTTTTTGTCAAATGAAACCTAACACAAATTTTCAATTTCATGAAAAAGATCGGAAATTTTCATGTCCATGGTTACTTTTTCACTAGATAAAGTTGTCCCTTTCTTTTAGTCCAATTATTATAACTCCTTGTGTATCCTATATTTTTAGGGGTATAATTGAAATGTAAACTTTAATATAACATATCTAAAAATCCGTGTCTTGGAATTTTATAAATTTTATCTCGTTCGAAAGCTTATAAAAAAACCTACGCAGCGAGTACAAACAACAATATCAAATTTAGAACCTTCACGAAAAATTCGAAAGTATTTATCATTTAGGCATAATTTTAGAAATTTAAATATACATCCATTATGCAAACCACCACAAAAGATACATAATACTTTATGTAGCCATTGGTTTATGCATAAATTAATTTTCCGTTGCAACTAATAAAACGTATGCTACACATGCTTCAAATAAAATAAAAAACGTATGTACTCCCTCCACTTCAAGAAAAATGATACTTTCGTTTTAGGCACAATTTTCGAAAATTGAATGCATAGCCATTAATATTATGTAAACCACCATAAAAGATGCATAACACATCATTCAACCATATTTTGGTTTATGGATCGACTAATTTTTCGTTTCTGGAAAAGTGATACTTTCACATTCCGTTTCAGGAAAATTGATACTTTCGCTCTGTTTCAGAAAAAGTGATACTTTCGAGGCGAAAGTATCATTTTTTCTGAAACGCGGTGAAAGTATCACGTTTTCTGAAACGGAGCGAAAATATCACTTTTTCTGAAACGAGACGTAAGTAGTCGTAGACAAATACCATCTTCATATTCTTCTTCAGTCGGCCCTCCTACCGTGACAACGGTTGTCCTAGTTTAATATTATAATCCAAAATGAATTAATTATTAAAGATGGAAACTGTGTATGCCAGATCGGAAACTAGTGGACTAATTTATGCACAAATGACATGAAAAAATAGGGCTTATAGGACATTGATGGATTTTGAATGGAGGTGGAAAAAAGGAGAGAGAAAAGTAAAGGCTGCTAAAGATTATTCGTGAGTTTCTTGTTATTATTAATATTATATCTATCTCCCATTAATATCGGATTAATTTGACTTATTTACCGAACTAACAATTTAATTAATTTGCAAATATACGTTTATTTTCCAGAAGGTTAGATTTGGGAAGTTAAATAAATCCAAAATCCAAAATACCCTTGTAATCAGTTTTAAATACAGTGTTATCCAGAAATATGTGCAAACACCTATTTTAAGTTTTTCCATAGGGAAACACTAATTTGATAATCGTGTCACGGGTAATCATCCATTTTATAGAAAAAATATCCTTGATTGCTTCACTCGGTATCAATGTGGCATGGGAAAAATATCGTCTGGTGTCCATGTCAGTTTAGTCCTTTGAGAAAACATCTTTACTGTTTGATCCATAATTATTTAAAAAATTTAAATGGACAAAAGTACCCTTCCGTGTTAATTTCTACTTATTTTTTTGTAACAGTTCATTCGTCAAAATGAACTCCTGTTAATTTGTACTTATTTTTTCAGAAACACCTATATAAACCAGAGTTCGTTCCAGAAATGAACTCCATATAAAAACCTAAAAAACCAGAGTTCATTCCAGAAATGAACTCCATATAAAACCTAAAAAACCAGAGTTCATTCCAGAAATGAACTCCATATAAAAACCTAAAAAAACAGAGTTCATTCCATAAATGAACTCCATATAAAAACCTAAAAAAACAGAGTTCATTCCAGAAATGAACTCCATATAAAAACCTTTCATTCCAGAAATGAACTCCATATAAAAACATAAAAAAACAGAGTTCATTTATGGAATGAACTGCATCATTATCATCTTCGTCGTCGTCTTCAACAGCAGCAGAAAGAAATTCTTCGTCATCTTCAACAACAACAGAACTCTGTTTAAATACGAGCAGCAAACACCTATAGCACATGTCTTCAACAGTAGCAACAAACAATAACAAGAGATATTTATCATCAAAATCAGTCATCGTCTTCAACAGCAACAAAACTCTGTTTAAATACGAGCAGCAAACACCTATAGCACATCGTCTTCAACAATAACAGCAAACAATACCAAGAGATATTTATCATCAAAATCAGTCATCGTCTTCAACAGCAACAGATCGAGACGTCTTCATCGTCTTCTTCATATTTAAACAACAGATCTCGAAATCTTCAAACAACAACTGCAGATCTTTATCGTCTTCATCATATTTAACAAAAAACAGATGATGAAAAATAAAAATTACCGATCTCATCGTCTTCCATTATCAACCTTCATCATCTTCATAAAACCCTAAAAAAAATTCTTCATCTTCTGCAAATAACAACAGCAGAAAAGAAAAAAAAAAGGAGAGAAAAACTAGATCTGAAACTAAAGAAGAGAGAGAGAGTGAATTTGGAAATAAAATATTTTCCTCTGATTTTTTATATATATATGGTGCGATTTTCAAAGTGTTATACTATATATGCAGTAGTTGAGAAAATACTACTTGGAAGGTGACCATACTAACAGCGACGGAGGGAAGGTTCATTACTCTCGGGGCAAAATCAACACGACCAATATTTTCAATTTATGCCGACCTAATTTTCCTCCACAGATGACTTAGTTTATCACCCAATCAATTGGCCTTTCTTCTTGGGAGACAAATTACAGACAACATTATTATAGCACACGAACTGATTCATTCAATGAAAAGTTCCAAAAAAAAAGAAGGGGTTTTTTGCTCTTAAGATCGATCTTTCAAAAACCTTTGACAGAGTCGAGTGGCCTTTTATTAGAAAAGCTTTATCCTCTTTTGGATTCAGTGATGACTGGGTGAGTCTCATATTCCAATGCATCTCCACTACCTCCTTTGCTATCCTTCTAAACAGTTCCCCAGGCCCAACTTTTTCTAATTCAAGGGGTCTAAGGCAAGGTGATCCCTTATCCCCTTATCTTTTCTTAATTTGCATGGAGATCCTCTCAAGACTCCTTGAAAAGGCAACAAGAGAAAATAAAATATCGGGGATTCAAATAAATAAACACGCCCCTACCATTTCCCATCTATTCTCCGCCGATGATTGATTTCTTTTCACCAAGGCGGACCTGGGAGAAGCGAAGAACTTTTTGGATATTTTATCTAAATTTGGGGAAATAACAGGCCAAATGGTTAATCTTCAAAAATCGGGAATCTACTTTAGCCCCAAAATCCATCCCAAACACGGGAAAATAATAGCAAAAATACTTAAAGTCCAGCTAATGACTAAAAAAGACAGATATCTAGGAACTCCCCTATTCTTTGATAAAAACAGGAATGAGAATTTTGATCCGCTTCTTCAAAAATACTATAACACTTTACAAGGTTGGAAGTCCAAGTTGCTTTCTCAAGCGGGAAGAACAGTCTTGATACAATCCATTCTTCAAGCGTACCCGACATACCAGATGCAGATGCTAGCTCTTCCGAAAGAAACCTTGGATAGATTAGATAAAATTCAGAGATATTTTTGGTGGAAGAAAGATAGATCAAAGGGTAAAGGTGGTTATATAAAGGCGTGGAAAGGCATGTGCAGGCCAAAAGCAAAAGGGAGTTTGGGAATAAAAAATCCTCATAATTTCAATATAGCCCTTTTAACTAAATTAGCTACCAGACTAATAATGGAAAAAGAATAACTATGGGTTAAACTTCTAGAAGCGAAATACTTATATAATTCAAACCCTTTCGAGCCTACAAGAAACTATGAGCTATCATGGATTTGGACAAGCATTCAAAAAGGTCTAAACATCATTAAATAAAATTATATTTGGAAAGTTAAAAATGGAGCTACTGCTAAGATTTGGGAGGACAATTGGATCCCCAACTCGGTCAGATTAAATATACCAAGGGATAGAGATGATATTTTTCCGCAAAAAGTTCAAAAATTAATAAATAATGAAAGATATTGGGACACGGAAAATCTAGATGATTTATTCTCCGAGGACATAAAAGAAAAAATTCTAGCTATTACCCCAAATAAAGAAGATTGTGACAGGATAAGATGGGCTCACCACCAGTCTGGAGATTTCTCGGCAAAAAATATTTATAACTTTCTCATTTCTCGTAATCCTGATAATGAGAATGATATTGGTTTCCCGTGGAAAAAACTCTGGAAGTTACAGACTCTGCCTCGGATCAGGTTGTTTATCTGGAAATTAATTCAAAAAGCTTTACCCACCTCGAGTAGGCTAGCGGCTCATAACTCAGAGGTTTCTCCTGAGTGTCAAATGTGCAATAACCAAGCGATGGAAACGGAAAATCATCTGTTTAGAACTTGCCCTTTTGCCAGAGCAGTTTGGTTTGGTTGTTCCTTGGAAATGGTCAATTCGCAAATCAACACAGATGTGATTAGAAAATGGGTTGAACTTTGGATCGATGATAAAAACTTCTCGTCATTCAGGGAACAAATTTCAATCGTCACTTGGTTCATATGGAAATATAGATGTGAGGTCGTTTTCAGGAAAACGGTTCCGGATCCCTCCTATTTAATTCACCAGATAAAAACCTTCATCCAGTCTGCAATCATCAAGGAAGAGACCAAATCTCAAGGCACCCGAAAAACGAAGATTATCAAGAAAGAGTGAAACAACTTAAGGTCGGATTGGATAATATTCATTGATGCGTCCTTTAAAAAAGAAAATCTATCCATGGGATATGCCTTCATTCTATACTCGACAGACCAAGAAGCTTTCCTTCATATTTCAGCAGGCTCCGAGTGGGCGTCCTCGACGTTACATGCGGAAGCTAAAGTCCTGGTAAATGCTTTAAAGTGGCTAAAAAATAATATCCTTTCTAGCGTCTGTATAGTCATAGACTGTAAACTCCTTTGGGAATCTATATCCAAAAAGGATACATGAGCTTCATGGGTTGTGGAGAATACTATTAAAGAAGCAATTCACTTCTTGGACAACCTTCCTCAAGCTCAGGTAAAATTTATAAACATGGATTACAATGTTGCGGCGGACTCCATTGCAAAAGAAGCAAGGATCAGAAGACTTCACCACATGTCAACACACTTTTGCCAACGTGTGCGAAAAGAGAGTATTAATTCTAATATTTTTGATGAAAATGAAATTGTAGATCTTCTGTATTACATTGCTTAAGTTAATATATTAACCTTTCCCATAAAAAAAAGATATATGTTTTTGTTTTAATACGCTGCACCCAGCGTCCACCAACCTTGGAAGAAAACAACTGACTTCTGAAAATTGATTAGTTGACTTGAAGCTAGCGGCCTTTGAAAAATTTTAGCCATTTTGTCACAATAAAACTTCGATAAATTAATAATGACGGGACCAATTATTATTTTAGCGAAATTATTAATTTAAATATAGCTTATTCAAGCCTAGTTAGGACGAGAGAAATTTATTATTTTTAGCGAAGTAATTAATTTATCGAAGTTCTATTGTAGATGGTAATAATTTGAGCAGCCTTCTAGTCACGTGTTCCTTACTTATTACTTTGTAAGTCTTGTCAAAGGCCAACATGGCAACGACTATGCAAAACCCTACTTCTAAAGTGTGGAATTTAGGTTGGGTTTGGTAATGTTTATTTTATTTTTTTCCAAAAACACTTTCAAAATATATGTCAATAATTTTTGAAATTAGTGTTTGGTAAAAAAAGAATTAAAGTTTTTTTTTCCAAAGCACTTTCCGGATTCCTCAACTTTTAAAAGTTGGGGAGGAGGAGCTTTTAAAAGCATAAGCTTTGGTCTTACCTAGAGAGTATTGTTATTAGGAGGGAAAGAATGGATACGAGGAGGGAAGGATTTTGGAAAAATTCTAGTCAATGTGCGTTCAAAGTCAGATACAACGAAAATAAGTAAATATTCTCAAAATACCCAACCTACCCACGATAACCTTAATCTTTGCTTTCGAAGAACGCATCGCATTCCTGTTTATCACTACGCCCAAAAAAGAAAACCCTCATCTTTGATGTAAACCATCAGAACACAAAATCTTGTTGGGTGTTCTTTACTGTAATTGTCCATGTCTATTGACGTCGTTCCCGATCAGTAAGAATCTTCCTAGTTTATACCTTTTTTGTATAGTCGATAATCTTATATGTTTCTGCAATCTATCCTACGTACTGGTGTTGAGGTTTTGCTCTCTTTTTTTTTTTTTGCTAGCATAGCTTAGTTACATGTTATTGGCATGAGGGGATGTTATTACATGTTATTGGTTGTAGGAGTTGAGGAACCAATCTGATTAGATGAAAACATCTAGAAGAGTCTATTCATAAAAGCACAGAGCTCAGGTGTTAGAAATAACATGATAGTTTCACCATATTTCGTTGAGTCCTTTTCACTTCTATTTTTATTTTATTTTGTTTTTAAATTATGTTACTCTAAGTGATTAGGTGGGGCTCACGATTCAAGTTGTTACCAATGATAGGGTGAATTAAAGTGATTGAGATACCATGAAAAAAAAATAAAAATTGAGACCAGACCATTTGACCAAAAGGAATAAATTCAATAAAGTCGACCACTGGTACCCTTGTATATGCCAGTTGTGTTGACCTAGAGTTAGGTTATCGACCACTGGTTCCCTTGTATATGCCAGTGTGTTGATATTAGTCAGACTAGTATCTCAATCCGTTAGGATAGGTTCATTTTGGCGGAGGCCTTCAGACAGATATGGGAAACACCGTTCACTTATTAAACATCAAAACCATCTATGTTTTTCTCTATTTACATCTTCTTGATCTATCCATGTGATTAGTTTTGACTACGGATATTGATGTCCATAGTGCGACTATCTGAGTAGAGCTCTGTCACTTTATATGAATTTTAGTATGCTTGAGTGCAAACTCGTGTACAACAATTGGAATTTCGCATCAGGGTACTTCCTCCTATAGTCAATAAGTATGCCAACCAAGGAGATTCTTTAGTGCTTTCCAAGGTTCTGCGTAGATAGCTAGGGTCTGGAGTATAAAGGTTTTGTGGGTATACCTCTGGTAAGCCCTCCGGAGACAACACTCCGCCACTAGGGACACTTAGGGGTTTAAAGGCTTATTGCATACGCCAAATGCAATCGACGATGCCTGCGTCAGTGAGTTAGAATTTAATTTTATTTTATTTTTGCTCGAGGACTAGCAAATAATAGGTTTGGGGGTATTTGATAGACACATTTTTGTGTCTAATTTATCTCGATTATATATATTGATAGTGCTCATTTTTGTACTTATTATGGTGTTTTATGTGTGTGTAGGTATTTTTGGACAATAAACATTTTTGGAAAAATCTGCTCGAAAAGTTGCGCGGGGCACCCCAGAGGACACTTGCTATTCGGACCCCTCAAATGGATAAGGGGAAGGTCATCTTCTTCATTTGAATTTTGAATTTTGGAGGGAAAATAGGCATCAAATTAGGGTTGAAGAATTGAAGCTGTTCTAGGGAGATTCAATGGCTGAAATCAAATGGGTTTATTCCTAAAGACTAAACAGGGCTGGTAATGGTCTTAGTTTTGCCCAGAATTGGCTGGATAATCGGCAAGAGATGAATCAAGTTTTATGGTTTTTGGCGGGAAAATTGTTCTTCACGTACAGAATTAGGGTTCGATTATTAAACGTGTTCCATGGAGATTCAATCACCAGAATTACTTTGAACGGGCCTATTTGGGCTAAACAGGGATGGTATATGTCTTCTCATCGATCAGAATTGGCTGGATCATCGAGATGATGCAAAACAGGCCCATGGACTTTCATGGGAATTTCAGGCGAGACTAGGGCAAGTTTATGTCGGGTTTCTTCGTTGATTTGGAGTAGTAACAACCTGTTACGACAAAACAGGAGGGGTATATACATCAGAATCGAAAAGGGAAGGGTATTGATTGGTTTTCGATAAAACAGAGGAGGTGGAAACATTTTAGGGTCTGCTGATAACTTGGGAAGATACGTGAACTATTAAGAGAGTATATGGACGTCTAGGATCATCTCCTATATTTAATTAAGAGAGTTTTAATCAAAACAGGGAAGACATATTCGGAAATATTCTATCTTAATTATGGAAGATACGTGACCAATATGAAGGAAAATATCTCTTTGCAGATTTACTATATCAATGAGAGAGATATCTACAGCAACAGACGGACGGACAGCAAGGTAAGAAGTTATCCCAGAGAGTTAATTTTCCGTGGAAAAGAAGAAAAATATCCCGTGGATTGTGGGTGAAGAAAACAGAGATTGACTCGAGTGATTTGAGGGCTGTTGGCTATATATAGGTTGGTTGCAGGTCATAGAAAAAAACGAACAGTTTGGGGTAGTTTAGAGAACCAGAGGAGACAAAAATCATGAGTTGCAGGAAAACTATTCTTCTGGTGCTGCTGAAGAACACGAAGAACATCAACCCACATCCAACTGTCGCAGAACACTGTCGTTGTTCTAAAGCACTTCGCTTCTATCGTTCCTGTAGCAGTCTTATTCCTTATGTTTCTCTTGTAACAGTCGATCTTCAACACATATAAACGTTGCGATTGAACTGTTTTACTTCCTTTGAGTCTCTTCACCTTTGAAAACACCTTTTGAGCAATGGAAAAATATTTTGAACCTGTTTTTGACATGAGGAGATAAACCCCATTGCTGAGGCGATGGAGGAAGCTATTTTTCCAATAAAGAGTGGTATTTTCTATTTATCTTATTTATTACAATTATTTATATGATTATTTGCCTTGTTTGAGAATTGTTTTAATGATTTTTATTCAACAATTGTGATTTCCATTGATGGTATATGCTTGGAATTAGGTTTTTGATATCCCATGCTTTTGATTTACACTTGTTATTTTAAAAATCTACTTGTTGCAACATCTTAGAATCAAATTAAACGAAAAAATTGAATAAATATAAATATTGGATTTAAATCACTTTGAACTTGGAAAATAGTGGAATCTTAGCCTCAGTGTTCTTTTAATATTGATAACAACATCATCTTTGTTTGAGTTTTCTATTTTTGTTTTAGAATTTAAGTCTATATTTTATCCTTCGCAAGTCTGAGAATCGAACCATTTTTATCACTATCTACAATCCCATCAATTTTTGGCGCCGCCGACGCGGATTTGCTTTTAGGGTTTTTAGACTTCGTTTTCTTTTATTTTTTTTTATTTTTTAGGTTTTCATTATTTTTGTTCTTTTTTACCTTTTTGGGTATTTATCTTTTGTCTACAGGTTTTGGATCATAAAGCGAATTGAGCCAAGGAGTTTGGTGATTTCGTAAATACTGGAACTTAAATCATAAAGACTTGGAGCGAAAGCTTAAAGCGAAATAAACGGATAAGAAGACAATTTCTTTTTAGATATTTTATTATTTTTTTTATTTTTTTTAGGGTTTGTTTATTTTTCTTAATAAAAAAAAGAGAGAGAACTGTATTAGGGTTTGTTATTTTTGTAATTTTTCTTTTCTTTTTTGGACACTTGGACATTGGACTTTGGACATTATTATTTTTTTTAAAACCCTAAGGAAGGGTTGGTTTAAATATAAAATGTGTGCAGAGAAGGACGGTGATTACGATATCGCCTCGGCCTCTCGGGTTCGTACATGACATAGGAGTCGTGGCCCGAGTCGACTTCAGGGGTTCTTCGCCCGTATGGTACGAGAGGTAAGTTTTTCGAAACACCCGCGAATCCCCTTTCAGCGGGTTTACTGTATTCCTTCGTTTGCATATATGCTGAGGACTTGAAAACGGCTGCTTTAATTTCCTAGTAAAGGGAAAGGACTGGACATACAAGATAAGGTTTCGGATTTCATCACCGTTCTCTTCTTGCCCGCCTTAGGAAAACGAAACCAAACGCGAACCTAAGCCTAAAATTTTGACTAGAACGAGACCTATAGGGTAACGAGCTTAATAGGAAAGTCGTTCGAAGAATATTGGTTACTCTTTTGAGCATACTTCGAAGTTATTAAAGGTTTCTGTGAGTTGAATGCGTGACTGCGCCGCCTTGTAACCGGTGAGGCCTTGGGTATCAAATCTCCACTAAGCTTCCCTCGCCTCGATTCAACTTACTTTGACTCGGATTGATTCCAGAGGGGTTTGCTCAGATTGTAACGAGTTTCCTTTTCGAAAGAATAGAAGCTGGTCTAGAAACAATCTAAGTGGAGCCATCATGCTTTTTGTTTGCTAGAAATTTAGGTTTGATTTGGTTGAGTCAGCCTTTTTTTGTGTTTGCATAGAATTCCCTACCTTATTCTGTTGCATGCCTGAACGTAAAAGAGACGCCCTAGGTAGATTTGTTAAAGACAAACCTAGTAGTTCTAAACGTCTTGATTACCTCAATTTAGAAAGTCTGATTCGTGAAGATTTCGTTTGGGAACGTCCGCTTGAGGAAAGAATCCCTGATAGTCCAATAGCGCCAGAAATGGCAACTTTCAAAGCCTTGTTGGATCCTACTAGGACTACTCGTCCCTCGTGTATCAGGTTACCTGAAACTGAAGCAAATTATGAACTTAAGCCTGGAACCTTACAGTTACTCCCAATCTTTTTAGGAAAAGAAAATGAAAACCCCTATTTCCATGTTAGGGACTTTGAGGAAATTTTTAGTACCCTGAAAATTAGAAACCTTGATGATGATGCTTTAAAACTCAAGTTATTCCCCTTCTCCTTAAAAGATAAAGCCAAGTCGTGGCTGTATAGTTTGGCTTCCGAATCAATTGAAACCTATGAACAACTTACATCTTCCTTTTTGAACAAGTTTTTCCCTAGGCACAAAACCTCGTCTATTAGGACGCAAATCTGCACGTTTACACAACAGGAGGGAGAATCTTTGTATAGGTACTTGGAAAGGTTCAATGATTTATTATCCCAATGTCCTCATCATGGTTTAGAAAAGGTTAGGTTAGTTCAGATCCTTTATGAGGGTTTAGATTATCCCACCACAACTACAGTAAAGTCCATGTGTACAGGTGGGTTTGAAAACCAAACAGTTGATGATGCGATGACATATTTGCATGAAATCGCCGAAAAGACCCAACAGTGGGAAAGAAATAGGGTACCCTAGAAAACAATTCTTCTAGGCAGAGGAAACGTTAATAGGGTAGAAGGAAACTTTGAATCAGATGCCAAAATAGCTGTTATAGCGAAAAGGTTAGAAGCTTTAGAAGTGGGTCACACTAGTGGTAGATTGGAGCCTTTTTGGGAAGGCCAGAATAATAAAGAGCAAGCCAATGCTCTCTATAATAACACTAGGTATGATAACCGTCAGAAATTTGACCCATATTCAGAAACCTATAATCCTGGTTGGAGAAACCATCCGAACCTTTCATGGTCTAAGGGCCAGAGTCAAGGTCAGTTTAGTAATTCTAATGCTCCCCCAGGTTTTGGTTACATTAAGAATTCATCAGGCCCAGAAAACAAAACGACTAGCTTAGAGGATATATTAAGATGTTAGCAAAAACTCTGGATATGTTA
Source organism: Papaver somniferum (assembly GCF_003573695.1). Classification (NCBI taxonomy): domain Eukaryota; kingdom Viridiplantae; phylum Streptophyta; class Magnoliopsida; order Ranunculales; family Papaveraceae; genus Papaver; species Papaver somniferum. Next base: position 135,513,093 of record NC_039359.1, read on the forward strand.
GCACAGAGCCAAATTAGTTTTCAACAAGAAACCAAGCAGAACTTTCAAACTAATGCTCAGAGCCTTGCTAAGCTAGAACATCAAGTCCGCCAAATAGCTAAGACCTTAAGTGAGAGAGATAACGGAAGGCTCCCTAGTAAGACGACTCCAAACCCTAGAGGAGTTCATGAAGTAGGTGCAAAACCATCGAATCAATTGAATGCTATTAGAACCCTTAATAGTGGTAGAGTAGTAGACAATCAGGTAACCATGCCCGATAGTGAACATACTGTAGTTCACCCCTCAGGATCTCATCCCTCAGGACCACTAACTGAGGGGACTGATAAAATTTCCGATGATACCAATTCGGTTCCTGAGAGGTCTGATTCTGTGCCTAGAGCCCCATTTCCCCAGCTATTAGCATCAACAAAGAAGGAATCGAACTTTAATGACATATTGGAGGTTTTTAAGCAAGTTACCATAAACCTTCCTTTATTAGATGCAATTAGGAAAATTCCTGCTTATGCCTAGTTCCTTAAGGATATGTGTACGCAAAAGCGAAAACTTAGCGTCCATAAGAAAGCCTTTTTAGCTAGTCATGTAAGTTCAATCATTCAGAACACTACCACTCCAAAGTACAAAGACCCAGGTTCCCCAACCATTGCTTGTAAAATAGGTAAACACCGGGTAGAAAAAGCTTTACTTGACTTAGGAGCCAGTGTGAACTTACTGCCGTACCATGTGTACTTACATCTATGACTTGGTGAAATGGAACCTACTCAGATAACACTGCAGTTAGCTGATAGGTCTGTCAAAATTCCTCGAGGTGTTATCGAGGATGTTCTTATTGAGGTCGACAAGTTTATTTATCCAGTGGATTTCGTGGTCCTAGATACCCAACCTGTACCTGACCCAGAGAACCAGATACCTGTGATTTTAGGTCGCCCATTCTTAGCTACGTCTAATGCGATCATAAACTGTCGAAATGGTGTGATGAATTTATCCTTTGGTAATATGAATATCAAAATGAACATTTTTAATGTCAGTAAGCTACCTTATGAGCTATATGACACATGTGTTAAAGAGGTGAATATGATAGAATCCTTAGTTCAAGAGTCATTACCAAACATCTTGTCTGAAGACCCATTAGAGAGTTGTCTATCCCATTTTGGTTTAGATTTTGACGATGATAGTACCATTGAACAAGTGAATGCTCTATTAGATTCTACCCCTGTGTTAGACACTGATAGATGGAAAGCTAGGTTCGAACCATTACCAGCTTCTGAGACTACCTCAGTTCAAGTTGAGACCAGACCATTCAAGTTGTTACCAATGCCAGGGTGAATTAAAGTGATTGAGATACCATGAAAAAAAAAAAAGAGGAAAAAAAAAATTGAGACCAGACCATTTGACCAAAAGGAATAAATTCAATAAAGTCGACCACTGGTACCCTTGTATATGCCAGTTATGTTGACCTAGAGTTAGGTTATCGACCACTGGTTCCCTTGTATATGCCAGTGTGTTGATATTAGTCAGACTAGTATCTCAATCCATTAGGATAGGTTCATTTTGGCGGAGGCCTTCAGACAGATATGGGAAACACCGTTCACTTAGTAAACATCAAAACCATCTATGTTTTTCTCTATTTCCATCTTCTTGATCTATCCATGTGATTAGTTTTGACTACGGATATTGATGTCCATAGTGCGACTATCTGAGTAGAGATCTGTCACTTTATATGAATTTTAGTATGCTTGAGTGCAAACTCGTGTACAACAGTTGGAATTTCGCATCAGGGTACTTCCTCCTATAGTCAATAAGTATGCCAACCAAGGAGATTCTTTAGTGCTTTCCAAGGTTCTGCGTAGATAGCTAGGGTCTGGAGTATAAAGGTTTTGTGGGTATACCTCTGGTAAGCCCTCCGGAGACAACACTCCGCCACTAGGGACACTTAGGGGTTTAAAGGCTTATTGCATACGCCAAATGCAATCGACGTTGCCTGCATCAGTGAGTTAGGATTTTATTTTATTTTATTTTTGCTCGAGGACTAGCAAATAATAGGTTTGGGGGTATTTGATAGACACATTTTTGTGTCTAATTTATCTCGATTATATATATTGATAGTGCTCATTTTTGTACTTATTATGGTGTTTTATGTGTGTGTAGGTATTTTTGGCCAATAAATATTTTTGGAAAAATCGGCTCGAAAAGTTGCGCGGGGAACCCCGGAGGACACTTTCTATTCGGACCCCTCAAATGGATAAGGGGAAGGTCATCTTCTTCATTTGAATTTTGAATTTTGGAGGGAAAATAGGCATCAAATTAGGGTTGAAGAATTGAAGCTGTTCTAGGGAGATTCAATGGCTGAAATCAAATGGGTTTATTCCTAAAGACTAAACAGGGCTGGTAATGGTCTTAGTTTCGCCCAGAATTGGCTGGATAATCGGCAAGAGATGAATCAAGTTTTATGGTTTTTGGCGTGAAAATTGTTCTTCACATACAGAATTAGGTTCGATTATTAAACGTGTTCCAGGGAGATTCAATCACCAGAATTACTTTGAACGGGCCTATTTGGGCTAAACAGGGATGGTATATGTCTTCTAATCGATCAAAATTGGCTGGATCATCGAGATGATGCAAAACAGGCCCATGGACTTTCATGGGAATTTCAGGCGAGACTAGGGAAAGTTTATGTCGGGTTTCTTCGTTGATTTGGAGTAGTAACAACCTGTTACGACAAAACAAGAGGGGTATATACATCAGAATCGAAAAGGGAAGGGTATTGATTGGTTTTCGATAAAACAGAGGAGGTGGAAACATTTTAGGGTCTGCTGATAACTTGGGAAGATACGTGAACTATTAAGAGAGTATATGGACGTCTATGATCATCTCCTATATTTACTTAAGAGAGTTTTAATCAAAACAGGGAAGACATATTCGGAAATATTCTATCTTAATTATGGAAGATACGTGACTAACATGAAGGAAAATATCTCTTTGCAGATTTACTATATCAATGAGAGAGATATCTACAGCAACAGACGGACGGACAGCAAGGTAAGAAGTTATCCCATAGAGTTATTTTCCGTGGAAAAGAAGAAAAATATCCCATGGATTGTGGGTGAAGAAAACGGAGATTAACTCGAGTGATTTGAGGGCTGTTGGCTATATATAGGTTGGTTGCAGGTCATAGAACAAAAACGAACAGTTTGGGGTAGTTTAGAGAACCAGAGGAGACAAAAATCACGAGTTGCAAGAAAGCTATTCTGCTGGTGCTGCTGAAGAACACGAAGAACATCAACCCACGCCCAACTTTCGTAGAACACTGTCGCTGTGCTACAACACTCCGCTTATATCGTTCCTGTAGCAGTCTTATTCCTTCTGTTTCTCTTGTAACAGTCGATCTGCAACACATATAAACGTTGCGATTGAACTGTTTTACTTCCTTTGAGTCTCTTCACCTTTGAAAACACCTTTTGAGCAATGGAAAAATATTTTGAACCTGTTTTTGACATGAGGAGCTAAACCCCATTGCTGAGGCGATAGAGGAAGCTATTTTTTTTAATAAAGAGTGGTATTTTCTATTTATCTTATTTATTACAATTATTTATATGATTATTTGCCTTGTTTGAGAATTGTTTTAATGATTTTTATTCAAAAATTGTGATTTCCATTGATGGTATATGCTTGGACTTAGGTTTTTGATATCCCATGCTTTTGATTTACACTTGTTATTTTAAAAATCTACTTGTTGCAACATCTTAGAATCAAATTAAACGAAAAAATTGAATAAATATAAATATTGGATTTAAATCACTTTGAACTTGGAAAATAGTGGAATCTTAGCCTCAGTGTTCTTTTAATATTGATAACAACATCATCTTTGTTTGAGTTTTCTATTTCTGTTTTAGAATTTAAGTCTATATTTTATCATTCGCAAGTCTGAGAATCGAACCACTTTTATCACTATCTACGGTCCCATCAACGGTACCAAAGATCAATGTCCAAGGATCAATCAATATCAATCAACAACCAAAGGTTGGATTTCCAATTGATGATCACGAACGCACAACCTGTATTATTTCAATTATATAAAATATAACGCGGAAAAGAAATAACACAGACACCAGAAATTTTGTTAACGAGGAAACCACAAATACTGAAAAACCCCGGGACCTAGTCCAGATTGAATACACACTGTATTCAGACGCTACAGACACTATCCTACTCCAAGCTAACTTCGGACTGGACTATAGTTGAACCCCAATCAGTCTCCCACCGATCCAAGGTACAGTTGTACTCCTACGCTTCTGATCCCAGCAGGATACTGCTCACTTGATTCCCTTAGCTGATCTCACCCACAACCAAGAGTTGCTGCAACCCAAAATCACAGACTTGATAATAAACAGATCTGCCTCACACAGAAAAGTCTATCAAAGGATAAATATGTCTCCCACAGATAAACCCTAGGTTTTGTTCCGTCTTAAGAAATAAAATCAAGGTGAACAGGAACCAATTGATAATCCGGTCTTATATTCCCGAATAACATCCTAGATTAATCAATCACCTCTCTACAATCCTTCCTGACTACACAGGCGGTTTGTCGAGGAATCACAAACAGTGAGACGAAGATGTTTGTGACTTCTTTATCTTGCCTATCGGAGAACTCTCACGATCTCAAGCCAATCAATCAATTGTACTCGTACGATAGAAGATGCAAGATCAGATCACACAATTACGATAAAAGTAGTATCGCTCTGGCTTCACAATCCCAATGAAGTCTTTAAGTCGTTAACATGATTTTAGAGAAGAAAATCAAAGGTTAATGGGGATCGACTCTAGCGGGCGCACTAGTAGCACACAGACGTGTGGGGATTAGTTTTGCACAATGCTAGATGTATCCTTTATATAGCCTTCAAATCAGGGTTGTTCCTTAGTTACAAAGCAATCCTTATTCACCGTTAGATGAAAACCTGATTTAGATTCAAGCTAATTTTTCTCAACCATTAGATCGAAAAACCTAGCTTGTCACACACACTTGGGTAGACGCTTACTGGGTTCGTGAAAACCATTCCCAAACGTGTACGTGTATGTTGGTTCAACATAGTAACCCAAAAAGGTTAACCATATGAGCATTTCATATCAACTTTGTTTTTATTCACCATAACTAGTTCAATTGACTCAAATGAACTAGTTAAAGAGTTATTCAATTGCTATGAGATCTTATGTAACTACACAAGACACAATTGAAACAAAGATGATTCGATTCGATTGAATCGTCTCTTGAACATTATACTCACGGTTTGCATAAAGGATTCCTTAGTAATTTAATGTTTCATGTTCAGAGCACATCTTTAGATCATAACCTCTTAAGTTCACAAACAAGTTCGCGGACTTAAGTTAATCGGTTGAGTTTTCCAAACTCAGAAGAAATTCTCGGAAAGAGAACTTCCGCCAGTTCGCGAACTGAGTTCGCGGACTTAGCATACAAACGAGTTTTGGAAAATCCAGCAGAAATACTCGGTCGAGAACTTCCGACAGGTCGCGGACAGAGTCTGCAGACTTGGTTCGCGGACTTGGCAAGCCAATTCCACAATCCTCCCGATTTCTCTTGATCAACAAAGTTCGAAAAATTCGGTTCAAGGAATACATGGTTATGTAATCTAAACTCTCATTTCAATTATTGAGACATTCTCAGAGGACGCTATGTAGCCGTTATTCACATACCGATTCACGTCAGAGCAATTCTCAAAGTGATTGAAACTTTTCATGACTTTCATCACTAGGTGAAGATAAACTTGATCAAAGCGAAACGCTTTACCAACACACGATTTCGAGATAAAAGATAAGTAATGAATGCTCAGCTCGAAATGTCAAATGTGTATGATCTAGTCTATATAATATACGACTTTTGTCTCATAAGAAGTAGGAGATAGAATAGTAATAGATAAGTTCAAGTCTCCACATACCTTTTTGTTGATGAAGTTCCACGGTTCCTTGTATAGATCTTCGTCGTTGTATGATGAATCTCCATGAAGTCCTTGAGCTCAACTACACTTTTCTATCCTAGTCTGAGACTTAGCTATGTAGGCTAGAAATCAAGACTCATAGTTTTGATCACTAACATTGACAAACATGCTTGAGATAACAACTCATGCGAGGTCGACCGAGCTATTCTCTAAAAGATACTTTAATTGTTCTTCATTGATCACTCTTGATTGGGTATAAGTTCATTTTTTGTCCAGTGTGTCCGTATAATTAGTTTATGTTCGATAGTAAAATTATAAATTAGACTCTTATGTTGAATGTCTTTGCACTTCCTATACAGAAATCTTGAATATGGGGAGGATGATCAACCGGTACCATTAACACGGGAGTTCCCGGACTTAACTGAGCATTTACAAACCGAAGAGGTATGAATTCCCGAACTTTAACTTGCCTGAGTGTAGTTGAAGTTTAACTGCTCTAAATTTGTTATTTTTATTTGCATAGGTATTTTATTCGAAAATGGAAGCTGCTATGTGGATTAGGGAAATAGGATTAACTCTCAATTGTGTGATAGTAAAATCGTCTTCCAAAATTCAAAACATGGTTATGCAATGCGAAAGAAGCCGCAAATTTTCTGATCATAGAAACAAAACTTATGTGCCCATGACAACAGCAAAGAGGAAAAGAAAGACTGACACCATAATCACAGTAGTTCCGACGAGGATGGTGTTAGAATATGCGGGCATCCAACTCAAAACCAATTGGCAATGAGTGGAGCGGCCCTTCCATATTATATTTTAATATCATTATGCGGAAACTAGTGATGTGGGACTATTGTCCTTTCACACCCTCCCTCACGTGTAAGACCAGTCATTCGGCCTAACACGTGGACCTACGCACGTGTGAGTCATGGGTGTGCATGTGACATTAGCTCACGGTGCACCCCACGTACAAGTCATACGAGTGACCAGTCATTCGGTCACGGGTGCACATGTGAACCAGTCATTCGGTCACGGTGGCCACTAATTCGGCCTACACCCTGAACCCCGCGTACGGGCCTAGCTCTGATACCATGTTAGAATATGCGGGCATCCAACTCAAAACCAATTGGCAATGAGTGGAGCGACCCTTCCATATTACTCCCTCCGTCCCTAATTAGATGACCTATACCATAAATAAGTGGAGTGGTAGATTAGTATTATTATAAAAAATATGTAAAATTTGATAGCCATATTTATATTCATTAGATAGGTGTTTTAAAATGTTTTCCGATGATACAAAGTTTACGAAAATCCGTTATATAGTTTGAGAGATAAATCATTTCTAAAGATACTAGTAAATTTTAACTAGGTAATCTAATTAGGGACGGAGGTAGTATATTTTAAGTCCATTATGCGAAAATTAGTGATGTGAGACTATTATCCTTTCACAGATGGAAAATGGGTTGTTCCGATGAAATGCGGTTTTCATAATCACTCTTAGCCAAATGCATTTACGAAACACTCATATCCGGGTAGACTGAACGAAGAAGAAATGATGCTTGTTAAAGATCGTAGCAAGTTCTTGATTAAAGGTCTTTGAAGTTGCACGAGTCATCATGATAATTTATGGTAGTTGGCAGTTCTTTTCCTTTTTTTTTTGTTTTTTTAATCTTAAGCATATGAATATAAGGTGCAGACGCACTTACAAGTACTTTTTAGATAATTAATTCTGCATACAACAAAGTGAAATGTTTATCATTCTTCATTTGCAGATAATAAGAAGATAGTGTTTCAACTTCTTCCGGTGTTTCTACACAAATTGGCCTTGCTCCAGCTGAGTGGCAGGTACACGTGTCATCGCAATAAGAAACCATACCCACTTTAAGTCAGGTACAATTATGAAAAAATGATTATTACAGAATTAGCAGGAGGAAGTAACCAAGTTCTCTGCCTTTTCTTTCTTTGCAGAACAGGTAAACTAGACTTATGTAGTAACCCGTTATGTTGCATTGGATCTGAATGTCAAAGGCCTAAATGGAGAGTATTTAAGTTGAAAAGAGATTGTAGGATCGAGCAAGAGAGAGGAGAGCACACGCGGAAACAAATAAACGATTACATTGATAATCAGTTTGGTGTACAATTTTTATGGTTCAATAGCCTATTTATAGTCTCACAAACTTGACGATCACTCAAAGCAATTTCCTAATAAAAATAAACTCTAAATAAAGCACACTTTCCTAACATAAAACAAACTCTAGATAGAACTCTTCTAGATCTCTGGAGAACCAAAACACCATATATTGGTTTAACTTACAACATCCTCCCTTAAACCAAGATATTATTCAACAAGAATTTCGTAACCCTCTTCTTCCATTGATCGACGTTTGCACATCCTTGTCTTTTCTCATTTTCCATTCATGTTCTTCCACTGATAAACGTTAACACGTTCTTGTCTTTTCTCATTCCAGAATTCCGTCATCATTATCAAACTCAATTCACAAACCGCAGCTCAAACTGTAACTCGACTAACAAACCAATCTTCTTCATTTGCTTAACAACAATCATCAAACACTCACTTCGTACTGCTATCATACCATAACAACAATCACAAACTTCTTTCACATTCTTCTTCATCGCAGCGAAACACAAACCTTTTAGGAAACTAGAAACATCTCATTGTACTCTATACAACTTGCTAATCAAATGCAAAAACAAACTCATCATCGAGCATTGTAGCTCATCCACTCAACTCTTGTTTACCTACTTTACAGGCAGGATTTCCACACTCTTCAAACTCTTGAGAAACATCAACGTGATATAGCAGCAGTATCTTTCCTTGTTTATGACAACTTCTAAAAGAAGTCATCCTCCGCAAACAGTCCCTTTTATCTATCGGCTGTATTCTTCTTTACACATGGCAGCGACAACCACTTTCTGTTCATTGTCCTTCACAGCCCAAACCTTCACAAACGGAAGCCAGCCATTAAAACCACAGCAGTTTGCACAATTCCTCGCAAACAAAAAAAATCTACGTACTGGCCAGCAAACTGATTGGTAAGAACTTTGCACAATTCTTCTCTTCAACCGCAACAACAACAAGTCTTGCACAATCCATAACCAATATTTTACTCAACTTCACAGTCTGCCCTAAATCTCCGACAAACATGAACAGTTCTCTCTTTTTTTTTTTTTTTTACTTCTCAAAATCTAATGCAGCTTGGCAAACTTTTGCACAATTTTTTTTCTCAAAAACTCATCAGAACTTCCCACAGAGAACTTCTCTTTTAGTGAAAACAATTATCTAACTCTTTCTCCTTCTCCTTCTCCTTCTCCTCTCCCTTCCTCTCACCTTGTTCTGATACCAAATGTAGGATCGAGCAAGAGAAAGAGGAGAGCACACGTGGAAGCAAATAAACGATTACATTGATAATCAGTTTGGTGTACAATTCTTATAGCTCATAGCCTACTTATAGTCTCACAAATTTGAAGATCACTCAAAGCAATTTCCTGATAAAAACAAACTCTAAATAAAGCACACTTTCCTAACATAAAACAAACTCTAAATAGAACTCTTCTACAACTCTCTAGAACCAAAACACCATATCTTGGTTTAACTTCCAACAGGGATGGTTATGATTATATACTGAGTCTGCCTTGTGTATTTGACAGATTTGTGCTCACTGTGATTGTTGAATTACTTCACATCTCAGCCTACATGAACCTGGCAGCGACGGTTTGGACTGGAAACAGATGCTCATGAACCTGGCAGTGAAGGTTTGGACTAGAAACGGAGTCTACGTACTCTTGACATTGATATGGAAGACTTGCTAATCTGACTATACTATGAACAACCAGCATAAGAAGATCTGCTCTTTCTCAATCTGGAAGTTTGTAAGTTTTGCAATGGGAACAATTACAGTTGTGAAAGTTTTTTATTTATTTTTTATCAGCAGATTGTTATTCCTTAATTGGGAGTTGTTTGGTTGGTAATCGTAATTGTAATTAATATCAAGGATAATATAAACATTTCATTATTCTTTTAAAAAGTCAATCCCTCCTCAAAAATTTTATTTTCCTCCTCACGATCCTTCCCTACTCGTATCCATTCTATCCCTCCTAATAACAGGATTCTTACCTAAATTTATCCTTTTTATCCCTATTTACAAATGACAAAAGTTACCCTTAAATTTATATACAATCAATTTTTTATTTCTTATATTTTATTCTTGGCTACGGTTGTTCAAACTATTTTATATACCATTTCATTTAATTTGTCAATAATAAAAATTAAAATTAAATAATTATTTAATTTTAGTTTGATTTTTTGTTTGAAAGTTATATATTAAAAAATGGTTAAGGAAAATATTTTTTTTAACAAGTAACAAATAGTAAATTTAATATTTATGTTTAATAACGAAAAATTAATTGTTTTTAAACCCAATAAATTTGAATAAAACTATTTTCAGAAATATGTCTGTTTTTGTTATTTGCTACAACAACAATGGTTGGATTTGATATTTTACCAAACACATTTTGATTGTTTTATTAATCATCTTTAATTTTAATTAATATGTTATCAAGCGTCTAATTTTTTTTTTCCTCACAGCACATCACAAAAATGCTTTTACAAAAACCGCAGCAATATCAAACTAAGCCTTATGCTAGCTAGACTGGGTTGTAGGCTGTAGTACACTACAAACTACGGTCAATTCGACTCCTTGTTCCACTTAGTGTTGGAATCAAGACGAGACAAGATATTGACAAGATATTATGGAGAAGAAAAGTTTTATTTCTCTTGCCCGTTCTTGTTACAAAAGAGGCTCATATATAGAAGAGCTTTGATACAAAGGATATTTTGTGATCTCCTAACAAAAGTAAATATCTCTATATCTAGGTAAGTGAATATTTTGCAATATATACAAGAATATACATTTAATACCCAACACCCCTCCTCAAGTTGGAGCATGGAGAGTCGAAATGCCTAACTTGAGAAGAAGATTTTGGAATTGCTGACGTCCCAAAGCTTTTGTCAAAATGTCAGCTAACTGAGAAGTAGTGTGAACATAAGATGGAATAATGGTACCTCGTAGTATTTCATCACGCACAAAATGACAATCAATCTCAATATGTTTTGTACGTTCATGAAAGACCGAATTGTTAGCAATATGCAATGCAGCTTGACTATCACAGTGAAGCGAGACTGGTTGTGGATGTCCTATACCCAGACTTCGAAGTAATCCTTTTAACCAGATAATCTCACAAGTTGTTGAAGCTAAGGCACGATATTCTGCTTCGGCTGAGGAGCGAGAAACTGTTGTTTGTTTCTTCGTTTTCCAAGAGATAGGAGAACCGCCAAGAAACACAAAGTGTGCAGTAAGTGAACGACGACTAAGTGGACAACTAGCCCAATCTGCATCACAATAAGCGTTAAGAACGAAGTTTGAATCGGCCCGTAGTAAAATACCTTGGCCAGGGCTAGATTTCAAATAGCGAACAACTCGAAGTGCAGCATCCCACTGGGATTGAGTTGGACGTTGCATGAACTGAGACAAAATATGAACTGAGTAGCACAAATCTGGTCGTGTAATATTTAGATAAATCAGTCGCCCCACCAACCTTCTATAACGAGCAGGATCAATCATGAGCGTGTCTGATGCAAGAGCTAGACGATGGTTTTCCTCCATAGGAACACTAGATGGCTTAGATCCAAGTAGACCGGTTTCTGTCAAAATATCTAGAGCATATTTTCGTTGGCAAAGAAAGATCCCTTTGGAGCTTCTAGCTACCTTAATACCAAGAAAATATTTTAATTTTCCCAAGTCCTTCATATGAAAACATTTGCTGAGATACTCTTGAAAATCTCGAATGGCAACCCTATTGTTTCCAGCAATAACAAGATCATCCACATATACAAGAATATACATAAGAATATTTTCTTTGCGATAGATAAATAATGAGTGATCTAAAGCACTTGTAGAGAAACCATATGTACGCAAAGCAGTTGCTAACTTTGCATACCAACACCGTGGAGCCTGTCGTAGACCATACAAAGACTTGTGAAGTCTACAAACTTTGCCTGATAAACCATTATTAAAACCAGGGGGAAGTCGCATAAATACCTCTTCATTTAAATCACCATGAAGAAACGCATTGTGAACATCCATTTGAACTAGCTCCCAGTTATTGATGGCAGCAACAGCAAGAAGAGTTCGTACAGTAACCATCTTTACTGTGGGAGCAAAAGTCTCAGTGAAATCGATTCCTTCCTTTTGATGATTACCAAAGACAACCAATCTAGCTTTGTAGCGCTCAACAGAGCCATCAGATTTCCGCTTAATCCGGAAAACCCACATACAACCAATAGCAGATTTGTCAGGAGGAAGATCTTCAATTGTCCATGTGCCATTGGCAATCAGTGCATCAATTTCTTTCTTCATTGCTTTGCGCCATCTCGGATCACGCATAGCCTCTTTGAATGAAGTTGGTTCAACATCATTGGAAATAGCTGCAACAAAATTGCGATGTGCAACAGAAAAGGCATTACAATTCACATAATGTGTTATAGGATAGGGAGTACCTGAGGACTTGATTGGTATAGGTGAAGACTCGGGGGAAACCAATGTCGTGTTAGTCTTCTTAGGAATACCCTCCCATCGAACAAAATCTTTGTTTCGAATATTATCAATTTTGGTGCGTTTACCTCTTCCCAATTCTTCATTAGACAGAGTTACGGTCTCTGGAGAAGTAATAGAGGTAGGAGATGCTGCAGAACTCTCATGAGCATCAGAACTCTCAGAACTCATAGAACTCTCAGCTGAGTTACGAGACCCCTCAGCAGAACTCACTGCTATGTCACGAACGTCTTTAGCAGGGCGCTCATCATGTACAGCAGGCTCAGAATGAGGAAGCACCTGTACGTCTGCTTCTTCTGTGCTGTCAACTGTAACCTGAATTGTTTCCTGGGGTGCAGATGTACTTCCTGAATGCACCTGTTGAAGTGCAGTAGTGTCAGAAGTTGGAGCCGCAGTGGAGGAAGAACTAGTGGAATGCAATAAGTCACTGTGATCAGCCTCAAAGTGAACAGCAGACATGTCCCGGCATGCTAAACCAACATCCTAATCAGGATACAAAGAGTGCAGTTGCAGACGCTCCTTGCTGTTGGCTAAAGGAAATTGGTCTTCAAGAAATGTTACGTCGCGTGACTGAAAGTACTGTCCAGTATCTAGATCAAATAAGTGCCATGCTTTCTTCCCAAAGGGATAGCCAAGAAAAATACAACGACGACTTCGACTATCAAATTTATCACAAGGATTAAGATTTTTCGCATAACAAAGACATCCAAACACTCGAATAGAATGAAGCGTCGGAGCTGAACCATAGAGAAGTTCATACGGTGTCTTGAAATTAAGCACTCGAGAAGGAGTTCTATTGATCAAATATGCAGCGGTTAGCACACACTCACCCCAAAAATCAATTGGCAAACAAGACTGAAAACGTAAAGCACGAGCCACATTGAGGATATGACGATGCTTCCTTTCTACTCTGGCATTTTGCTGTGGTGTCTTAACAACAGAAGTTTGATGAACAATACCGTTATCCCGAAAATAAGAAGACAGACCTTTAAACTCAGTCCCGTTGTCACTACGAAAAAACTTAACTTTCTTTGTAAACTGTCGTTCAATCAACGCAAAAAAAGTTGTAGTCAAACGAGGTACCTCGTCTTTGTTTTTCATCAAATATACCCAAACACATCTAGAAAAATCATCCACAATAGTTAAAAAATATCTTGAGTTACAGGCACGATTTGCACGATAAGGACCCCAAACATCACAATGGATCAACTCAAACAAATTAGCTGCTTTATTATCACTCAGCGGAAACAAATTACGAGTTTGCTTGGATCTATGACAGACTTCACAAGCATGAAAATCAAACTGACTACTACTACTGACTTGCGGTAGAAACTGCAGCGCTTGTAAAGAAGGATGCCCAAGCCGTTTATGCCATAATTCTGTAGAAGCCTTTTCTAACACGACGTTAACACGAGATGGTTCCCCCATTATATACAAGAATATACATTTAATACCCAATACTTAGTTGTGTGGTGAACCAAATGAGAGAAAGCATGAAAAATCACAACCTTGCACCATCTTTATAGAGCATTTCATATTAACACATATTAAGCTACAACATCAATCGAGTCAACTTCCCATGGAAACGCTAACGATGATCTTATCTATGATGCGGAGTCTTTAGTATTGTCTTGGGCTGCTGCAGCAGGACATCGGGTTCATTTGAACTTTACAAACACAGTAATGTGTAAGTGGAATTCTATTTTCGTGCAAGTTTTGTTTACTGTTTGGTTTTGTTTTTGTTCTACCACGGTAGATTTCTCTGTACATCCTTTCTCTCTTAATAAAGTTTCTTTCTCGATTAAAAAAAAATTAATAATGAATACACATTGATCCCTTTTATCAGGAACATAAAAAATATCAGTTGTGATACAATCCATGGATATGCCTTGAAAAAATCGTTGAACAATTTTTCCTTTTCTTGCATAGTTTTTTGTTTGTGTCATCATATGAACAATGCGCGGGCACAAACCATCGGTGCTGATATGAAACCAAATGCAATCATGCATGACAGGGGTGTGGATGAATATTCAAACTAGCAAACATGGTACATGTCTCGACCGCAGATGATATTTAAAACCCATAAACATAAAACAGACATCCCTTATTCAGGGTATTAAAAAAATGTCAATTATGAACTAAAACAAGTTGCATGTTTTGTTCAAATTCTTACCTGTTTAGCAAACTAAACTATAAACTAGTATATCGTAGCTGCCTGCCATACCGAAAATCTTTACTATAAATAGAGAAGTAGTTTAGAAATGAATCTTCACCAAATTAATCATCTAAGTGATCAATATCAAGTACTACAATTTATATCTTCCATCAATCATCAAGCATCATCATTATGGCCTCCAAGAGTTCATCTTCTCCTACGTTGGTTGGTCTCCTTTTTGCTTTGGTCGTCCTCTCTGCAAATTTGGGTAAGTATCTCCCTCTAATAATTAAGCTTAGTATACGACCGTCTAACAAGCACTAATTGTATTGTTTTCTGTGTAATATACATTGTAATGCAGGGACGGCATCCGCAGTTGGACTTTCATGCAGAGTTGGGTTGGCATTGAATATAACACTCCTTCACTGCCCCGCTGATCACTGTTACAGTGTGTGTAAGAGACGCTGCCCCAGGGACTCGAAAGTTGACGCTTATGCTTGTGTCCTTAATCTCCTTGGAATAAGTCTAAATGGTTGCTCATGTTGCTATATCCACATATGATGATGCATGAATGAACAAATACTCCTATTAGCTACCACAGATCCACTCCCAAAATAAGGTTACGATGAAGCAACGACACATACATGCATGGAAGTTTTAATTACTGCTATGTACGTATTAGTGTTGGTTTATGTTAAACAAAAAAAAATATATTAGCAGCAGTAATTTATATAGCTGCTTAAGAGATCTTATTTAAAATTTGTTTTACAGATTTGATGGTCACTTATATGGTGATCAACAACTGTTTGTCTATTTCCCTTTATTCTGCTTGATTATGATAATAAAAAAAACTATGATTTTAATAATTTTAATCATTTTTAATAATATGGAGGTTATCTAGACAAACACTCTGGACAAACCACACCAAAATCTTCCAGACACATCAAAATCCAAAAACGGAACCCCTATTTTCTCTAGAGGAACGAGCCCACTTTTAATGTGTCTGGACGGTTTTGATGTGGTTCATCCACACGGTCTGTCCAGAAACACTCTATGGATTGCGGGTGGTGAAGGATGGTATAGAAATTGGGTGTCGTGCGAATATAAACGGAAGTGATGGTGTCTGAATAATTAAGCTTATTCTCATTCAACTCTTTCTCTCCTCTTTTTCCTACCATCTCCTCATATGATTTCCGGGGACAAACTTCTCCTTCTCCAAACTTTTACTGCTCAGATATGCTCCTCTTGGGGTAGATCTGAGCAGTACCCTTTTTTCCCTTCCATTGTTGTTAGACTTTCTTTGTTTTAGTTAGGATTTAAATGTTTTTTAGATTTAGTTTTGGGTTTCACCCATCCTTACCAGCGGCAAGATATATACGTCTTCATGGAGGATATCTTTGTGCTCCTAGAGCATCCTATCTCGACTTCAATGACAGTTTTATGTTGGGTTTACAAGATTTCAAGTACATCTCCGACGACCGGAAACTTCATCAGAAAAATCAAAAACAAAAGCAAATCACTCATATGGGGTATCTCTTTCTCAAGAAGAAGAAAACTATCAAAAATGGTGGATTCTTAATCCGAAAACCATTTCTCCACCGATTCAATCGGTTCTCTATTCATACTTGTTTCTACTCTTTTGCCATTTTTCTTTCTCTTCTCTTGTTAGAATAGTTGGTGTTGTACCAGAATTGTATGATATTTCATTATGCTTCTTACATCTTGATGTATTGAAACCCTTTGTAAATTTGAGTTTATCAAAAAAAAAAAAAGGGTGTGTGTGAATAATTAAGTTTTTTTGCTTACTATACCTATACATATGAGAAAATTAGGCGCAGGCCAAAAAAAAATATTTTTATTGTCAGGCCCACAATTAATTTTAGATACCGTGACACCCAATATTATCCGAAATTATTAACAATCAATACATAACTCGATATGCATACTATTTTTTCAGAGGTATAATTGTAAAGCAAACTTGAATATAACATATCTAAAAATCCGCGCCTTGGAATTTAACAAATTTTATCTCGTTAGAAAGCTTTTAATGAGATCTATGCAACGAGCACAAACAACAATATCAAATTTTTGTTTTTCACGAAAAAAAAATGGAGGTGATCATCATTTTAGGAAAAAATTTCGAAAACTTCCTACATATTCGTTATGCAGCCTCCAAAAAAGATGCATAACACAATGTGCATACACCACAAAAGATGCATAACACGTTATGCAACCATTTTTTTTCATGCATCAATATGCAGCCACTAAAACGCTGTATATGCCTGGATCCAAAAGAAAAAAACAGATGCATAACAAATTATGTAACCATTTTTTCGACTGCATAACAAGTTATGCATCTATAACATGTTATGTAGACATTGTTTTAGTTGATTTTAGTGCGTACAGATAAAATTGATTCATAATGCATTATGCATCTATATTTTCGAATGCATAACAGGCTATGCATCCATTTTCACAACTGCATAATATGTTATGCAGATATTATCGTAGGTGCATGATAAGTTATGAAAAGTCTTTGTTTTTGTTGGTTTCAATAGTGGCAAAAAAGTTGATGCATAACGTGTTAAGTAACCGTTTTCTGGACTGCATTGCCATATTCTCGAATGCATAACAGGTTATGCAGACATTTTCTCGACTGCATTACAAGTTATGCAGTCGTAACAACATCATCTTCTTTTTAGTTTTCTCCTTGAATTCCTCTTGGCCATAACAACATCATCTTCTCGTTACTTGTCATCTTCCATGTAACTTAAATCACGAACTCATATATTCCGTTACCAACTTTCACATCCGATTTGTACCCCCTTCGTGATTCCATGAAACTGTACGATTCCCACTTTCAATTCCAATATCCGACACCCTAACTAGTGCCACGGACTCGCTATTTTTGCTCCCATTTCTGCATCTTCAAAACTCATGCAGGCATTTCAGCAAACACCTTGTATGCAGGTTTTGTTGGTGCAAAAGAATATGACTTGCTTCTAAATTTCAATCTTCCCAGCAATCTCAGTTTTTACGCAATCCCACATCAAACCATTCAATCATTTATAAAATCGATAACAATAGCAAACCCATGTTTTCCATTTTTACCGTTAGCAACACGAACTCTTGACCTATTTCCACTTTACCGTCAGCAAACCCATGTTTTCCATTGTGAACCAGAAATCTCAATGGGTGCTGGTGGTAAGTTTGAATTGTATCTCAACTTTTTGTTTTTGTATCCCTGGCTATATAAATGGATTTGATTAATCTCACTCATTATATCACCTTTGTTCCATTGCTACTCATGTATAGCTCATTTTCTATATCCATATCCACGTCATCTTTCTTCTTCCATTAGTCTCTGGTTGTTGTTACCATCAGTAGCAACATATACCTACATGCAAAACCCCGAAGAAAAAAAAAGAAAAAGGGGTTACCTTGGAGAAGAAATTGATGAGAGAAGTTGAAACTCTAGTTGGAAACAGCTGCCGAAGAAAGTTATAAGTATCAGGTTATGATAAAGGGCAAGATGAAGAAGAAGAAGAAAGGAAGAAAAGACGAGACTTTATTATGAAAAAAGTTAGATCTTTTCTTTTGTTTTCGCCTGAAACTGATATTTTTGAAAAATATGAGTTTGTATTTGTGAATAATTTTCATCCAAGAATTTGGGTGCCTTCGAAGATTTCCGACCGTGGATTTCACAGTGGAGAAAATCTTAAAAATGGGTATGTGTGTAGTTTTCACATATTTATTTGGTAATTCCAACGATTCGTTGGGCCTGGTCACTCCTTACGGTCCAGGAAGGAGAAAATTCTTTACCACATTAAGGGTGTAAGCGTGTAGCTGCTGTAGCACACAGTTTGTGAGCCTGTGATGGTGAGTACTTTGTGCTCTAGCAGCACCTCCATTCCAATGAGTAAACATGTTCGAAAATGCAACACAGACTTCCAATTTTGTAAATTTTTTTGCGAAGCAGTACTAGAAGTCAAGATCAGGGACGAAGCCAAAAATTACGGGAAGGAATGCAAAAATTTGCTATGGGAAACAAAAACAATTTTAGGGGTGCAAAAAAGCAAAAATGAGCTTACACATACAAAAACTTTTCTAATTGGGCTCAAGTGCAACCCCTTGTAATGGGCTGGCTCCGCCCCTGGTCAAGATAGATGCTGTGTTGGGATGAACGTTGCACATCCTCCTTGGGAAGGATGACTCCAAGTCTCCTGGGGTGGAACTACGAAAATGCTAGTCTTCCCCCATTCCCTTCCTCCATCCTTTTCTCCTATTAGGTGTCAAGCAGATAGTGGTGTGATGCCGCACAAAAGGGCCCCTGTTAACTCCAATTTAAGAGATCAATGGCTAAGATCGCTGTCACCTAATGGGGAAGGGATGTGAGAAGGGAATGGGGGAAGTGCAGCAGCTTGGGTGGAGCTAGGAGGATGTACCCAGTGTTCAGCTCTGCTGGAATTTCCGTCGGTTTGTTGTTTAATATTTCACTTGCGGCTGTTGTTGACAAATTAGGAAGCTGTGGGTAGGCCAGATTTATGTTTCAAATGGATAAAAACGACACTACAGAGTGACTCAGTGACCCAAACGTGGGTCCCACTCGTGGTGAATTCTGGTTGCAGCTTTCACTGGTGGTGACTGACAAATTAGAAATTTAGAATAAACAAATACTGAGCTATGTTTTTAGTTTTGTTTCTGCAATTGGGGAATAAAAGTAAAGGGGCGGAAGCACAGGTTGACTAAACCTGGTTGTAGCCCTCCTTTTTTCTATAAAATCTCTCCTAGTTAGCATTTTATCCTTATCCAAAATCAAAATTATCTATTTAGTCCACTAAGCGCGGCATTTTAGTCCACCCTTCATCCCCTAAAACTCAGTAGTTCAGTCCACCGATGTAGCTTCTTGTTAGCAAAGTCAGAGCTAAGAAAAGAACAGGGAAAGAAAAGTTGGGAAGCTCTACTAGGCTGAAATTTTAATGAATCATTATACAATCTAAACAGAATCAAGATACAGTTCATTCATGAGTAGTAAGCTCATATATTATGTACATGGCGTTGTGTGTTTCAAAATTCATACAAAGACAGATTTATTTTTTGTATACTGGAGTATGTGCGGCCAAATGCAACCAGCTGTAAATACAAGTTTACAAGTATCGCGGAAATTCAACGATGATTTCATTTGCCAGTTTCGAAACAAAAGAAGCATGAAGTCTTTCCCTCTCAACTACTGCTGCTACTATCATGGACGTCATAGGAAAATCCAAGCCAAGACCCATCCTCTAAAGATATGTAATGCCACTGGGTTTGAAATAAACAACAAACCGATCATAAATGGGAATAAATAGAACGATGGAGAAAGAGTAAATGGTTATTAGTGATATCATTGGATGGCAACTAGTCCCCGCAGTTCAAACTACCGTGAACAGTAAGGAAGCCACGACGAAAGGATCTTTTTAAATAATATTAACTAATTTAACGTTAAGCCATGTTGTTCATGTCAGTTGGAAGACTCAGCATCAACAGTTTGCATAGGTGTACACATGTTCACCAAAATCTCAATTCTTGTTATAGGAAGCATTTAGACATTTTTGCTGATCTTACAATGCTGTAAGCTCGAGCTATTAATGATCCTAACAAATGAAGTATATTGAGCACATATTTGTACATTGTTGTTTTGATTATGATCTTATTTCATTAGTGCTTTCTAAGAGAACTGGTGTTTTCCTCTCATGTTGATTCGGGTATGACAAAAATTTTTTTTTAGCCCCCTATTTTGAAAACCTTGTTCCGCCACCGAAAGTAAGTAACAAAGAGAAGCTAAAAAAAATCAGGTGGCATTAAACTCCCCACGGGGGCTGATATATCAGTGCATTTCTCATCGAAATTGTAGGAAATCTGGATTTGGATGGCCCCCAAATCCATTTTTGAATGTGAATAAAAGTTGCGTTTGGTTCCAACCAATGTGATCGTTCTGTTCGGGTCGCAACTGTTGGTGAACCGTCACTTTAGTATTAAGAACCCAACGTTCTTTCGCTTACAGGCACAGGAAAAACACGAGAAAAGCTTCTTTGTTTTCATTGAAATCAAAATCTTCATTTTGAGTCTTAATTCGAGAGTTTGTTGCTGCTTTAGGTTCGATTGTTTTGATGTTATTCTAGTGCAAGTTAACATCGATGGTATTGTTGTATCTTGGCTAAGCTTACTCCATAAACGTTGTGCACCATTGACGGGAAGTTAAAGCTTTCAGGAAAGAGCCTCAATACAAATTCCAGATAAGTTGTTTTGATTCTTACCATTCTCTGCTATTTTCTTTTGTGTGTTCTGTGAATTGTGGAGACTTTGGTTTGCTGGGAATTGAAAACAGAAGTGCTGCGCACCAGGTATTTGACAAATTATCTCTATCATCTGTTGTGTTACGTTGATAAACTATTACATGGGTTTTGTTTATAATTGATTGGAATAACTTTGTGCATGTTTATAACCCAGATATTCCAACAATCTGAAAGCTTTAATGTTTTATTAATTTGGGTTATATTGCTTTTCAATTTTGTTGTTGCTGTGGAAATATCTGGATCCCTGTATTGATTAGTATTTGGATAGCACTGTTTCGGGTTTGTTACTGTCATATAGGTATACAACAAAGTTAGTAATATAGGATGAACTTTAGACCGTGAATAAATTACAGATTATCTAACTTAGACTTAATCTAGTGTGAACAATTGTATTACAAACAGTACTACTTGCATTACTATTCTGATAGTTTAAATAATTAGAGTAGTGTTTGTTTGTATCAGTAAAAGGAATAGGCATCAGTGTATGGTGCAGTTATTGCTGGAAAAGGGATAAAAATTGCAATCGATCTCTAACCCCAGCAATTGTGTAATAACGGAATTTTCTGTGTACATTAACAGATTTTCTTGGCAATTAGAAATGCTACAACAACCCTTTCCCTTGTCTTATTTGGATTTATATTTCCAAACTGGGGTATGCTTCTCAAAGAAGCTATACAGTGTGGTTTCATGACAGTTTAACTAATCATGAAAAGTGGGAATAAGGGGTTATGTTTGTGATTATTAGTCACAACATCAAGGATTTTGAAGTCCCCCTTGGTTGTGATTTAATTCAAATTGCTTAAGGGATTTTGTTTGTGATTCCATTGGATCAAACGAATTTCTTAATTGCTTGGATGAAAGGTCACAATGAACCGATTGGAATCGCTTGAATGCACAAAACAGAGCATTGATAATTCTCTCGCCCATCCTTAATTTGTGTTGCTACAGTTTTGTACCCATAAATGTAGATTCATTTCAGTAATGAGTTTCAGAGATTAATTGGGACCAAAATGTCACAAATTGGTCAAGACTTTTGATTACAGGGTGATCAATGGATTGGAGGGCTTAATGTGAACCCCACTGGTGAGACTTCGTTTCAAGTATGAATTTAAAGTGACAATCATAGATGTTATGAATTCTTGTTACTTGTGTAAATTGTAATTTCATGACAATAAGAGGATGGTCATGAAATGTGGGGGAGAAGACGTAATCTGTACAATTTAATTGTTGTCAGAAAATATAGCTTTTGAGAAAAGCATTTAGAATTTTGAATCCAAATACAGCCAGGTGAGTGGTGACTGTTTGGATTAAAATTAGATAGCAGTGTAATCTAAGGCGCCACACATTAGTTCTTAACTAATTAAGAGAAGTGTTGTGCACCAAAGAGAAATGCAATCTCTAATGGGTATTGTGGGATCCGTGTGATCTTAATCAATAAGAATAGTTAGCTTTGGCCTGGCTAATTGTGATAGTCAGGATTTAAGCATTGATTGCGGAATACACTGCTAAATTCTGAATTTGGTCTGTTTTTGAAGTTGCAGACAAAACAGCAAGAAATGATTCGGAATTTTATTTTGCACCCAGTTGCTAAACTAAAAGCAAGGCAGTAGTATATAACAAGACCGTTATACGGCAAAGTTAGGATGAATATCTAAAACCAGCACACTATAGAATTGTGGGGGTGGGTTTCTTATAACAAGAGTGTTATAATAATAAATTCATCAAAATGTGGGGTGTCTAAAATGGTGTTATGGTAGGTTCCTTGAAATAGAAGGTCAACGCAATACCATAAAGCAATGACTCTCTAATGCGCGCATATAAAAGAAATAGTATATGAAAATTGTATCAAGCCGGCAAACCTTTACGAATTCCAGAGAGCTTATAATTGCATCATCGAGGGGAATGGGCTTATAGCCTTACTAAAGAGTAAGTTGTAGCGGTAACCCAACCCAAGCGAATGGAGATCCCATGGTCTAGGTTCAAAAGGGAAAACTAAGTTGTGACTAACTCGCCAGATAACACTGAAAGAGATTTTCTCTTTCCCATCCTATAATATGAGTCAGTGTTGCTTGTCACGTGAGAGGTTGAGATTTTCTCTTAATGATTTCTATAGCTTAGTCTGACTAAGAAAAGTATGGCAGGATACTTTCAAATAGGAGATCACCTATATGAGTGAGAAGTGGAACCGCTTCTATGATAACTTTAAAGGCTAGGTTAATCTAGAGCACTCATAGGATTCCAAGAATGTTCAGGGCCGAAATGAACACAACCGAGAACCAATGAAGTAAGGAAATAAGCTATGTGATATCTATTGTATCGACTTACATTATAAAGTTGAGCAGTTCAAGACATCGCGTTCACTGAACAACTAGTAAGTCTGGTAGGTATTCACTAAGGAAGATTCAAAGCCAAAAGCTATCTTTCCCGATGTAGTGATGTTGCGCGCACAAACGCTCTAGTGTCTGCATTAGAGTATAGGGTTAGAGTTAAGCATTTTCTAAGTGTCTGTGTATGCAATTTTATTCATGTGGGGGATTGTAGGAAATCTGGATTTCGACGGCCCCCAAATCCATTTTTGAATGTGAATAAAAGTTGTGTTTGGTTCCAACCAATGTGATCATTCTGTTCGGGTCGCAACTGTTGGTGAACCGTCACTTTAGTATTATAAGAACCCAACGTTCTTTCGCTTACAGGCACAGGAAAAATACAAGAAAAGCTTCTTTGTTTCATTGAAATCAAAACCTTCATATAGAGTCTTAATTCGAGAGTTTGTTGTTGCTTTACGTTCGATTGTTTTGATGTTATTCTAGTGCAAGTTAACATCAATGGTATTGTTGTATCTTGGCTAAGCTTACTCCATAAACGTTGTGCACCATTGACGGGAAGTTAAAGCTTTCAGGAAAGAGCCTCAATACAAATTCCAGATAAGTTGTTTTGATTCTTACCATTCTCTGCTATTTTCTCTTGTGTGTTCTGTGAATTGTGGATACTTTGGTTTGCTGGGAATTGAAAACAGAAGTGCTGCGCACCAGGTATTTGACAAATTATCTCAATCATCTGTTGTGTTACGTTGATAAACTATTAGATGGGTTTTGTTTATAATTGATTGGCATAACTTTGTGCATGTTTATAACCCAGATATTCCAACAAAGCACTTACCATTTACCAACTTGGTTGGAGGACGGAGAGACGGGGACCTTCCTGTACCGTCACATGCTCAGATTCATCCCCAAATAAAAAGAAGCTACGTATCTTAGCATCCACCAAAACTTTTCTTGCTTTTCATTGCATTTCCTTTTTTTCTTCTCTCTCAATGATGGACTCTTCCATTATTGCTCGGAAATGATAGTGCTACCGCGGGATTATCCCGACAGATAATCCCGCCTCTCACAGTTCAGTGGCCCCCATCCCACCCACCCCCACCAGGAAAATAGGGGATCCGATCATTATGTTAGAGGCGGGATTATCTGTCGGGATAATCCCGCGGTAGCTAAATCATTTCCGAAGTAGTAGTGCTAACAGTTCTGGTCACGTGCTTAATGTTTTTGTTCGCTTATTACTAAGCAGGATGGGATGGGTGCTGTTACAATTTTAGTTCTGATAATCATCTATGATATTGTAAACATGGGGTAGAATTTTGAATAGTTTTATGCTCGTTTTCCTTTTATGAGTCAAAATTGGATAGCTGGCTTCTGAAAAATAATGTAAAAGTAATTTCTGAGAGAGAACGAACATCGCCAAAAAGAATAAAATCGCGGTCTTTTGTCAGACCAGCTCCTATTTTTCGGAGTTCTATTTGTCCAGAAGGATAGATAGCTATATCGAATTTTGTTAGTAAAGTTGGTAAATCTGGTGAATGTTAATCGACAAACAGAAATGGGTTAGAGCAAATGGTTTGAATCTTTCATAAGCACAAGGCTACATTGGTAAAAGTAGTCCTCCAACTATGGAGTTTTGAGATCCCCACCCAATAACAGCCCAATATAAGTTCCAAAGTAGAAGAAAAAAAATATGATTATTCACAGAGAGAAGAATTCCGTAAAAGTCACCTGACTCTCACAGATTTGAGGGTCCCACCACCAAAAGAGTTACCCCTGTTAATCCACGTGAATGGCAGGACCTTTAAATCTATGAGAGTCATTAATTTTTATGGGATTTCTCCCTTGGTAGGTTTATCACCACTTTTTTTCCAACGCTTTGCTTACTTTTTTTTTTAGGTTGTCTTGAAATCTTCATTTTTTTAGTCTTTATATCAGCATTTATGGATAGGACAATTCCTGGCAAGAAAAATAAAATATATAATAAGCCCATAACTGCCGGGAGTGAATGCATTTTTTTTTGAAGCATAATATGTATTGATCTACTAAGGGTCTATTACAAGAAGGTATTCAATACCCGAAGATTGGAATACATAAATTACGATAACATGACAGAGAAACAAAATGTGATAATCATTCTTCGGCTTAGAAATGCATTGGGGATAGATGATGAGGATGTCAAAAGTCTGTAGGCCTTCGACGAATGCTTTCCACAAGAAAAGCTGTGTTTTTGATGGACCCATATGAGTCCCGAGCTTGGATGTTGGTGACCGGTGTCGATGCAAATTATCCGAGAAGGAGGATTGTCTACCTCTTTGTTCTCCTGTGTTATCCATATCTTCAACCTGATATTTAGTCTTGAATTTGAGTTGAAGTAGTATCCAAACTTCTTCCCTTTGGGATCTAGATTTGAAAGCTAGTACTACTAATACAAAATGTTACTAAACTGAATAAATACTAAATACAACAAAAGACTGTTACTGCTAAATAGATACTAAAGATACTGAAGTGAAAGGAGTAGAAACAAATACGACTCGACTACACTAATATTTTGCTGAAAGGAAAATACAATGAGACCAACAGAAACTAAGTAAAGGTGATGGATTCATCGACCCATTCATACCAATTGGATTTTGTGCTTGCTGCCATAGGAATATGAAGGCGAATGTGAGGTTGCAGTATGTACTTCCAGCTAATGTTGGATACCAAATATTTAGGAAAGAAGACCCGAGCATTGGTGCAAAAGTGGAAATATGTTGAGCTTAATATCATGGATGCTAATTTAAAGCTCAAAAATGTTATCTCAGAGACTAAGGTAAAATCCAGTTCAAAATTATCTCCGAAAAAGACTAATCAAATCAGAAGAGACAACTACCAGGATAGCAATATATCCATGGTAGAAAAACTAAAAACCAAGAGAATCAGTTAAACCTTAGCAACAAAACAGAATTTCAAAAAACACATTGGAGAAACCAACACAAGGCATAGAGAAGAAAACCAACATGAGAGGATACCACCAACATGACTAAACCAACTTCTACGACTGAAGCTAAACTGGTGGTTAGAGCTAGAGCTGGAAAACCAAGCCAAAACCCGAGGGTTGGCCCGTCCCGTCCCGTGAAAACCCGCACCCGTCCCGGATGGTAACTAAACAAGACGGGCGCGGGTTGTACAATTAGTGGCTTGTGAAGAAACGGGTTAACCCGGCCCATACCGTGAAACCCGCGATCTGGCCCGTATCCCGTAATTTTATACCCTGCTGAAACTGAAACACGTAGCTTGTTACGTGTCATCCAAATCTCCATCGTATAAAACGGGAAAACCCTAAGCTTTCCTATCTTTCTTCTTCGGTTCTTCCTCTTTTTTTCTTCTTCCCTGATTCAGAGAGAGTCTCCTGAGTCCTGACGCACAGAACAACTGAACATCAAAGGCAGTTAATTTGATCTAAAGATTCAAGGCTAGCAGGTAATCAGATTTTAATTTTTGTTTTCTTCTTTATTTTCTTCTTCTAGGAATCTAGGGTTTTACATAGGAATCCCAACAAATCTTTAATATTCTTAGTATTGTTGTGAACTTGTGATTGTGATTCTGTGAAGATAGGTAATCTTTAATTTTCTTAATTTCATGATGTTTCAGTTCTTACCACAAAAAAAGGGTTTTTTTCTTAATCTTTAATTTTTTATTACTCATTAGTTTTGCTTGGTTTAAAGGCTTTAGTTGATTTGGTGATTTGATTTCTGTGAGCCAATCAATGGGTATTCACAATTTCGTCTAATTTGTGGATAGTTAAGTTTTTAGTTGAAATCCTTAAGAATATTAACATGCATGTGGTTTGGTTTATTGGTTAAGTTTTTAGTTGATCAATTAGTTTTTACCATCTTATGTTACATTTAATCATGTATTGGGAATTGGAATTTGGGATTATTATCAAAACTAAAGTGTTATTTGGAATTGCAGACCAGATGTTGAAATGGAATTGCAGACCAGATGTTGTTTCATATAATGCAATTCTTGATTTAAGTCAGGGTCTTAGACTCTTAGTCTTACACTGTTACTGCTTATTGGTGTCTCCATCTTTTTTTTTATCACATGAATTCTTGTTGAAACATGGAATGACAGTTTTAACTGAATTAAATTTCTTACTGTTGTGGCCTGTGGGTCTTGAGATTTTTTATGTTCTTTACAGAGATTTAGGGGATTTGTTTGTTTTGTTAGATGTTATTGTTTTGGGTGACTTGAAAATGCATGTACTATAATAGTTTTGTTGGATGTATATGTATTTTTTTAATTTCTGTTTATGTAATTTTCATGTTTCTGAATGACTCTTTGACTTGTTCTTTGTGGCCACTCCATCCATTTCAGGATGTCAAGTGTACAAGAACAAGAGTTACCAGAACCAGACCATTATAACGATGTTATGAGTGCTGATGATGAAGATGATGATGTTGAGATGCTAGATTCTGTGAATGAGGATCCAACTGTTGGTTGTGCACCTGCACAAGTTGCACGTGGAAAGAAA
Organism: Papaver somniferum; assembly: GCF_003573695.1. NCBI lineage: Eukaryota > Viridiplantae > Streptophyta > Magnoliopsida > Ranunculales > Papaveraceae > Papaver > Papaver somniferum. The sequence continues at coordinate 135,541,000 of NC_039359.1, forward strand.
AATAGACTTAGATCCGAAGTTTGGGAATTTTTTAAACTCGTTAAGTATAAGGATGGTACAACGAAGGGGGTGTGCAAGGCTTGTAATGTAGGATATAAATATGAAAGCCAAAGAGGTTGAACCTCAGCCATGAAAAGGCATAAGTGCATTAAACGTCAGTCTATGGACGTAGGGTAGATGATATTAGCTTCACAAAATAGTCAGTTGTCTACCCTTGTACGCAAGGTTGATCAAATGAAATTACGGGATTTGTTCTCAGCTTTACACATTGCAAGAAATGTTCAATTTGCTTTGGTGGAGTGGAAAGAGTTTAGGGATATATGTGCTTATTTAAATGATGACTTTAAACCAATATCAAGGAATACTGGGAAAGCCGATGTGGTAAAGAAACATAAAGCACAAAAAGAAGTTATTCGCAACAGATTGAAACTTGCTCCAGGTATGATTCAAAATTTCAAATCCTAATGACCCATATGATTTGTTTATACTTTTATAATGTGTATGACTTACCCTTACAGGTAGGATATGTCTAACATCAGACATGTGGACTTCTGTAACAACTACTGGATATATAAGCTTAACTGCGCACTATCTTGATAAAGATTGGGTATTGCAAAAGAAGCTTCTGAATTTCTCTCCCCTTCCACCACCTCATACAGGTAAAGCACTTAATTTTATTTCTTTATTATCTTAAATATAATTTCATGTTAACTTATTCCCCTTTCTACTACCTCAAACAGGTGAACACCTTTCTTCTAAGTTATTTGCAATGATAGAAGATTGGGGAATTGAAGACAAGGTATCCAACATCACCTTGGATAATGCTGCTAATAACGGAGCTTGTGCTGGAATTATGAAGAGTAGACTTGTTGCAAAGAAGATCTTGTTGAACGATGGAAAATACTTTCATGTGCGTTGTTGTGCTCATATCTTAGCTCTTATTGTAAAAGAAGGACTTACGAAGATTGATCCAGCCGTGCTTAAGATTCGAGCGTCAGTGAAGTCCCTTAAAAAGTCCCAAGTAAGAAAACAAAAGTTCTTGGACATTGTTGAAACTTTAGGAATGTCTGGTCTGAAAAAGGGTATTCGGCAAGACGTAAAGACAAGGTGGGATTCCACTTCTATTCTGTTATAAATTATAAAGTTGGAGAATTGTATAATTTGTATTAATTTTTTTTAGATACTCACTGAATGTTTGTTTTATGCAGGTGGAATTCAACTTATCTTATGTTAGACAGTTGTATCTTGTATAAGCCAGTTTTCTCTCATTTGAAGTTGGTGGATTCAGACTATGAAGACTGTCCAACTAATGAAGAATGGGAACAAATTGAAGTAGTCACAAAGTTTCTCAAGGTGTTTCATGAACTCACAAAGGTTTTTTCTGGTAGTAAGTATCCTACTTCCAATCTGTATTTTGAAAGAATTTGTCAAGTTCAGGTGTTACTAAAGAAAGAGAGCGTAAGTAATACTGAATTCATTAGGAACATGGTAAAAGAGATGCAAGAAAAATTTGATAGTTACTGGAAGGAGTTGAGTCCTATATTGGCTATGGCAGTTGTGTTAGATCCTAGATCGAAAATGAATTTTGTGAAATTTACTTACTCCAAGTTGTATCCTGATGAGAGAGAATTAGAATGTCAAGTTAATAAAGTGCATAGTAATATAAAAGCACCTTTTAATGAGTATTACACCTTGTCAAGTTCAAGAGCTTCCAACAGTTTTGCAGCTCAAAATTTGAGTGTTCAAAATGGTGGGAATTTTGCTGCCCAAGAAGGGAGTGATTTTTTTCAGGTAATTTCAACTTTTATGTTCAGTTTGATTCATTTGAGTTCTTCATGATTGGTATAAGTCTGCAAAACATGTTCTCTTTTTTTAATACAAGATGATAACTTTGTAATTCCTACGATAGAAAGATGATAACTTTGTTAGTATCTCTTGATTATTCACAATTGGAATCTATGTTAAGTATTTATGTGGTTTGATCTTTCAATGATGCCTGATTCTGATGCTATATATGTTTAATACAAGATGATAACTTTGAACCCAGATTTAATATGTCAATGTAAACTCTGAGCATGCCATATATCGTTTATTTGTCATTGTAATTACTTATGATAGAATGAGGAATGTACCCAAGAATTGGTTGTTGGATTGTTTGGGATTCTGTGTCTTGATATCTAGTGTGTATGAGTGTATGAATTCCTTTACTGGGCTTCGGTTAGAACTAGGTGGTGGAGTTTTTCTTTTTAAAGTTACTGACTTTAAGGGTATTGTCAACAGGAATATGTTGCAACACAGGAACGTGGTGGTAATGTATTAACTGACTTGTCAGAGTTAGATGGATATCTTGGCGAGACGTACAGAGGTTGTCTAAATTCACTAGACATCCTAAACTATTGGAAGAACCATGAACAACAATATCCAGTACTTTCAAGAATGGCAGCGGATATTTTTTCAATTCCTATTTCAACCGTCGCATCGGAGTCTACATTTAGCATTGGAGGAAGGGTGATTGATCGATTTCGCAGTTCCTTATTACCTGAAAATGATGAGGCGTTAATAACAACTCGTGATTGGGAATATGGAATTGGTAAGTAAATCAATAATATTTTATTTAGTTGAGTGTCTAAATCTTATCTATAACATTGGTTGTTTTATTATGATCCATATAGGAAAAGAAGATATGGATGAGGACAATGTGATCGTTGAAGAAGATATATTAGGATTTGAACCTGACGCAGTGGAGGATGGGGAGGAAGTAAGTTCTTATGCGTCTAGTTAGTATGCGTACTTCTTCAATATAAAGCGGGGTAATTATGCAAATTCCATGTTTTTGACTTGAATCTTTTTTTTGTTTGGTTCATTTTTTCTTGAAATTACAGATTCATATTGAACAGTTGGAGCAACTCAAAGATAAACATGGAATATGAGAATGTTTTTTGGACAGACAGTTATTTATCACTTACCAATATCTCCAAATATTGCATAGAAAAGAGATTGGAGATGTTTTTTTGATAGTTAACACTTTTTTTGATTAACCACACAATATATATTTTGTGCAGGAAGTGGTTATTAATATTGTCGCACTTGGTGATACAAATTAGAAAGAATGGTATCTACAGTCTCGGTCTCGGAAGTTTATTTTCATTATTTATCAATTATCATCATGAACTGATGAAGTACTGTGTAACTGTAACTAAAGTACTTAAGTACTAAAGTAAACTACTAATGACTAGTATGAATGTATGATATTATGATAGTATCTGTGTCTGTGTTTCTTTAAGAAGACTAATTTGTTTAGTTTTGCAATTTTGAGTTTTTGTTTTGAATTTATATACCAAATGAATTGGATGAATGTTAGATACTTAGGTTGTAGCTTGTAGGAAAGGAACTTTAGATGGCCTGAATGTGGAAGGAAATAGCCCAGAAATCGATTTCTGGCGAGTTGACTCAACAAAAACCAGGTAACCCGTGAGCACCCGTGAACCCACGAGCTTTACCCGGGACGGACACGAGTGGGATAAATGACCACCCGTGAAGAATTTCAACCCGCGAGCTCAGGCTTGTATTAACCCGTAACCCGCGGGTTGGTCACAAGCCAGACCCGTCCCGCCCGTTTGCCAGCTCTAGTTAGAGCTATATGCCTTACAACATTCAAAACAGTCAAAGGAAACCGAACAGGAAACAACAACTAGGCTTCATTAACCCAAAGAATCTAAGAAGGATAGGCAACAAAAGTAAAAGCTGAAACTGATTATAACGAAACTGATTATAACCAACATCAAAGCAGCAAACAGGCTCTTAAAATCAAGGTTTAACTAGTTAAACAAAAAACTTTTGGTTTATTTTGAGATATAGGTCCGGTAACAATTAAATTCAATGGGTCTATATAAATCAGCAAATCAAAATATTAATCTCTGGGAAACAGGGAGGATTATAGCTTAATTAACAGATTTAGCATCCATATATGAGATAGATGGCAAAAAAAGTTTCTTGAAATTTTCTGAAGAGGAGATTGAGGGGGTATTGACCTGAAATATTACCTATTAATGAAGAGTAGAAGTGATAAAATTGGTTACAACCCATGATTCATATGATATCGATGAAGCCCAGGGCAGAGAAATATCCACGAAATCCAAATCTCATCGATCAGCAAAATCTAAGCAAGTATAGGAACATCAGGAAAGAAGGGGATATCACAAAAATCAGCATGCAGGCGACCCAAGAGGCTTTGAAGGGGTGATGAATCAGGGATTTAGCCGGTGAAGAAAGCTAAATCCATGGCGGCTATTTTAGGTTTATAGATTTTTTTTCTTTTCTAATTTCTGTTCTACGCAATCAATCTAAACTAATAATTGAAGAAAACTAAACGTACTGGCCAGATCTGAAAAGATCTGAGCAGTAATGAACATGATGATTATCATACGGGGAATGAATGCATGATGCTGTTATTTTCCGCAATTACGGAATTATACAAATAAAAATGGGCAGCTACAACATTTTAATGGTTTTCGATGATAATTCGGATTGGCCTTTTCAAGTTGTTTGCGGCTAGACTTAACATTCTTCCAAAACCTCAAAGACAAGTGGAAGTTGTCCCAGTTGTGTCCTTTCTTGCCAAAATTACTTGCTATATTACCACACAGAAAATTCATACATAGAATATATAGATTCTTACTTGTTTTAGGGTCGAGTATTTTAATTTTCTCCCATATCTCAATTTTTCAATCTATTTTTTGCTTTTATAATGCGAAAACATGAAACGCGGATCAGCTATAGAAGCCGAAAACTTTGTACGCTCCGCTCGTCTGGAAATGGACTAATTTATATACAAACATCATGAAAGAAGTTCCTCCTTGATTCAGTCGGTATCAATGTGGTATGTCATCTCAGTCGTATGAGGCGTGAACACAACTCACTAACTTGCTAATTAGTAGCTTAGTTTTCAGGTTAACTGTAGGATGCAAGTGTTTCAAAAATATAGGGACACGACAAAAGCTAAGAAAGGTTTATGAAAGGACTAAACTCATATATGTTTTTTCAAGATTGCCGCAATAAGTTACCAAATTCTACATTGAGTTACCAAACTCATATAAAACCGAATAATCCTAATCACTGGATTGGTAATATCTCGTAAAATTTACTAACCCACCCTAGCCCATAGAGTTTTGGATTTGTTGGGGATGTTTCAGGTGCTAGAAAATGCTAACAAATCTCACAATTTTTTTACACTGACACTAGCCCAAAATGTGGAATTTAGGACACACCAAAACTGTCGAAAGTAGAGTTATAGGACTAATATCTTCTGTCCTAAAGTCTGTCACATTTTTGGTGTACTATTTATTATATGACTGTTCGTATTTTTTTCCAAAATTAACTACAGATTTCTTTAGTCTAAAATTAACTAGGATGATGATTGTCGAAATTCTATAATCAGAGATTCAGCCGTATCTGATTCGGGTGAGTCAGTTTCAGCCGAATCTAATCCAGGTGAGTCAGTTTCAGCCAAGTCAGTTTCAGGTGAGTCAGTTTCAGTTTCAGCCGAGTCAGTTTCAGATGAGTCAGTTTCAGTTTCAGCTGAATCTGATTCAGTCTATACCCAATTATTTTTCCTTTCTTTTTTCGTTATTGTTGTTAAATAACACACACAAACATCCAAATGAATTTTGTAAACAAATGCAACTCATCAAATTAAAATAAACTTTGAATTCAGTTAACAACCCCAAACATCTCTAAATTTAACAACAAAAGCAACTTCATGTTCAAAACAACAGTGAATAATAAAAACAGTATGATTTAACATCCAGGTGAACGAGTTACGTATTGCTTTGGCCATTCAATCGTATCTCCAAGATCAATATTTCCAAGTCTTCCATCTCCAACACATAGTTCCATACGTTCATCGATAATTTCATCAATAACGACTTCATAGTTCTCGTCATTTGGTGATGTATTAAAATTAACACTTCCAAATGCAACTGCCTTCTTCCTTAAATTCCTCAAGGCGTATCTAGTTGATTGATTATGTCCATCAGTAGTATGGGACCAAATTATTATATGGAGCGAAATTTATACAAAGAAAATATAGAAATACAGGACACTAAAATCCTTAAAATAATATGGATTTTTTTTTTGTATCAACAAACAGAGAGGATGCTTTGAAAAGATGTAACTAAAATGTCAAGTTGGTGTATCATATATATCATGTGTATGTAATACCAACGTAAAAGTGTCACAACAGTCACTAAGATCTCTGGATCATCATACAGGCCAATGAAAGAAATAAAATGCTACTTAGTAAAACGTCACCAGGAAAGAACATTATAACAAGCATGCCATACCTGTTGTGGAGCAGCAGTGGAGGGTTGAGCAGTGTTGTTATCCTGCCTTCGTGCCTCGAAAACACTAAATCTTTCCTCTAAAGTAGTCAGCTGAGTTTGAAGACCTTGATTTTTCAATTTCTCAATACGTAATTATTCCCTATAAGCTGCAGAAGCAAGTATTTTAGTCTTCACTACCTCGTCACCCATCCCACGTACATATCGCTTTCCATCGTTTCCAAAGACCTATCAGAACAATAATTATAATTTCAGCAATACGAGATGGTAGAAAAAGGCATCAAAATCCAAATGCTTATTAAGATACAATATAATGGCAAATATCACTTCCACCAACCGATGAAACAGCATCAGAATCCAAATACTTTTGTGTTGATGAGTTAGGATCGCGTTCATATATTTTCCTAACCTTTTCCTACACAATGATAGAATATCATTGATAAGTTAAAATTATATGACCAATTTATTATATGTTAAGCTTAAGAAATCAACAAAACTTACTACTTTCTTTGCTGCAACATGTTTAGGATGTAATGGATCATCTGGGATATCCTTATAGACATGTGTAGCCATATATAATACAGGTTTGTCCACCTCACTATCTGGGCTCTCCTTTTTCTGTTGTGACAACATCAAAAACAAGTAATTTCATATTACAAGCTAGTTGACTACTAATAATGGGCAGTAATTTCATTCAATACTAGCATAAGGATCATTGTAATTAGAAAGCAAGTAATAGAATAAAGTAGTACCATCTTATGTGCCACTCTTAGAATGCCTTTTCTACCAGTAATATGTGGTGTCTTTATATTGGACCTTGCAACTTGAAAAGGCGAGGGTACCCAAATATACCTCAAGCTAAAACTTTTCCTACCTATAAGTCCTTTCTCCGAAAGTAATTGTCTACGGACTGAATCGAGACAGTACAACTATCGGTTCACACTTCGTGTGATCGTCATGGATACGAGATCGAGACAATACAACAACGAAGTATGTTTACTTGATACAAAGGTTCAGACTTAAACAAACAAAATAGTAATGCTTATCAAGTAAATATGAATTAACATTTGTGTAATTTACTTTAATTATAATAAAACAATTATAATGCGGAAATATAAAGTAAATGACATAGCAGGATTTTGTTAATGAGGAAACCGAAAATGCAGAAAAAACCTTGGGACCTTGTCCAGAATTGAATACTCTCAGGATTAAGCCGCTACACAAAATTACACCAACTTCGTATAGTTGAGACCAAGCAACTAAACTTATAGTTCACCTAGTTCCGCATGTATTCCCACGCCTCCAACTTATAAATAAGTCATGTACTTGGAACAATTCCTTGTTCGTATTCCAAACAGTAAAGGAACAACAAATCTGTTTGGTATCAACTCTATTCAACCAAGTGATGTGAGTCGGAAAAAGGCTCTTCTGTTTATCTTAACATAAACTCCTTCGTCAGGTTCTTAGATATATCTTATGTTCAATTACCAAAGGTAATTGTTAAGATTTTGCAATCAATACTTTTATTCACAAATAATTGTATTGATGCCGATATACACAACTAATCAATCCAATCTCCCACAAGGATAAACCGATTATAGTTGGATCTTCTTATACCGAAACAAGTATTGTGCACACCAAAGATTATAAACCCAAGTCAGAAATCTTCAATCTCTTTTTTTTCTTCAAAGCTTCTTAGATCTTCAATAAACACCTGCACACAACAACTTGAATCTCTTGTGATCAATCACGCACAGAACGGAGTCTGTTAACAATGTATTATCACAAGATCATCTTTAGCACTAACAACAGTCTAAAGATCCCTGTCGAAACTTCGAGCTGGTTTGAGTGAATCTTATATCAGAAGAGAAGATTCTCAAGAATAAACAAACTATGTGCAATCAAAGTTCAACCACCGTTAGTCAATCAAATCAATCAAAAACACAAGATAAACCGCAATTATCTAGTTTCCCACCAACGATACTCGTAGAGCTTCTCAATCCCAAAGAAGACTTTAAACTGAGCGGCCGTAAGATATTTCTCCTAATTAGGTTACTCTCATCTCCGAATAGGTGGCTACACCGGTAACAACACAACCGAGGAAGTTTGCTTTCACGAAGGATTAGTTTGCTAGAAATGCAAACTTCAAGTATTTATAGACAAAGAAGTTTAGACACCAAGGAATTTCCAAAACCGAAAATATTCTCAAAGATATTCCACACATTCCGAATTCGGTTTTCATAATTCCTGGAAATGCTATGTCCAAAATAATGACCGAAAATATCCTTGGAAAATCTTTAACTAGTAAATGCACATTACTAATTCTTATTTCCCATATATATAATTAACAACCTTAATTAAAATATTCTTAACTTATTTCATTTCGATCCTGGGATTTTCTTCCTGTAGCTATTAAGGAATAACTTTGAACAATAAAAGATAAACAATACTGCCTGTGTTCAAAGTGTGTCGACATCCTTACTTTGTAAGTCCTCTTTCATACTTACACCCTTGAAACCGATTTGCCACACTTCTAAACGAGTTTATAATTGGTTCATCTGACTTTCAAGAACTATCTGATTGATTAAGAAACACTCAATAACAAATCATGGGTTTAACGGTTCTACCAAAAAAAGTTTCGGTTCTACCTCCCTGTGAGTACTGTGCATAGTCACACTAGCTTTCCAAAATTCGGTTGACTAGGTACTAGGATCGGTTCCCCACCTATATATGGTATCTAACTTATATGTGTTGCACATGTCCATAGGATCGGTTCCCCTTTGCCTAAAATCGTGTTGCACATGTTCATAGGATCGGTTCCCCTTTCTGCTATAAACCTTGTTGCACCTCATACAAGGATCGATTCCCCTTTGTGATGTACTGCACCTATTTATAAGATCGGTTCCCCTTTACCCATGTTTGGTCCAGTCAATCACAAACTCGATCATACCTCACAGGTGATTACTTAAGATCGGTTTCACTGATAAAAGTCATATTAATACATAAGTCAGGCCTTTGTGAATAGTTCTACCAAGAACACAAACAAGTCGTGAGCGGTTATACTAAATTACACATATTGGATGTTCACAAGATATGCAATGAATAACAATCCCAATAACGCCTGGCGATTTCCTTTTCGATTCATAAACAAGTTTATGAACTTACTTCCTTAAAACACATGTAAAACATTGTTTCCTAGGATGAAATCCTCACCTCATACCCATACATAATCATAATAGCATTTAAACGATTATGTCCATGTCTTATCTACAAAGTTTAATGGTTAAGCAATAAACTTCATATTGTATTCCTTAATACTATGTCTATCTAGAGTTCAAACATGCTTCGCAGTTTTGTTTTCAATATGCACGACTTGAAAGATACATTAGGGAATGAAATAGTTCAAGTAAAATATCACTAACCTCAAGTGGAATGATGATGTTATCGTTGTAGCTTCTTACTTCTTCACTTCTTCAAATCTTCGCAATACTTGTAATGTCTCATATCCTAATACTTTCAAGCTAACCTATACGAAGTTGACTCTAGTACATAATCAAGCGACTCTTAAATGAGTTTTGGTTCACTAAAATATGACAACCAAACTTGACATACCAACGCTTGGTGCGTTCAATCGAGCTATGCTCTAACAATCTCCCGCTTTGTCAATTTGAGTGACAAAACTCTTACAATCATATGGATAAACAAATTACAAGAATTCATTAAGCATACACTTGATTCCCGAATTCAACAGCACAATAACCTGCATTCACTCAATCCATAAATTTCGTTGTTGACATTATAATAACAAAGCTAATACTCCCCCTAAAGATGAGATAGGTAGATTTCATCAATCCGCACCTCTTTATTATACCAATTAATATGATATGCTACTCCCCCTTAGTCTATGCTTTCACTCATTCGTTAGATAAACGTTTAAGCACAATTGTTCTTTTCCTTAGCGATACCAATCAATATAAAATCAATACCAGTATCACTTGTTTACTCCATATATTTCTTCCCCTTTTTGTCACAAAATGACAAAGAAACGAAAAAATAAAGGACAACACGAAAAGAATCTTACAAATATCAAAAATAGACTTGCAAACCTATAGAGTTAAGCACGAGGGTTCCACACACCATTTTTGATAACCAATATCAAAACCGAAACTACAAAGTAATTTATTTTGATATGTTATCAAGGAAACAATTGCCCGGAGCAATTTTCCAAATTTAGTTTAGCAAACCAAAAATCAACTAAGCAACTTAGTCCCTTTGCTAAACCGATTGTACAAATACAATCACTTCATTCGATAAGACCAAAATAAAGATAACTCTATTTTCTCATCAAGTTCTAATTATCCATATAACTTAGTGTAGATGGTGGATTTTCGACAAGGGTAAAATTGTAAAACCCTAACTATGCATACTCTGGACCCAGCAATCGGATGAGTATTGAGACTCATGTCTCGCATGAAAGCTCATACCATAAAACCTCTGACTGAGAAGGCTGTCTCTCACAGTATATGTAGATGTGTAGTCTCCCAGCTGAGGCCACATCACATCTCATGAATACTGAGCAATTTCAGTAATTATTTATACTCCGGATTCGGCAATCGGATGAGTATTGAGACTCATGTCTCTCAATAAAGCATGAAAGCTCATGCCATATAACCTCTGACTGAGAAGGATGTCTCTCAGAGTATCTGTGGATGTGTAGTCTCCCAGCTGAGACCACGACACATCTCATGAATACTGAGCAATTTCAGTAATTATTTCTATATAGAATCGAAAGATTGGGACGCTCCTAGAGAGCATGCCTGCTAGTATAGAGCGAAAACGTCTTCAGGATGCAACCAGGTTTTCCCTGACTATATAGGAGAAATATGATACTCCAGCAAGTTCATATTTCTCAACTCTCAGATAATTAATGCTCCTAGATAGGAAGCCCTGCTAGTATAGAGCCATCAGTTAATTATCTCTAATCGCCTGAATATCCAGCAATATTCTACGATTCTTCGTTATATTTCGTTACTTCAATTCGTGGTTCTTCCCAGCAGAATTCCACGGGTTAGTGATAAATATTCAACGAAACAGGCATCTGAGCATCAAATAAGCCCTAACTAAAATGGTGCAAGTGTACTTAACAATAATGCACAGACCAGTATTTGAATGCGAAAACGAGCATTTCAAAAATACGAATGAATGATGAACCTATGCAAAATAGGAAGGAATAATAATAATAATAAAATATTAGCAAAGGCGCCAGGGGATTGGGCTCACCAGCCGGCCAGTCATGTCGTGACCAATCCCGCGCCCAATTTTATATTTTAACATATTTTATTATTTTTCTATGATCTCATAAAAATTCTCTCGTTCGATCAAATCTCCTTCGTTTCAAGGAAATTCTCTAATTTCATGATATTTTGTCAAAGAAAATAATAAAATTAGGGAAAGGTGTCGCGGGACCGAGCACCAGCCGGCCGGACATGCTCCAGCCGTGGCCGGTCCCACACCTCACGTCCCCATTATTTTATTATTTCTCTCAATCCATGAAAATTCCTTGATTTCATGAATTTTTCCTAAAACCATGAAAATTCCCTGATCTTATGAATTTTCCCTAAACCCATGAAAATATTATAAAATTAAGAAAATCCGTGGGACCGGGCTCTAGCCGGCCGGCCATGCCCTAGCCGGTCCCACACGCTTCTTATTTTATTGTTGTTATTTGTTTTGTTTTCCTCATTCCATGAAAACTCCCTGATTTCAACAAAATACCTTGGTTTCGACAAATCTCTTTGATTTTATGAAGATTCCCTAAAATCATGAAAAAATTACATAAAATTGGGAAGACTGCTGGGACCGTGCTCCTTGGCCGGCCGGCCATGCCTTGGCCATTGCCGGTCCCACACTCCATCATTCATTATTTTATTTCCCTCATCTCATGGAAGTTTCCTAATTTCATAAAACTCTCCAGTTTCATGGGATTTCCCTCAATTCAGAGAAAATACATAAAATTACATAAAACTGGGAAAATATTGTGAGACCACACTTGCTAGCCGGTCGGCCGTGTCCTATCCTTGTTCGGTCCCACACCTTCCAATTCCCTGTTTTATTTATTATTTTTCATCATCTCATGTATTTTTCCTAGTTTCAGCAAAATCCTGGATTCTGCATATTTTCTCAAAATGTTGCTCAAACGCGCACCGGAAAATATCAAAACTCTCAGGACTGAGACACGAACAACATGGTGACACAGACGCATCCCCTTGACCGACCAAGGGTTGCACGAAGGCTTGCAAGTGGCCGGTCCCACATGTTTTAACTATTTTTAACCTAATTTGCTCAACTGCTCATATTAGGTTCAAACTCTTTCCGAACAATCGAGAGTTTGCTAAAACTACCATCTATTGGTCCCACGGCCACCAAGAGCCGGTCCCATGACCTCTTGTCCGGTCCCTCATCTTTTCACGGCTAGGTTTTATTATTATCTGTCGCTCACACGAGCATTATTTTAATAAATGATTAAACCAGCATTTAATCATTCTTTCACCAACTGGTCCTCAAGAGACTTTGGTATTTTCCTCATTTGAGTATCTGGGCGTTACATGGAGAACTCATCATCCCATGTAGCCGGTCCCTGCGTCACTTTACGGTTGATTTGCAATAAATCATCATTTCAGTAAAATTAGGGTTTTGAATTCAGAGCTCCGCAGAAACATGATTATGAGCAGATTCAAATACTCTGATAATTTTATGTTAATTCCATGATCAAAATTTTTATTTATTTTACTAGATCCAGTAGTCAGTATCTTAAATTAATATTTTATTTGGTCCTGCTACCAACAATTCATCAAATGAGCGGCATTTGCTCAAACCGGCGATATTTGCTCGAATTAGCAATATTTGCTCGAACCAGCAATATTTTCTTAGATTCAAGAATATTGGTTCAAATATCAATATTCAATAACTCAGCAACACATCTTGCTCATCTTAGGTAGTCAACATAATAATACCTCGTCTCAGCAGACATATTTAATTCACGAGTCTCTGAACATTTGCAAATTATCTTCAACTCAGTAATACATGGACTCATCGTCCCATAAAGTCAGCAACTGACTCCGCAACCACGAGATATCAATTGTGTCACATGGCGGGATATTAACTAGGGTTTTGGTCTGGCGGTCTACGACACGTGTGTTCACCCACGACGAGAATGTGAGCAAATCGTGCAATCAGTTGGAAGAGTCAGAAAAGTAGTGAGTGGAAAATTAACCAGGTCTCCGCACGATGAGCAACTGGTTTTAACACGATTTCCCACTTCCCCACTCTCTGATTCCAGAAACTGTCACACTTCTTGGGATCATGGTGTTCTCAACTCCGACATTGTAAAATGTATTGAATCCTGATTGAAAGAACAAGATTCGAATACTCGAACATTCGTCTAAGTAAGCAATTTCTCGGCAAGTTCATACAGACAATCTTCGTCTACACGAACTCATCGTCTGAGTAATCACTCTCAATTGAGTAAAATCCAATCATTCAGAGCGTTGTTACGCTGAATTCACAACACACCTACAATCTTTGATCACCATTGATCTCACACATTTCTCAGCTTCCCTCCTATAGATCAACCCATCCTCTCTTGTGACCGAATTGACTCTGGAACGACCATTGTTCTTGGTTTAGGCCGGAGTCCTAAAGATTGATCTCTTGAACTTAAAACACTCCCTTCTTGCAGTGCATCTGTGGGAGGTTAAACATTTCGCTCGGTTCAAGGAGTCTCTGAACGGTTGTCTCCTCAATTCTGTAAAAATCAGCAAATCGTCTTTCCCCATCTACAGATTTGCGACCACAGTGGAAGATTCTCTCGGTTGTAATCTCACAATTTCACAAGATGGCTGGTCTTAGGTTTGGGTTAGTTACAGGTTCCAATACAAACGACGCTAGCACTAGCAACAACAACAATGAGGATATCCCGGAAACAATTCCGGCCTCTAACACTGGAGGTGGTAATGTTAGTCCTCCTCACGCTAACACAAAAGGATTTGTTTGATTATCTGAAGACTCTCACTGACAAAATGTCAGAGAAAACTCAAGGAAATGGAAAGGAAAATGAGAAATCCTCAGATGCTGATCCTGAGGAGGTTCCAATTCATACGGTAGATGACGACGAAGTCCGCAAAGCCGCAGATGATCTATCAGCAAAGGAACCATCAAATTTCATTACTCGGGAAGATTTGGAGTGCGTTTTGGAGAACCGTGGAAAGGATAAGACATCACATGTCCATCGTCACCAGCCTCCATATCCTGCTGCTACGCAAAGGATCCCTCTTCCGAAAGGTTACACTTCTCCGACTTTTGCTCTGTATGATGGAACTAGCAATGCTCGAGAACATGTCTCTCGTTTCCTGGAAGCCTTGGGAGAACATGAACAAAACCATGTTGTTCGCCTCAAGGAGTTTTAAAAATCTTTGAAGGGAAGGGAATACACCTGGTACAACAACATCGCACCAGGGACTATCAATAATTAGGGAGAAATGATTAACGCCTTCTACAGGAAGTACTTCTTCGTGTCAGAGCAAGTGACTCTCTCTGATCTTGGAAGAATGTTTCAGAGGGTCAGCGAAAATCAATGACTACGTGAAAAGATTCAGAGTCCAAGCCATGGATTGCCATGACCCAAATGTCACTGAGAAACAACTAGTAGACTTGTGTACCAACGACATGATCCCAATCTACAGAGATTTATTGGAAAATCTTCGTTTCCATACCTTTTCAGAGCTTTATGAAGCGGCGAAGAGATCAGCAACTACTGAATCCGATTTACTGGAAAGAACAAAAGCTACAAAGACTGAAGAAACGAGAGACACTCGAGGTAGCATATGTCTGATCAACAAGCAATACAACCTCCAAACTTCCACCAACGTTGTTGCAGAAGGGAGCAAACGAAAAGTCTAACCGCCGTGCAAGCACACCTCAGCTCCTTGAAAAGCACAAAGGAAGGATAAGCAAGATGCACAAACCTCGAGCTAGCATCAACAAACGGGAAATGATTAGACAGACTCAGACCTCCCTCTTTACAATGAAGAAGTGATCAAGTTACCGGAAGTCTAGGTTCAAGATGATACAATCAAATTGATGTTCATCAAAGAGAGCCAACTGAAGCAAAATGGAGAATCCCATGTACTGTCACCTTCATAGATTTATCAATCATCCAACAAGCAACTACAATGTTTTGAAGCACATTTTAAAAGAGAAGGTTGCTTCAACTGGGGACTGAAAGAGCACACAAGAATCCTCTCCCAATCAGAATCTTTACAATCTCAAAACAAACTATCAAAGAGGCAGTTCAATCCTTAGTCGAACGTAGATTGCTCTATCAGTCGAAGGCACAAAGGAGAGACATGTTCACAACACTGAACTACATCGTGTCAATTAGTACATTCCGTAAATACTTCTTGGGCCTCCATCCACAGACCAAGAGATGTACGACTGGGGACTGCTTACCACGGTCAATCTCAGAATAAACGAATTTGGATGAACGTTGATCGATGCTGGCACTACCATCAACAACATTCCACTGAAAACCATCAGATCCACAGGCATCACTCGACAAGGAGATACTCATGCTCCCATCTAAATCATATACCTTGAAAGAATGCTCGGAAATACTTATGGCTACATCACTCTCAAAGTGAACATAAGTTCGACCTGGACGGAAGCCAAGTTTTACATAATCGGGAAAATCCAGGATATGACATGTCCTTCAGACGAGCGTGGATCCACACTGAAAAGATGAGTACTTACAAAGCACCTTTGGTTACACATCTCTCCAAAGAACAAAGTTCTGATCCAGAATATTTGGCGGACGTTCCATCATCAGAGAACTTGGAGGAATTTCGAACTTCGACGAGGTTGAAACAAGAACCTGTAAAAGATGCATAAATATTCATCCAAAGGTCCTGCACTCAGGCAAGTATCATTCCTCCATGTCTATGTCATTTATTTCCTCGCATGTTATTCTAGCATGGGGACTCAATTCTGCTAGCATCTCTGCTATTGCAAGACGCTATAAGTGAGTAATCTCACTTCAACAATATTTTACCAAGTGGTTGAATCTGACATTTCTTCGAATCGAGCATCTCAATGAGACATACATTACTGAGATAGTGTTCAAGCATGGAAAAGAACAATTTGGGCGTTTCTCCATAGCCTTGTACAAGTGTCCTTGTGTACCACAAAATCAGAAAGCTCTGATGTCCACACAAGTGTTGAATCCCACAACCGCAATGAAAGGAATGTTGAATCAACAGAGGATACTCGAGGCCGAGACGATCAAGCGTACGACATCGGACGCTTAAAGGGTGTGAATCCTCAACACTCGAGCATCTAAGAAAATCCTTACAACAGCTGTCAATCACCTACTTATCCAAGGCCAACTGAAAGTCAAAAAACCTCTCATCTCTGAATGCTACCTTCTTCATAAGCCTTCAAACTGTACTCCCAATCAAAGAGTACACTTTCGATAATAGCTCCTCTATCTTCAACACAATATCTCTACGGTGACACACTGATTCAACACCGACACGATCAAAGTTCAATCGATAGGTCTTCATTATCCCGTGATAATACTTCTGGAGCAGATGCAACGTTGGCACAAACTCCTTCAACACACTGGGGACTTGATCTTATTGAATAAAGTACGTTGCTGCTTTTTGCCGGAATATCATCAATCCCCAGACAAAGCCACTTCGCGGATCACTAGATGGAGGAGCAACACTATGTTGATAATCATGGTTCTAGCCTTCTCGGTCTCTCTGGAGCAACTCCAACCATGGTATCGGCATCAACAAGGATATTTGGAGGAATCATGTCCATGGTCTCAGCATCAACAAGAATATCTGGAGAGAATTCAATCGAGATCTTAGCATTAACAACAGTCTCAAGAGCAAAATCCTCATGACAAGGCTTCATTAACTAGCCATTCTCTGAAGTATTGCTCAATGAAGCAGACTTCTCCAAGCACTAATGATTCATGTCTAGGCGTGAAGACATGAAATATGTTCACATGAAAGTCTTTCTGAAGCTTGCGCGATGGGCGGGCACAATACCAAAGTCTTCTACAAGATGTTCTCATCGCCTCCACAAAAGAGATACAACAAATTTCAGGACATGGGTTTACAAAAACGTACCAATGGGTGAGGAATGGGACAATGCTTCCTCAACAAAAGATGTTTTTCTATGTCTATGATACAACATACCAAAATGGCGCATCAATCGGACATATGAGATGAAAGATACGGCCTTTACCGTCAGGTCTATGAAATTTGAAAATTTGTACGGGATTACAAATTACAAATGTGCACGCTTCGTTGGCTGACCTCTCCAACTCCAAATTGAGTGATTTTTTCTCATGTGAGAACTCAGTCTATTAGATTCAAAAGTTGGGTTCAAGCATCGAATTCCGACGTCGTATGAGGTTCCCACAGTTTCCAGAGCATACAACATGCAAGCAGCAATTCTTAGACGGGATTCATAACTTCCACAGTCGATCGGTGTCCACCAGGTCATTCCGCTAAGTCCTTCATCAAGGTACCTCCAAATTCGACCACCTAGGTCTGTACATCAGTTTTTCTACCTAGGTCCTCTATCTAGGTCTTGCCAGAAGAAGGGAAAACAAAAAGGGAGATTTAACAAGATACTGGGGACTGACGGTCCACTGATCATGACGATCAGTTTCACAGTCCAAGACCCGTGGCACCAGACTCTCATATGATAATCATTCATCATAAAAGGAATGCTACCACCGGGACATGCAATCAGGTCATTACATCACCCCCTCTTGAGAGCAACCTCAGTAGTGGTCCCGTGACCAAGGTTTCAGAAGTGATGTTTCTACGACTGACAAAAACAAGATGGCACTGCAAGCACCATGCTCATGTATCAATCAAGGAGTCCTGATCTCAATTGAATCAATGACATCAAAATCCTTCATCAACCGTTCAAGACACAAGCGAATGGTCTAAAGACACAACGTGGGTGTTTTACAACAAGCTCGTCTAAGATGATTTTACACTATCCTGTACAAACCGACGAGCTGGGAGCAATTTGTGAAGAATCTAGGGATGGGTCATATACCATTATCTTCATACGGATGTCCTCTACAACATATCCAAAATTCACAGCAACTGATGAAACGAGCAAGGATATGTGGCCAAAACATTGGACAACATACAATCTGAAAAAGTTCTGAAAATCTTCTGGAAGTTTATTGTTTCTCCTTTTTCAGGCCCTAAACATGCTCAAAACTCAAAAATATTCTTTGATAAAGCTTGGAAATTTTCTGAGGATGAAGAAACATGGATAGATCACGAAAATCCGGCATCGGACGAAGATTCTACAGCATTTTCAATGAAGACCTGACTTCTGAATTTTCGAAATTCTTCATTCATCTACATCTGAATCAGAAGCTACGCCTTCCGCGCGAGATAAAACTTCATCTTCAGCCGCTAATCTCATTTGTTGAAGCCGGCGGCATGCAAGCCTTTCATCTTCAGCTTTGCTTTTCAGTAATGACTCATCTCGTCCCTGATTCTCTTCTGCATCTGCTAAAGCTAAGAAAGCGTTGATTCCACCACGGACGACTCCCAGATGATCGAAATACATACAATGCATCATCTTTCCAGTGTCTCTGAAAGGTTGATTCACCTCGGCATGAACATCTGCAGAAGTCTTCATCTTTGACTTGATATTTCTGGAGCGTTCCCCGGAAGGGCCAGAAGAGTGGTTGTAGCCAGAAGTCACCACTATCTGAGGCGAAAGACATGGAGTCATGGATATACCAATAACAAACGCGTAACAAAATGATAGCAATCCAACTCTTACCTATTTACGATTTCACTAGTTGTGGTGATTATAACGTCAGAATTTCGAAAACTTGCTCGTTCCTTCAAACCTGCAAAGATGAGCAAAATTCATTATTCAAAATCATGACTTGATGTTCATAAAACTGTGAACAACTCACGTGAATTTTAACATCCACTGGTTTTTCAAAAATTGGACAGACGTCCATTCTACAATTGTGAAAACTTACATATAAACATTATTTCACCATGTATAATTGTCTACTTTCAACAGTTGTTCAAAATCAAAACATTGGTTTTACAAAATATATGTATTTAACGTGAAACTCACGTAAGTTTGAATATATATATATATATATATATTCAAACTTGCTCCCTCGCGCGAGCATCTGTCTTTGAAGCGAGAGTATATTTTCAAAGATTTCTGAAAGCTCCAAGATAAAATTTTCATGAAAGCTCATAAATAAAATTTTATTACTAACAGACGCACGTTTGTTCAAAAAATTCTCTCGTACGAGCATCCACCTTTATGAGAGTTTATTCCACTTTGTGAAATCTCACATATTTAAAAATATAAAATTTTGTTTTCCGTGAAAGCTCATAGAAATTTTTTTTATCATTATACTCAGGTCTATTTTGTTTGTTTCTTAAACTAACGATTGGACGAACGAACATCCGCGCTAAAACGGATTCCTTTCTTGGGCCTGGATCTATGAATCCTAAACCGACCAAGGTTCCACCATAAAATCAGCGGTTCTACATCAATTTATGCTCGCTGGATGACGCTCTATTATGCCACTGGGGTTTGCGCTCAAACCATGGTTTGATCATTCAGTCTAAATCCGGTAACATTTTATCTTATAAGTTCAATTACTTATTTTTGTCTGTACCTGGAAAATCACCATTCAATGCTGACTGAGTAACATGACTGTTACTCACTAAGCAAAGGACTTGATGTAGATGGTGGATTTTCGACAAGGTTAAAATTGTAAAACCCTAACTATGCATACTCTGGACCCGGCAATCGGATGAGTATTGAGACTCATGTCTCGCATGAAAGCTCATACCATAAAACCTCTGACTGAGAAGGCTGTCTCTCAGAGTATACGTAGATGTGTAGTCTCCCAGCTGAGGCCACAACACATCTCATGAATACTGATCAATTTCAGTAATTATTTATACTCCGGATCCTGCAATTGGATGAGTATTGAGACTCATGTCTCTCAATAAAGCATGAAAGCTCATGCCATAAAACCTCTGACTGAGAAGGTTGTCTCTCGGAGTATCTGTAGATGTGTAGTCTCCCATCTGAGACCACGACACATCTCATGAATACTGAGCAATTTCAGTAATTATAAATATAGAATCGAAAGATTGGGCAGATCCTAGACAGCATGCCTGCTAGTATAGAGCGAGAACGTCTTTAGGATGCAACCAGGTTTTCCATGACTATATAGGAGAAATATGATACTCCAGCAAGTTCATATTGCTCAACTCTCAGATAATTAATGCTCCTAGATAGGAAGACCAGCTAGTATAGAGCCATCAGTTAATTATCTCTAATTGCCTGAATATCCAGCAATATTCTACGATTATTCGTTACATTTCGTCACTTCAATTCGTGGTTCTTCCCAACATAATTCCACGGGTTAGTGATAAATATTCAACGAAACAGGCATCTGAGCATCGAATAAGCCCTAACTAAAATGGTGCAAGTGTACTTAACAATAATGCACAGACCAGTATTTTAATGCGCAAACGAGCATTTCAAAAATACTAATGAACGATGAACCTATGCAAAATAGGAAGGAAAAATAATAATAATAAAATATTAGCAAAGGCGCCAGGGGATTGGGCTCACCAGCCGGCCAGTCATGCAGTGACCAATCCAGCGCCCAATTTTATATTTTATCATATTTTATTATTTTTCCCTGATCTCACGAAAATTCTCTCGTTCGAGTAAATCTCTTTCGTTTCAAGGAAATTCTCTAATCTCATGATTTTTTGTCAAGGAAAATAATAAAATTAGGGAAAGGTGTCGCGGGACCGAGCACCAGCCGGCCGGCCATGCTCCAGCCGTGGTCGGTCCCACACCTCACGTCCCCATTATTTTATTATTTCTCTCAATCCATGAAAATTCCTTGATTTCATGAATTTTCCCTAAAACCATGAAAATTCCCTGATCTTATGAATTTTTCCTAAACCCATGAAAATATTATAAAATTAAGAAAATCTGTGGGATCGGGATCTAACCGGCCGGCCATGCCCTAGCCGGTCCCACACGCTTCTTATTTTATTATTTGTTTTGTTTTGTTTTCCTCATTCCATGAAAACTCCCCGATTTCAATAAAATACCTTGGTTTCCACAAATCTCTTTTATTTTATGAAGATTCCCTAAAATCATGAAAAAATTACATAAAATTGGGAAGAGTGCTGGGACCGTTCCCCTTGGCCGGCCGGCCATGCCTTGGCCATTGCCGGTCCCACACTCCATCATTCCCTATTTTATTATTATTTTATTTCCCTCATCTCATTGAAGTTCCCTAATTTCATAAAACTCTCCAGTTTCATGGGATTTCCCTCAATTCAGAGAAAATACATAAAATTACATAAAACTGGGAAAATATTGTGGGACCGCTTGCTAGCCGGCCGGCCGTGTCCTAGCCTTGGCCGGTCCCACACCTTGCAATTCCCTGTTTTATTTATTATTTTTCATCATCTCATGTATTTTTCCTAGTTTCAGCAAAATCCTGGATTATGCATATTTTCTCAAAATGTTGCTCAAACGCGCACCGGAAAATATCAAAACTCTCAGGACTGAGACACGAACAACATGGTGACACGGGCGCATCCCCTTGACCGACCAAGGGTTGCCCCGAGGCTTGAAAGTGGCCGGTCCCACATGTTTTAACCATTTTTAACCTAATTTGCTCAACTGCTCATATTAGGTTCAAACTCTTTCCGAACAAGCGAGAGTTTGCTAAAACGACCATCTATTGGTCCCACGGCCACCAAGAGACGGTCCCATGACCTCTTGGCCGGTCCCTAGGTTTTATTATTATCTGTCGCTCACACGAGCATTATTTTAATAAATGATTAAACCAGCATTTAATCATTCTTTCACCAACTGGTCCTCAAGAGACTTTGGCATGTTGCTCATTCGAGCATCTGGGCATTACATGGTGAACTCATCATCCCATGTAGCCGGTCCCTCCGCCACTTTGCGGTTGATTTTGCAATAAATCATCATTTCAGTAAAATTAGGGTTTTAAATTCAGAGCTCTGCAGAAACATGATTCTGAGCAGATTCAAATACTCTGATATTTTATGTTAATTCCATGATCAACATTTTTCTTTATTTTACTCGACCTAGCAGTCAATATCTTAAATTAAGAGTTTATTTGGTCCTGCTACCAACAATTCATCAAATGAGCGATATTTGCTCAAACCGGCAATATTTGCTCGAATTAGTAATATTTGCTCGAACCAGCAATATTTGCTCAGATTCAAGAATATTGGTTCAACTATCAATATTCAATAACTCAGCAACACAGCTTGCTCTTCTTAGGTAGTCAACATAATAATACCTCGTCTCAGCAGACATATTTAATTCACGAGTCTCAGAATATTTGCAAATCATGTTCAACTCAGTAATACATGGACTCATCATCCCATAAAGTCAGCAACTGACTCCACAACCACGAGATATCAATCGTGTCACATGGCGGGATATTAACTAGGGTTTTGGTCTGGCGGTCTACGGCACGTGTGTTCACCCACGACGAGAATGTGAGAAAGTCGTGCAATCAGTTGGAAGAGTCAGCAAAGTAGTGGGTGGAAAATTAACCAAGTCTCCGCACGATGAGCAACTGGTTTTAACACGATTTCCCACTTCCCCACTCTCTGATTCCAGCAACTGTCACACTTCATGGGATCATGGTGTTTTCAACTCCGGCATAATAAAATGTCTCTGAATCCTGATTTAAAGGAAAAGATTCGAATACTCAAACATTCGTCTAAACAAGCAATTTCTCGGCAAGTTCATACAGACAATCTTCGTCTACACGAACTCATCGTCTGTGTAATCACTCTCAATTGAGTAAAATTCAATCATTCAGAGCTTTCTTACGCTGAATTCACAACACACCTACAATCTTTGATCACCATTGATCTCACACATTTCTCAGCTTCCCTCCTACAGATCAACCCATCCTCTATTGTGACCGAATTGACTCTGGAACGACCATTATTCTTGGTTTAGGATGGAGTCCTAAAGATTGATCTTTCGAACTTAAAACACTCCCTTCTTGCAGTGCATCTGTGTGAGGTTAAACATTTCGCTCGGTTCAAGGAGTCTCCGCACGGTCGTCTCCTCAATTCCTTAAAAATCATCAAATCGTTTTTTTTCCATCTACACTTAGACCTTTCAATTTTAAACAAGCCAAATACTAGGTTAGTTAAATAGCATTTCTTGTTAAGGCATTCGATTAGACTTGAATAACCGAAACCTCCAATTTGATAAGTCTAACTAAGCTAAACTTAGTTTCTCTTATCCGGAATCGAATTGGACTAAACAACTCATCCCATAAACCTTTCCTTTCGTTAAGCCATAGATAATTCATACAAGCCAAATAAATCAACTTGCAAAATTATTCACCTCAACCGGAAGCAATTGAATCAACATAAGTATTAAAACACCGCAGTTGCACCAAAATTTTGTAATCCTAAACAATTGATACCACACAATAAAGCAAGATAACAATAGTTTTTCTTAACCGGAACCAATTGAATCACACACCCATCCACACACACATCATGGAATAAAAAATCAATTGTACCGAAATTTTGTTAAGCAAAAGCACAATATATATGAAATAAAAATCAGGCTTTTCTTAAACAGGAAAACAATTAACTAATAACATTGTTACCTCAAATTTCGCGTCCACTTCTCCAATATGTTTGCATCTTTCTTCTTCCAGGGAGAATTGATATCGAAATATCCTCATGTTGTCATCCTTATGCAAAACAAAAGAATAACAACAACCCTCAACCTTTACTAGAGAAAGGTTGAAAACCGGTTTTAATAATTACAAGCAAAAGTTAAAAACCGTCGAAACACATATGCTTTTATGCTAAACCAAAACTGATTCAACATATTGTGACGTTTTCACATATTATTTCTACCAGAATCCCTCATGATCCTTTGATAAAGCCTACCAACATGGGCTAGAACTTAATCCTGCTAAATCAAAAAGTCACCCAAACCATAAGGGTTCACAACATTATGAGATCGAATATCAGGGTTCGAAAACCGAAATCAAACATCCCATAAACATCCATAACAATAATTAAGCATTCAAGCACAGGATATGTAAATCAAAAACCATCACAAGAAAAATTATAAATCAAATAATTTTATTCATAATAGACTTTATTGAAATAATCAAAAAACTACTATCTATTTTTCTTCAGATCTTTCAGAGATCATCTTCAATTTCCTCAAATTTTTCAGGATCTTCATCAATAGCGTCTCGATTGATATCTCGGATTCTGCACACAGTACCTTGATTATGTTCACAGGCTAATGCATTAACCTTTCGATTAATATTTCGAGCAAATTCCTTGTTACCGATTGCAAGTTTAATCAGCTTTCTTTGGTTACGGATAACAGTTCTTAGTAGTGCTGCCTGTCTATGATGAGTTTCAATGGTATTGAGGTGGACCTGACGAAGATTGATAATATCAATCTTAGCATCCAAACTGTTTTGGACAAGGATATTAGTGACATCTTCCTTTTCATTTTCTATATCTTCACCACCAGATCTTGAAGGTATCATCAAGATGAACGGTTTCCTTAGAATTCATTCTACTCAAGGCTTTCAGAAGTTTTGCTTGAGATCTGGTTTGAGAATACATCCTTTAGCATAAGTTCTCAGACACGTTGAGTACATATACTAGAAATACCTTTAACACATACCAGACATAGATATCAGCCTTAAATAGATAATTCTGACAAGATTTGAAAAGATTTCCGCATCTTATGTGTTATTGGAACACAACATTCTCCAAAAAGAGATTATCTTCAAGATCGCCATCAAGAGATACTTCAAACAATTACACTTTTCCCTTTTACACAAGTTGTTTGTAAGATAACATTTCTACACATAAATATGTTTAAAATATCCTTAAGGTAGATTGTGTAACCTCTCTATGTTGAATAAGAGATATTAGTTGGATACCAATAGCCCAGGTATATGTGCTTCCTTACTGTTGTGGTATTTTTTATGCGATAAGTAAGAATTCGTTGCTCGGACTTGTAAAAATTTAAAAACAATAAAAATATATACAGAAGATGTCACACGATCAAGAGATATACTAGGACTTCGGATTCCACCATTAATCACATTCAATCAGTTCATATAACGACTCATAACTATTCTAGATCTTTTGTTGACTCCTTTATTTGCCAAAAATAGATTTTGTAAAACATCAATTGTAAATCACAAGCATGGTGCATCAAAAGCTCTTACGTCTAAGCATACACCATCAAACGAAATCACAACTAATTAATAAAAATCATAAAACGATAAGAACAAGTGCAAAAGTCATAAAGAATCGATTATAGTTACCAAACGTTTGTGAAATAAGGCTTCCTCCGTCATCCCAGTGTTGGGGTTTAGCTCTTCATGGTAAAAACACACACAAAATAATCACTCATGGCTGAATAGGTGTTTTTATTGAAGAAACAAGATGAAACAGAAATTCGCAACGCTGTAGAAGTGTTACAGCGTCGCTGTTACAAAACAGATGATGCTGTTTATATACGATAATAACGATATGCTGTAGAGAAACGACAGTTTGATTTCGCTGTAAGTACTGTGGAAAAACGACAGACTCTGCGAGTCCGTTCTTCCTTCTTCGTCTTCCTCCTCGAGCAGCAGCAGCAGCAGCAGGTATGATTTCTGTTCTTAGTTTCTCTGCGTTCCAAGTGACCCCAAAACTCTTGATAACTCCCATGGGTCTCGAAACAATGATATTTATAGCCAACAGGTGAATCAAATCTCCACGAATTCTTTTGGTTTATCTCTTTTTTTTTCTTTGGCAGCAAGTTACGGGAATTTCTCTGTTTGCGGCTTCTGTTGAGTCCGTGCTCTTCCCAAACTCTTAGTTAGATATAGTAGAATCTATATGAATGTATATCTGAACTATAGTCACGCTGGGACTCCAAATTCGACTCAAACAGGACCCAATATCCGACTTCTTCCCTGTTTAGCTCTCTTCCCCTTTCACGGCTTATCCAGCCAATTCTGGCCCTTCAAATCACCTCTACCAGCCCTGTTATGAAGTAACAAGTCCAGCCCAACGAAAAACAAAAGTTGAATCTCCATAAAACTCGTCCAAAAATCGAGTTGAAAATCTGCCAGTGACAGCATGCATGAAACCAGTTTCCCGCCAAAATTCTGTTTTGAATTTGGGAAGGAAACTGACCTCCCCCTATCCAGTCTCGGTGTCCCTTTAGCACATGCCTAGAAATGGGTTCCCCTTATCCAAAGCGAGAGTCCGAATAGCAAATGTCCTCCCAGGTGCCGTTAATAACTTTTCGAGCCAATTTCGCCGCAAAAGCTTATTTCTCCAAAATACCTATAAAGACATAAAATAACCAAAATAAGTACAAAATCGAGCAATAAAATATATACAATTGAGATACATTAGACACATAAATGCGTCTATCAAATACCCCCAAACTTATTATTTGCTAGTCCCGAGCAAATCAAAACTTCAAAATAAAATCCTAACTCACTGACGCAGGCATCGTCGATTGCATTTGGCGTATGCAATAAGCCTTTAAACCCCTAAGTGTCCCTAGTGGCGGAGTGTTGTCTCCGGAGGGCTTACCAGAGGTATACCCACAAAACCTTTATACTCCAGACCCTAGCTATCTACGCAGAACCTTGGAAAGCACTAAAGAATCTCCTTGGTTGGCATACTTATTGACTATAGGAGGAAGTACCCTGATGCGAAATTCCAATTGTTGTACACGAGTTTGCACTCAAGCATACTAAAATTCATATAAAGTGACAGAGCTCTACTCAGATAGTCGCACTATGGACATCAATATCCGTAGTCAAAACTAATCACATGGATAGATCAAGAAGATGTAAATAGAGAAAAACATAGATGGTTTGATGTTTAATAAGTGAACGGCGTTTCCCATATCTGTCTGAAGGCCTCCGCCAAAATGAACCTATCCTAATGGATTGAGATACTAGTCTGACTAATATCAACACACTGGCATATACAAGGGAACCAGTGGTCGATAACCTAACTCTAGGTCAACACAACTGGCATATACAAGGGTACCAGTGGTCGACTTTATTGAATTTATTCCTTTTGGTCAAATGGTCTGGTCTCAATATTTTCTCTCTCTTTTTTTTTTCAAACTTTTTGGTAACTACCATTTTTTTTTATCTCTTTTTCTTTTTCAACTTTTATTTTTCATGGTATCTCAATCACTATAATTCAACCTAGCATTGGTAACAACTTGAATCGTGGGCCCCACCTTCACTTAGAGAAACATAGTTTAAAAACAAAATAAAATAAAAATAGAAGTGAAAAGGACTCAACGAGATATGGTGAAACTATCATGTTATTTCTAACACCTGAGCTCTGTGCTTTTATGAATAGACTCTTCTAGATGTTGCCATCTAATCAGATTGGTTCCTCAACTCCTACAACCAAAATGCTTCCATCCACTTAGATTAGTTAGTGCAATCCTAAATAGGCATAAATTTCTAAGCTCTGGAGTTTATTTATTCATACTGCAACTAAAAAGTTTCTCCCATACCCCCAAACTTAAACCTAACATTGTCCTCAATGTTCTAAAGATGAAATTAAAAGCATGAACAAGGAGAAACTGTTACCATTTGAAGCAAAAGAGATAAGGAAAGATATTACCGTGTCGCATGAATGTTGGGTTACCTCCCAAGAAGTGCTAAGTTTAAAGTCT
The DNA here is from genome assembly GCF_003573695.1 of Papaver somniferum. Taxonomy (NCBI): domain Eukaryota; kingdom Viridiplantae; phylum Streptophyta; class Magnoliopsida; order Ranunculales; family Papaveraceae; genus Papaver; species Papaver somniferum. The sequence goes on from NC_039359.1 coordinate 135,569,208, forward strand.
TCAGCCAGACTAAGAAAGGATTAGTCAACTCGAACCGTACATTAGTAGTCGAAATAACTGTGGGTCTTTAAAACCAAAAAGAGCTGACAAAAGGAAACTGCAGTGAACCAAGAAATTGGACAAGACTAGCATGCCCTTACCTAGTTTCCTGATAACTATCGCTAATTGCGGTTCAGGTTCTATAAAAGGGTCTAAATAGAATATTTTCCTCGGATGCATTTCCTCATAGGTTGGATCCAAATTATTAGGTCTTAGAGTCTGGAAAAACTCAAATAAGAACTTAGAATCACAAAATAATAGCCTAAATAACTGAGGATCCTCTAAGTCAATCAGGTTTGACTTATATAATTGACCACAATGAGAATAGTGGTCATTCTTAGGAAAATGTGTCGATTCTATTAACCTAAAGTACTTAGGCTTAGTCTCAGAACTTAATATTCGACTCATTTTAAATACAAACGTTCCCACATTTGGTAGAAAACTATTTGGTGGGAAAACAAAATCGATCTGGGTATCATATCCTGGGTAAACCACATCAACCAGAGGATGAGTTTCTAACGACTAAAATTCCTTATGGACATTATGAGGTTCGGGGGAGCGAGTATGAAGATAATCTTGTACGATGGTTGAGTCATTGATGTCAAGTCCCAAGTGAGGTACCTTTCTAAGAGTTAAAGCATATGGAGAATGATAATCACCCCCAAACTTAGAGTTTTCAGTGTCTCTAGTTAGACTAGTCACAATCTCCCTAATTTCTAGGTCATCAGATTCCTGAAAATGGGCAATTGATTCTTCTAAGTCAGGTTCATCCTCATTAATCTCTTCGAGTTCATCTAAGACTATTGTTTCTAAATCGTACGACTCTAAAACAGTATTCTCAGGATAAAACCGTTCCTCAAAACCATCATCGATTACAGTTTCTAAATCGTTCGACTCGAAAACAGTAGTCTCAAGATAAACCGGTTCCTCTAAACCTTTATCGGATTCGTAAACAGGACATACTACATCGTCTAAAACGGGGGTATCTCTAGTCAAATCCTCGTACTTTTTAATAGGTGAATAATTGTTAAAATTATTAGGATCTGAACCAGAAATAATATAATCATTATAAGGCTCAATTGGGGTAACAAATTCCTGATCACTATTCCCATATATTTCAGATTCTTCATCAGCACTATCCTCATCATCATCATTGTAACATGAAAATGGTTGAACCTCATCTAAAAAAGTAGTGTTACCAATTCTAACCTCGGCATCTTGATTATGCAAATAACTATCCTCATTTTCAAGGGTACTATTGGAAACACTATATTGGAAAGTAAGATTATTTCGAGCAAGTCTTTCGTTCGTCTCAGCCATCAACTTGAGGGATTCCTCTATAGAAAGTTCACTCATTATTGTAGTTCTTTCGTCTATAATTACACAATTCATCTCAGCTAACTTACGCGTCGACTCAACTAACTCCCTGAGGGACTCTTCTAAAGGAGGAATAGGAACAGAAGGATCATAAAAAGGACTACTTTTCAATAGTTTTATTGTATCCTCTAGAGACGAAGAACTAGTACTATAATCTTCTTGCTCGTAATACTGATGCATGTGTGGATAGTAATTGGGCTCACCAGGGTATGACCCATATCCTTCCAAATGATGGCGTTCCCAACCACTATTCCCAACATGGTCATAGAAAGGATGATGTCCATATTAAAATTCAGGTCGATACTCATTGTATTGGCTTCTATCATACCAGTTCGACATTCTTAATTGCAAGGGAATTCTACACAACCAAAAACAAGGCCGACTCGACTCCACCAAAACAAACCTAAAGATTTCTAGCAAACAAAAAGCATGATGGCTCCACTTAGATTGTTTCTAGACTTGCTTCTATCTCTCGAAGGGGAATTCGTTACAATTTAATCAAACCCCTCTGGAATCAATCCGAGTCAAAGTAAGTTGAATTGAGGCGAGGGAAGCTCAGTGGAGCTTTGATACCCAAGGCCTCACTGTTATCACAAGGCGGCGCAGTCACGCATTCAACTCACAGAAACCATTATGAACTTCAAGGTGTTCTTAAGAAAGTAACCAATATCCTTCGAAAAATTTTCCTAATAAGCGCGTTACCCTATCGGTCTCGTTCTAGTCAAGTTTTAAGCTTGGGTTCGGGTTAGTTTCGTTTTCCTAAGGCGGGCAAGAAGGGAGCGGTGATGAAATCCGAACCCTTATCTTGTATTGGCCAGGCCTTTCCCTTTACTAGGAATTTAAAAACAGTCCAAATTCGTCCTCAGTCAATGAATCACCTTAAGGAATACAGTAAGTCGCTTACAGGAGATTCGCGAGTGTTTCGATGGACTTACCTCCCATACCATACGGGGGATGAACCGTTGAAGTCGACTCGGGCCACGACTCCTATGTCATGTACGAACCCGAGGGGCCGAGACGATATAGTAATCGTCGTCCTTCCCTGCACACAGTTTATATAAATTTTTTTTTGTTTAATAATACCCTTCCGTAGGGTTAAAAAAAAATAAAGTCCAATTGTTTAAAGTCCAAAGTCCAAAATAAATAAATAAAAAAAAATTACAGTTTTCCTCACACACTCTAAAAAAAATTAAAAATTAAACCCTAAAATTTGTCCTTTTTCCTCTCCAAGTCCTTAGTGCTCCACTTCGAACCTGTAAATCAAAGAAAACAAAAGACAAAGTAAAAAGGAACAAATAATAATAATAAAAAAAATAAAACTAAAAAAATAAAAATAAATCTATATACAAGTCCGCGTCGGCGGCGCCATTTTGTTGTGGTATTTTTTATGCGATAAGTAAGAGTTCGTTGCTCGGACTTGTAAAAATTTAAAAACAATAAAAATATATACAGAAGATGTCACACGATCAAGATATATACTAGGACTTCGGATTCCACCATTAATCACATTCAATCAGTTCATATAACGACTCATAACTATTCTAGCTCTTTTGTTGACTCTTTATTTGCCAAAAATAGATTTTGTAAAACATCAATTGTAAATCACAAGCATGGTGCATCAAAAGCTCTTACGTCTAAGCATACACCATCAAACGAAATCACAACTAATTAATAAAAATCATAAAACGATAAGAACAAGTGCAAAAGTCATAAAGAATCGATTATAGTACCAAACGTTTGTGAAATAAGGCTTCCTCCGTCATCCCAGTGTTGGGGTTTATCTCTCATGGTAAAAACACACACAAATAATCACTCATGGCTAAATAGGTGTTTTTATTGAAGAAACAAGATGAAACAGAAATTCGCAACGCTGTAGAAGTGTTACAGCGTCGCTGTTACAAAACAGATGATGCTGTTTATATACGATAATAACGATATGCTGTAGAGAAACGACAGTTTTATTTCGCTGTAAGTACTGTGGAAAAACGACAGACTCTGCGAGTCCGTTCTTCCTTCTTCGTCTTCCTCCTCGAGCAGCAGCAGCAGCAGCAGGTATGATTTCTGTTCTTAGTTTCTCTGCGTTCCAAGTGACCCCAAAACTCTTGATAACTCCCATGGGTCTCGAAACAATGATATTTATAGCCAACAGGTGAATCAAATCTCCACGAATTCTTTTGGTTATCTCTTTTTTTTCTTTGGCAGCAAGTTACGGGAATTTCTCTGTTTGCGGCTTCTGTTGAGTCCGTGCTCTTCCCAAACTCTTAGTTAGATATAGTAGAATCTATATGAATGTATATCTGAACTATAGTCACGCTGGGACTCCAAATTCGACTCAAACAGGACCCAATATCCGACTTCTTCCCTGTTTAGCTCTCTTCCCCTTTCACGGCTTATCCAGCCAATTCTGGCCCTTCAAATCACCTCTACCAGCCCTGTTATGAAGTAACAAGTCCAGCCCAACGAAAAACAAAAGTTGAATCTCCATAAAACTCGTCCAAAAATCGAGTTGAAAATCTGCCAGTGACAGCATGCATGAAACCAGTTTCCCGCCAAAATTCTGTTTTGAATTTGGGAAGGAAACTGACCTCCCCCTATCCAGTCTCGGTGTCCCTTTAGCACATGCCTAGAAATGGGTTCCCCTTATCCAAAGCGAGAGTCCGAATAGCAAATGTCCTCCCAGGTGCCGTTAAAACTTTTCGAGCCAATTTCGCCGCAAAAGCTTATTTCTCCAAAATACCTATAAAGACATAAAATAACCAAAATAAGTACAAATCGAGCAATAAAATATATACAATTGAGATACATTAGACACATAAATGCGTCTATCAAATACCCCCAAACTTATTATTTGCTAGTCCCGAGCAAATCAAAACTTCAAAATAAAATCCTAACTCACTGACGCAGGCATCGTCGATTGCATTTGGCGTATGCAATAAGCCTTTAAACCCCTAAGTGTCCCTAGTGGCGGAGTGTTGTCTCCGGAGGGCTTACCAGAGGTATACCCACAAAACCTTTATACTCCAGACCCTAGCTATCTACGCAGAACCTTGGAAAGCACTAAAGAATCTCCTTGGTTGGCATACTTATTGACTATAGGAGGAAGTACCCTGATGCGAAATTCCAATTGTTGTACACGAGTTTGCACTCAAGCATACTAAAATTCATATAAAGTGACAGAGCTCTACTCAGATAGTCGCACTATGGACATCAATATCCGTAGTCAAAACTAATCACATGGATAGATCAAGAAGATGTAAATAGAGAAAAACATAGATGGTTTGATGTTTAATAAGTGAACGGCGTTTCCCATATCTGTCTGAAGGCCTCGCCAAAATGAACCTATCCTAATGGATTGAGATACTAGTCTGACTAATATCAACACACTGGCATATACAAGGGAACCAGTGGTCGATAACCTAACTCTAGGTCAACACAACTGGCATATACAAGGGTACCAGTGGTCGACTTTATTGAATTTATTCCTTTTGGTCAAATGGTCTGGTCTCAATATTTTCTCTCTCTTTTTTTTTCAAACTTTTGGTAACTACCATTTTTTTTTATCTCTTTTTCTTTTTCAACTTTTATTTTCATGGTATCTCAATCACTATAATTCAACCTAGCATTGGTAACAACTTGAATCGTGGGCCCCACCTTCACTTAGAGAAACATAGTTTAAAAACAAAATAAAATAAAAATAGAAGTGAAAAGGACTCAACGAGATATGTGTGAAACTATCATGTTATTTCTAACACCTGAGCTCTGTGCTTTTATGAATAGACTCTTCTAGATGTTGCCATCTAATCAGATTGGTTCCTCAACTCCTACAACCAAAATGCTTCCATCCACTTAGATTAGTTAGTGCAATCCTAAATAGGCATAAATTTCTAAGCTCTGGAGTTTATTTATTCATACTGCAACTAAAAAAGTTTCTCCCATACCCCCAAACTTAAACCTAACATTGTCCTCAATGTTCTAAAGATGAAATTAAAAGCATGAACAAGGAGAAACTGTTACCATTTGAAGCAAAAGAGATAAGGAAAGATATTACCGTGTCGCATGAATGTTGGGTTACCTCCCAAGAAGTGCTAAGTTTAAAGTCTTCAGCCAGACTAAGAAAGGATTAGTCAACTCGAACCGTACATTAGTAGTCGAAATAACTGTGGGTCTTTAAAACCAAAAAGAGCTGACAAAAGGAAACTGCAGTGAACCAAGAAATTGGACAAGACTAGCATGCCCTTACCTAGTTTCCTGATAACTATCGCTAATTGCGGTTCAGGTTCTATAAAAGGGTCTAAATAGAATATTTTCCTCGGATGCATTTCCTCATAGGTTGGATCCAAATTATTAGGTCTTAGAGTCTGGAAAACTCAAATAAGAACTTAGAATCACAAAATAATAGCCTAAATAACTGAGGATCCTCTAAGTCAATCAGGTTTGACTTATATAATTGACCACAATGAGAATAGTGGTCATTCTTAGGAAAATGTGTCGATTCTATTAACCTAAAGTACTTAGGCTTAGTCTCAGAACTTAATATTCGACTCATTTTAAATACAAACGTTCCCACATTTGGTAGAAAACTATTTGGTGGGAAAACAAAATCGATCTGGGTATCATATCCTGGGTAAACCACATCAACCAGAGGATGAGTTTCTAACGACTAAAATTCCTTATGGACATTATGAGGTTCGGGGGAGCGAGTATGAAGATAATCTTGTACGATGGTTGAGTCATGATGTCAAGTCCCAAGTGAGGTACCTTTCTAAGAGTTAAAGCATATGGAGAATGATAATCACCCCCAAACTTAGAGTTTTCAGTGTCTCTAGTTAGACTAGTCACAATCTCCCTAATTTCTAGGTCATCAGATTCCTGAAAATGGGCAATTGATTCTTCTAAGTCAGGTTCATCCTCATTAATCTTCGAGTTCATCTAAGACTATTGTTTCTAAATCGTACGACTCTAAAACAGTATTCTCAGGATAAAACCGTTCCTCAAAACCATCATCGATTACAGTTCTAAATCGTTCGACTCGAAAACAGTAGTCTCAAGATAAACCGGTTCCTCTAAACCTTTATCGGATTCGTAAACAGGACATACTACATCGTCTAAAACGGGGGTATCTCTAGTCAAATCCTCGTACTTTTTAATAGGTGAATAATTGTTAAATTATTAGGATCTGAACCAGAAATAATATAATCATTATAAGGCTCAATTGGGGTAACAAATTCCTGATCACTATTCCCATATATTTCAGATTCTTCATCAGCACTATCCTCATCATCATCATTGTAACATGAAAATGGTTGAACCTCATCTAAAAAGTAGTGTTACCAATTCTAACCTCGGCATCTTGATTATGCAAATAACTATCCTCATTTTCAAGGGTACTATTGGAAACACTATATTGGAAAGTAAGATTATTTCGAGCAAGTCTTTCGTTCGTCTCAGCCATCAACTTGAGGGATTCCTCTATAGAAAGTTCACTCATTATTGTAGTTCTTTCGTCTATAATTACACAATTCATCTCAGCTAACTTACGCGTCGACTCAACTAACTCCCTGAGGGACTCTTCTAAAGGAGGAATAGGAACAGAAGGATCATAAAAGGACTACTTTTCAATAGTTTTATTGTATCCTCTAGAGACGAAGAACTAGTACTATAATCTTCTTGCTCGTAATACTGATGCATGTGTGGATAGTAATTGGGCTCACCAGGGTATGACCCATATCCTTCCAAATGATGGCGTTCCCAACCACTATTCCCAACATGGTCATAGAAAGGATGATGTCCATATTAAAATTCAGGTCGATACTCATTGTATTGGCTTCTATCATACCAGTTCGACATTCTTAATTGCAAGGGAATTCTACACAACCAAAAACAAGGCCGACTCGACTCCACCAAAACAAACCTAAAGATTTCTAGCAAACAAAAAGCATGATGGCTCCACTTAGATTGTTTCTAGACTTGCTTCTATCTCTCGAAGGGGAATTCGTTACAATTTAATCAAACCCCTCTGGAATCAATCCGAGTCAAAGTAAGTTGAATTGAGGCGAGGGAAGCTCAGTGGAGCTTTGATACCCAAGGCCTCACTGTTATCACAAGGCGGCGCAGTCACGCATTCAACTCACAGAAACCATTATGAACTTCAAGGTGTTCTTAAGAAAGTAACCAATATCCTTCGAAAAATTTTCCTAATAAGCGCGTTACCCTATCGGTCTCGTTCTAGTCAAGTTTTAAGCTTGGGTTCGCGTTAGGTTTCGTTTTCCTAAGGCGGGCAAGAAGGGAGCGGTGATGAAATCCGAACCCTTATCTTGTATTGGCCAGGCCTTTCCCTTTACTAGGAATTTAAAAACAGTCCAAATTCGTCCTCAGTCAATGAATCACCTTAAGGAATACAGTAAGTCGCTTACAGGAGATTCGCGAGTGTTTCGATGGACTTACCTCCCATACCATACGGGGGATGAACCGTTGAAGTCGACTCGGGCCACGACTCCTATGTCATGTACGAACCCGAGGGGCCGAGACGATATAGTAATCGTCGTCCTTCCCTGCACACAGTTTATATAAATTTTTTTTTGTTTAATAATACCCTTCCGTAGGGTTAAAAAAAAATAAAGTCCAATTGTTTAAAGTCCAAAGTCCAAAATAAATAAATAAAAAAAAATTACAGTTTTCCTCACACACTCTAAAAAAAATTAAAAATTAAACCCTAAAATTTGTCCTTTTTCCTCTCCAAGTCCTTAGTGCTCCACTTCGAACCTGTAAATCAAAGAAAACAAAAGACAAAGTAAAAAGGAACAAATAATAATAATAAAAAAAATAAAACTAAAAAAATAAAAATAAATCTATATACAAGTCCGCGTCGGCGGCGCCATTTTGTTGTGGTATTTTTTATGCGATAAGTAAGAGTTCGTTGCTCGGACTTGTAAAAATTTAAAAACAATAAAAATATATACAGAAGATGTCACACGATCAAGATATATACTAGGACTTCGGATTCCACCATTAATCACATTCAATCAGTTCATATAACGACTCATAACTATTCTAGCTCTTTTGTTGACTCTTTAATTTGCCAAAAATAGATTTTGTAAAACATCAATTGTGAATCACAAGCATGGTGCATCAAAAGCTCTTACGTCTAAGCATACACCATCAAACGAAATCACAACTAATTAATAAAAATCATAAAACGATAAGAACAAGTGCAAAAGTCATAAAGAATCGATTATAGTTACCAAACGTTTGTGAAATAAGGCTTCCTCCGTCATCCCAGTGTTGGGGTTTATCTCTTCATGGTAAAAACACACACAAAATAATCACTCATGGCTAAATAGGTGTTTTTATTGAAGAAACAAGATGAAACAGAAATTCGCAACGCTGTAGAAGTGTTACAGCGTCGCTGTTACAAAACAGATGATGCTGTTTATATACGATAATAACGATATGCTGTAGAGAAACGACAGTTTTATTTCGCTGTAAGTACTGTGGAAAAACGACAGACTCTGCGAGTCCGTTCTTCCTTCTTCGTCTTCCTCCTCGAGCAGCAGCAGCAGCAGGTATGATTTCTGTTCTTAGTTTCTCTGCATTCCAAGTGACCCCAAAACTCTTGATAACTCCCCTGGGTCTCGAAACAATGATATTTATAGCCAACAGGTGAATCAAATCTCCCCGAATTCTTTTGGTTTATCTCTTTTTTTTCTTTGGAAGCAAGTTACGGGAATTCTCTGTTTGCGGCTTCTGTTGAGTCCGTGCTCTTCCCAAACTCTTAGTTAGATATAGTAGAATCTATATGAATGTATATCTGCACTCTAGTCACGCTGGGACTCCAAATTCGACTCAAACAGGACCCAATATCCGACTTCTTCCCTGTTTAGCTCTCTTCCCCTTTCACGGCTTATCCAGCCAATTCTGGCCCTTCAAATCACCTCTACCAGCTCTGTTATGAAGTAACAAGTCCAGCCCAACGAAAAACAGAGGTTGAATCTCCATAAAACTCGTCCAAAAATCGAGTTGAAAATCTGCCAGTGACAGCATGCATGAAACCAGTTTCCCGCCAAAATTCTGTTTTGAATTTGGGAAGGAAACTGACCTCCCCCTATCCAGTCTCGGTGTCCCTTTAGCACATGCCTAGAAATGGGTTCCCCTTATCCAAAGCGAGAGTCCGAATAGCAAATGTCCTCCCAGGTGCCTTTAACAACTTTTTGAGCCAATTTCGCCGCAAAAGCTTATTTCTCCAAAATACCTATAAAGACATAAAATAACCAAAATAAGTACAAAATCGAGCACTAAAAATATATACAATTGAGATACATTAGACACATAAATGCGTCTATCACTTACATCCGAAGATTGGGAATTATAAGGATGCACAATCCAATGCGGTTAAGCACTGGGATGAGGATATTCCTCATCAAATACCTCATGAGGAGATCTTCCCACTTTTTGAACATCATCATGTTCTTCTTCGTGGGTTTTGAACCCATCCTCTTCGTTAGTAAAATTGCGAGATGCAATATCCTCGATTACATCTTGTGCCCAGGATGGTATATTTTTTGAACTTGAACCCGTGTGGTCTAGATCTGCCAGTTGACAGTTTGCTAATGTGTCTTGTTCAAGGCACTCTATATGTCCTCTTAAGGTATCCATTCCTTGTTGGAAATGTTTTTCTAAACGTCTGTTTAGATATACCTTTTGACATGTTACAGTAAGAAGTTTCTCAATAAGGACTTTATTCCTTATCTGTGAATGTTCTAGCGATTGAGTAAGAATTTCACACTTTGTAGTTTGTTGATGAACTTCATTGCACGAGGCAAATTTTTGTTCCATATAATCTGCCAGATTATTTTGAAGACTGAGTGTTTCTCGCTTTCCTTCACATATTCTTACATTTAGTTGAATAATGAGTTATGTGACATCATCTAGATTGTCAATGTTTTTTCCCTTTTCTGAAAAGTTTTCAACATGCTTGAAAAATCTTTCCAACACCTTATGGAATTCAGAAATTTGGCAGGCTAGTGAATCGAATCTCTTTTCAGACATTTTTTCACTACGAATTGGAGTCGGACCAAAAACATGTTTCTTGAGTTTCGGACTCATTCTTTTCTGATCACAAATCTGACTCGCAATCAAATCATTAGTCGTAGATTTTTTCTTTGATTTATAAAAAGACTTTCGAGACAAATTTTCATTGACCTTCTCTGAGAACTTATTCTCATTATCTTGACATACGTTAACTGAGTTCTTCATAAGTTTAGCCTGGCTTTTCTTATTTTGACTCATCCCTTATAGGTTATATTGCACCTGTTAGAGCATTGCTCGGTCGAACTCGCATGCATTGCTATCCCAAACATGTTTGTCAATGTTAGTGATCAAAACTATAAGTCTTGATTTCTATCCTATATAGCTAAAGGTCTCGGACTAGGATAGAAAGTGTAGTTGAGCTCAAGAACTCCATGGCAATCATCATACAAGACGAAGGACTACTCAAGGAACTGGTGGATCTTCATCGACTAAAAGGTATGTGGAGACTTGAACTTATTTGTCACTCAAAAGTCTATCTATTCTATCTCCTACTCTTGAGACAAAAGTCGTTTTGATATATAGACTTTCATTATGCACTTTTTCTATTTAGAGCCGAGTTTATCTCGCTTATCTATTTCTCTAAATACGTGTTGGTAAGCTTTCGCTTTAGCCGAATTCATCTTTACCTAGTGACAAAAGTCATGTTATGTTTCAATCACTTTGAAAATTGCTCTGATGAAAAATGGTCTGTGAATAACGGCTATATCCATCCTCTGAGAATATTTCAATGATTCAAATGAGAGTTTAGATTACATAACCATTGGTAGGATATAATCATTGTTGTGGAAACACATATATGTATAAGTTCTTATTCCTTGAACCAAAGTTTGCGAACTTTGTTGATCAAGAGAAATAGAAGTGGCGTGAGCCAAGTCCGCGAACTGGCGGAAGTTCTCGACCCAAGAATTTCTGCTGGAGTTTCTGAACTCCTTCCATGAGCTTAAGTCCGCGAACCCAGTACGCGAACTTAAGTAGGTTATATCTAAAACCGGTTTTTCTTGAACTCATGGTTATATCTAGAGTTTGTCCATACAGATTGCTAAGCGAAATATTGGGTGTGGTTGTTAGATCCCCGCTTTTTCAGCACCAAACACATATTGTTAGATATTTTCGTGTTTTCCTGCTCTGATACCAATTGAAAAGGAAAGGGTACCCAAATATACCTCAAGATAAAACTTTTCCTACCTATAAGTCCTTTCTCCGAAAGTGATTGTCTATGTACTGAGTCGAGACAATACAACTAATCGGTTCACACTTCGTGTGATCGTCTATGGATACGAGATCGAGACAATACAAAAACGAAGTATGTTTACTTGATACAAAGGTTCAGACTTAACCAAACACGATAGGATTGCTTATCAAGTAAATAGGAATTAACATTTGTGTAATTTATTTTAATTATAATAAAACAATTATAATGCGGAAATATAAAGTAAATGACACAACAAGATTTTGTTAATGAGGAAACCACAAATGCAGAAAACCCCGGGACCATGTCCAGAATTGAATACTCTCAGGATTAAGCCGCTACACAAAATTACACCAACTTCTTATAATTGAGACCAAGCAACTAAACTTATAGTTCACCTAGTTCCGTCTGTATTCCCACGCCTCCAACTTATTAATAAGTCACGTACTTGGAACAATTCCTTTGGTTCGTATTCCAAACAGTAAAGAAACAACAAATTTGTTTGGTATCAACTCTATTCAACCAAGTGATCTGAGTCAGACAAAGGCTCTTCTGTTTATCTTAACATAAACTCCTTCGTCAGGTTCTTAGATCTATCTTATGTTCAATTACCAAAGGTAATCGTTAATATTTTGCAATAAATACTTTTAATCACAAAGAATTATATTAATGTCGATCTACACAACTAATCAATCCAATCTACCACAAGGATAAACCGATTATAGTTGGATCCTCTTATACCGAAACAAGTATTGTGCACACCAAAGATTATAAACCCAAGTCAGAAATCTTCAATCTCTTCTTTGTCTTCAAATCTTCTTAGATCTTCAATAAACACCTTCACACAACAACTTGAATCTCTTGTGATCAATCACGCGCAGAACGGAGTCTGTTAACAATGGATTATCACAAGATCGTCTTTAGCACTAACAACAGTCTAAAGATCCCTGTCGAAACTTCGATCTAGTTTGAGTGAATCTTATATCAGAAGAGAAGATTATCAAGCATAAACAAACTAGGTGAAATCAATGTTCAACCACTGTTAGTCAATCAAATCAATCGAAAACACAATTATCTAGTTTCCCACCAACAGTACTCGATTGAGCTTCTCAATCTCAATCGAAAACACAATTATCTAGTTTCGCCTAATTAGGTTACTCTCCTCTCCAAATAGGCGGCTACACCAGTAACAACATAACCGAGGAAGTTTGTTGTCACGAAGGATTAGTTTGCTAGAAATGCAAACTTCAATTATTTATAGACAAGGAAGTTTGAACACCAAGGAATTTCCAAAACCGAAAATATTCTCAAAGATATTCCAAACATTCCAAATTCGGTTTGCATAATTCCTGGAAATGTTCTGTCCAAAATAATGACCGAAAATCTCCTTGGAAAATCTTTAACTAGTAAATGCACATTACTAATTCTTATTTTCCATATATATAATTAACAACCTTAATTAAAATATTCTTAACTTATTTAATTTCGATTTTGTGATTTTCTTCCTGTAGCTATTAAGGAATAACTTTGAACAATAAAAGATAAACAATACTGCCGGTGTTCAAAGTGTGTCGACATCCTTACTTTGTAAGTCCTCTTTCATACTTACACCCTTGAAACTGATTTTCCATACTTCCAAACAAGTTTAGAATTGGTTCATCTGACTTTCAAGAACTGTGCGATTGATTGAGAAATACTCAATCACAAATCATGGGTTTAACGGTTATATCAAAACCCGTTTCGGTTCTACCTCCATGTGAGTACTGTGCATAGTCACACTAGCTTTCCAAAATTCAGTTGACTAGGTACTAGGATCGGTTCCCCACATATATATGGTATCTAACTTATATGTGTTGCACATGTCCATAGGATCGGTTCCCCTTTGCCTAAAAACGTGTTGCACATGTTCATAGGATCGGTTCCCCTTTCTGCTATAAACCTTGTTGCACCTCATACAAGGATCGATTCCCCTTTGTGATATACTGCACCTCTTCATAAGATCGGTTCCCCTCTACCCATATTTGGTCCAGTCAATCACAAACTCGATCATACCTCACAGGTGATTACTTAAGATCGGTTTCACTAATAAAAGTCATACCAATACATAAGTCAGGCATTTGTGAATAGTTCTACCAAGAACACAAACAAGTAGTGAGCGGTTATACTAAATCACACATATTGGATGTTCACAAGATATGCAATGAATAACAATCCCAATAACGCCTGGCGATTTCTTTTGCTATTCATAAACAATTTTATGAACTTACTTCCTTAAAACACATGTAAAACATTGTTTCCTAGGATGAAATCCTCACCTCATACCCATACATAATCACAATAGCATTTAAACGATTATGTCGATGTCTTATTTACAAAGTTTAATGGTTAAGAAATAAACTTCATATTGTATTCCTTAATATTATGTCTATCTAGAGTTCAAACATGCTTCGCAGTTTTGTTTTCAATATGCACGACTTGAAAGATACGTTAGAAAATGAAACAGTTCAAGTCAAATATCACTAACCTGAAGTGGAAGGATGATGTTGTCGTTGTAGCTTCTTACTTATTCACTTCTTCAAGTCTTCGCAATACTTGTAATGTCTCATATCCTAATACTATCAAGCTAACCTATACGAAGTTGACTCTAGTACATAATCAAGCGACTCTTAAATGAGTTTTGATTCACTAAAATATGACAACCAAACTTGACATACCAACGCTTGGTGGGTTCAACCGAGCTATGCTCTAACACAACCTTTCCTCTTTCCCTAGCTTCTTCAAATTTGTTCCTTGGATAGATAAACATTAAGAAAGTCGGGCCAATGTTCTTTTTTTATGCCTTCAGGCACATTATTCCTCAATTCAGCAACAGTTCCATTTCTTAGAGCTTCATCACAGATCGCATAAAGGGTGGTCTTTTTATAATTCCATGATTTGTTTGCTTTCATCAAAATCCTTTTCTTAGCAGCTTCAGGTACGTTGTAAGTAGAATGCACGGATACTTTTCAAATATTGTTAGTCACATACAGAAAAAAGTAAGATCAGAACACGTAACTACACAGAAAATAGTTATGTCTGTCTTCAGAATCCCAATGAAGTCTTTAAGTCGTTAACCTATAATGGTTTTAGGAAAAACCTAGGTTAAAGGAGAATCGACTCTAGTCACAACTAGTATCACACATTAGGTGTGAGGATTAGGTTTCCAAGTTACAGAAGTTCTCCCTTATATAGTCTTCAAATCAGGGTTTGATAACTATGGAACAAAGCAATCAATATTCATCGTTAGATGAAACCTGATTTAAGATTCAAGATAATATATTTCCACCGTTAGATGGTCTTATCTTGTTACACACAAATGAAATATACTTTCATTAAGATATCGGTAACTGTACCTAAATGTGTACATTGAATTGGCTCAATAACAGTTAACCGAAGTTAGACATATGAACACTTATATTAACCATGTTCATCTTAACACTTCTAGAACAATTGATAATCAAATGAATCTAATTGTGTTACTCAGAGAGTTGTTAAATTGTTTATATTCTCATAGAAGTATACAAGACACGATTGAAGCAAAATCGGATTGACTCAAAAAGAATCAGTTCATGAACATTTTACCCACGGTTTGCAAAAGATTGCATTCCTTATTATATAAACGTATTTGTTCATGAGTATAAAATCATACTTAACCGGTTTAAGAACTTGAACCACTTAAGTTTGCAAACGCGTACTCAAACTTAAGTTGCGGACATTGGTCACAAGCAGACAGTTTGCAAACAGGTACACAAACTTTAGCTCCGGACCGAACTCAGTTGAAACCATTTGCTGACGGGTACGCAAACTTGGTTCCCGGACTTCAACGGTTAAATCAGTTTGCGAACGTGTATGTAAAGTTAAGTACCCTGACTTAATAGTTGAATAAGTTTGCTAACGGGTATGCAAACTTCTGGTCCTGAATTCCAACAAAACAGTCCGTACACTAAGTACACAAACCCTAATGCATCCAGACATGGGTTTTAGATCTTAACTCCCATTTCAATCATTGAAACATTCTTAGAAGACGGCAGTAGCTGTCCCACACAAACTATTAGCTTATACGAAATTTTCAAGTGATCGAATGATCAATACGAAACATTCCGAGTCTACATCAAATGATTGTCTCACACAAATCATGTAAGATGCTACCAGGTGGTTTTCACATGATCATCTTTTGACTTTTGTCAAGAATAATGATGAACGTAGTTAAAGCAAAAATCTTTCCAACACATATTTCGAGAAAGATATAAACGAGTTAAACTCAGCTCGAAATATCAAATGTGTATAATCAAAAGTCTATATAGCTATACGACTTTGTCTCAATAGGGGATAGACTAAAATAGACTTCTGAGTGATAGATGAGTTCAAGTCTCCACATACCTTTTTTTGATGCAGTTCCACAAGCTCCCCTTAGTATTTTTTCGTCTTCAATCGATGAACGTCGTGAAGTCTGAAGCTCAACTACACAATTTATCTTAATCTGAGACATAGATATAAGTAGACTAGAAATCAAGACTTATAGTTTGACAAATAAACTTGACAAACAAGCTTGAGATAGCAACGCTTGCGAGTTCGACCGAGCAGTGCTCTAATAAATTGTGTTCACCTATGTCTTTTAGATTGTAATTTCCAGTTTTCCAAGTACAATTCAGATTTATTTGTTGTGTTCCACTGTGAATCCCTTTCTAGATCAAACTAGCTCCTACCCTTGTTTTAGTTTTTATATGTAATATGTCATTTTTTGGAACTATCTAGCTTTCGAAATGGTTGCACACATTGAGTCTGAATTTTCCTTGAGTCTCCATCCTATAATGTCTATCATAGTCAAATTAAAGATCTTTACATTTTAAATTCCCAACCTTCACATTTTTAGTAATTTACACACAACTTACAGGCTTTTAAGTAAACTATTTTTTTTTTCCTTTTATATTTCTATCATCTTCGTATTTCCCCCCATTTGAAGATTTGTTAGAGTTTTGGAAACAAAAAATGGGATTCAAAAACAGTTCATTTGATAAACTGCTAAACAAAGGACGATGTCACATTTTTTTTTATCATAAAAGTCTCTTTGCATTCCACTTGCCTGATGCACTATAGTGATGAAATATCAAATCTAGGTCAACATGAACTACGCACACAACACAAACTTGAGATGAAACTTCATCTCGTTTAATGACGCATCCTTGAACATGTATCATGCGAAAACTATAAGTGGTAAAAAGAAAAATCTTTACTGCAATGGTAATTTCATGTAACATCCGTCCACGTACCATTGCTTAGATTATAAAATTAGATGAAAAACGCCTTTTTTTAATAAAAAATAAAATAAAGGGTTACTTTTCTTCACATTCACTTGATCTTGTTCTCAATCTATATTTATATAAGGGGTGAATGCATGTTGTTATTTTTCCCACTAGCAAAGTCACAAAAAAACAGTAGCGGAATTGAGGGAGAAATAGCCTTAGCCCTAGCCCCACCCCCTAAACCAATTTTTTTTTCTAAAATCACAAATTAGCCCAATTTCTAATGCCAATGGTGTTTAATCTTTTAAATTTTGATGTTTATTCCGCTCATTTCTTTAATTTCCAGAGTTTAGTCCACTAGAATTAATTTTAGGCTCCCTTAATACTCAAACCTGTTTCGTCATTGACAAAAGTATAAACTTGCCGTTACAATTTTTTAGTGCTTTGAGAAATTTCGGACAAAGTTAGAATTATTTCGGTGATTTCATATATGTAATTCAAATCAGCAGTGATAAAAATAAAACCAAAACATAACACTTTTTTCAAGCTAGCTAGTTATAGTTATCACCCGCTAACCATTCTTTTAAAATTTTAGAGACAAGCAGAAACATCCAGGACATCGTGGGATTTCTTTCCAAATTCACATATTCAACTATGCCATGAAAACTTCATTGGCAGCCCATGTTAAGTTTTATTCGTTTTATGGTCGAGTAATTCAATTTTCTCCCACACATCTCAATTCTTCAATTAATTTTCTACTTTCATAATGTGAAAACGTACACTATGAATCAACTATAGAAGTCGAGAACTAGACGACTAAAATTTAATGTACTAATTTATACACAAACAACATGAAGAACATTCCTCCCTTGATCCACTCGGTATCAGTGTGGTATAGCATGACAGTTGTGTGAGACATGAAAACAACACCAGTAGCTAATTAATAGCTTATGTTTTCAGGTGGCTTTGAAGGAAAAGAAGGCTTATGGAAAGGTTAATCTAGACCGATCTTCTACTACAACAAATTACCATATTTCGCTGAAAGTTGCCAAATTCACATGAAACAAAACAATAATCACCGGACCCACGTCCACCTGATTGGAAACTCCCATACTCCAGTGGTTATTGTTTTGTTTATCTTGGGCTGCTCTGTGGGCTGCATACTAATTACTAAGAAGTATCTAACACATTTTTTGCATACGAGTATTGACGAGGGAATAAGTTGCAGGAGTCATGGGGATAGTAACCTAAGATAACAAATAGCAACTGTCAATTGAAAATGTCCTTTTTGCCTTAAAGCATAGCATAGGATTGAGAGAGAATGCCGAATACATCCAGGCCCGTCAATGTCCCATCCGTTATGGTGGAGAGTTGTAAGGATCCTCAAGCTCGTCAACGTTATTAGACCAGTCAAGAGACGATTTAGCCGCTAAGGGATCAATTAGTTAATGTAGATTTTAATTAATAGAAATGAATCTAACAATGATCTAGATACGAAACTAGTATCACTAGATAGATCTCGAAAAGTTATGTGGAATGGACTACTCGGACGTGTCAATCGGATATCGTACGAAGAAGATTTATCAATCTGAATTTCTTAAGGAGTTAGACCGCCCTGGATGCCCCTGTCATTTTTCTGGGTGTCTTAATCAGTTTTCGCTGGTTTTATCACCAAACCAGATCGAAGATAAAATCATTTTTCTTTTTCTTTCTTCTTGTTTCCTCTTCCCGTTTCTTTTTTCTTCTTCTTATTCTTCTGCTCCTCCCCTGCTCTTCAATATGATGTTTTGTTCGAGATCAAAGCAAGAAGATAACGATCAAGGATAGTTTACTGTGTTGAGAATCGGGTGGATGTTTATGAAAGCCGATTGATTCCTGGAAGAAGAAGAAGAAGACGAAGAACTGGTAAGTTAAATTAGGGTTTCGATTTGATTGTTTTTTATTTATTAAATTTCCTTGTGTTGATAGATTAGATGTGAGTTTGTTGTTAATTGAAGTATAGATTGATATATGAAGTTTAATTTTGATTTCATAGAAAACTAGGGTTTCTGTTCTTCCCTAAATCAACCGGAAACTAGGATTCATTCATATTAGGGTGTCTGAATTAGAATCTGCAGATGAAGAAGATGAATTGATTAGAGGATTGAAGTTTGATTGTTGGTTTAAGGTTCTGCAGAGAGGAATTGGAAACTACGGTTTGAGTTTGTATTTGAGAATCAACTGTTGGTATTGGCAGGAAGATGAATTGGTGGGGTTGTTGTTGGTGATTTAAAATTATGGTTTTGTGACCAGAGGATGCTGATGAAAATGAAACTTGTGATGAGCTTAAGAAGATGATGAAGATTGAGTTGTGGTTTTGTCTTGAGGCTATGAAGGGATTTGATTCAGCTGAATTGGTGGTGCTGGATGTGTTAATTAGGAGGCGTTGTATCTAGAGTTGGTGGTTGTTAGTGTTTTGAGATTGCAGGTGCAGTGAATTGATGTTGGGGTGGATTTGAAATGATGGTGATTTCTGAGAACAGATGAAGTTAGTAACGTGTGTGGGTTGTTGTGGTTGAATTGAAGATTCATATATGAAGATGTGGAAATGAAATGGATAATTTGAAATGTGTCTGTGGTTGGTATGGGATGGTGTCGAGTTACAGTTGAAGATTATGAATGAACTATTGGGATTCATGTTACATAAATGGAGCTGGTATTGGTATTGCTGGTATAAAGATTATGGCTTGAAGTTAGTGTTGTAGAGTAAGAATAAATTGTGTTGTTACAGGGATTTGGAGATGTTTATGGAATGAAGCTGTGAAGTGTAGATTAAGTTTGTGTTAGGCTTCATGGAGAAGGAAAGTTAGGAATCCTGAGTTTGTATCTCAGATGTTGTTGGTGACTGTTAGTTAAGGTTTAGAGTAGATTGTTTATCGCAATGAAACACTCTTGAGATATGTAATTGGTGGTGGAAACCTTGTGAAAAAGTGGGGGTCTAACAACCACACCCAATATTCCGATTAACAATCTGTATGGACTAACTCCAATATACTTTCTAGAGAATCAACTAGGTAGTCAGACTCAATATAAGTAAAAGTATATCGAGGAGTTAATATCTCTTATCTTAATTTGATCTTTACTCAAGCAAATAGAAATCTGCGAGTCTTCATCAAATACAAGGAATAAACTTGGATGGTATCAAAGACCAATATCCAAGGATCAATCAATATCCAATCAACAACCAAAGGTTGGATTTCACTATTGATCGATACAATGCAAAACCTGTATTATTTCAATTATATAACAAAATATAATGCGGAATAGAAATAACACAGACACCAGAAATTTTGTTAACGAGGAAACCGCAAATGCATAAAAACCCCGGGAACTAGTCCAGATCGAACACCACACTGTATTAAGCTGCTACAGACACTAGCCTACTACAAACTAACTTCGGTATGGACTGTAGTTGAACCCTAATCAATATCACATTGATTCAAGGTACAGTTGCGCTCCTTACGTCTATGATCCCAGCAGGATACTACGCACTTGATTCCCTTAGATCATCTCACCCACAATCAAGAGTTGCTACGACCCAAAGTCGAAGACTTTAATAAACAAATCTGTATCACACAGAAAAGTCTACGATAATAGATAAATCTGTCTCCCGCAGATAAACCTACAAGTTTTGTTCCGTCTTTTGATAAAATCAAGGTGAACAGGAACCAATTGATAAACTGGACTCATATTCCCGAAGAACAGCCTAGTATTATCAATCACCTCACAATAATCTAAATCGTATGGTAGCAAAACTAGATATTGCGGAATCACAAACGATGAGACGAAGATGTTTGTGATTTCTCTTTGTCTTGCCCTATCAGAGATATAATCTCAATCCAATCTTATAATTGAACTCGTAGATAGAAAATGGTAAGATCATATCGCTTAACTACAAGAGAAGTAGTTTCCTCTGGCTTCACAATCCCAATGAAATCTTTAAGTCGTTAATCGACAAGGTCTCGAGAAGAAACCTACAGTTAAAGGAGAATCGACTCTAGAAAAACCAACTAGTATCACACAAGAGGTGTGGGGATTAGTTTTTCCAATTGCTAGACATCTCCTTTATATAGTTTTCAAATCAAGGTTTGCAATCCAAGTTACCTTGGTAACAAAGCATTCAATATTCACCGTTAGATGAAAAACCTGATTTATCCAAGCTAATATCTTTCAACCGTTAGATCGAAACTTAGCTTGTCACACACACAAATGAAATGTATTCATTTAGGTTTAAGTAACCGTATCTAAACATGTACACTTAGTTGGTTCACAAATAGTTAACCAATGACTAGCCATATGAGCACTTTCATATTAACTGTATTCATCTTTCTCATAACTAGTTCAAATGACTCATGAGAACTAGTTCAAGAGTTGTTCAGTTGCTTACATCTTTATACATAGACACAATTAAAACAAAATCGGTTTGATTCACTTGAATCAATTCATGAACAATATAGCCACGGTTTGCAAATATTGCATTCCTTATTGATTTATTGTTTAATTTCATGAAACTACCGATTTGAGAAATATAACCAGCTTGGGTACGCGTACGGGTATGCGTACCTTAGCTTCCGGATTTGAGTTGGTTTTTGGTTTCCAAACTCAGCAGAACTTTTCGGGTAGAAAAGTTTCGCCGGTACGCGTACCTACGGTGACTGGTTTATGAGTTCGTAAACTCTAAACTCAGCATAATTTTCCGAGAAGAAAAGTTCCGCCAGTACGCGTACTGAACCTGTCTCCTTCACCAATACCGCATGCACACATATGCACGCACTTGGTTTTCAGCACATGGATTTATACACTAATATGCGAACACACTATATATTCTTATATCCATAGTTGGTTACGTAATATCAACTCTACATTTCAATTATTGAAACAATCTTCTATAATGTTATAATAATCGTTAGACATAAAGGATCGACTATCGTCATCAAATCTATTTTCAAGATTGAAACGTCATCATGACTTTAGTCAGGGTAAAAATGAAAATGGTTAAAGCCAAAGCTTACCAACACATATTTCGAGAAAAAGATAGGCGAGTAACCTCGGCTCCAAATAACAAATGTGTATGTATGAAAACTATCATACTTATACGACTTTTGTCTCAAGAATAGGAGATAGAGTAGATAGACTTTTGAGTGACAGATGAGTTCAAGTCTCCACATACCTTTTGGTCAGATGAAGTTCCACTGGTTCCTTGAGTAGTTCTTCGTCTTCGTAATATTATCGCCATGGAGTCTGGAGCTCAAATATTCCTAACTATCCTAGACCGAGACTTAGTCATAAGTAAACTAGAAATCAAGACATATAGTTTTGAACACTAACATTGACAAACATGCTTCAAATAGAAACGCATGCGAGTTCGACCGAGCAATGCTTTAACAATCTCCCCCTTTGTCAATTTTAGTGACAAAACTATCAATACATATGGATTACAAAATAGAAACTTTGTAGCTTCTTGTCCACATGCTTGATCTCCTTGGTGCTTCAACATTACTCGAAAACTTCGTCTTTTCCAAGTACTCCCATGATTCCATAGATGTTCAATTCAGCATCATAGTTGTTGAAGTTTCGTAGCCATAACAATGAGAAAACAAAAGTTCTCGATCATTGTTATACAATGTCATAGTATTATTACACAACATCAAAGTTCTTATATCACAACTTCGACAATAATATTATGGTGATATGTATCACTCCCCCTTAGTCAATACTTTCGCCTCAACATGAAAAAAACTCCCCCTTACATAATGACCCGTAAAACACGTAAATCATATGTATTTGTAGTGTGAACTACATATTAATTCTCTCCCTTTTTGTCAATAAAATTGGCAAAGGTACGAAAACGGGATCCTAATGAAATTTCCATGAAGACGCTTCAAGACCAAAGAAAAGTATGTATCAACTTATTTAGATGCAATCATAAAGCCGAAGCTAAATGCATTCATCAAGGAGTTTATAAAGATACAAGATAACCCCTAAATAATTTCACAGCCGCACTCCCCACAAAGATATGGAAATTAAACGCAAGTTCAAAAGAACTCTCCCCCATTTGATGTCATTCCCGAGAGAACAACAAGAGCGACCTTAATTTTACAAGAAAAGAAGGATTTTATTGGAATACTAAGATACTTAGAAGATACATCTACTAGAAACAAATGTGTAAAAACAATTTACACCTCAAGAAGTTCCAAACTCAATTGCCCAAAGGATCGAGATAAGCACAGGGGCAAGAGTTAAGGACGACTAATGAACCAGAACAACACCAATAGACTGCCGTAAGTTTTGAAACATATCATTATCTAATGGTTTAGTGAGAATATCAGCCAATTGTTGTCACGAGAGCACAAATTCCATAGTAATTATACTATTCTCATAAAGATCTCGAATAAAATGATACCTTATGTCGATGTGCTTAGTTCTTGAGTGCTCAACTGGATTTTCTGTTATGCGAATTGCACTGGTATTGTCGCATAATATTCTCATTATTCCAGTGTTGATTCCGTAATCAGCAAGCATTTGTTTCATCCATAGAAGTTGAGTACAACATGAGCCTGCAGCGATGTATTCTACTTCACATGTTGAGAGGGATTGTGAATTTTGTTTCTTGTTATGCCAAGCTACAAGATTCAATCCTACATAGTAGAAACCCCCTGAAGTACTTTTTTTATCTTCCACACATCCTGCCAAATCTGCATCTGAATAGGCAGTAAGATCAGTGTTAGTATCAAAATTGTAAGATAGACCATACCCTGCAGTGTGATTGATGTAGCATATAATCCTTTTTGCATCTGCAATGTAGGATCAGAATCTCGCAGCAATAATGCCTCAGCGAAATTATTAACAACACAACACGGCAGTGTCGCAGAATAACTTCAGAACCGAAATAATAAACGACGTCAGCTAAATCATGAGAAAAATGTGATGGTCCTGCGAAAATTAGAGAGTTTGCGAGATTAACATTTGTAAGGTTGCGAGAATGTCGCAAGCCATATCCGAAAATAAAGGTTAGATTAGCTGTCATCCACTATGTAAAACTCTATATAAAGAGTCGATCAGCTGTAAGGAAGGGAGAGATCTTTTCTGATTGAGAAGCAAGTAAATAGGAGAAAGAAAATCTAGAGCAGTGGTTATTCTTGATTCCTTTATCTTTTCTTGTAAGATTGTTCAAATATTCATCAATAAAATTAAGATTGTTAATCTAAAATGAGTTGAATGTTAATGAAATCTTGTGTGGGGTGTAGTGTAGGATTTCCTGCAACTACATAATGGCGCTAGAAACAGGGACGGATTAAAGATTGGAGATTATTCTAGAAAAAATTGAAGATTAATATTGAGATTTGTGAAGATTTAGAGTGATTTATTAAGGATTGTACATAATCTCTTGCAATTCATTAATATTGAAGAAATGGCTAGAAAAAGAAATACATCAGAACAACCAACTACTGTTAGAAGAAGTAAGAGAATTGCTGGAAGGGAAAGAAGTGAAATGGGAGAATCTACTAGAATGAGAAATAATAGAGAAAATCAAATTCAACCACCAGTTCAACAAACACTACTACAAGGGAGGAATACATATTATGATAGGGTGAGTATACACACTTGGAAATCAAATTCAGCAGAAGAAGTAGAAGAAGAGCAGCAAACCAGAAACCATAGACAGATATAGAGAAATCAAGAAGCAGATGAAGGAATAATTCATGGAGATGAGGAAACTGGAGCATTAGAAACGTTGAGACGAAGAATACACGAAGAAAGAAGATCTGAGGCAGAAGAACGCGCGAATTTAACAAGGAAAAATCACGAATTGAGGAATATGAGACTACATAGTAGAAGATCGAGAAGTATTAGAAAATCATATTCAAGATCGACTAGAAGAGAGATGAGGCGAAACTCACCCACAATTAATGCCGGAAATAACATTCAAAAAGAAATATCAGATCATGATGAAGAACATCGCAAAAATAGAGAAAGGACTGATGATCGTTACATTCCACAAAATGAAACTTTTGATGATAGGCAGAATGATAGAAATCAAGAGAATGGACACCGTCAGGGACAAAATAATCAAGATGGCGAAGGGAATCGAGAGGAAGGAAGGAGAATTTTACATGAGATAAAAGCTCAAAGAAATCAACAAACAATCGAAGAAGAAATTGAAAGACATTATGCTGAACAAGCACGTTTAATTTGCGAACGAGAAAGATTGAGAGCGGAAATGGAAGAACAAGAGCTTCAGGAAATAATTCGCCAGAACAATCACGACAACCGAGAAAGAAGACGAACACAAAATCGGAATAACGTTAATATCAATGAAGAGTATGATAGAGTACATAGAATGGTTGAAAGACAGCGAATGGAATTGATGAGAAATGAACAAAATCATGTAGGGGAATATGAGAGACATCATCATATGCGAATTCAAGATGGAGATGAGGAAGAGAATCGCAGAAGAAGACGAGATGAAGATGATGAAGAAGAAATGCAAAATTTCGCGAGAGAAGAAAGATATGAACGCAGAAGAAGAGAGGCGAAATTAAAAAGACCAATGGATCAAAATTCAGGTGTAAATAAACAAATCTTAAAAGAATTAGAAGAAATGAGAGGAATGCTAAATGATAGAGGAGAAGTAGGCAGAAGACAATTGGATGAAGTTATAGAAGAAGCTGTGAAAACTCCATTTACAAGGGAAGTACAACTAGGAGGAATACCACCGAAATGCAATTTGCCCGTATTAACCAGCATTTTTGATGGAACAACTTGTGCAATTCAACATATTAAATCCTACGTGAGGTGCATGTTGCAATGGGAAAATAATGATGATGTATTATGCAAGTATTTCGCATCCATCTTAACAGGGGAGGCGTTAAAATGGTTCGAAAGTCTACCAAAGAATACAATAACATCCTTCAATCATTTGCAGACTACATTCCTGGGGGCATATATAAGTAATAATTCTTCGCGACCTGGTATTGAAGACGTGTTTGGATTAAACCAAAGGATTGGTGAAAGTTTGAGGCACCTAACTGAAAGATGGAGGACTGTGTGTAGCGAAATGGCTGGCCGTGTAGATGAGAGATATCTTATCTTATCATTTATCAATGCTATGTTTGCAACCAACCTATTGTATATCCAAATTTTCAGAGTCAAGAATACAATCACAAT
This sequence comes from Papaver somniferum, assembly GCF_003573695.1. Taxonomy (NCBI): domain Eukaryota; kingdom Viridiplantae; phylum Streptophyta; class Magnoliopsida; order Ranunculales; family Papaveraceae; genus Papaver; species Papaver somniferum. Next base: position 135,595,389 of record NC_039359.1, read on the forward strand.
GACTGAATTGCGAGAACTTCAGGAATAATATATTGCTCTAGAGGAAAGGAAAAATGAAATGGAATCATATCCGGTTGCGAACACCAGTTCACAAACAGCGAATGCAAGCTTATTACCCAAACTAATAAACATAGTGGCGAGCACTTCACAAGTACAACAAGAAAAGGTGATGGGCAACAATCAACAGAAACTGGTGGCTCTGGGAAGCCGAGATCAAGAGGAGTATGAAAGAGAAAGAAATTTCTACAATCGTGGTGGAAATAACAAAATTCAAAGACTTGATCAACCGCAAGAAACATATGGAGGTCAAAGACAAAACTATAATAGAGGACAAGGAGGTCACAAGGTAGTATGGGAAGAAATCAAGATGCCACCTCTAAATGCAAGTGTGGAGAAAATATGGGAAGCTATAATTTTGATGGAGAATATACCAACACCATGGAACATGGGAACAGAACCACCTCCAAACCACAGAAGTCATGAGTTTTGTTCTTATCATCATTTTCATGGACATACTACAAATGATTGTAGAAATGTAAAAAGAATTATTACGAGAATGATAGATCAAGGAAAATTAAACCACTTTTTGGTAGGGCACCCACAATCTCAACCATTGCCACCACCACCAGAGTATCACAAAGTAAACACGATGAAAAAGAAGGAAACATTCTTCATAGAAGTTGGTGCAAAAGCAAAGAATCTATTCTGTCACTCTATCATACATTCATACAAGACAATTGAAGATTTTCATGACAATGTTTTGAGTAGAGTGTTCGCAAGAGATAACGATGGAAGATAAATTATGAATATTGTGAAAATCTCTCCACTAGAGGAATGGTAGAAACAGATTATTTCTTTTACCGCAGAAGAAATCCCCGAAGGTGAAGAAGTACATGATAATCCATTGGTAGTAAAATTAGAAATTAATCGAAAACCGAAAGAAGATGAGGATGATGAAGCTGAAGATTCATGGGCAATTAATAAGATTCTACTCGATACTGGAAGCTCTGTGAACATATTATTTTATCATACTTATAAAACTATGGGAGGAAGAGATGATGATCTTATACCATCAACATATAAGATATATGGTTTTAAGATATATGCGAATTCCATTGAAAGGAATATCTTCTGAAATCCTATTCGGTGTCGTTGATGTAGAATCACCCTACAATGCATTAACTGGTCGACCTTGGCTACATGGGATTCTAGGTGTAGCTTCAACTTTCCACCAGTGCATCAAATTCCCTTACCCCAGCGGTGTAGGAATCATAAAGAGAGATTGGGTTGAAAGAAAGAGGTGTTACGAAACTGAGGTAGAATCCTGCGAAAGAAGAGCAAACAAGAAGGAAAATTGGCGACACAAAATCAAAGAGACACAAAGAAGTGAGAGATTTATGGTGGATGCAATAGAAAGAAAAGAAAAAGAGATGTTACGAAACTAATGCTAGCTCAGAATAAAAAATGGTTAACATACCACTACCAAGGAAATAGTAGCAGAAAATAACAAAGAAGCAGAGGATAACAAAGGTAATGTATGAATGATTGATTTGTTGCGACACTCTCGCAATAAATAAAATTCTCAAAAATACATTTTATTGAATGAAAAAATTGAGATTGCGAAATGCAAATACAATATGATGATGTGCAAGAATCTCGCAGAGATAATGAATTCTACAAAAGACAATCAGAGAACAATGACAAAAGAGAAAGGGGCGAACTTTTATGGCGTACACCTTAGTTCGCGAATACAATTTCGTAAGAGACAAATGTAAGACCTAAAGTACGTCATATAAGGGGGTACCTGTTGCATGGCTCAGGGAAAGGCTACACCGCCACCGGAACCTGAGTCATGGATATTTGGGGTCAATAAAGCCCATCCGGGAGAGGCACCTTGGATTCTCAGCTTAAGCATATGACTTAGGTTGGGCGACTAAGGTAATAAGGATTAACCCAAGGAGTGCAGAATCTGATCAAGGCGCTGAGGTACACGGTTGAGTCAAGAGTGCCAGGGGATTCTGGAGCGTACCTTGCCATTCTTGACAAGTCTTGACTTATACTGCACTCGTCCCGAAGAAAACCCCACTTAGGGTGCAGTCTCGTAACCATAAACTTATAGGTAAAAGGGATAAGAGGCTGCGAAAACAACTGGTTGTTGTTAAGACTGGATGGGAGGATCTAACCTTGTATGGTAGAAGTACGCCTCCTTGAAGGGGCAACCAGGGGGGAGATAAGGGCGGCACCCTCCATTAGGGAGCTGATAAGTATCTTAAGACGCAAATGTCATGACGCTTTTTACTCGCAAGGGTATCAAGGCTTGTCATATTTGTGCAACAGTCCTGAAGAGGCAATAATACTAAAGAAAAAGATAAGACGAGATCAATGGGTTTTCGCATGAAAGTGCGAAGACGTCCTGCGATTTCGTCGCAAGACGGCAATGTAATGGGGCTTTATTTTCGCAAGAATATTTAGGCCTGTTATATTGTCGCAACATTCCTGAAGAGGCCATAATACAAAAGAAAAAAAGTTAAGGCAAGATCAATGGGTTTTTGCATGAAAGTGCAAGGACGTCCTGCGATTTTGTCGCAATGACAAGAGGTGGCATAATAAGACCTTTAACTAGGAAGGCAAAATAAGACCACACAGGGATGAGATTTTGAAAAGAATCAAAATTCACTTTGCATATAATTGCGAAATTATACATAAACAACCGCGAAGTTGAGGCACAAAATAAGAAAAATCTGCAAAATCTCCCATTTGGATACAAATAACAGAGGCAAGTATGGGAATGAATGAAATTATAAAATGTTATTTGTCTCCACATGATAGATTTACGCAAAAATTAATGATTATATTGATTAACCATATTGCAAGGAAGAATTGTTTTAATGAATGCAGGTCAAAATGAAAGAAACTCATATATTAAGGAACATGGAGAACCAAAATAATTCGCAAATATACAAAAAAGAGGAATAAATGTACAAATATTACAGAAGATTAACGAAATAAACAAAGACTACTTCTTAGTTGATCCTTCATCATCTTCATCAGACTTGTTCCCTTCTTCGTCTGCATCAGGACTTTTATCTCCATCAGAACCTTCATCACCATCAGATTCTTCATCATCAGCTTCGCTATCAGAAATAGTCAGACTAGGAATGTTCTTTGGGATGTCCTCCAAGAGACAAGGATAATCAGAATGAGGAATGCTATGGTCATCACAAACCATTTGAATAGTTTGATTGCAAAAATGCATAACATCATTCTTAAAGTTCGCAACAGTGATCTTGATTTGGTTCTTTAATCTAGAATATTTATCATTGCGAGAAGAAATATTCTTTGCGAGTTCCTCTTTTTCAGCTTCAAGTTCCTCAATTCTTTCTCGATATCTACTTTTAGAATCTGTGAACAAAAGGCAATCAATTAGTAACTTGATGAAGATTCATAAGAAACAAAAGATTAGTGAAGAAGAACAGTTAATAACCTTCTCTGTCAGAAATCATATCTCTAATCAAGGCTTTATGCTCAACTTGGAGACTAACATTTACACCTAAACCTTTTCTGGCATTGTCTAAGATTTTCGCAGCCCAAGCGAATTCATCCTCATTATTTATAAGAAGACGAGAACGAATTTGGTTTTCACTTTCGCAGAGCTCGGTATTCTTGCGGTTAGCTTCATCTCGTTCAAGTTGAACTTCAAGAATGGTTTCTTGGAATTTCGCCAAAGCCTTAGCACCTTGATCAGAGATGCGATCCTTATCATCTATGAGACCGCTAATTTTGGTTCTTATCTCATTGATTTTCTCTTTAGAATTAAGAAAGATACGCTTAAATCGGTTGGCTAAGCCTAAACTAGATCTATGTTCAATCTCTAAGAGGCGAAATTTGGATCTCAGTTCATTCAGAGAAAGAGATGAAATTTTATCATTTGAGAAACTATTTAAGGATTTATTAAGGCTCTCAAGAAAGGTATCATTATCCAAGGCATTAGGAAATGAACGAAGAATGGTAGCTTCATCAGAAAGACCATAAATGTCTGCAAAAAGGATTAATCAAATAAGATAAAACAACAGGATGAATGAATGAAGGGAAAGGAGAAAAATAAACATACCATAGAGTTGATTATTAGCTTGCTGAAGACTAGAGATTTTATTCTTGTACGAAGAAGAATCAATTTATAGTTGTTTGTTCTTCTCGCGAAGATATTTGACTTCAATTTCCAATTCCTCATTCTTTGCACGAAATTGAAAATTTTTATTTTCAAGAATTTCGCGTCTCCTCTCCAGATCTGAGGCAACAGCGAAAGAAGCTTTTCCAGCCTGCGAGAAAATGTAAAAAGTATTAAAATAGAAAGATATTTTGAGTTACAGTAATGAAGAAGTAAAAAGACGAAAGCATACCAGACTATTAAGAGAATGCAGGAAGTTGGGAGTAATTGATCTAGAAACTCCGCGAAGAGAATTATCACCATCCATTAAAGGAACATCGCAAATTGTAGCGAGAGCTTTGCAGGTATTAGCGAATTGATTATCTCCCATTCTTTGCCAAGAATCAGAAAAGAGGCCAGAGAGCTTAGCCATAGAAGATTCATATGGAAAATCTTCATTTGCAGCAAGGTCATCATTATCCTCATCATCTTCATCACTCTCGAAGTTTTTTTGAGAAGGAATATTTGAAGGAGAGGAAGAACGGGTTTTTCTCTTCTTTGAAGGAGGAGAAGTTGGTTTTTCCCTGCGAAGAGCACATTTTCCTTTATCACCAGTCCTCGCAACATTGGAAGGTTCTTCTATTTCAGCAATAATCTTCACACACAGATAGAAATAAGAAATAGAAGCAACAATATACTGTTTAAAATCATAAGAGAATATTTCTTACCTCATCTGTGTATGAGCGAAGATCTAACAAGGTACTAGCCTTCCTAGTCCTATGATAGCTATCTTTCAGTTTCTGGATCTGTAGAATATCGCAAGAGTCAGCGAACAAAATAATAAAGACAAATAAAGAAATTATAAAGTGGGTAACACTGGAAGAGACATAACTCTTTCTCCTTCTCGGGCCAAGAGAATACCCAAGGTTGATAGGAAGCGAGATTCTCAGGAAGAACATTTGACCCAGCAATGTAAGGTCTTTTCAGCATCAAGGGAAAAACACACCATTTATCATCTTTGGATTGGAGAGGAGTTGTGTTCTTAACAGATACTTGAAATTCTTGTGCAAGTTTCTCTGATGTTGATCCATAGATGATATCTGTTAGAGCATAGCTCGGTCGACCTCGCATGCGTTGCTATCTCAAGCATGTTTGTCAATGTTTGTGATCAAAACTATGAGTCTTGATTTCTAGCCTACATAGCTAAGTCTCGGACTAGGATAGAAAAGTGTAGTTGAGCTCAAGGACTTCATGGCGATTCATCATACAACGACGAAGATCTATTCAAGGAACCGTGGAACTTCATCAACAAAAAGGTATGTGGAGACTTGAACTTATCTATCACTCAATAGTCTATCTCTTCTATCTCCTACTTCTTATGAGACAAAAGTCGTATGCTATATAGACTGGATCATACACATTTGATATTTCGAGCCGAGTATATCTAGCCTATCTATATCTCGAAATCATGTGTTTGTAAAGCGTTTCGCTTTTATCAAGTTTATCTTCACCTAGTGACGAAAGTCATGAAAAGTTTCAATTACTGTGAAATTGCTCTGACGCGAAACCGTCTGTGAATAACGGCTATATAACGTCCTCTGAGAATGTCTCAATGATTGGAATGAGAGTTTAGATTACATAACCATGTATTCCTTAATCTGAAGTTTTCGAACTTTGTTGATTAAGAGAAACCAGAGGAATTGGCTTTGCCCAGTCCGTGAACTGACGGAAGTTCTTGTACCGAGAATTTCTGCTGGGATTTTCCAAAAACTCGTTTGCGTGTAAGTCCGCAAACTCAGTCTGAACCTAGTCCGCGAACTGGCGAAAGTCTCTTTACTGAGATTTTCTGCTGAGTTTGGTAAACTCCACCGGTTTTCTGAAGTCCGCGAACTTGTTTGTGAGCTTAAGCGGTTATGATCTAAAGATGTGCTCTGAACATGAAACTTAAATTACTAAGGAATGCTTTATGCAAACCGTGGCTATAAAGTTCATGAGCCGATTCAATCGAATCGAATCATCTTTTTCTCAATTGTGTCTTATGTAGTTACATAAGATCTCATAGCAATTGAACAACTCTTTAACTAGTTCATTTGAGTCAATTGAACTAGTTATGGTGAAGAAGAACAAAGTTAATATGAAATGCTCATATGGTTAACCTTTTGGGTTACATGTTGAACCAACATACACGTACATGTTTAGGCATGGTTTTCACAAACCCAGTAAACGCCTACCCAACTGTGTGTGACAAGCTAAGTTTTCGATCTAACGGTTGAGAAATATTAGCTTGAATCTAAATCAGTTTTTCATCTAACGGTGAATATGGATTGCTTTGTAACTAAGGCAAAACCCTGATTTGAAGACTATATAAAGGAGACATGTAGCATTGTGCAAAACTAATCCCCACACGTCTGTGTGATACTAGTGCGCTCGCTAGAGTCGATTCTCCTTTAACCTTTGGTTTTCTTCTCTAAAACTAGGTTAACGACTTAAATACTTCATTGGGATTGTGAATCCAGATCCATACTACTTTTATCGTAGTTGTGTGATCTGATCTTGCATCTTCTATCGTACGAGTAAAATCTTTGATTGGCTTGAGATCGTGAGAGTTCTCCGATAGGAAAGGTAAAGAAGTCACAAACATCTTCGTCTCAGTGTTTGTGATTCCTTGACAAACCGCCTGTGTAGTCAGGAAGGATTGTAGAGAGGAGATTGATTAATCTAGGCTGTTCTTCGGGAATATAAGACCGAATTATCAATTGGTTCCTATTCACCTTGATTTCATATCTTAAGACGGAACAAAACCTAGGGTTTATCTGTGGGAGACATATTTATCCTTTGATTGACTTTTCTGTGGAGACAGATTTTTTTATTATCAAGTCTGCGATTTTGGGTTGCAGCAACTCTTGGTTGTGGGTGAGATCAGCTAAGGGAATCAAGTGCGCAGTATCCTGCTGGGATCAGAGGCGTAGGAGTACAATTGTACCTTGGATCAGTAGGAGACTTATTAGGGTTCAACTATAGTCCAGTCCGAAGTTAGATTGGAGTAGGCTAGTGTCTGTAGCGGCTTAATACAGTGTGTATTCAATCTGGACTAGGTCTCGGGGTTTTTCTGCATTTGTGGTTTCCTCGTTAACAAAACTTTTGGTGTCTGTGTTATTTCTTTTCCGCATTATATTTTATATAATTGAAATAATACCGGTTGTGCGTTCGTGATCATCAATTGGAAATCCAACCTTTGGTTGTTGATTGATATTGATTGATCCTTGGACATTGGTCTTTGGTACCGTCCAAGTTATTCCTTTTATTTGATAAAGACTCGTTATTGGTTTTAGCTTGCGTAAAAATCAAATCAAGAGAGAGATATTAACTCCTTGAGATACTTTTATCTAGATTGAGTCTGACTGTCTAGTTGATTCTCTAGCAAAATATTTCGGAGTTAGTCCATACAGATTGCTAAGCGAAATATTTGGTGGTGTTGTTAGACCCCCGCCTTTTCAATTGGTATCAGAGCAGGCAAACACGCTAAGATCTCATCAGTCTGTGTTTGTAGCGATCTGACTCTATAGACAGAGGTGTTATATCTATTAACGTACCACCAGTCTTCGATGGCTCCAATTACTTATGGTGGAAAATTGCTATGCGAGCTTTTCTTCAATCGCGTGATTTTCAATCATGGGTATATGTGGTTAATGGCTATGATGCTCCCGTTGTGGCAGTCGGTTATGTAAATGTTCCCAAACCTATTGGTGAATACTCCGCTGTTGAGATAACTGCTGCAAAGAAAAATTTCGACGGTTTGAATGCCATCACACATGCCATTACCCCAAATCTTCAGCATCATGTGACAAACTGCACTAGATCTAAAGATGCTTGGGATATCTTAGAAACCGTATTTGAAGGCAACTCAAGTGAAAATGATGCTAGGCTTCAAAACCTTAATTCTGATTGGGAGAACCTTCGTATGGCAGATGAAGAAACATTTGATGAGTTTAATCACAAAGTGTCTGAAATTAATGCATCTTTTGCATTGGGTAAGACTGTTCCTGAAAAGGACATTGTGATGAAAATTCTCAGATCGCTGCCATCTAGATACGAGTCTAAGAAGCATGCCATCTGGTGTGTTTTCAAAGTTGTTGTAGATAGTGATAAAAGGGTTCTTTTCAGACTTGTGAAGGAAATGGAATTTCAGATTTAATAAAATTATATACAAAAATATTAACAAAGTGGGTGAGAGGTAACCAAGACACTAGAATCCACTATTACACATGAATGATGTCAAATATTTCATAACTCTAATTATCCTTTTAATCCTTTATTTCTTAATCCACAAATAATCAAACATATTTTCAAAAATTAATTGTATCCCTTAAGCATAGATTATCTAACCAAAGCATAACCTATCTAATTGAATCACAACTAATGAAGAAAATTATGTAAACTTTTAAGAACCCTGCAAAAGCAGTGATTGAGTGAATTATAATTAAATATTAGAGAAAATGAAATAGTTACCCATTTTTCATGTGTGAATAGCTTCATCCATTGCCTTGGTTACGAGAGAATTAGCCGCTCATCATGTTGGAAAACCTCTCAAAGAATTTCATTGATGCTCAAAAATGGTTTACAAATGATGAGAATATGAGAAATACAATAAAATCGGGTTTGTACAATTATATTTGTTACAAACCAGAGAACTACGACCCTCAGTGACGAAATAATACTGCTGCAGCTGTGTCGCAAACGCTGTAGAAAATAAGTCTGCCTGATGTACGACCCACAGGTGTGAGTCGTTATTACTGTAGAAAAACGACTGCTGTTGCAGGTCCGTTCTTCGTGTTCTTCATGTTCATCATCATCAGCAGCAGCAGAAACCGAGTTTGGGAAAACTCGAATTTCTTCTTCTCTGGCTCTCCTCAGCCCCCAGACTCTCGACACCCTTTCTATGAGTCCCCAACACTCTATATATACTCCACAGGATCAAGAAGTCTCGCTATAACTCGAGATAATTCTCTCTTAACTCGGTTTGATGAAAAAAATATTCGGGAAATATTTTCTTCCCTGATTTAGCTTCTCACGCGTAGATTTCCATCCTGGTCACTCTAGAAATGTTTACACACGACCCACAATGTTGCTAGAGCCCTCATGCATGAGCAGAACACGCTCAAATCTTCTTCAATCCTGTGTTCAACCCGTGTTTCCCTGTTTTGCATTCAGTGAATTATCCAGCTAATTCTGGCCAAATTTGATCGAACCAAAATCCCAAAACGTGTTTGCTAGGACATATCACAACTTCCTACCAAAAATCAGCCATTGAATCGCCCTAGAACACGTTCAAAAATTCCAACAAAACATCTGCCAGTTGATAGTATTTTTTTCCCGCCAATTTTTGGTTTTTGAATTTGGGAAGAAGATGCCCTCCCCCCTAACGAGAACTGGGGTGCGAATAGCAGCTGCCTTTGGGTGACCTGGGGTGCCCCTTAGTAATTGAGGTGCCCCTTATCCAACGGTGAGAGTCCGAATAACACGTGTCCTCCGGGGCTTTTACCAACTTTTCGAGCCGAATTTTCCAAAAAATGTTTATTTTCCAAAGGTGCCTACAAACACATAAAACACCAAAATTAGTACAAACTCGAGTGCCAACAATATATAGTATTGAGATCAAATTAAACACAAAAATGTGTCTATCAAATACCCCCAAACTTATTATTTGCTAGTTCTCGAGCAAAATTTATTTTTGAAAATATAAAAAGACTACACTTGGCACGTGCAGCGGGCCGTTAAATCTCTAGGTGGCCCTAGCGGCGGAGTGTTGTCTCCGGATGGTTTACCAGAGGTGTACCCACAAAACCTTTTCTCCTAATTGGTCACAAGTATCCAAAGATCTATGAGGACATACATATTCTCAACCTATCTCCAAGTAAGTAGAATACCAAAGAAATTAAAGGTGTCAGCTCTAAAGCTGACTGAAGAAAAGGGGAGACACATCCACACGACTGCTAGATAAAGAGATATCTGCTACACAGCTAGATAAACATTGTAAGATGCGTCCGCTGCTTTACAGCTGGATAAGATTAGGAGAGAGATAAAAATGAGAGGGACATCTGCTACACAACTGGACTAATTACGTGTGATGAGTTAAACCAGTGCTAGAAAGATTTTGTGCCAGATTGAAAGCAGACTAACAAAGCAACCAAAATGCATCTTTCTTCGACTCTCTCACAGTGCTCAGTAGAAACAACGCCTTCTTCGGTCTTCAACTGTTGATGATAAACTCTCGAACCTCATAGAACCTTGACAATTAACTCTTCTCTTCGATTTCTTTCTTGACTTATAAATTTCTTCTTCCCTATGGCCTTATTGAACAAAAAGAACGTAATGATGTTCTTTTTTTTTCTTTTTTTTCATTTTTCATTTTTTTTTTTTTTTTTTTTTTGAAAACAAAAAATTACAAGACAAAAATTTACATGGCCATGAGAGAAGGACTTTCAAAACATGGATCTTCGCAACTTGTGATGTCTTGGTATCATAGATTCTAACAACTTATATCATTTGCTCTTATAACTTCAACTTTGATTTTTGAATTATTCTCTTCTATTGTTGCTTCTAAACCTAAAACGTCTTCAACTTTCTTCATAGATTTTGATGTCGCTCCGCTTGTTGATGATGATAAGTTTCTACTGAGAGAGAGTCGCAATCCAGTAACTAAGACTACATTGTGAGGTTGCTTTGTCTTTCTGGCATTTCCCTGACCTACTTTACTTTCCATCATGTATGGTTAGGTCCATCACGGTTACCCTCTAAAAGGAACAAGTTCTCTCCTGAATTTCAAGGATCTCAATGTCTTTTTCTCTAATGTCTCAATAAGTTGTTATCTATAGCATTCCAATTTCTATCTTTTCGGTGAGAAACAGTATGTAAACTTAGCTAACCGGATACCATGTGACGCTAGAAGTTTCAAAAGTGCAACTAAAAAGTTTCTCCTATACCCCCAAACTTAAATCTAACATTGTCCTCGATGTTCTAAAGATAAAATTAAAAGCATGAACAAGGAGAAACGGTTACCACTTGAAGAAAAATAGTTAAGGAAAGATATTACCATGTTGCATGAGCATGGGTTACCTCCCAAGAAGTTCTAAGTTTAAAGTCTTCAGCCAGACTTAGGAAAGGATTAGTCAACTCGAACCGTATAACAGTAGCCGGAATAACTGCAGGTCTTTAAAACCAAATAGAGCTGACCAAAGGAAACTGCAGTAAACCAAGAAAATGAACAATACTAGCATGCCCTTACCTATTTCCTGATTAAGACAACTACATCTAATTGTGGTTCAGGTTCAGGTTCTATAAAAGGGTCTAAATAAATTTCTTTAGGCTGCAACTCCTCAAAAGTGAGATCCGAATTATTAGGTCCTAGAGTCTGTAAAAACTCAAATAAAAATTTAGAAGCACATAATAACAACCTGAATAATTGGGGATCCTCTAAGTCAATTAGATTTGACTCACAAAGTTGACCATAATAATGGTCATTCTTAAGAAAATGTGTCGACCCTAATATCCTAAAGTAATTAGGTTTAGTCTCAAAACTTAATATCCGGCACATCTGAAAATCATATGTTCCCACAATTGGAAGAAAAGTTTTTGGTGGGAAAACAAAGTCAATCTTGGTAACATAGCCTGGGTTAACCACATCAACCAGAGGATGGGTTTCTAACAACTGAGCTTCTTTCAGGACATCATTAGGTTCGGGAAAACGTGTATGAGGCACAAATGTCAAGTCCTACAGAAGGGTACTTTCTAAGAGTTAAAGCACACGGAGAATGATAATCACCTCCAAACTTAGAGTTTTCTGTGTCTCTAGAAAGACTAGTCACAACTTCCCTAATTTCTAGGTTATCAGATTCCTGGAAATGGTCAATAGATTCTTCTAAGTTGGGTTCATCCTCACTCATTTCTACGAGTTTATCATCTTCTAATACTAGTGTTTCTAAATTTCTAGACTCTAAAACAATATTCTCCGAATAAACTCGTTCCTCAAAACTATCATCGGCTTCGTAGACAGGAAATACTACATCATCTAAAACGGGGGTATCTCTAGTCAAATCCTCGTCCTTTTGAATAGGTGAATAATTAGTAAAATTATTTGGATTTGTACTAGAAACAATACTATCATTATAACGCTCAATCGGAGTAACAAATTCCTGATCACTATGCCTACATATTTCATGTTCTTCATCAATACTATCCTCATCATAATCATCACTATAATAACATGAAAATGATCGAACCTTATCAAAACAAGTAGTGTTACCAATTCTAACCTCGTCATCTTGATTATGTGAATAAAAACTATCCTTATTTTCGAGGGTGGTATTGGGAAAACTACACTGGAAATTAAGACTATCCTGAGCAAGTTTTTCCACAATCCTATCTGTATTCTCAGTAAATTGCTTGAGGGTCTCTTCTAGAGATATCTTAGTTGACCGCTCTACGGACTCTTCTGGGAGAAGAATATTATAAGTATCTTTCATAAATAACTTCCGTGCTGACTCATTGAAACTCTTGATAGATTCTTTTAGAGAAATATAAGGATTGTTTTGCTCGTATGACCTGTGGGTATGTGGATAGTAATTGGGCTCACAATGGTATGGACCATAACCTTCAAAAGTTTCGCGTTCCCAATCACTATTCACACTATGGTCATAAAAAGGATAATGTCCAAGCTTCTCAGTTGGATACTCATTGTATTGGTTATTATAATACCAGTTCGACATCCTAACTGCAAGAAAATTTCTAAACAAACACAAAGAAGGCTGATTCGACCAAAACAAGCCTATTTTATCTAGCAAACAAAAAGCATGATGGAACCACTTATATTGTTTCTAGACCAGCTTTTAATCCTTCGAAAGGGAACCCGTTACAATTTGAGCAAACCCCTCTTGAATCAATCAGAGTCAAAGTAAGTTGAATAGAGGCGAGGGAAACTGCGTGGAGCTTTGATACCCAAGGCCTCACCGCATTACAAGGCGGCACAGTCACGCATTCAACTCACAGAAACCATCATGAACTTCGAAGTATGCTTAAAAGAGTAACCAATATTTTTCGAATGACTTTCCTATTAAGCTCGTTACCTTATCGGTCTCGTTCTAGTCAAAATTTTAGGCTCAGGTTCGCGTAGGTTACGTGTTCCTAAGGCGGGCAAGAAGGAAACGGTGATGAAATTCGAGTCCTTATCTTGATTTGGCCAGGCCTTGCCCTTTACTAGAAAATTAAATCCGATTTTAGGTCCTCAACATATAGGCATACAAAATCATCCAGTAAACCCGCTGACAGGGGATTCGCGGGTGTTTAGAATTCTTACCTCCCGTTCCAGACGGGGGATGAACCGTTGTCGTCGACTCGGGCCACAACTCCTATGTTGTGTACGAACCCGAGGGGTCGAGGTGATATCGTAATCACCGTCCTTCTCTGCAAACAGTTTAATATTTAATCTACCCTTCCGTAGGGTTTAAAAAAAATAATGTCCAAATGTCCAAAGTCCAAAAGAAAGGTCCAAAAAAATAAAGTGCAAAAAGAAAAAGAAAAAGAAAAAAATAAAAAGAATTCCTAATACAATCTAATATAATAACACTCTCTCTTTTTTTTTTCTCTTTTTCTATTAAAAAAAAAAATCTTCTTCTTTAGCTCCTTTCGCTTTTCCTTTTACTTCAATTCTTTAAATATTCGCCAAAAGCTTTGGCAAAAATTTCTTTCGCTCCAAATTCCCAAAATCTGAAAGGAAAAGACAAAAACCCAAAAACGTAAAGAAGAACAAAAAAAAAAAACTAAAAAATAAATAAATCTAAAAACTCTATCCTAAAGACAAGTCCGCGTCGGCAGCGCCAAAAATTGGTGTGTTTTCAAAGTTGTTGTAGATAGTGATAAAAGGGTTCTTTTCAGACTTGTGAAGGAAATGGAATTTTAGATTTAATTAAATTATATACAAAAATATTAACAAAGTGGGTGAGAGGTAACCAAGACACTAGAATCCACTATTACACATGAATGATGTCAAATATTTCATAACTCTAATTATCCTTTTAATCCTTTATTTCTTAATCCACAAATAATCAAACATATTTTCAAAAATTAATTGTATCCCTTAAGCATAGATTATCTAACCAAAGCATAACCTATCTAATTGAATCACAACTAATGAAGAAAATTATGTAAACTTTTAAGAACTCTGCAAAAGCAGTGATTGAGTGAATTATAATTAAATATTAGAGAAAATGAAATAGTTACCCATTGTTCATGTGTGAATAGCTTCATCCATTGCCTTGGTTACGAGAGAATTAGCCGCTCATCATGTTGGAAAACCTCTCAAAGAATTTCATTGATGCTCAAAAATGGTTTGCAAATGATGAGAATATGAGAAATACAATAAAACCGGGTTTGTACAATTATATTTGTTACAAACCAGAGAACTACGAACCTCAGTGACAAAATAAGACTGTTGCAGCTGTGTCGCAAACGCTGTAGCAAATAAGTCTGCCTGATGTACGACCCACAGGTGTGAGTCGTTATTACTGTAGAAAAACGACTGCTATTGCAGGTCCGTTCTTCGTGTTCTTCATGTTCATCAGCAGCAGCAGCAGCAGAAACCGAGTTTGGAAAACTCGAATTTCTTCTTCTCTGGCTCTCCTCAGCCCCCCAGACTCTCGACACCCTTTCTATGATTCCCCAACTCTCTATATATACTCCACAGGATCAAGAAGTCTCGCTATAACTCGAGATAATTCTCTCTTAACTCGGTTTGATGAAAAAAATATTCTGGGAATATTTTCTTCCCTGATTTAGCTTCTCACACGTAGATTTCCATCCTGGTCACTCTAGAAATGTTTACACACGACCCACAATGTTGCTAGAGCCCTCATGCATGAGCAGAACACGCTCAAATCTTCTCTAATCCCGTGTTCAACCCGTGTTTCCATGTTTTGCATTCCGTGAATTATCCAGCTAATTCTGGCCAAATTTGATCGAACCTAAAGCCCAAAACGTGTTTTCTAGGACATATCACAACTTCCTACCAAAAATCAGCCATTGAATCTCCCTAGAACACGATCAAAAATTCCAACAAAACATCTGCCAGTTGATAGTATTTTTTTCCCGCCAATTTTTGGTTTTTGAATTTGGGAAGAAGATGTCCTCCCCCTAACGAGAACTGGGGTGCGAATAGAAGATGCCTTTGGGGTGACCCTGGGTGCCCCTTAGTAATTTAGGTGCCCCTTATCCAACGGTGAGAGTCCGAATAACACGTGTCCTCCAGGGCTTTTACCAACTTTTCGAGCCGAATTTTCCAAAAAATGTTTATTTTCCAAAGGTGCCTACAAACACATAAAACACCAAAATTAGTACAAACTCGAGTGCCAACAATATATAGTATTGAGATCAAATTAAACACAAAAATGTGTCTATCACCATCGTTGAGGGGAATAACCTCGATAATCTTTCCAGAAACACCTTGGTTGGAAAGCTTAAGATCTTTGACCATGAGCATACATGGAAAGTACGTAAGGATGTTGCCTTTAAAACACAGAAGAAAACTAAATTACTGGTCAAAGGTAAGAGTGTTCATGTCTCTGAGGATGATCAGTCTGAGAATGATTTTTCGGATGAAGATCTTGACAAATCAGTCTCCTTGATCACAAGACAGTTTAGGGATCTTCTTTTGAAAAGAAGTAAACAGTTTTCAAGAGACAAACCTAAGTCATCAGACAAACCTCACGGTCGCGTACCTCCTAAAAACAGGGATGCTGACGAGGCTGATGACGAGGACATGCCTCAGTGCTTTAAGTGTAAGGTTTTTGGCCATTTTTCTAACGAATGCCCAAATCGTATAAAATACACTGGGAACAAAGGTCTAGCTGTAACACTTGATGAAATGTCTGAAACCTATGATTCCGATGAAGATAGGAAATCAAGTGTAGGGCTTCTTTGTGAAAATATCGATTTTGGTACTTGTAGCAATACATATATCAACCTCAATGGGTTGGGAGAAGAGGGAAACCCAATCAAGCTAGAAGATTCTTTGAATCCGATAACTGGAAACCCTTTCAGTGATGTTTCAGGATCAATTGTATGTTTGTCTGCTTGCACGTCTCAGATGCCTGAATACTTTCCAAGTTTGACGTGCTCGTTTTGTTCGATGAAGGGACACGAACTATCAAGGTGTTACAAATACAAGCACCAAATAAGGCACGCCAACAAACTTCAACGAAGAGCAAATCGATTAACAAGGAAGCTGAAACTTGCTCAGAAGACCGCCAAGGTATGTAGGATCTTATCTTCGTCTAAGAAGTTGGTTTCCAAGGATAGAATAAGACCATTTGAAAAGAAAATATGGTAAAATCATTTTGATAGACAAATATCAGAAGATTCCTCCCATGAGGAAAAAGATGGACAAATCGTTGTTCATCGCAACATAACTTGATTGTGTTGTTGGGAAAATCTTGTCTCATGTGCCTGTTCGAAAAGAGACAAGATTGAGTGTTGATCCAGGCTTCAGAAGATTTTTTCCTTCTTTTCTTAGTTTTGTTATTTTTTTGTCTATCAAATAAAGAAAGGGTTATTATCGACAATTCTACTCTTTATAGAATTTTAGAGTTGGGCGTATACGAACCTGTCAATAGGTTTCGAACCCTACATTCCTTTTTCCTCTTGACATCCTATATAAGACTTCTTGTTGAGTTAAGTGATTCAATCACACAAATCCAGTTGTTTATAATTGTTCTCAAAGCACTATATCGTCAGATGGAAAGGACGTCAACATGATTGTTAAGTCTTCAATCAAGGAAAAAGAAAAATCTCCTGTTTCTAAGTCCCTGAAAAGAAAAAGAAGGAATACAAGAAAACCCAGGGTTGTTCCTTCTAACTCTCAGAAGTTTTCCGATGTTCTTGACGAGTTAAAGGAAATAAGAAGGAAGATTTATGAAATAAAGACGTTCGTGTCTAAATCTTTGGAAATTCAGAGGACCCTAATTCGACCTCTTCAGCCAAGACAGTTCGTGGGTATTGACACTTATCTCCGTGAACCTTATGTCCCGATGGTTTTTGATAACAAGGAGTTCGGGAATGATAAATAATTTCTCAAAGGAATTGTTACCTAGTATATATTTTTTTTGGTTTAGTTGTAAGAATAACTAGTGCTTTGAATGGCGATGATCGTGAAAACACATAACTATTTTTGTTTTCATATTCTTATGTTATTTTTTAGGTTTTTGGTTTTTAAATTCTAAAAATATTTGGAGGATGATGTTATTGCAGTATTAATCTTTATGATTTTGTGATATTACAATTTGATTATGGGATATGTATTGTTTGCGTCCGTGAACTTGAAGGTCCCATGTTGTGTCAAAAGTAAAGTCGTTCATAAATTTATATTCGTATTGATGAAAAGATGAATGGACTTTTGACAATTACAAAAGTTATGCCTATGTAGTCATGTATTTGATGGAAAATAGGATAAAATCTTTTTTTTGACAAGGATAAAGTCTATTATGTCATTATGAAGGAAAATAGAATAGATCCTTGTATGTTATCCACGGTATTGATCTTCTTTGATCAATTTTGTTATGTTTTACCGTGAAGGATCCATTGTGTGTCTTATGTTTGAGCACGATACAACTAAGTCGATTATTCTTATTGGCTTTGTTGGTTGTTCCATAAGATGATATATGTTGAGCATTATGAACTAAATTAATCATCTTGGTTGGTTATTTAGTTATTTTCTCCGAAAGTCTTCTTTTGTCGAGCAAATCCTTTGACAATTAAATTGATTACTTTTGTGATTAGTTTGGTTGTTTGTATTCCAATTAGATTAATTATAAGTTCTCTTGTAATTAGTCTAGTTGAGTTTTCATATACTTCACAAGTTCTTGTGTTGAGTATATGAACGGCTATACAAACCATGTTCTATTGGTTGATGTAGTCGTATATTCCGTAAGGTTTTTCCTTATGTTGAGTATGTGAATGATTAAGTAAGTCGTCTCCGTATGATTGTCTTAGTCGTAGCTCCGTAAGTTTACTTATGTTGAGCACCTTCAATTAAATTGATCACTTTTGTGGTTTGATTTAGTTGCGTATTCCAATTAAATTAATCATGGGTTTTCTTGTGATTAATTTGGTTGAGTTTTGGATATAAAAAATCATTTCTATGGTTTTTGGTGTCCAATTTAAAAATCCTTCTTTTCTTTCGAAATTAAGGTCAATCTTGTTGTTCTTTCGGGAATGACATCTAATGGGGGAGAGTTCTTTTGAACTTGTGCTTAATGGTAATCTTGCGGGGTGTGCGGCTGTAGAATTTTATAGGGGTTACCTTGTATCTTAAAACTCCTTGATGAATGCATTTAGCTTCGGCTTTATGATTTCATCTAAATTAAGTTGGTATGTATTTTTCTTTTAGTCTATGAAATGTCTCTTGTGGAAATTTCATTATGATCCCGTTCTTGTACCTTTGCCAATTTTATTGACAAAAAGGGGGAGAAATATTGTAGTTCACACGACAAGTACATATGGTTTTTGGATCATTGTGTAAGGGGGAGTGGTTTCCATGATCGAGATGGAGTATTGACTAAGGAGGAGTGATACATATCACCATAGTATTATTGTTAAAGTTGTGATACAATTGGACTTTGATGTTACATAATAATACTATGACACTGTATAATAATGATCTAGAATCTCGATTTATCTCATTGTTATAGCTACGTATCTTCAACAACGGTGATGCTAAACTTACAACCTTTGGGATCATTGGAGTACTTGGAAGGACGAAGATTTCAGGGAACGTTGAAGATTGGACTATGGAATAAGAGCCACTAAAGTTTATCTTTTTTGTATTCCATATGTATTAATAGTTTTGTCACTAAAATTGAAAAAGGGGGAGATTGTTAGAGCATAGCTCGGTCGACCTCGCATGTGTTGCTATCTCAACCATGTTTGTCAATGTTAGTGATCAAAACTATGAGTCTTGATTTCTAGTCTACATAGCTAAGTCTCGGACTAGGATAGAAAAGTGTAGTTGAGCTCAAGGACTTCATGGCTATTCATCATACAACGAAGAAGATCTACTCAAGGAACCGTGGAACTTCATCAACAAAAAGGTATGTGGAGACTTGAACTTATCTATCACCCAAAAGTCTATCTCTTCTATCTCCTACTTCTTATGAGACAAAAGTCGTATGCTATATAGACTGGATCATACACATTTGATATTTCGATCCGAGTATATCTCGCCTATCTATATATCGAAATCATGTGTTGGTAAAGCGTTTCGCTTTGATCAAGTTTATCTTCACCTAGTAACGAAAGTCATGAAAAGTTTCAATACTTTGAGAATTGCTCTGACACGAAACGGTCTGTGAATAACGGCTATATAACTTCCTCTAAGAATGTCTCAATGATTGGAATGAGAGTTTAGATTACATAATCATGTATTCCTTAATCCGAAGTTTTCGAACTTTGTTGATTGAGAGAAACCGGAGGAATTGGCTTTGCCAAGTCCGCGAACTGACGAAAGTTCTTGTACCGAGAATTTCTACTGGGATTTTCCAAAAGCTCGTTTGCGTGTAATTCCGTGAACTCAGTCCGCGAACTGGAAAAAGTCTCTTCACCGAGATTTTCTGCTGAGTTTGGAGAACTCCACCGGTTGTCTTAAGTCCACGAACTTTTTTGTGATCTTAAGTGGTTATGATTTAAAGATGTGCTCTGAACATGAGACTTAAATTACCGAGGAATGCTTTATGCAAACCGTGGCTATAAAGTTCATGAGCCGATTCAATCGAATCGAATCATCTTTGTCTCAATTTTGTCTTGTGTAGTTACATAAGATCTCATAGCAATTGAAAAACTCTTTAACTAGTTCATTTGAGTCAATTGAACTAGTTATGGTGAAGAAGAACAAGGTTAATATGAAATGCTCATATGGTTAACCTTTTGGATAACTATGTTGAACCAACATACACGTACACGTTTGGGCATGGTTTTCACAAACCCAGTAAACGTCTACCCAAGTGTGTGTGACAAGATAAGTTTTCGATCTAACGGTTGAGAAATATTAGCTTGAATCTAAATCAGTTTTTCATCTAACGGTGAATATGGATTGCTTTGTAACTAAGGCAAAACCCTGATTTGAAGACTATATAAAGGAGACATCTAGCGTTGTGCAAAACTAATCCTCACACGTCTGTGTGATACTAGTGCGCTCGCTAGAGTCGATTCTCCTTTAACCTTTGGTTTTCTTCTCTAAAACCAGGTTAACGTCTTAAAGACTTCATTGGGATTGTGAAGCCGGGCCGACACTACTTTTATCGTAGTTGTGTGATCTGATCTTTCATCCTCTATCATACGAGTACAATCTTTGATTGGCTTGAGATCGTGAGAGTTATCCGATAGGCAAGATAAAGAAGTCACAAACATCTTCGTCTCACTGTTTGTGATTCCTCGACAAACCTCCGGTGTAGTCAGGAAGGATTGTAGAGAGGTGATTGATTAATCTAGGTTGTTCTTCGGGAATATCAGACCGGATTATCAATTGGTTCATGTTCACCTTGATTTCATATCTTAAGACGGAATAAAACCTAGGGTGTATCTGTGGTAGACAGATTTATCCTTTGATAGACTTTTCTGTGTGAGACAGATTTGTTTATTATCAAGTCTGCGATTTTGGGTTGCAGCAACACTTGGTTGTGGGTGAGATCAGCTAAGGGAATCAAGTGCGCAGTATCCTGCTGGGATCAGAGGCGTATGTATATAACTGTACCTTGGATCGGTGGGAGACTGATTTGGGTTCAACTATAGTCCAGTCCGAAGTTAGCTTGGAGTAGGCTAGTGTCTATAGCGGCTTAACACAGTGTGTGTTCAATCCGGACTAGGTCCCGTGGTTTTTCTGCAATTGCGGTTTCCTCGTTAACAAAACTTCTGGTGTCTGTGTTATTTCTTTTCCGCATTATATTTTATATAATTAAAATAATACAGGTTCTGCGTTCGTGATCATCAATTGGAAATCCAACCTTTGGTTGTTGATTGATATTGATTGATCCTTGGACATTGGTCTTTGGTACCGTCCAAGTTATTCCTTGTATTTGATAAAGACTCGTTATTGGTTTTAGCTTGAGTAAAAATCAAATCAAGAGAGAGATATTAACTCGTTGAGATACTTTTATCTAGATTGAGTCTGACTGTCTAGTTGATTCTCTAGCAAAGTATTTCGGAGTTAGTCCATACAAATTGCTAAGCGAAATATTGGGTGGTTGTGTTAGACCCCCGCTTTTTCAATATCATATGCATAAACTTGAGCAATCACAACATCTTTCCCACTCCGCTTGGTAAACAGTGTTTTAACAGCTCCCCTCTCGAAAAACCTTTCCCAAGAAGAGATGAGGTCAGTTTTTCGAACCAGGCACGAGGTGCTTGTTTCAACCCATATAGCGCCTTATTGAGTTAAGGACGTGATCTGGGAAGTCAGGATTTTCAAATCCCTTAGGTTGAGCTACATAGACTTCTTCCTTTAAGGTTCCGTTTAAAAAATCGGATTTGATGTCCATTTGAAATAACTCTACCTTAAGAAAACAAGCATGAGCTAATAATAATATGATGGACTCAAGGCGTGCCACAGGAGCAAAGTTTTCGTCAGAGTCAATTCCTTCGATTTGTGAGTATCCTTGAGCGACAAATCTTACTTTGTTTCTGACAATGGTGCCAAACTCATCAGACTTGTTCTTAAATATCCATTTGGTGCCCACAATATTGATATTTGGAGGACAAGGTACAAGTTTCCATACATCTTGTCTTTGAAATTGATTTAACTCCTCATGCATTGCATTCACCCATAAGGGATCGCTAAGAGCTTCATCAATATT
Organism: Papaver somniferum; assembly: GCF_003573695.1. Taxonomy (NCBI): domain Eukaryota; kingdom Viridiplantae; phylum Streptophyta; class Magnoliopsida; order Ranunculales; family Papaveraceae; genus Papaver; species Papaver somniferum. The sequence continues at coordinate 135,617,427 of NC_039359.1, forward strand.
CCTTGTTCTACTTGTGAGAGATAACAACAAAAATTGCACAAATTTTGAAGTTGTCCTCTAGTCTTTGCAGTAGAATCTCTTCCTCCAATGATACTATTTGGATCATGGTTTCTTTGAACCCATAGATTTCATGGAGGGACACGTTCTTGTTCAACAGGCACAGTCTGATTAGTGGTTTTCTCCTCGTCACTCGAAGGATCAGTATCAGTAACAGTAGGTGTAACTTCAACTGAATCCGAAACTTCTTTGACTTTCTCAGTTGTCTCGGTTGGAGGAAATTCAGCAGGAGAAAAATTATGATGAAAGTCGCTAATATCATCAATGATGACATTTGCAGATTCCATCATCACTTGGGTTCTGAAGATTAAAGACTCGAAAACCACGACTATCCGCGCATACCCCAAAAAGATACCTTCCTCACTTTTAGTATCAAATTTCCCACTATGTTCTCGATCTTTTAGGATGTAGCACTTACTTTCGAACACTCTAAGATAGTGTAAGTTGGGTTTCCTACCATACCACAACTCATATGGAGTGTTTAGGTTTTTAGACCGTAGATAGACACGGTTGATCAATTAACATGCTGTGAAAACAGCTTCTCCCCAAAACCTTAGAGGTAAGTTTTTGTTATGGAGCATGACACTGGACATTTCCTGAATATTCCTATTCTTTTTTTCAGCGACTCCATTAGCTTGAGGAGTGATGGGTGGTGAGTAATGTTGAATAATCCCCAATTTGTCACAGAATTCAAATACTTTGGTGTCTTTGAGTTCACTTCCACGGTAACTTCTAATTTTCTTTAGTTTACGACCTTGTTCATTCTGGATTCTATTAACAATAATCTTGAATTCACCAAGGGTTTCATTCTTATGAGCTAAGAATGCTACCTAAGTGAATCTAGTGTAGTCATCTACCATAACTAAGGCATACTTATTTCCTCCAACAGTGGATTGTTGAATTGGTCCGAAGAGAACCATATGAATTAAATTAAGTGGAGCCTTAGTGAGAATATCTCGAGATGACTTATGGTGAACTTTCATTTGTTTACCCTTTTGACAGGCACCACATACACCGTCAATCTTTGCATTGATTTTGGGAACTCCTTTAACAAGTTCTTTGTTAATGATCTTAGTTAAGAGACGATAATTGATGTGACCAAAACGCTCATGCCAAAGATGTGTAGATTCCACCTTAGTCAAATTGCAACAATTACTAAACTGAGTATCATGAAGATAACAGTTATTTTTACCACAAGTTCCTTGAAAAATTAACTTTCCAGATTTGTCCACAATGTCACATCCATCTGCATTGAAGACAACTCTATGGCCTTTGTCACAAATTTGACTAATAAAAAGAAGATTTGCAGTCATACCTTTGACGTACACTACATCATGGATTTCTGGAACATCGGGAAGCTTGATCGTACCCTTCTTGCTAATATAGCAACAACTCCCATCTCCGAAAGTAACAAGTCCTCATTCAAAGTCGTTTATGGATACAAACCATGAAAGGACACCAGTCATGTGTCTGCTACAACCACTGTCAAGAAACCATTGAAAGGGTGATGTTGATTTTAAAGAAAAGGCTCCCATACTAATGTTAATTTCCTGTTTGGGATTTCTTTTTAGTATTGTACACCTTTTTAGATAAGTAAACAGTTGTTCAGCTTTCTTGTGAAGATTTCTCGCAACTTTTATACTTTTCTGAAAAGATGTACATGTATGTTGAGTGTGATTGTGAGACTCACAAAACATACAAGGGTTAACATCAATAATCTTATTTAATAAGTTCTTACTTCTATCAAGTTTTTCAAAGCATATACTTTGTTTAACACTTGACTTCAAATCCTTATGCTTTGCAATTTCTACAACAAGATCACGGTTGATCCGGATTGGTTCATCCAACTTTATTTGGAGAATAATAAGGTTTTTAGAACATTATCTAAGATTGTGATAAATCCCTGGTGAAGCGTTTACAAAGACTTTACTGTCCATCTAGTCAGATCGCCACAAACACAGACTGATAAGGTCTTTAAACGTGTTTGCCTGCTCTGATACCAATTGAAAAAGCGGGGGTCTAACAACCACACCCAATATTTCGATTAGTTATTTGTATGGACTAACTCCAATATACTTTCTAGAGAATCAACTAGACAGTCAGCCTCAATCTAGGTAAAAGTATATCGAGGAGTTAATATCCCTTCTCTTGATTTGATCTTTACTCAAGCAAATCGAAATCTGGGAGTCTTTATCAAATACAAGGAATAAACTTGGATGGTACCAAAGACCAATATCCAAGGATCAATCAATATCCAATCAACAACCAAAGGTTGGATTTCATTATTGATCGATACAACGCACAACCTATATTATTTCAATTATATAACAAAATATAATGCGGAATAGAAATAACACAGACACCAGAAATATAGTTGCAGGAAATCCTATACTACACCCCTCACAAGATTTCATTAACATTCAACTCATTTTAGATTAACAATCTTAATTTTATTGATCAATCTTTGAACAATCTTATAAGAAAAGATAAAGGAATAAAGAATAACCACTGCTCTAGATTTTCTCTCTCCTATTTACTTGTTTCTCACTCAGAAAAGATCTCTCTCCTTTTCCTTTACAACTGAGCGGCTATTTATAGAAAATTACGTAGTGGATGACAGCTAATATGTCCTTTTTTTTCGGATATGACTTGCGACATTCTCGCATCCTTACAAATGTTAATCTCGCAAACTCTCTAATTTTCGTAGGACCATCACATTTTTCTCATGATTTACCTGACGTCATTTATTATTTCGTTTCTGAAGTTATTCTGCGACACTGCTGTGTTGTGTTGTTAATAATTTCGCTGAGGCATTATTGCTGCGAGATTCTGATCCTACATCTTGCCTCTTCTCATATCTTCTCTGCGAAGTAGAGAAGGATGTGAGAAATGCCGCAGTTGTTCATCTCTTCATATTCTGCATTTATCATACGTATTCTTTCTTCCATCTATTTCTTGACACGTCTTCCGTAACCGCTGCTTTTCAACCGCTCACGTCTTTTCGCGTTAATGGTGTTTATTTCTTCGAGTAAAAAATATCTTCTTTATATATTCTTCTTACTCTTCTTTCCATTTTCTTTTTACTTTCTCTTCTCTTTTTATTCTCTCATCTCTGCAACTCTATTGTTCTTCCGTAAGTTCTGCTACTGTAATTCTTCCCTCTTCAATCTTCTTACTTTTTATCCATTCCCATAATCTATATTCAGATATGCCTCCAAGTGGCCACAAACATGAGAAAAACTTAAAAGACGTCCAAAAAGATCTTGCTGAGAAAGGTTTCACACTTTCTACCATTCCTGGTGAAAGTGCCAAGTCAATTCTTTCTATCAAACTTTTCTCTGATCAATATTGTGATGATCAATCAATCATAATTTCGCTAGGTCAAATTCTCGCAGGTCTCCCCATTCCTCTTTATGACCCAGATATTCCTCTGTTCTATGAAATTCTCGCTCACTCGGGATTTTCGCGAGCTATCTTCCAATTGAGTTGGGATTGCATCCGTCTGATGCTAGAGTTCGCTACCTATGGTGCTGGTAAAGGATCTCTTCACTCCAAAGAACTTAGGGATCCTAAATTCGCAGACTTGGAGATAATTGCTGAAAAATACACAGTAGGGAGTTTGTTTTTAAAATGAATTTATCTCCATGAAGAAAGAGAATACTCGCTGGGGTATTCGCTTGAAAAGGAAAGATAATATTGATGAAGCTAAAATACTCATGCAAGACATTGATTGGCATTTTTGGTAAGAACATAATTCCTCGCAAATCCAAAGATGATACATGGTGTGTTTTTCCCTTGATGCTGAAAGGACCTTACATTGCTGGGTCAAATGTTCTTCCTGAGAATCTCGCTTCCTATCAACCTTGGGTATTCTCTTGGCCCGATAAGGAGAAGGAGGTATGTCTCTTCCAGTTTCACCCACTTTATATTTCTTTATTTGTCTTTATTCTTTTGTTCGCTGATTCTTGCGACATTCTACAGATACAGAAACTGAAAGATAGCTATCACAGGACTGGGAAGGCTAGTACCTTGTTAGCTCTTCGCTCATACACAGATGAGGTAAGAAATATTCTCTTATGATTTTAAACAGTATATTGTTGCCTCTATTTCTTATTTCTATCTGTGTGTGAAGATTATTGCTTAAATAGAAGATCCTGTCAATGTTGAGAAGATTGGTGATAAAGGAAAAGGTGCTCTTCGCAGGGAAAAACCAACTGCTCCTCCTTCAAAGACGAGAAAAATCCGTTCTTCCTCTCCTTCAAATATTCCTTCTCATGAAAACTCCAAGAGTGATGAGGATGATGAGGATAATGATGACCTTGTTGCAAATGAAGATTCTCCATCTGAATCTTCTATGGATAAGCTCTCTGGCCTCTTTTCTGATTCTTGGCAAGGAATGGGAGATAATCAATTCGCTAATAACTGCAAAGATCTCTCTACGATTTATGATGTTCCTTTATTGGATGGTGATAATTCTTTTCATGGAGTTTCTAGATCGGTGACTCCCAATTTCCTGCATTCTCTTAATAGTCTGGTATGCTTTCGTCCTTTTACTTCTTCATTATTGTAACTCAAAATCTCTTTCTATTTTAATACTATTTACATATTCTCGCAGGCTAGAAAAGCTTCTTTCGCTGTTTCCTCAGATCTGGAGAGGAGACGCGAAATTCTTGAAAAGAAGAATCTTCAATTTCGTACAAAAAATGAGGAACTAGAAGCTGAAGTCAAATGTCTTCGCGAAAAGAACAAACAACTAGAAATTGATTCTTCTTCATACAAGAACAAAATCTCTAGTCCTCACCAAGCTAATAATCAACTCTATGGTATGTTACTTTTCTCATTTCCCTTCATTCATCATCTTGTTGCTTTATCTTATTTAATTGATCCTTTTTGCTGACATTTATGGTCTTTCTGATGAAGCTACCATTCTTCGTTCATTTCCTAATGCCTTGGATAATGATACCCTTCTTGAGCGTCTTAATAAATCTTTAAATAGTTTCTCAAATGATAAAATTTCATTTCTTTCTCTGAATGAACTGAGATCCAAATTTCGCCTCTTAGAGATTGACCATAGATATAGTTTAGGATTAGCCAACCGATTTAAGCGTCTCTTTCTTAATTCTAAAGAGAAAATCAATGAGCTAAGAACCAAAATTAGCGGTCTCATAGATGATAAGGATCGCATCTCTGATAAAGGTGCCAAGGCTTTGGAGAAATTCCAAGAAACCCTTCTTGAAGTTCAACTTGAACGAGTTGAAGATAACCGCAAGAATACCGAGCTCTGCGAAAGAGAAAACCAAATTCGTTCTCGTCTCCTTATAAATAATGAGGATGAATTCGCTTGGGCGGCGAAAATCTTAGACGATGCCAGAAAAGATTTAAGTGTAAATGTTAGTCTCGAAGTTGAGCATACAGCGTTGATTAGAGATATGATTTCTGACAGAGAAGGTTATTAACTGTTCTTCTTCACTAATCTTTTGTTTCTTATGAATTTTCATCAAGTTATTAATTGATTGCCTTTTGCTCACAGATTCTGAAAGTAGATATCGCGAAAGAATTGAGGAACTTGAAGCTGAAAAAGAGGAACTCACAAAGAATCTTTCTTCTCGCAACGATAAGTATTCTAGATTAAAGAATCAAATCAAGATCACTGTTGCGAACTTTAAGAACGATGCTATGCATTTTCGCAATCAAACTATTCAAATGGTTTGTGATGACCATAGTATTCCTCATTCTGATTATCCTTGTCTCTTGGAGGAGATCCCAAAGAACATTCTTAGTCTGACTATTTCTGATAGCGAAGCTGATGATGAAGAATCTGATGGTGATGAAGGTTCTGATGGAGATAAAGTCTTGATGCAGACAAAGAAGGGAACAAGTCTGATAAAGATGATGAAGGATCAACTAAGAAGTAGTCTTTGTTTCTTTCTTTAATCTTCTGTAATACTTGTACATTTATTCCTCCTTTCTGTATATTTGCGAATTCTTTTGGTTCTCCATATTCCTTAATATATGAGTTTCTTTCATTTTGACCTGTATTCATTAAAACAATTCTTCCTTGCAATATGGTTAATCAATATAATCATTAATTTTTTAATTTTTGCGTAAATCTATCATGTGGAGACAAATAACATTTTAATTTTTGTATCCAAATGAGAGATTTTGCAGATTTTTCTTATTTTGTGCCTCAACTTCGCAGTTGTTTATGTATAATTTCGCAATCATATGCAAAGTGAATTTTGATTCTTTTCAAAGTCTCATTCCTGTGTGGTCTTATTTTTCCTTCCTAGTTAAAGGTCTTATTATGCCACCTCTTGTCATTGCGACAAAATCGCAGGACGTCCTTGCACTTACATGCAAAAAACCCATTAATCTTGCCTTAACTTTTTTCTTTTGTATTATGTCCTCTTCAGGAATGTTGCGACAATATAACAGGCCTAAATATTCTTGCGAAAATAAATCCCCATTACATTGCCGTCTTGCGACGAAATCGCAGGACGTCTTAGCACTTTCATGCGAAAACCCATTGATCTCGTCATATCTTTTTTTTAGTATTATTGCCTCTTCAGGATTGTTGCACAAATATGACAAGCCTTAATACCCTTGCGAGTAAAAAGCCTCATGAAATTTGCGTCTTAAGACACTTATCAACTCTCCAATGGAGGGTGCCGCCCTTATCTCCCCCCTGGTTGCGCCTTCAAGGAGGCGTACTTCTACCATACAAGGTTAGCTCCTCACATCCAGTGTTAACAACAACCAGTTGTTTTCGCATCCTCTTATCCATTTTACCTATAGGGTTTAGGTTACGAGACTGCACCCTAAGTGGGGTTTTCTTCGGGCCGAGTGCAGTATAAGCCAAGACTTGCCAAGAATGGCAAGGTACGTTCCAGACGCCCCTGGCACTCTTGAATCAACTGTGTACCTCGGCGCCTTGATCAGACTCTGCACTCCTTGGGAGAGTCCTTATTACCTTAGTCGCCCAACCTAAGTCATATGCTTAAGCTGAGAATCCAAGGTGCCTCTCCCGGATGGGCTTTATTGACCCCAAATCTCCATGACTCAGGTTCCGGTGGCGGTGTAGCCTTTCCCTGAGCCATGCAACAGGTACCCCCTTATATGACGTACTTTAGGTCTTACATTTGCCTCTTGCGAAATTGTATTCGCGAACTAGGGTGTACGCCATAAAGGTTCGCCCCTTTCTCTTTTGTCATTGTTCTCTGATTGTCTTTTGTAGAATTCATTATCTCTGCGAGATTCTTGCACATCATCATATTGTATTTGCATTTCTCAATCTTAATTTTTTCATTCAATAAAATGTACTTTTGAGAATTTTATTTATTGCGAGAGTGTCGCAATAAATCAATCATTCATACATTACCTTAGCTATCCTCTGCTTCTTTGTTATTTTCTGCTACTGCTTCCTGGTAGTGGTATGTTCACCATTTCTTATTCTGAGCTAGCATTAGTTTCGCAACATCTCTTTTTCTTTTCTTTCGATTGCATCCACCATAAACCTCTCACTTCTTTGTGTCTCTTTGATTTTGTGTCGCCAATTTTCCTTCTTGTTTGCTCTTCCTTCGCAGGATTCTACCTCAGTTTCGTAACACCTCTTTCCTTCAACCCAATCTCCCTTTATGATTCCTACACCGCTGGGGTGAGGGAATTTGATTCCCTGGTGGAAAGTTGAAGCTACACCTAGGATTCCATGTAGCCAAGGTCGACCAATTAATGCATTGTAAGGTGATTCTACATCAACGACACAGAATAGGATTTCAGAAGATATTCCCTTTAATGGAATTCACATAGTAACCTCCCCTTTAGGCTTGTTGGCAGTACCATTAAAACCATATATCTTATCGGTAGATGGTATAAGATCATCATCTCTTCCTCTCATAGTTTTATAAGTATGATAAAATAAGATGTTCACAGAGCTTCCAGTATCGATTAGAATCCTATTAATATCCCATGAATCTTCAGCTTCATCATCCTCATCTTCTTTCGGTTTTGGATTAATTTCTAATTTTACTACCAATGGATGTCATGTACCTCTTCACCTTCGGGGATTTCTTTTGCGGTAAAAGAAATAATATGATTCTGCCATTCCTCTAGTGGCGAGATTTTCGCAATATTCATAATTTCTCTTCCATCATTATCTCTTGCGAACACTCTACTCAAAACATTGTCATGAAAATCTTCAATTGTCTTGTATGAATGTATGATAGAGTGACAGAATAGATTCTTTGCTTTTGCACCAACTTCTATGAAGAATGTTTACTCCTTTTTCATCGTGTTTACTTTTTGATGCTATGGTGGTGGTGGCAATGGTTGAGATTTTGGGTGCCCTACCAAAAAGTGGTTTAGTTTTCCTTGATCTATCATTCTCAGAATAATTCTTTTTACATTTCTGCAATCATTTGTAGTATGTCCATGAAAATGATGATAAGAACAAAACTCATGACTTCTGTGTTTTGGTGGTGGTTCCGTTCCCATGTTCCATGGTGTTGGTATATTCTCCATCAAAATTATAGCTTCCCATATTTTCTCCACACTTGCATTTAGAGGTGGCATCTTGATTTCTTCCCATACCACCTTGTGACCTCCTTGTCCTCTATTATAGTTTTGTCTTTGACCTCCATAAGTTTCTTTCGGCTGATCGAGTCTTTGAATTTTGTTATTTCCACCACGATTTTAGAAAATTCTTTTTCTTTCATACTCCTCTTGATATCGGCTTCCCATAGCCACCAATTTCTGTTGATTGCTGCTCGTCACCTTTTCTTGTTGTACTTGCGAAGTGCTCGCCACTGTGTTTATTAGTTTGGGTAATAAGCTTGCATTTGTTGTTTGTGAACTGGTGTTCGCAACCGTATATGATTCCATTTCATTTTTCCTTTCTTCTAGAGCAATATATTCTTCCTGAAGTTCTCGCAATTCAGTCATTGTGATTGTATTCTTGACTCTGAAAATTTGGAAATACAATAGGTTGGTTGCAAACATAGCATTGATAAATGATAAGATAAGATATCTCTCATCTACACGGCCAGCCATTTCGCTACACATAGTCCTCCATCTTTTAGTTAGGTGCTTCAAACTTTCGCCAATCCTTTATTTTAATCCAAACACGTCTTCAATATCAGGTCCCGAAGAATTATTACTTATATATGCCCCCAGGAATGTAGTCTGCAAATGATTGAAGGATGTTATTGTATTCTTTGGTAGACCTTCGAACCATTTTAACGCCTCCCATGTTAAGCTGGATGCGAAATACTTGCATAATACATCATCATGATTTTCCCATTGCAACATGCACCTCACGTAGGCTTTAATGTGTTGAATCGCACAAGTTGTTCCATCAAAAATGCTGGTTAATGAGGGAAAATTGCATTTCGGTGGTATTCCTCCTAGTTGTACTTCCCTTGTAAATGGAGTTTTCGCAGATTCTTCTATAGCTTCATCCAATTGTCTTCTGCCTACTTCTCCTCTATTATTTAGCATTCCTCTCATTTCTTCTAATTATTTTAAAATATTTTTATTTACACCTGAATTTTGATCAATTGGTCTTTTTAATTTCGCGTCCCTTCTTCTGCGTTCATATCTTTCTTCTCTCGCGAAATTTCTTCTTCATCATCTTCATGTCTTCTTCTTCTGCGATTCTCTTCCTCATCTCTATCTTGAATTCGCATATGATGATGTCTCTCATTTTCCCCTCCATGATTTTGTTCATTTCTCATCAATTCCATTCGCTGTCTTTCAGCCATCCTCTGTACTCTATCATACTCTTCATTGATATTACCGTTATTCCGGTTTTGTGTTCGTCTTCTTTCTCGATTGTCGTGATTGTTCTGGCGAATTGTTTCCTGAAGCTCTTGTTCTTCCATTTCCGCTCTCAATCTTTCACGTTCGCAAATTAAACGTGCTTGTTTAGCATAATGTCTTTCAATTTCTTCTTCAACTGTTTGTTGATTTCTTTGAGCTGCTCTCTCATGTAAAATTCTCCTTCCTTTCTCTCGATTCCCTTCGCCATCTTGATTATTTTGTCCCTGACGTTGTCCATTCTCTTGATTTCTATCATTTTGCCTATCATCAAAAGTTTCATTTTGTGGAACGTAACGATCATTAGTCCTTTCTCTATTTTCGCGATGTTCTTCATTAGGATTTGATATTTCTTCTTAAATACTATTTTCGGCATTAATTGTGGGTGAGTTTCGCCTCATCTCTCTTCTAGTCGATCTTGAATATGATTTTGTAATACTTCTCGATCTTCTACTCTGTAGTCTCATATTTTCCATCCTCAATTCGTGATTTTTCCTTGTTAGATTTGCATGTTCTTCTGCATCAGATCTTCTTTCTTCATGTATTCTTCGTCTCAATGTTTCTAACGCTCCAATTTCCTCATCTCCATGAATTATTCCTTCATCTGCTTCTTGATTTCTCTCTACCTGTCTATGATTTCTGGTTTGATGCTCTTCTTCTACTTCTTCTGCTGAATTTGATTGCCAAGTGTGTATACTCACCCTATCATAATCTGTATTCCTTCCTTGTACTAGTGTTTGTTGAACTGGTGGTTGAATTTGATTTTCTCTATTATTTCTCATTCTAGTAGATTCTCCCATTTCACTTCTTTCCCTTCCAGCAGTTCTCTTACTTCTTCTAACAGTAGTTGGTTGTTCTGATGTATTTCTTCTTCTAGCCATTTCTTCAATATTAATGAATTGCAAGAGATTATGTAAAATCCTTAATCAATCACTCCAAATCTTCAAAAATCTCAATATTAATCTTCAATTTTTTCTAGAATAATCTTCAATCCTCCCTGTTTCTAGCGCCATTATGTAGTTGCAGGAAATCCTACACTACACCCCTCACAAGATTTCATTAACATTCAACTCATTTTAGATTAACAATCTTAATTTTATTGATCAATCTTTGAACAATCTTACAAGAAAAGATAAAGAAATCAAGAATAACCACTGCTCTAGATTTTCACTCTCCTATTTACTTGTTTCTCACTCAGAAAAGATCTCTCTCCTTTTCCTTTACAACTGAGTGACTATTTATAGAAAATTACGTAGTGGATGACAGCTAATATGTCATTTATTTTCGGATATGACTTGCGACATTCTCGCATCCTTACAAACGTTAATCTCGCAAACTCTCTAATTTTCGCAGGACCATCACATTTTTCTCATGATTTAGCTGACGTCATTTATTATTTCGTTTCTGAAGTTATTCTGCGACACTGATGTGTTGTGTTGTTAATAATTTCGCTGAGGCATTATTGCTACGAGATTCTGATCCTCCATCTTGCCTCTTCTCATATTTTCTCTGCGAAGTATAGAATGATGTGAGAAATGCCGCAGCTGTTCATCTCTTCATATTCTGCATTTATCATACGTATTCTTTCTTCCATCTATTTCTTGACACGTCTTCCCTAACCGCTGCTTTTCAACCGCTCACGTCTTTTCGCGTTAATGGTGTTTATTTCTTCGAGTAAAAAATATCTTCTTTATATATTCTTTTTACTCTTCTTTCCATTTTCATTTTACTTTCTCTTCTCTTTTTATTCTCTCATCTCTGCAACTCTATTGTTCTTCAGTAAGTTCTACTACTATACTTCTTCCCTCTTCAATCTTCTTACTTTTTATCCATTCCCATACTCTATATTCAGATATGCCTCCAAGTGGCCACAAACATGAGAAAAACTTAAAAGACGTCCAAAAATATCTTGCTGAGAAAGGTTTCACACTTTCTACCATTCCTGGTGAAAGTGCCAAGTCAATTATTTCTATCAAACTTTTCTCTGATCAACATTGTGATGATCAATCAATCATAATTTCGCTAGGTCAAATTCTCGCATGTCTCCCCATTTATCTTTATGACCCAGATATTCCTCTGTTCTATGAAATTCTCGCTCACTCGGGATTTTCGCGAGCTATCTTCCAATTGAGTGGGGATTGCATCCGTCTGATGCTAGAGTTCGCTAACTGTGGTGCTGGTAAAGGATCTCTTCACTCCAAAGAACTTAGGGATCCTAAATTCGCAGACTTGGAGATAATTGCTGAAAAATACATAGTAGCGAGTTTCTTTTTAAATTATGAATTGATCTCCATGAAGAAAGAGAATACTCGCTGGGGTATTCGCTTGAAAAGGAAAGATAATATTGATAAAGCTAAAATACTCATGCAAGACATTTATTGGCATTCTTGGTAAGAACATAATTCCTCGCAAATCCAAAGATGATACATGGTGTGTTTTTCCCTTGATGTTGAAAGGACCTTACATTGCTGGGTCAAATCTTCTTCCTGAGAATCTCGCTTCCTATCAACCTTGGGTATTCTCTTGGCCCGATAAGGAGAAGGAGGTATGTCTCTTCCAGTTTCACCCACTTTATATTTCTTTATTTGTCTTTATTCTTTTGTTCGCTGATTCTTGCGACATTCTACAGATACAGAAACTGAAAGATAACTATCACAGGACTGGGAACGCTAGTACCTTGTTAGCTCTTCGCTCATACACAGATGAGGTAAGAAATATTCTCTTATGATTTTAAACAGTATATTGTTGCCTCTATTTCTTATTTATATCTGTGTGTGAAGATTATTGCTGAAATAGAAGAGCCTGCCAATGTTGCGAAGATTGGTGATAAAGGCAAAGGTGCTCTTCGCAGGGAAAAACCAACTGCTCCTCCTTCAAAGAAGAGAAAAATCCGTTCTTCCTCTCCTTCAAATATTCCTTCTCATGAAAACTCCGAGAGTGATGAGGATGATGAGGATAATGATGACCTTGTTGCAAATAAAGATTCTTCATCTGAATCTTCTATGGATAAGCTCTCTGGCCTCTTTTCTGATTCTTGGAAAGGAATGGTAGATAATCAATTCGCTAATACCTGCAAAGGTCTCGCTACGATTTGTGATGTTCCTTTATTGGATGGTGATAATTCTCTTCGTGGAGTTTCTAGATCGGTGACTCCCAATTTACTGCATTCTCTTAATAGTCTGGTATGCTTTCGTCCTTTTACTTCTTCATTATTGTAACTCAAAATCTCTTTCTATTTTAATACTATTTACATATTCTCGCAGGATAGAAAAGCTTCTTTCGCTGTTGCCTCAGATCTGGAGAGGAGACGCGAAATTCTTGAAAAGAAGAATCTTCAATTCCGTACAAAATATGAGGAACTAGAAGCTGAAGTCAAATGTCTTCGCGAAAAGAACAAACAACTAGAAATTGATTCTTCTTCATACAAGAACAAAATCTCTAGTCTTCAGCAAGCTAATAATCAACTCTATGGTATGTTACTTTTCTCCTTCCCCTTCATTCATTCGTCCTGTTGTTTTATCTTATTTAATTGATCCTTTTTGCAGACATTTATGGTCTTTATGGTGAAGCTACCATTCTTCGTTCATTTCCTAATGCCTTGGATAATGATACCCTTCTTGAGCGTCTTAATAAATCTTTAAATAGTTTCTCAAATGATAAAATTTCATCTATTTCTCTGAATGAACTGAGATCCAAATTTCTCCTCTTAGAGATTGACCATAGATCTAGTTTAGGATTAGCCAACCGATTTAAGTGTCTCTTTCTTAATTCTAAAGAGAAAATCAATGATCTAAGAACCAAAATTAGCGGTCTCATAGACGATAAGGATCGCATCTCTGATCAAGGTGCTAAGGCTTTGGCGAAATTCCAAGAAACCCTTCTTGAAGTTCAACTTGAATGAGGTTAAGCTAACCGCAAGAATACCGAGCTCTGCGAAAGAGAAAACCAAATTCGTTCTCGTCTCTTTATAAATAATGAGGATGAATTCGCTTGGGCTGCGAAAAAATTAGACGATGCCAGAAAAGATTTAAGTGTAAATGTTAGTCTCCAAGTTGAGCATACAACCTTGATTAGAGATATGATTTCTGACAGAGAAGGTTATTAACTGTTCTTCTTCACTAATCTTTTGTTTCTTATGAATTTTCATCAAGTTATTAATTGATGGCCTTTTGCTCACAAATTCTGAAAGTAGATATCGCGAAAGAATTGAGGAACTTGAAGCTGAAAAAGAGGAACTCGCAAAGAATCTTTCTTCTCGCAACGATAAGTATTTTAGATTAAAGAATCAAATCAAGATCACTGTTGCGAACTTTCAGAACGATGCTATGCATTTTCGCTATCAAACTATTCAAATGGTTTGTGATGACCATAGTATTCCTCATTCTGATTATCCTTGTCTCTTGGAGGAGATCCCAAAGAACATTCTTAGTCTGACTATTTCTGATAGCGAAGCTGATGATGAAGAATCTGATGGTGATGAAGGTTCTGATGGAGATAAAAGTTCTGATGGAGATAAAAGTTCTGATGTAGACGAAGAAGGGAACAAGTCTGATGAAGATGATGAAGGATCAACTAAGAAGTAGTCTTTGTTTATTTATTTAATATTTTGTAATACTTGTACATTTATTCCTCCTTTCTGTATATTTGTGAATTCTTTTGGTTCTCCATATTCCTTAATATACGAGTTTCTTTCATTTTGACCTGTATTCATTAAAAAAATTCTTCCTTGCAATATGGTTAATCAATATAATCATTAATTTTTTAATTTTTGCGTAAATCTATCATGTGGAGACAAATAACATTTTATAATTTCATTCATTCCCATACTTGCCTCTGTTATTTGTATCCAAATGAGAGATTTTGTAGATTTTTCTTATTTTGTGCCTCAACTTCGCAGTTGTTTATTTTGACCTGTATTCATTAAATAAGACCATCCCTGTGTGGTCTTATTTTGCCTTCCTAGTTAAATGTCTTATTATGCCACCTCTTGTCATTGCGACAAAATCGCAGGACGTCCTTGCACTTTCATGCAAAAAACCCATTGATCTTGCCTTAACTTTTTTCTTTTGTATTATGGCCTCTTCAGGAATGTTGCGAAAATATAACATGCCTAAATATTCTTGCGAAAATAAAGCCCCATTACATTGTCGTCTTGCGACGAAATCGCAGGACGTCTTAGCACTTTCATGCGAAAACCCATTGATCTCGTCTTATCTTTTTCTTTAGTATTATTTCCTCTTCAGGATTGTTGCACAAATATGAAAATCCTTAATACCCTTGCGAGTAAAAAGCTTCATGACATTTGCGTCTTAAGACACTTATCAGCTCCCCAATGGAGGGTGCCGCCCTTATCTCCCCCCTGGTTGCCCCTTCAAGGAGGCGTACTTCTACCATACAAGGTTAGATCCTTACATCCAGTCTTACCAACAACCAGTTGTTTTCGCAGCCTCTTATCCCTTTTACCTATAGGGTTTAGGTTACGAGACTACACCCTAAGTAGGGTTTTCTTCGGGCCGAGTGTAGTATAAGCCAAGACTTGTCAAGAATGGCAAGGTACGTTCCAGACGCCCCTGGCACTCTTGACTAAACTGTGTACCTCGGCGCCTTGATCATATTCTGCACTCCTTGGGAGAGTCCATATTACCTTAGTAGTCCAACCTAAGTCATATGCTTAAGATGAGAATCAAGGGTGCCTCTCCCGGATGGGCTTTATTGACCCCAAATCTCCATGACTCAGGTTCCGGTGGCGGTGTAGCCTTTCCTTGAGCCATGCAACAGGTACCCCCTTATATGACGTACTTTAGGTCTTACATTTTCCTCTTGCGAAATTGTATTCGCGAACTAAGGTGTACGCCATAAAGGTTCGCCCCTTTCTCTTTTGTCATTGTTCTCTGATTGTCTTTTGTAGAATTCATTATCTCTGCGAGATTCTTGCACATCATCATATTGTATTTGCATTTCGCAATCTCAATTTTGTCATTCAATAAAATGTATTTTTGAGAATTTTATTTATTGCGAGAGTGTCGCAATAAATCAATCATTCATACATTAGCTTTGCTATCCTCTGCTTCTTTGTTATTTTCTGCTACTGCTTCCTGGTAGTGGTATGTTCACCATTTCTTATTCTGAGCTAGCATTAGTTTCGCAACATCTCTTCTTCTTTTCTTTCGATTGCATCCACCATCAACCTCTCACTTCTTTGTGTCTCTTTGATTTTGTGTCGCCAATTTTCCTTCTTGTTTGCTCTTCCTTCGCAGGATTCTACCTCAGTTTTGTAACACCTCTTTCCTTCAACCCAATCTCCCTTTATGATTCCTACACCGCTGGGGTGAGGGAATTTGATGCCCTGGTGGAAAGTTGAAGCTACACCTAGGATCCCATGTAGCCAAGGTCGACCAATTAATGCATTGTAAGGTGATTCTACATCAACGACACAGAATAGGATTTCAGAAGATATTCCCTTTAATGGAATTCACATAGTACGTCCCCTTTAGGCTTGTTGGCAGTACCATTAAAACCATATATCTTATCGGTTGATGGTATAAGATCATCATCTCTTCCTCTCATAGTTTTATAAGTATGATAAAATAAGATGTTCACAGAGCTTCCAGTATCGATTAGAATCCTATTAATATCCCATGAATCTTCAGCTTCATCATCCTCATCTTCTTTCGGTTTTGGATTAATTTCTAATTTTACTACCAATGGATTATCATGTACCTCTTCACCTTCGGGGATTTCTTCTGCGGTAAAAGAAATAATATGTTTCTGCCATTCCTCTAGTGGCGAGATTTTCGCAATATTCATAATTTCTCTTCCATCATTATCTCTTGCGAACACTCTACTCAAAACATTGTCATGAAAATCTTCAATTGTCTTGTATGAATGTATGATAGAGTGACAGAATAGATTCTTTGCTTTTGCACCAACTTCTATGAAGAATGTTTACTCCTTTTTCATCGTGTTTACTCTGTGATGCTCTGGTGGTGGTGGCAATGGTTGAGATTGTGGGTGCCCTACCAAAAAGTGGTTTAGTTTTCCTTGATCTATCATTCTCAGAATAATTCTTTTTACATTTCTGCAATCATTTGTAGTATGTCCATGAAAATGATGATAAGAACAAAACTCATGACTTCTGTGGTTTGTAGGTGGTTCCGTTCCCATGTTCCATGGTGTTGGTATATTCTCCATCAAAATTATAGCTTCCCATATTTTCTCCACACTTGCATTTAGAGGTGGAATCTTGATTTTTCCCATACCACCTTGTGACCTCCTTGTCCTCTATTATAGTTTTGTCTTTGACCTCCATAAGTTTCTTTCGGCTGATCGAGTCTTTGAATTTTGTTATTTCCACCACGATTTTAGAAATTTCTTTTTCTTTCATACTCCTCTTGATCTCGGCTTCCCATAGCCACCAGTTTCTGTTGATTGCTGCTCGTCACCTTTTCTTGTTATACTTGCGAAGTGCTCGCCACTGTGTTTATTAGTTTGGGTATTAAGCTTGCATTTGTTGTTTGTGAACTGGTGTTCGCAACCGGATATGATTCCATTTCATTTTTCCTTTCCTCTAGAGCAATATATTCTTCCTGAAGTTCTCGCAATTCAGTCATTGTGATTGTATTCTTGACTCTGAAAATTTGGATATACAATAAGTTGGTTGCAAACATATCATTGATAAATGATAAGATAAGATATCTCTCATTTACACGGCCAGCCATTTCGCTACACATAGTCCTCCATCTTTTAGTTAGGTGCTTCAAACTTTCTCCAATCCTTTGTTTTAATCCAAACACGTCTTCAATATCAGGTCGCGAAGAATTATTACTTATATATGCCCCCAGGAATGTAGTCTTCAAATGATTGAAGGATGTTATTGTATTCTTTGGTAGACCTTCGAACCATTTTAACGCCTCCCCTGTTAAGCTGGATGCGAAATACTTGCATAATACAACATCATGATTTTCCCATTGCAACATGCACCTCACGTAGGCTTTAATGTGTTGAATTGCACAAGTTGTTCCATCAAAAATGCTGGTTAATGCGGGAAAATTGCATTTCGGTGGTATTCCTCCTAGTTGTACTTCCCTTGTAAATGGAGTTTTCGTAGCTTCTTCTATAGCTTCATCCAATTGTCTTCTGCCTACTTCTCCTCTATTAGTTAGCATTCCTATCATTTCTTATAATTCTTTTAAAATTTGTTTATTTACACCTGAATTTTGATCCATTGGTCTTTTTAATTTCGCCTCCCTTCTTCTGCGTTCATATCTTTCTTCTCTCGCGAAATTTCTTCTTCATCATCTTCATGTCGTTAATAGACGCATTTATGTGTCTATATTAGTCTCAATTCTCTGTAATGTTAGTACTCGATTTTATGCTTATTTTGGTATTTTATGTCTTTGTAGGTGTTTTTGGAGAAATGAACATTTTTGGAGAAATCAGCTCGAAAAGTTGATAAAGGCACCCGGGGGACACCTACTATTTGGACTCTCGGTTTGGATAAGGGGTACTTCAATTACTAAGGGGCACCTCACTGCTATTTTCACCCCATATCTATTATTTGCACCCCAATGGCTAAACGCACCCCAGTCTGGATAGGGGGAGGTTATCATCTCCGTTTGAAAAATCAAATTTGGCAGGAAACTTTTCTACCACCTGTGTAATTGTCTGAATCTGATTTGAGCGATATTTACTCGGATTTTCTGGATCGGTTGGATTTGATTGGGCTTGTTATGAGTTAATAGGGTCAGTAAGGATATCCAGTAGTGAAAAGAAGGCAAGTTTCACTGAATTTCCTAAAACAGAAGACGTGAGAGGGACATAGAGAATCACGGGTTACTGGTGGTGCTTTAGGAGGAGATTTTGCAGGAGTTTTTCACAGGAATCAATTGGGAATTACTTGTGGAGGCAAAAAAGGGATTGTATGCTTCCCAAATTCGTATAGATAGGAGTGAACCACCGAGTTTGCACAAAACAGGGGACGTGAAGATATTATCAGGTGTCGGGTTTGAAAGAAGGAAAGATACGTGAGAGGAAAGAAAGAAATATTCTATACAGATTTCATTCTATTTTTAGAGTTTGTAAAGAGCTGGAAACCGCATAAGAGAAGAACTAAAAAAGGAAAATTGCCGAGACTTTTGCCGAAAGAAACCAGAGTTTTCACCGAGATTTGATTGGCATGTTGAGTATATATAGGGTGGTTAGAGTCCAAGGCCAAAGGGAGGGAGTTTGGGGAAGTTTCTGTGTCGCTGCAGAGCCGAAAATCAAGCTGCAGGAGGAGTTGCAGCAGCAGCAGCAGGAAGAAAACGAAGCTGAAGAACATACAGCTGTGCAGGACAGTCGTTCATAGGGTCTTAAATTTCAAATCCTGTAACAGTCCATTAGTAACAATTATGTTCAGTTTGCAACAATTCCTTGTAACACTCGATCTGTAACAATTATAACTGTTACGATTAAGCTACTTTCATTCTTTTCTCACATACCTTCAATAAAAACACCTTTTGAGCCATGAGATATTATTTTGAGCGTGTTTTCACCATGAAGAGCTAAACGCCAACACTGGGATGACGGAGGAAGCCTAATATCATACTTGGGTAATTATATTTAATTCTTATATGACTTTTGCACTAATTAAAATTGAATTATGATTTTGATTAATTAGTTGTCATCTCGTTTGATGGGTCATGCTTGCTTAGATGTTTTGATGTCCCATGCTTAGGACTTACAGCTAAAGTTTTGAGAATCTACCTTGGCAAAAATAAGAGTCCATGTCTTTATTGGTCTATAATTGTTAAAATAATTAATATTTGAACCTTATGTTGTCAGTTTGGTGGAACCCTAAGTCCCAGTTTCTCCCGATACTGCTACCATATTTTTATATATATTTATTAGTATTTAAGTCTAGAATCGAGTCTACACAAGTCTGAGTTGAACGAACTTTATTTACCACTTGAAAAACTACATCAATTTTTGGCGTCGCCGACGCGGATTTGTATTAGGTTTTAGGTTTTAGATTTATTTTATTTCTTTTAGAATTTTTGTTCTCTTTACGCCTTTGGTATTTTTTGATTCTTTTCAAATTTCGAGCGAAGCTACAAGGAAAGAAAAAGTGCTATAAAAGGAAAGCATCGCCAAAGAAGGAAATAAAAGAGGAATCCGAAAGGAGTGAAGAAGAAGATTTTGTATATAGTTATTTTGGTTTATTTTTAGAAACTGTAAATAGGGTTTTATTTTTTGTAATTTTTCTTTTTATTTTTAGACACTTTTTGGACTTTATTTTTGGAATGGGACATTATTATTTTTAAACCCTAAGGAAGGGTTGGTTTAAATATAAACTGTGTGCAGAGAAGGACGGTGATTACGATATCGCCTCGGCCCCTCGGGTTCGTACATGACATAGGAGTCGTGGCCCGAGTCGACTTCAGCGGTTCTTCGCCCGTCTAGTACGGGAGGTAAGTTTTTCGAAACACCCGCGAATCCCCTGTCAGCGGGTTTACTGTATTCCTTCGTTTGCATATATGTTGAGGACTTGAAAACGGCTGCTTTAATTTCTTAGTAAAGGGCAAGGACTGGCCATACAAGATAAGGGTTCGTATTTTATCACCATTCTCTTATTGCCCGCCTTAGGAAAACGAAACCAAACGCGAACCTAAGCCTAAAATTTTGACTAGAACGAGACCGATAGGGTAACGAGCTTAATAGGAAAGTCGTTCGAAAAATATTGGTTACTCTTTTGAGCATACTTCGAAGTTCATGATGGTTTCTATGAGTTGAATGCGTGACTGCGCCGCCTTGTAACCGGTGAGGCCTTGGGTATCAAATCTCCACTGAGCTTCCCTCGCCTCGATTCAACTTACTTTGACTCGGATTGATTCCAGAGGGGTTTGCTCAGATTGTAACGAGTTACTTTTCGAAAGAATAGAAGCTGGTCTAGAAACAATCTAAGTGGAACTATCATGCTTTTTGTTTGCTAGAAAATTAGGTTTGATTTGGTTGAGTCAGCCTTGTTTTGTGATTGCATAGAATCCCAAGTATCCGATAGTGCCAACAATGGCAACTTTGAAAGCTTTGTTGAACCCAACTAGGACTACTCGTCCTTCTTGTATCAGGTTAGCCGAAACTGAAGCAAATTATGAACTTAGGCCTGGGACCCTACAGATGCTTCCAATATTTTTAGGGAAAGAAAATGAAAACCCATACTTCCATGTTAGGGATTTTGAGGAAATTTGTAGTACCCTAAATATTAGAGACCTTGATGATGATGCTTTGAAACTTAGGTTATTTCCTTTTTCCCTGAAAGATAAAGCCAAATCATGGCTATATAGTTTGGCTTCCGGTTCAATAGAAACATATAAACAACTTACATCTGCCTTTTTGAACAAGTTTTTCCCTAGGCACAAAACATCGTCTATTAGGACGCAAATCTGCACATTTTCTCAACAGGAGGGAGAATCGTTATATAGGTATTTGGAAAGGTTCAATGACTTATTAGCCTAATGTCCTCATCATGGTTTAGAAAAGGTTAGGCTAGTTTAAATCCTTTATGAGGGTTTAGATTATTCGACAACAACCATGGTTGAGTCTCTATGCACTGGTGGTTTTGAAAACCAAACTGTTGATGCGGCGATGGAATTTTTGAATGAAATCTCCGAAAATACCCAGCAATGGGAATATTGTAGGGAACCTAAGAGGAAAATTCTTCTAGGTAGAGGAAACGTTAATAGGGTAGAAGGAGGCTATGAATCAGATGCCAAAATTGTTGCTATAGCAAAAAGGTTAGAAGCTTTAGAATTGGGTCACACTAGTGGTAGAGTAGATCCTTTTTGAGAATGCCAGAATAATAAAGAGCAAGTAAATGCTCTCTATAATAACACTAGGTTTGATAACCGTCAGAAGTTTGACCCATATTCAGAAACCTATAATCCTGGTTGGAGAAACCATCTGAACCTTTCATGGTCTAAGGACCAAGGTCAGTTTAGTAATTCTAATGTTCCCCCAGGTTTTGGCTATACTAAGAATACTTCAGTATCAGCTCAGTTTTAGAATCAGTCTGATAAGAAAATCTTAAATCTAGAGGAAACTCTCACCTCGTTTATTCAAAATACTGAAAATATGCGTCAATTGCTCTCACAAAGAATAGAAGCTAGTAATAGGACAAGAAAAGAACATAGTCAGGCCATTTCTGAATTGAAAGAACAGGTTAGTCTGATCAATGAGTCTCTAAGAGAAAAAGGTAAGTTCTCTAGTCAACCGATACCCAACCCTAGAGGAGTTAATGAAGTAGGTGCAAAACCATTTAATCAAGTGAATTCTGTCACAACCCTTAGGAGTGGTAAAACGGTAGACAATAAGGTAGCCATGCCTAATAGTGGACATACTGTAGATCCACCTTCTAGTTCCCAAGATGAGCCCCAGAAGGATCCACTAACTGAAGAAACCGATAAAATTTCTAGTGATGCCAATGTGGTTCCCGACAGGTCTCATTTTGTACCCAAAGCCCCATATCAACAGTTGTTAGCTCCCACAAAGAGAGAGTCGACTTTCAACGAAATACTAGAGATATTTAAGAAGGTAAAAATTAACATCCCTTTATTAGAAGCAATTAGGAAAATGCCTGCTTATGCCAAGTTCCTAAAGGACCTTTGTACACGAAAGCGTAAGCTTAATGTCCATAAGAAAGCCTTTTTAGCTGGTCAGGTAAGTTCAATCCTTCTGAACCAAACATCCCCTAAGTATAAAGACCCTGGATGCCCCACCATATCTTGTGTGATCGGTAATTATTCAGTAGATAAGGCATTGCTTGACTTAGGAGGTAGTGTGAACTTACTCCCTTATCATGTATATAACCATCTAGGTCTTGGTAAGTTGAAACCGACTAAAATGACATTACAATTAGCTGATAGGTCTGTCAAAATACCTCGTGGTGTCATAGAGGATGTTCTGATTGAGGTTGATAAATTTATTTATCCAGTGGATTTTGTTGTTCTAGATACTCAACCTGTTCAGGATCCTAGTGCTCAAATACCGGTGATTTTAGGTCGCCCATTTTTAGCCACAGCTAACGCTGTCATCAACTGTAGGACCGGACTTATGAACATATCCTTTGGTAATATGACCACTGAACTAAATGTCTTTAATGTTAATAGACAACCTTCCGATGATTTAGAAGAAGTGAATATGATTAGCACTTTAGTTCAGGATCTAACTCAAGATAATTGGGACGACACTTTATTTGGTGATTCCTTAGATGAACTTGATGAGGAAATTCTCGTAAGTCAGTTAGGTGACCAAACTTTTGAACTAGAAGAAGCTCTTGAGTACTTTAAAGACTCTACGGACCATGAGATTCAAGCCATAGTGCTAGGCCTTAAGGAGAGTAGTGTTGACCCTAAGTTTGGGGGTAATGATCTAGAAGAAGCTCTTGAGTATTTTAAAGACTCTGAGGATCCAGAAATTCAAGCAATAGTTAGAGGTTTGTCCGAGAATACTGACTACCCTAAGTTTGGGGGTAGTAATGGTCAATTATCTCCATTAGAAGTCCCTAACCTGGGATTCGAGCCTAGTGTACCTGAGGTATTACTTAAGTCACTTCCGACTCCACAACCGGATCCTCCTGATATTGTCCAGGAGGAAATTCTAAAGACTTGTTGTTCGAATGAGTCAATTTGTCAAGACACTCATATGAATCCCAAATGGGCACAACATAAAAACCCAGTTGTCTTGCAGGAAACCTTGGATGAGGATGTGCTATGTCTGTTCATTTTTCTGATTTGGTGCAGTTGTCTGATAGTTGTGGCAATTTTACTTGCTTTTGTTGCCCCACAGTTGTTTCGACTATTGATATATGATTTGAAAGGTAATTAGCCATTTTGTGGTATTTGACGTCTGGCTGAAGACTT
Organism: Papaver somniferum; assembly: GCF_003573695.1. Lineage (NCBI taxonomy): Eukaryota > Viridiplantae > Streptophyta > Magnoliopsida > Ranunculales > Papaveraceae > Papaver > Papaver somniferum. Next base: position 135,641,189 of record NC_039359.1, read on the forward strand.
TAAATTTAGCAATTTTTGGGAGGTAACCCAATCTCATGCAACATGGTAATATCTTTACTTATCTCTTTTGCTTCAAATGGTAACAGTTTCTCCTTGTTCATGCTTTTAACTTCATCTTTAGAACATTGAGGACAATGTTAGATTTAAGTTTGGTGGTATGGGAGAAACTTTTTAGTTGCAGTATGAATAAATAAACTCCAGAGCTTAGAAATTTATGCCTATTGAGGATTGCACTAACTAATCTAAGTGGATGGAAGCATTTTGATCGTAGGAGTTGAGGAACCAATCTGATTAGATGGAAACATCTAGAAGAGTCTATTCATAAAAGCACAGAGCTTAGGTGTTAGAAATAACATGATAGTTTCACCATATCTCGTGGAGTCCTTTTCACTTCTATTTTTATTTTATTTTGTTTTTAAACCATGTTTCTCTAAGTGATAGGTGGGGCCCACGATTCAAGTTGTTACCAATGCTAGGGTGAATTAGAGTGATTGAGTTACAAAGAAAAAGAAAAAAAAAGACCAGACCAATTAGACCAAACGGATCAAAAAAAAAAATTCAGTGAATAAAGTCGATCACTGGTTCCCTTGTATATGCCAGTTGTGTTGAACTAGAATTAGGATTATCAATCACTGGTTCCCTTGTATATGCCAGTTGTGTTGATATTAGTCAGACCAGTATCTCAATCTATTAGGATAGGTTCATTTTGGCGGAGGCCTTCAGACAGATATGGGAAACGCCATTCACTTAGTAAACATCAAAACCATCTATGTTTTTCTCTATATCCATCTTCTTGATCTATCCATATGATTAGTTTTGACTCCGGATATTAATGTCCATAGTGCGACTATCTGAGTAGAGCTTTGTCACTTTATATGAATTTTAGTATGCTTGAGTGCAAACTCGTGTACATCAATTGGAATTTCGCATCAGGGTACTTCCTCTTATAGTCAATAAGTATGCCAACCAAGGAGATTCTTTAGTGCCTTCCAAGGTTCTGCGTAGATAGCTAGGGTCTGGAGTAAAGGTTTTGTGGGTATATCTCTTGTAAGCCCTCCCGAGACTATAACTCGGCCACTAGGGCCACCTAGGGGTTTAAAGGCTTGTTGCATACGCTAAATGCAACCGACGATGCCTGCGACAGTGAGTTAGGATTTTATTTTGTAGATTTGATTTGCTCGAGGACTAGCACATAATAAGTTTGGGGTATTTAATAGACGCATTTATGTGTCTATATTAGTCTCAATTCTTTGTAATGTTAGTACTCGATTTTGTGCTTATTTTTGTATTTTATGTCTTTGTAGGTGTTTTTGGAGAAATAAACATTTTTGGAGAAATCAGCTCGAAAAGTTAATAAAGCCGCCCGGGGGACACCTACTATTTGGACTCTCGGTTTGGATAAGGGGTACTTCAATTACTAAGGGGCACCTCACTGCTATTTTCACCCCCATATCTATTATTTGCACCCCAATGGCTAAACGCACCCCAGTCTGGATAGGGGAGGTTATCATCTCCGTTTGAAAAATCAAATTTGGCAGGAAACTTTTCTACTACCTGTGTAATTGTCTGAATGTGATTTGAGCGATATTTACTCGGATTTTCTGGATCAGTTGGATTTGATTGGGTTTGTTATGAGTTAATAGGGTCAGTAAGGATATCCAGTAGTGAAAAGAAGGCAAGTTTCACTGAATTTCCTAAAACAGAAGACGTGAGAGGGACATAGAGAATCACGGGTTACTGGTGGTGCTTTAGGAGGAGATTGTGCAGGAGTTTTTCACAAGAATCAATTGGGAATTACTTGTGGAGACAAAACAGGGATTGTATGCTTCCCAAATTCGTATAGATAGGAGTGAACCACCGATTTTTCACAAAACAGGGGACGTGAAGATATTATCCGGTGTCGGGTTTGAAAGAAGGAAAGATACGTGAGAGGAAAGAAAGAAATATTCTATACATATTTCATTCTATCTTTAGAGTTTGTAAAGAGCTGGAAACCGCATAAGAGAAGAACTAGAAAAGGAAAATTGCCGAGACTTTTGCCGAAAGAAACCAGAGTTTTCACCGAGATTTGATTGGCATGTTGAGTATATATAGGGTGGTTAGAGTCCAAGGCCAAAGGGAGGGAGTTTGGGGAAGTTTCTATGTCGCTGAAGAGCCGAAACTCAAGCTGCAGGAGGAGTTGCAGCAGCAACAGCAGGAAGAAAACGAAGCTGAAGAACATATAGCTGTGCAGGACAGTCGTTCATAGGGTCTTAAATTTCAAATCATGTAACAGTCCATTAGTAACAATTATGTTCAGTTTGCAACAATTCCTTGGAACACTCGATCTGTAACAATTATAACTGTTACGATTAAGCTACTTTCATTCTTTTCTCACATACCTTCAATAAAAACACCTTTTGAGCCATGAGATATTATTTTGAGCGTGTTTTTACCATGAAGAGCTAAACTCCAACACTGGGATGACGGAGGAAGCTTAATATCATACTTGGGTAATTATATTTAATTCTTATATGACTTTTGCACTAATTAAAATTGAATTATGATTTTGATTAATTAGTTGTCATCTCGTTTGATGGGTCATGCTTGCTTAGATGTTTTGATGTCCCATGCTTAGGATTTACAACTAAAGTTTTGAGAATCTACCTTGGAAAAAATAAGAGTCCATGTCTTTATTGGTCTATAATTGTTAAAAGAATTAATATTTGAACCTTATGTTGTGAGTTTGGTGGAATCCTAAGTCCCAGTTTCTCCCGATACTGCTACCATATTTTTATATATATTTATTAGAATTAGTATTTAAGTCTAGAATCGAGTCTACGCAAGTCCGAGTTGAACGAACTTTATTTACCACTTGAAAAACTACATCAGTCGTCTTCTTCTGCGATTCTCAACCTCATCTCTATCTTGAATTCGCATATGATGATGTCTCTCATTTTACCCTCCATGATTTTGTTCATTTCTCATCAATTCCATTCGATGTCTTTCAGCCATCCTCTGTACTCTATCATACTCTTCATTGATATTACCGTTATTCCGGTTTTGTGTTCGTCTTCTTTCTCGATTGTCGTGATTGTTCTGGCGAATTGTTTCCTGAAGCTCTTGTTATTCCATTTCCGCTCTCAATCTTTCACTTTTGCAAATTAAACGTGCTTGTTTAGCATAATGTCTTTCAATTTCTTCTTCAACCGTTTGTTGATTTCTTTGAGCTTCTCTCTCATGTAAAATTCTCCTTCCTTCCTCTCGATTCCCTTCGCCATCTTGATTATTTTGTCCCTGACGTTGTCCATTCTCTTGATTTCTATCATTTTGCCTATCATCAAAAGTTTTATTTTGTGGAACGTAACGATCATTAGTCCTTTCTCTATTTTCGCGATGTTCTTCATTAGGATTTGATATTTCTTCTTAAATACTATTTCCGTCTGAGTTTCGCCTCATCTCTCTTCTAGTCGATCTTGAATATGATTTTGTAATACTTCTCGATCTTCTACTCTATAGTCTCATATTTTCCATCCTCAATTCGTGATTTTTCCTTGTTAGATTTGCACGTTCTTCTGCATCAGCTCTTCTTTCTTCATATATTCTTCGTCTCAACGTTTCTAACGCTCCAATTTCCTCATCTCCATGAATTATTCCTTCATCTGCTTCTTTATTTCTCTCTACCTGTCTATGGTTTCTGGTTTGCTGCTCTTCTTCTACTTCTTCTGCTGAATTTGATTGCCAAGTGTGTATACTCACCCTATCATAATCTGTATTCCTTCCTTGTACTAGTGTTTGTTGAACTGGTGGTTGAATTTGATTTTCTATATTATTAATCATTCTAGTAGATTCTCCCATTTCACTTCTTTCCCTTCCAGCAATTCTCTTACTTCTTCTAACAGTAGTTGGTTGTTCTGATGTATTTCTTCTTCTAGCCATTTCTTCAATATTAATGAATTGCAAGAGATTATGTAAAATCCTTAATCAATCACTCCAAATCTTCACAAATCTCAATATTAATCTTCAATTTTTTCTAGAATAATCTTCAATCCTCCCTGTTTCTAGCGCCATTATGTAGTTGCAGGAAATCCTACACTACACCCCTCACAAGATTTCATTAACATTCAACTCATTTTAGATTAAGAATCTTAATTTTATTGATCAATCTTTGAACAATCTTACAAGAAAAGATAAAGGAATCAAGAATAACCACTGCTCTAGATTTTCTCTCTCCTATTTACTTGTTTCTCACTCAGAAAAGATCTCTCTCCTTTTCCTTTACAACTGAGCGGCTATTTATAGAAAATTACGTAGTGGATGACAGCTAATCTGTCCTTTATTTTCGGATATGACTTGTGATATTCTCGCATCCTTACAAATGTTAATCTCGCAAACTCTCTAATTTTCGCAGGACCATCACATTTTTCTCACGATTTAGCTGACGTCGTTTATTATTTCGTTTCTGAAGTTATTCTGCGACACTGCTGTGTTGTGTTGTTAATAATTTCGCTGAGGCATTATTGCTGCGAGATTCTGATCCTACAAGAAATTTTTTTAACGAGGAAACCGCAAATGCAGAAAAACCCCGGGACCTAGTCCGGATTGAACACCAGACTGTATTAAGCTTCTACAGACACTAGCCTACTACAAAATAATTTCGGCCTGGACTGTAGTTGAACCCTAATCAATATCACACTGATTCAAGGTACAGTTGCGCTCCTTACGTCTCTAATCCCAGCAGGATATTACGCACTTGATTCCCTTAGCTGATCTCACCCACAACCAAGATTTTCTACGACCCAAAGTCGGAGACTTTAATAAACAAATCTTTATCACACAGAAAAGTCTACGATAATAGATAGATCGGTCTCTCACAGATAAACCTACAAGTTTTGTTCCGTTTTTTGATAAAATCAAGGTGAACATGAACCAATTAATAAACCGGACTTATATTCCCGAAGAACAGCCTAGTATTATCTGTAGGATCAGAATCTCGCAACGATAATGTCTCAGCGAAATTATCAACTACACAACACAACAGCGTCGCAGAACAATTTCAGAAATGATACGATAAACGACGTCAGCTAGAATCACGAGAAAGATGTGATAGTTCTGCGAAAATTAGAAAGATTGCGAAATTAATATTGTAAGGTTGCGAGAATGTCGCAAACCATACCCGAAAATAAAGGACAGATTAGCTGTCATCCACTATGTATTTCCCTATAAATAGTCGTTCAAGTTGTAAAGAATAGAGAGAGATTTTTTTGAGTAAGAAACAAGTAAATAGGAGAGAGAAATTCTAGAGCAAAGATCATTCTTGATTCCTTTATCTTTTCTTGTAAAAACATTCAAAGATTGATCAATAAAATTAAGAGTGTAAACCTAAAAATGAGTTGAGTAATAATGAAATCATATGAGGGGTGTAGTGTAGGATTTCCTGCAACTATATAATGGCGCTAGAAACAGGGAGGTTTTGAAGATTATTCTAGAAAAATCTGAAATTAATATTGAGATTTGTAAAGATTTAGAGTGATTGATTAAGAATTTTCCATAATTTCTTGCAATATTGTTAACATTGAAGAAATGGCTAGAAGAAGAAATACATCCGAACAACCGATTACTATTAGAAGAAGTAAGAGAATTGCTGGGAGAGAAAGAAGTGAAATGGGAGAATCTACTAGAATGAGAAGTAATAGAGAAAATCAAATTCAACCACCAATTCAACAAATACTAGTTCAAGGGAAGAATACAGATTATGATAGGGCGAGTATACACACTTAGCAATCAAATTCGGCAGAAGGAGTAGAAGAAGAGCAACAAAACAGAAACCATAGACAGGAAGAGAGAAATCAAGAAGAAGATGAAGGAATAATTCATGGAGATGAGGAAATTGGAGCGTTAGAAACGTTGAGACAAAGAATACATGAAGAAAGAAGAGCTGAGGCAAGAGAACGTGCAAATCTAACAAGGCAAAATCACGAATTAAGGATGGAGAATATAAGACTACAGAATAGAAGATCAAGAAGTATTACAAAATCATATTCAAGATCGACTAGAAGATAAATGAGGCGAAACTCACCCACAATCAATGTTGGAAACAATATTCAAGAAGAAATATCAAATCCTAATGAAGAATATCGCGAAAATAGAGAAATAGCTGATGATCGTTGCGTTCCACAAAATGAAACTTTTGATGATGGGAAAAATGGTGGAAATCAAGAGAACGGACAACGTCAGGGACGAAATGACCAAGATGGCGAAGGAAATCGAGAGGAAGGAAGAAGAATTTTACATGAAAGAGAAACTCAAAGAAATCAACAGACAATTGAAGAAGAAATTAAAAGACATTATGCTGAACAAGCACGTTTAATCTGCGAACGTGAAAGATTGAGAGCGGAAATGGAAGAACAAGAGCTTCAGGAGACAATTCGCCAGAACAATCACGACAATCGAGAAAGAAGGCGTACACAAAACCGAAATAACGGTAATCTCAATGAGGAGTATGATAGAGTACAGAGGACGGCTGAAAGACATCGAATGTAATTGATAAGAAATGAACAAAATCATGGAGGGGAAAATGAAAGGCATCATCATATGCGAATTCAAAATAGATATGAGGAAGATAATCGCAGAAGAAGACGAGATGAGGATAATGAAGAAGAAATGCAAAATTTCGCGAGAGAAGATAGACATGAACGCAGAAGAAGAGACGCGAAATTAAAAAGACCAATGGATCAAGATTCAGGTGTAAATAAACAAATCTTGAAAGAATTAGAAGAAATGAGAGGAATTCTAAATAATAAAGGAGAAGTAGGCAGAAGACAATTGGATGAAGCAATAGAAGAAGCTGCGAAAACTCCATTTACAAGGGAAGTACAATTAGGAGGAATACCACCGAAATTCAATTTGCCCGCATTAACCAGCATTTTTGATGGAACAACTTGTGCAATTCAACACATTAAAGCCTATGTGAGGTGCATGTTACAATGGGAAAATCATGATGCTGTATTGTGCAAATATTTCGCATCCAGCTTAACAGGAGAGGCGTTAAAATGGTTTGAAGGTCTACCAAAGAACACAATAACATCCTTCAATCATTTGCAGACTACATTCTTAGGGGCATATACAAGTAATAATTCTTCGCGACCTGGTATAGAAGATGTGTTTGGATTAAAACAGAAGATTGGCGAAAGTTTGAAACACCTGACTAAAAGATGGAGAACTATGTGTAGCGAAATGGCTGGCCGTGTAGATGAGAGATATCTTATATTATCATTTATCAATGCTATGTTTGCAACAAACCTATTGTATATCCAAATTTTCAGAGTCAATAATACGATCACAATGACTGAATTGCGAGAACTTCAAGAAGAATACATTTCTCTGGAGGAAAGGAAAAATGAAATAGAATCATATCTAGTTGCGAACACCAACTCAAACAGCGAATGCAAGTTTATTACCCAAGCTAATAAATACAGTAGCGAATACTTCGCAAGTACAACAAGAGAAGGTGACGGGTAACAGTCAACAGAAACTAGTGGCTATGGGAGCCGAGATCAAGAGGAGTATGAAAGAGAAAGAAATTTCTACAATCGTGGTGGAATAACAAGATTCAAAGACTCGATCAACCACAAGAAACGTATGGAGGTCAAATACAAAACTATAATAGAGGACAAGGAGGTCACAAGGTAGTATGGGAAGAAATCAAGATGCCACCTCTAAATGCAAGTGTGGATAAAATATGGGAAGCTATAATTTTGATGGAGAATATACCAACACCATGGAACATGGGAACGGAACCACCTCCAAACCACAGAAGCCATGAGTTTTGTTCTTATCATCATTTTCATGGACATACAACAAATGATTGCAGAAATGTAAAAAGAATTATTTTGAGAATGATAGATCAAGGAAAACTAAACCACTTTTTGGTAGGGCATCCACAATCTCAACCACTTGCACCACCACCAGAGCATCACAAAGTGAACACGATGAAAAAGAAGGAAACATTCTTCATAGAAGTTGGTGCAAAAGCAAAAAATCTATTCTGTCACTCTATCGTACATTCATATAAGACAATTGAAGATTTTCATGATAATGTTTTGAGTAGAGTGTTCGCAAGAGATAACGATGGAAGAGAAATTATGAATATTGCGAAAATCTCGCCACTAGAGGAATGGCAGAAACAGATCATTTCTTTTACCGCAGAAGAATTCCCGAAGGTGAAGAGGTGCATGATAATCCATTGGTAGTAAAATTAGAAATTAATCCAAAACCGAAAGAATGAGGATGATGAAGCTGAAGATTCATGGGCAATTAATAGAATTCTAATCGATACTGGAAGCTCTGTGAACATCTTATTTTATCATACTTATAAAACTATGGGAGGAAGAGATGATGATCTTATACCATCAACATATAAGATATATGGTTTTAATGGTACTGCTAACAAGCCTAAAGGGGAGGTTACTATGCGAATTCCATTGAAGGGAATATCTTCCGAAATCTTATTCTGTGTCGTTGATGTAGAATCACCCTACAATGCGTTAATTGGTCGACCTTGGCTACATGGGATTCTAGGTGTAGCTTCAACTTTCCACCAGTGCATCAAATTCCCTCACCCCAGTGGTGTAGGAATCATAAAGGGAGATTGGGTTGAAGGAAAGAGGTGTTACGAAACTGAGATAGAATCTTGCGAAGGAAGAGCAAACAAGAAGGAAAATGGCGACACAAAATCAAAGATACACAGAGAAGTGAGAGGTTGATGGTGGATGCAATCGAAAGAAAAGAAGAGATGTTGCGAAACTAATGCTAGCTCAGAATAAAAATGATGAACATACCACTACCAAGGAAGCAGTAGCAGAAAATAATAAAGAAGCAGAGGATGGGAAAGGTAATAAAAACAAGAATTGTATGAATGATTAAGTTGTTGCGACACTCTCGCAATAAGTAAAATTCTCAAAAATACATTTGATTGAATGACAAAATTGAGATTGCGAAATCCAAATACAATATGGTAATGTGCGAGACTCTCGCAGAGATATTGAATTTTACAGAAAATAATCAGAGAAAAATGACAAAAGAGAAAGAGGCGAACCTTTATGGCGTACACCCTAGTTCGCGAATACAATTTCGCAAGAGGCAAATGTAAGACCTAAAGTACGTCATATAAGGGGGTACCTGTTGCATGGCTCAGTGAAAGGCTACACCGCCACCGGAACCTGAGTCATGGAGATTTGGGGTCAATAAAGCCCATCCGGGAGAGGAACCTTGTATTCTCAGCTTAAGCATATGACTTAGGTTGGGCGACTGAGGTAATAAGGACTCTCCCAAGGAGTGCAGATCTGATCAAGGCGTCGAGGTACACGGTTGAGTCAAGAGTGTCAGGGACGTTTGAAGCGTACCTTGCCATTCTTGACAAGTCTTGGCTTATACTGCACTCGGCCTGAAGAAAACCCCACTTAGGGTGCAGTCTCGTAACCATAATCCCTATATGTAAAAGGGATAAGAGGATGCGAAAACAACTGGTTGTTGTTAAGACTGGATGGGAGGAGTTAACCTTGTATGGTAGTAGTACGCCTCCTTGAAGGGGAAACCAGGGGGGAGATAAGGGAGGCACCCTCCATTAGGGAGCTGATAAGTGTCTTAAGACGCAAATGTCATGAGGCTTTTTATTCGCAAGGGTATTAAGGCTTGTCATATTTGTGCAACAATCCTGAAGAGGCAATAATACAAAAGAAAAAGATAAGACGAGATCAATGGGTTTTCGCATGAAAGTGCGAAGACATCCTGCGATTTCGTCGCAAGACGGCAATGTCATGGGACTTTATTTTCGCAAGAATATTTAGACCTGTCATATTGTCGCAACATTCCTGAAGAGGCCATAATACAAAAGAAAAATTTAAGGCAAGATCAATGGGTTTTTGCATGAAAGTGCAAGGACGTCCTGCGATTTTGTCGCAATGACAAGAGGTGGTATAATAAGACCTTTTATTAGGAAGGCAGAATAAGACCACACAGGAATGAGATTTTGAAAAGAATCAAAATTCACTTTGCATTAGATATTATACATAATTAACTGCGAAATTGAGGCATAAATTAAGAAAAATTAATAAAATATCTCATCTGGATACAAATAACAGAGGAAAGTATGGGAATGTATGAAATTAGAAAATGTTATTTGTCTCCATATGATAGATTTACTCAAAGATTCAAAAATTAATGATTATATTGATTAACTGTATTGCAAGGAAGAATTGTTTTAATGAATGCAGGTCAAAATGAAAGAAACACAAATATACAGAAAGAAGGAATAAATGTACAAGTATTACAAATGATCAAAGAAAGAAATAAAGACTACTTCTTAGTTGATCCTTCATTATCTTCATCAGACTTGTTCCCTTCTTCGTCTGCGTCAGAATCTTCATCACCATCAGAACCTTCATCACCATCAGATTCTTCATCATCAGCTTCGCTATCAGAGATAATCAAACTGGGAGTATTTTGTGGGATTTCTTCCAAGAGACAAGGATAATCAGAATGTGGGATATTATGATCGTCACAAACCATTTGGATAGTTTAATTGCGAAAATGCATAGCATCATTCTTAAAATTCGAAACAGTGATCTTGATTTGATTCTTTAATTTTGAATACTTGTCGTTGCGAGAAGAAAGATTCTTTGCGAGTTCCTCCTTTTCAGCTTCGAGTTCCTCAATATTTTCACGATATCTACTTTCAGAATCTGCGAGCAAAAGACAATCAATTATTAACTTGATGAAAATTCATAAGAAGCAAAAGATTAGTAAAGAATAGCAGTTAGTAACCTTCTCTGTCAGAAATCATATCTCTAATCAAGGCTGTATGCTCAACTTGGAGACTAACATTTACACCTAAATTTTTTCTGGCATCATCTAAGATTTTCGCAACCCAAACAAATTCATCCTCATTACTTATAAGAAGACGATAATGAATTTGATTTTCCCTTTCGCAGAGTTCGATGTTCTTGCGGTTAGCTTCATCTCGTTCAAGTTGAACTTCAAGAAGAGTCTCTTGGAATTTCGCCAAATCCTTAGCACCTTGATCAGAGATGCGATCCTTATCATCTATGAGACCTCTAATTTTGGTTCTTAACTCATTGGTTTTATCTTAAGAATCAAGAAGGAGACGCTTAAATTGGTTGGCTAAGCCTAAACTAGATCTATGGTCAATTTCTAAGAGGCGAAATTTAGATCTAAGATCATTTAGAGAAAGAGATGAAATTCTATCATTTGAGAAGTTATTTAAGGAATTGTTAAGACGCTCAAGAAGGGTATCATTATCCAAGGCATTAGGAAATAAACAAAGAAGGGTAGTTTCATCAGAAAGACCATAAATGTATGTAAAAAGGGTCATTTAAATAAGAAAAAACAACAGGATGAATGAATGAAGGGAAAAGAGAAAAGTAACATACCGTAAAGCTGATTATTAGCTTGCTGAAGACTAGAGATTTTGTTCTTATACGAAGAAGAATCAATTTCTAGTTGTCTATTTTTCTCGCGAAGACCTTTAACTTCAGCTTCTAATTCTTCATTCTTTGAGCGAAATTGAAGATTCTTCTTTTCAAGATTTTCGCGTCTCCTCTCTAGATCCGAGGTAACAGCGAAAGAAGCTTTTCCATCCTGCGAGAAAATATAAAAAATATTAATATAGAAAGAAATTTTGAGTTATGACAATGAAGAAATAAAAGGATAAAAATATACCAGACTATTGAGGGAATGCAAGAAGTCGGGAGTCACTGATCTAGAAACTCAACGAAGAGAACTATCACCATCCAGCAAAGGGACATCGCAAAGTTTAGCGAGAGCCTTGAAGGTGTTGGAGAATTGGCTATCTCTCATTCCTTGCAGAGAATCAGAAAAGAGGTCAGGGAGCTTAGCCATAAAAGATTCAGGTGGAAAATCTTCACTTGCGACAAGATCATCATTGTCCTCATCATCCTTGTCACTTTCAGAATTTTCTTGAGGAGGAATATTTGAAGGATAAGAAGAACGGACTTTCATTTTCTTTGAAGGAGGACTAGTTGATTTTTCTCTGCGAACAACACCTTTACCTTTATCACCAGTCTTCGCAACATCAGCAGGCTCTTCTATTTCAGCAATAATCTTCACACACAGATAGAAATAAGAAATGGAAGCAACAGTATACAGTTTAAAATCATAAGAAAAAATTTCTTACCTCATCTGTGTATGAACGAAGAGCTAACAGAGTACTAGCTTTCCCAGTCCTGTTATAACTATCTTTCAGGTTTTGGATCTGCAGAATGTCGCAAGAGTTAGCAAACAAAATAATAAAGACAAATAAAGAAATGTAAAGTGAACTAAATGGGAAGAAACATACCTCTTTCTCCTTCTCGGACCAAGAGAAAACCCAAGGTTGATAAGCAGCGAGATTCGCAAGAAGAACATTTGACCCAGCAATGTAAGGTCCTTTTAGCATTAAAGGAAAAACACACCATTTATCATCTTTGGATTGGAGAGGAGTTGTGTTTTTATTAGAGTGCCAGTCAATATCTTGCATGAGAATTTTAGCTTCATCAATGTTATCTTTCCTTTTTAAGCGAATACCCCAACGAGTATTCTCTTTCTTCATGGAGATAAGTTCATAGTTCTCAAAGAAACTCGCTACTGTGTATTTCTCAGCAATTATCTCTAGGTCTGCAAATTTAGGATCCCTAAGTTCTTTGGATTACATAGATCCTTTACCAGCACCACGGTTAGCGAACTCTAGCATCAAACGGATGCAATCCCCACTCAGTTGGAAGATAGCTCGCGAAAATCCTGGTGAGCGAGAATTTCATAGAATAAAGGAAGATCTGGGTCATAAAGAGGAATAGGGAGACCTGCGAAAATCTGGCCTAGCGAAATTATGATTGATTGATCATCACAGTACTGATCAGAGAAAAGTTTGACAGAAAGAATTGATTTGGCATTTTCACCAGGAATGGTAGAGAGTGTGAAACCTTTATCAGCAAGATATTTTTGGACATTTTTTAAATTCTTCTCATGTCTATGACCACTTGGAGCCATATTTGAATATAGAGTATGGGAATGAATAAAAAGTAAGAAGATTGAAGGGGGAAAAATTACAGTAGCGGAACTTGCAGAAGAATAACAGAGTTGCAGAGATGAGAGAATAAAAAGAGAAGAGAAAGTAAAAAGAAAGTGGAAAGAAGAGTATATAAAGGAGATTTTTTTTACTCGAAGAAATAAACATCATTAAGACGAAAAGATGTGAGCGGTTGAAAAGTAGCGGTTACAGAAAACGTGTCAAGAAACAGATGGAAGAAAGAATACGTGTGATAAATGCAGAATATGAAGAGACGAACAGCTACAGCATTTCTCACATCATTCTCTACTTTGCAGAGAAGATATGAGAAGAGGCAAGATGTAGGATCAGAATCTCGCAATGATAATGTCTCAGCGAAATTATCAACTACACAACATAACAGCGTCGCTGAACAATTTCAGAAATGATACGATAAACGACGTCAGCTAGAATCACGAGAAAGATGTGATAGTTCTGCAAAAATTAGAAAGCTTGCGAAATTAATATTTGTAAGGTTGCGAGAATGTCGCAAACCATACCCGAAAATAAAGGACAAATTAGCTGTCATCCACGATGTATTTCCCTATAAATAGTCGTTCAAGTTGTAAAGAATAGAGAGAGATCTTTTTGAGTAAGAAACAAGTAAATAGGAGAGAGAAAGTCTAGAGCAAAGATCATTCTTGATTCCTTTATCTTTTCTTGTAAGAACATTCAAAGATTGATCAATAAAATTAAGAGTGTAAACCTAAAAATGAGTTGAGTAATAATGAAATCATATGAAGGGTGTAGTGTAGGATTTCCTGCAACTACATTATCAATCACCTCACAATAATCTAAATCGTATGGTAGCGAAACTAGATATTGCAGAATCACAAACGATGAGACGAAGATGTTTATGATTTCTTTTTATCTTACCCTATCAGAGATATAATCTCAAGCCAATCTTACAATTGAACTCGTACGATAGAAAATCGCAAGATCAGATCGCTCAACTACAAGAGAAGTAGTTTCGTTTGGCTTCACAATCCCAATAAGTCTTTAAGTCGTTAACCGACAGGGTCTCGAGAAGAAACCTACAGTTAAAGGAGAATCGCCTCTAGCAAAACCAACTAGTATCACACAGGAGGTGTGGGGATTAGTTTTTCCAGTTGCTAGACGTCTCCTTTATATAGTTTTCAAATCAGGGTTTGCAATCCAAGTTACTTTGGTAACAAAGCATTCAATATTCACCGTCAGATGAAAAACATGATATTATCCAAGCTAATATCTTTCAACCGTTAGATCGAAACTTAGATTATCACACACACAAATGAAATGTATTCATTTAGGTTTGAGTAACCGTACCTAAACATGTACACTTAGTTGGTTCACAAATAGTTAACCAATGGTTAGCCATATGAACACTTTCATATTAACCGTATTCATCTTTCTCATAACTAGTTCAAATGACTCATAAGAATTCAAGAGTTGTTCAATTGCTTAGATCTTTATACATAGACACAATTGAAACAAAATCGGTTTGATTCACTTGAATCAATTCATCAACAACATAGACACGGTTTGCAAAGATTGCATTCCTTATTGATTTATTGTTTAAGTTCATGAAACTACCGATTTGAGAAATATAACCAGCTTGGGTACGCGTACGGGTATGCGTACCTTAGCTTCCGGATTTGAGTTGGTTTTTGGTTTACAAACTCAGCAGAACTTTTCGGGTAGAAAAGTTTCGCCAGTACGCGTAGGGGTACGCGTACTTAAGGTGACTGGTTTATGAGTTCGTAAACTCCAAACTCAGCATAATTTTCCGGGAGGAAAAGTTCTACCAGTACGCTTACGGGTACGCGTACCTAACCTATCTCCTTCACCAATACCGCATGCACACATATGCACACACTTGGTTTCCGGCACATGGATTTATACACTAATGTGCGAAAACACTATATATGCTTATATGCATAGTTGGTTAGGTATCTCAACTCTACATTTCAATCATTGAAACATTCTTCTATAATGTTATAATAGTCGTTAGACATAAAGAATCGACTATCGTCATCAAAACTATTTTCAATATTGAAACGTCATCATGACTTTCGTCACGGGTAAAGATGAAAATGGTTAAAGCAAAATCTTACCAACACATATTTCAAGAAAAAGATAGGCGAGTAAACTCGGCTCGAAATAGGAAATGTGTATGTATGAAAACTATCATACTTATACGAATTTTGTCTCAAGAGTAGGAGATAGAGTAGATAGACTTTTGAATGAGAAATGAGTTCAAGTCTCCGCATACCTTTTGGTCGGATGAAGTTCCACTGGTTCCTTGAGTAGTTCTTCGTCTTCGTAAGATAATCTCCATGGAGTCTGGAGCTCAACTATTCCTAACTATCCTTGACCGAGACTTAGTCATAAGTAAACTAGAAATCAAGACATATAGTTTTGATCACTAACATTGACAAACATGCTTGATATAGCAACGCATGCGAGTTCGACCGAGCAATTCCCTAACACCTTGTAGGGTGAATGGAACTGTAATGGATAATTGCAAGGTGCTAGAGTTGTACTGTTGTAGTTGAAAGATAGTTACAAAAGGATATGGAAGATAGTTGTAACTTGTAGAACTGTGTATATAAAGTGTTTCATCATGATTGTGCTTTAGTTTGTGGCATGAGATAATGGCTCAGGCCTTGTGTTTTAGTCTGGCTAGTTGATAGTCCAGTCTGACTCGCCTGAGTCAGTTTATATGCCCGAATCAGTCTTCTGACTGAGTTGACCCTATAACCAGTCTTGACCCGATTTGACTCAGTGACTTAACTCGTTGACCTAATCGGATTAGTAAACCTTAACTATGCTAAAGACTAAGAATGAAATGGTGTAGAATCATAAATGGACCTAGAACCATTAGATAGTTCCCTTAGTTTATAACTAGAGAATTGTAAGAAATTATGTTATGATCCTTGTATGATCTTATTGGATAATTCTTAGAGTGCTTGTGTGATTAACAGTTAGTCTTTATTAATAACGAACGATCTCAAAGGATGAACCAGTGGAATGTGGACAGGATAGACGTGGCTTGTCATCAAAACAGGTGGGAACTTATATACCTTTCTTGTGATCATTAAGTTTACCTTCTATCTGCGAGCATGATGTGTCTTTGCTACTTATAATCATATTTGTGTGTAATTGAGTGAGTATGTTGTGTAATATGTGTTGTCTATATTTCCCCCGTGAGGGATGGCTGTGTTTCACCACAGTTTATTGCTAAGTCATTATTAGTGGAATTGACAATATTATCTATTAGCGGAATTGGCAATATTACCTATCAAATATTAGTGGTATTTACAATATTACCTATTAGTGGTATTGGAAGTATTATATATACAATATTGATATATGGGGGAAATTTAGACGTATGCATATTATGCTTGATTGTTAATTTCCAATATCGCTTTATTAGTCTGGAACCATGATTCGTATGTAGTGTGAGGTGTGTGGTATAGTTCCCCTGCGAGAAGTGTCCGTGTCTTCCCACAGCTTCTCGCTAAGTCCTATTAGAGGAATTTGCCATATTACCTATTAGCGGGTTTTGCAATATTACCTATAGATTATTAGTGGTATTTACAACATTATTTATTAGTGGTATTGACAATATTATATATACATATTGATATCTGGGGGAACTACTCGTATGCACGTTATGCCGGTTGTTGTGTTATGTGCAGATTGTTGGGTGTAAAAGGTGTTTATCATTTTCTTCTACTTTGTACTTCAATTCTTTATCCTTTAGTAGCATGGTTGTGATTTCTTGAAAGTTATATGTTTCCATTGGGCACCCCTTTGGGATGATGTGCTACTCGTTCCCACTTCAGTTTCAGTTACACGAAGAAATGGTGCATATGAAGATATCCGTGTTTGTAGCTTAAAGTTTTAGCGAACTGAAGATGTTTGTTGATCTCTATGTATGTATTCTTTCTTTCTTTGTAAAACGACACATTATTATATTCTTATCACTCGAGAGATTTTTCATTTATATAATATCAGAGAGTTTGGGTGTTGTTATTAGCACTTTATGTAACTATCATTCTTAAAATCGGTAATCTAGATTTGATGCTTTGATTATGATGTAATCATATTAGCTAAGAAGGTGATTAGGTTGGGGCGTCACATGAGTAATGCCGATTTTGGAATTACTAGCCTAGATTCATTTCCAAATGGGTGGTGCTATTCAGCTCCCTATTCTTCACCTCCCTACTCTACTCCCTCCAATCTAAACCCCACATCTGGGAAATGGTGAACCCCACATGTACCTCAATGTGATTCAAATCCTAAATATGTGGTGTATATTGGAGGGAGCAGATTAGAGAGGAACTCTCTTCTCGATCATCCGTGGTTTCCTGTGAAGAATAGGGAGGTGAATAGCATTTCCGTTTCCAAATCCCCCAACAAAGAAGAGATTTTTTTTTTTTTTTTTTGAAGGATAACAACAAAGAAGAGATGGTGACGGTTGACCTGTACAAAAGTTATGCCCGATCGTATCTATATTCCAAAGTACGAAAATATCCTTCCTTAATATAAGGAATTTATGTAGCTGCTTAATAGATCTTTTTTTGGATCAGAGATCTTATTTAATGTTTGCATACAGATTTGATTGCCACTTATAGAGGTGATCAACAACTGTCTATGTCTATTTCCCTTTAGAATCTGCTTGATTTTGATAATAAAAGCCATTGATTTCAATAATTTTTTGATAATTTTGGGGTTACCTAGTGTAAGCATTAGATGCATTTTGCTTCCAATATTTGGCGATTCCAACGATTTGTTGGGCCTGGTCACTCCTTATGGTCCAGCAAGGAGCAAAACCTTTATCAAGGTGTGGCACAATCAAAGACATTGGGAACCAAGTATTAGATTTTGGTTGTGAACTTGCGATGATCAGTATTTTGTGCTCTGTTCCCAACGCCTCCATTGTGTAATATTGCTTCACAACACCCTCCTTTAATTTATACGTACTGTAAGATGCTCGGAATGGGTTGTATAATCTTGTAGCACACTGCCTCCCCTTAGTTCTGTCACTCCAAGGAGTAATAAGAACTAAGAAGCTGTATGGGTGGTCACATTTAAATGAACCTAATCGATAGAAACGACACTTCAGAATGACTCAGTTGTGCACCTGTGGGTCCCATTCACGGGGAGGCTGGCTGAATCTGTCTGACAGCTCGGAATAAAATATCGAAACTGCTACACTTCCCCAACTCTTTACCCCCACTCCCTTCCCCCATTGGATGGTACTCTTTTTAACCCTTGATCCCTTGGATTGAGATTATCAGGGGGTCCCATCATTATTGAATCCAAGGGTTAAGACTAGTGCCACCTAATGGGGGAAGGAAGTGGGGGTAAAGAGTGGGGATGTATATCATTTTCGATAAAAAATGATGTTCATCAGCTATGTTTTTTATTTTGTTTTTGCAATGGAGGAAGAAGAAAAGTAAAAAGGGAAACATAAAATAACGGAAAATGGGTCATTTGTCCAAATATTTTTAAAACATGGTTCAAATGGACGAGTAAAAATTAGTATGGGTAAGATGAACACCAAAAAAATAGCAAGGATGAAACTGGATTCATCCTGACTTAAACTTAAAAAATAACAAGGATGAAACTGGATGCATCATCTTCAATCGATGAACGTCGTGAAGTTTAAAGCTCAACTACACATTTTATCTTAACCTGAGACATAGATATAAGTAGACTAGAAATCAAGACTTATAGTTTGACAACTAAACTTGACAAACAAGCTTGAGATATCAACACTTGCGAATTCGACCGAACAGTGCTCTAACAAATTGTGTTCACATATGTCTTTTAGATTGTAATTTCCAATTTTCCAAGTACAATTCAGTTTTATTTGTTGTATTCCACCGTGAATCCCTTTCTAGATCAAACCAGCTCCTACCCTTATTTTAGTTTTTATATGTAATATGTCATTTTTTGGAACTATCTAGCTTTTGAAATGGTTGCACACATTGAGTCTGAATTTCCTTAAGTCTCCATCCTATAATGGCTATCATAGTCAAATTAAAGATCTCTACATTTTAAGTTCCTAACCTTCGCATTTTTAGTAATTTACACACAACTTACCGGCTTTTAAGTAAACTATTTTTTTTTTGCTTTTATATTTCTATCATCTTCGTCTTTCCCCCCATTTGAAGATTTGTTAGAGTTTTGGAAACCAAAAATGGAATTCAAAACCAATGCATTTGATAAACTGCTAAATAAAAGGAAGATGTCACTTTTTTTATCATAAAAGTCCCTTTGCATTCCACTTGCCCGATGCACCATAGTGATGAAATATCAAATCTGTCAAAACTTTTAGTGTTAAAAAGAAAAAACTTTACTGCAATGGTAATCTCATGTAACATCCTTCCACGTACCATTGCTTAGATTATAAAATTAGATGAAAAACGCCTTTTTTCAATAAAAAATAAAATAAAGGGTTATTTTTCTTCATATTCACTTGATCTTGTTTTCGGTCTATATTTATATAAGGGGTGAATGCATGTTGTTATTTTTCCCACTGGCAAAGTCACAAAAAAAAACCAGCGGCGGAATTGAGGGAGGGCTAGCCTTGGCCCTAGCCCCACCCCCTAAACCAATTTTTTTTTTCTAAAATCACAAATTAGACCAATTTCTAATGCTAATGGTGTTTAGTCTATTAAATTTTGGTGTTTAGTCCGCTCATTTCTTTAATTTCCAGAGTTTAGTCCACTAGAATTAATTTTAAGCTCCCTTAATACTCAAACATGTTCTCGTCATTGACAAAAGTATAAACTTGCCGTTACAATTTTTTAGTGCTTTGGGAAATTTCGGACAAAGTTAGAATTATTTCAGTGATTTCATATCTGTAATTCAAATCCACCAGTGATAAAAATAAAATCAAAACATAACACTTTTTTCAAGCTAGCTAGTTATAGTTATCACCCGCTATTCATTCTTTTAATTCAGAGACAAGCATAAACATCCAGGATATCATGGGATTTCTTGTCAAATTCACATATTCAACTATGCCATGAAAACTTCATTGGAAACCCCTGTTAAGTTTTATTGGTTTTATGGTCCAGTAATTCAATTTTCTCCTACATCTCAATTCTTCAATTAATTTTCTACTTTTATAATGTGAAAACGTACACTATGAATCATCTATATAAGTCGAGAACTAGACGACTAGAATTTAATGTACTAATTTATACACAAACAACATGAAGAAAATTCCTCCCTTGATCCACTCGGTATCAGTGTGGTATAGCATGACAGTTGTGTGAGACATGAAAACAACACCATTACCTAATTAATAGCTTATGTTTTCAGGTGGTGGTGAAGGCAAAGAAGGCTTATGGAAAGGCTAATCTAGACCGATCTTTCTACTACAACAAATTACCATATTCCGCAGAAAGTTACCAAATTCATATGAAATAAAACAATAATCACCTGATCCACGTCCACCTGATTGGGAACTCTCGTACTCCGGTGATTATTGTTTTGTTTATCTTTGGCTGCTCCGTGGGCTACATACTAATCACTAAGCAGTATCTAACACATTTTTTGCATACGGGTATTGACGAGGGAATAAGTTGTAGGAGTCATGGGGATAGTATCCTAAGATAACAAGAAACCGTCGATCGAAAATGTCCTTTTTGCCTTGAAGCATAGCATAGGATTGAGAGAGAATGTCGAATACAGCCAGGCCCGTCAATGTCCATCCGTTATGGTGGAGAGTAATGTCGATTTTTGAATTACTAGCCTAGATTCATTTCCAAATCCCCCAACAAAGAAGAGTATTTTTTTTCTTTTGAAGCATAACAACAAAGAAGAGATGGTGACGGTTGACCTGTACCTGTACAAAAGTGTTGCCCGATTGTAATATGGTACTGTAGTCTGTAATAAAACATTCTAATATGGTATTGTAGTCTGTAATATGCTTGTTACCATTTTAGTTTGATTGTGTAGCTTAAGCAGCGATAGCTCCACCTAACAAAACATTCAGTATACCTATCATTGAGGGGGAAAAGGAAAAAAAAAAAAAAGGAAAATGCAATGAAAAGCAAGAAAAGTTTTGGTGGATGCCAAGACACGTAGTTGATGTATCTTCTTTTTATTTCAAGCTTGTTATAGGGGCGGCATGATTTATTAGAGAGGCGACATTTTGATAGTAATGTCCCTTTAGTTGGTTAGGGGATGTCCTAAAAGGAATGTAAATTGACTAGATTACCTTTTTCACCTTAAATCAACCAAAATAAAATCAATTTTTTTTAAACCTAATGAATCAGAAAAAATAAAATCAGTTTTTTTCATCATCTTCTCTTCTTCTCCATCAACCGTAACCTCCATTAAAACTGAAAATTTCATCGTTTTCGATTAATCGACGATTCGAAAAATGTTTAGAAAAACTCAGTTAGGGCTTAGTTTATCGTGTTTGATTTAAGTTAATTTTGTATCAAAAATTAGAGTTTTGTATGAAAATTGAAATTGAAATTTCTGGTTGCATGTGAGTTACGGCTGGTGATAACTCAAATACGAACCGTAACTGTAGATTGGGTTGATGTTATGGTTGGTTTTAACTCAAATACCAACCGTAAGTTCTTAGTTTTGAGAAATATGTTCAGTTACGGTTTGTATTTGCATCATATTTATCAACCGAAATTGAGTTACGGTTTGTTACTCAAACAACCATACCAACCGTAAATAATCCAGTGTCTTAAGAATCTATCAAATAATGATTTACGGTTCAAAAGTTAAGTTGACACACCAACTGTAGGGTAGTTACGGTTGGTCTCGATTCATTAGTTACCAACCGTAATTTAGTTACGGTTGTTGTCCAAATTTAATTACCAACCGTAACTGGTTTTACAATTGGATCTTCCCCAAATTTAACCAGTTACGGTTGGTATTCGATAACTTACGAACCGTAACTAAGAGTTACGGTTGGTCACGAGCAAAATTGCAACCGTAAGTTCTTCTGAAAATTTAAAAGTTTTGATTTTGTTACGTACTTTAGATAATTTTGAGCGAGAAAAGCTAATGGGAACTAATTTAGAAGTATACCGGGTCACTGGAATCACTCATTTTGGTTGAGTGAATCAAAATCTAGGGTTTCACAAATATCACAAAAGTTTTTCTTTTTCTTCTCCTCTAATCTTTTTTCTTTTTAACTCTAAAAATCTGATTTTGTTTTGATTTTGAGTTAATATAAGTGAAATTAATCATTAACACTAAATTTGATTATCATCACTAAACTAGGTTATCAATAATGAGGGTTAATTTGTCATTTCCAATTTTTTGATAAGGGACACCTCGAATGATCAAGTAATGACCCTTTTTGTCCTATTAGAATGACGCCCCTCTAATAAAACATGCCTCCCCTCTAATAAGATTGTAATATGGTACTGTAGTCTGTAATAAAACATTCTAATATGGTACTGTAGTCTGTAATATGCTTGTTACCATTTTAGTTTGATTGTGTAGCTTAAGCAGCGATATCTCCAGCTAACAAAACATTTTTAAAATGCTTCAAAAGAAAAAATACTTTTTAACAAGTTTTTTATATTTTGTAGGAAATGAAAACGTGGGTGGAATTTTCAATAGTTTTAAGGCTTGTTTCCGTAGTAAAAATTGGATAGCTGGTGGTTTTGTAAAATGAATAAAATTCAGAGGGAATGAACGTCACCATAATATGTCTTCTCGGTCTTTTGTCTGACCAACTCCCATTTGGTCGATAATATTTAATCTAACTTGGGTTCATTTGTTATGGAGTGAATGTAGCAGCTATTTTTTGCAAAAAACAAACATACAAGAATACAAGTTTGCGGTCATACAATTCTTTATATTTTAGTGGTGCCTGGCCAAATTTCAAAAGAAGTAAAAAAGAAATCAGCGATTTCAAGTTTCACCTCAAAAATATAAATTCATGACTAACAAAGAAAATTAAACCAAAAATGGTGGCATACTTTTCAAGATGTTCACAGCTAATGCAAACAACCTTGATGTTCTTCTAAAATTCCGAAAACCGGGGGAGTTTATCCGAATATTGTTAACTCTCTTACTGAATTTACGTATTAAACTACTCCACGGAGATTCTCTCATATTTTTTATTCAGTTTACGACGAGTAATTCAACTATTCTCCCACATCTCATCTCTTCAAATTATATTATACAATTACAATTCGAAAACATGAATAATAAATCAAAAATAGTTTTCGAAAACTATGTATGCTAGCCCGAAATTAATGGACCAATATATACACAACCAACATGAAAAGAATTCCTCCCTTGATTTATTCAGTATCGATGTGGTATATCATGACAATAATATGGGCTAGCACAAAAATTAATCGACCAAAATATACACAACCAACATGAAAAGAATTCCTCCCTTGGTTCATTCAGTATCGGTGTGGTATATCATGACAATAATATGGGCTAGTCCAAAACTTAATGGACCAATATATACACAACCAACATGAAAAGAATTCCTCCCTTGATTCATTCAACATCGATGTGGTATATCATGACAATAATAGCGCAGGCCCGAAAATTAATGGACCAATATATACACAACCAACATGAAAAGAATTCCTCCCTTGATTCATTCAGTGTCGATTTGGTATATCGTGACAATAATATGGGACATGACAACAACCCGATTAAAGAAAAACTTGCTAATTATTAGCTTAGTTTTCAGGTCCATTATAGGATGCAAGTTTTAAGGTTGACGTCCTAAATATCTGTGTTTTGTGCTCTCAAGGTAGAGAAACTCTTGAACATCTGTTATTTACATTCCCACTGTAAAAGAATGGATCCCACTTGGCATCATTACCCATTAGGGTGGAACAAATTTAGAAACTTGGAATGCCCTTCAGTATTGATATCATTTGGCACATCTGGAAAACCAGGTGTACTAAGATGCTTAAGGAAATTAATCTGCACCCGGAGTCGGTCTCTACTAGGGCCATCAAATTCTAGAAGGATAATTGGAAGGCTAACCATCACTCTTTGAATGTTAGTGATAGTAATCCTAGAACCAATCTATTCCCAATCATTGGATTCCGCCAAGAAGAGGACTGAAAAAGATTAATATAGTTTTCCTATTGGAGGCGCTGATACTAGTATTGTCACTATATGTCATATTATTAGAGATTACCTTGGTCTTTGGAGGGAGGTGAGAATCAGGGGAGGAACATCTCAAACACTTGATGAGGGATCGTGCTGGCCGCAGATATGGCAATATGATGGGGTGCGGAAATGATGGTTCAGGAAGTAGAATTGGATGCTAGATACCAGAAACTGATCAATCTTCTAACTGGGAATGAAACTAATCTTAATTGGCAGGTAAGGGATGCTTGGAAGATAACAAAACTTCCTTTTTACAACCTTATGGATTAACAAAAAAATTACTTTTAATGTAATAACAAGGATGGCCAACTAGGTACCTCTTAATTTGGCTACGAAAAATAATGTTAAAGTAATATGCTATTTGGTTGTTCCTTATCCTAGCTTTATTTTTGATGCTTTGACAAGGGATAAAATGGTTACTGAGAATAATCAAAATGGTAACCATCTCTATCCAAACTATGTAACTCTTTAATTTACTTAAGGTTTGTCTATAAAAAAAGACATACTTTTGGTGCTTGGTGAAATCTCGAAAGAAGTTAAATTGATTCAGTTTATTTTATATTTGTAATCCAATTATTTTTTATATTTTTTTTATGATAAATGCCGATTTTATTAAGAAGGATCAGAAGTTACATTGTCTACAGAAAATATGAAGTTTCTATGTCTAAACTTAAAAAAAAAAACATTATTGAAAAAGAATAAGTTTTTGCATTTCAAGATAGTATTCTGCACTCTACAATGAAACTGAGAAGATTGATCTCCATGCACAGCCTAGACAAGATTTTACAGTCATTGACAAAACAACAAGAGTTGATCTTCAAATATTTAATCCACTTGAGCGCTTCAAGAAATTCTTTGGCTTCTGCAGTCTAAGGGGATTGTTGCCCATAAAATAACAAGAAAAAGGAAGCATCAAATTTCACAGTCCAATCAAAATCCAAGCTACTTTCCTCCTCTAAAGTATTCTGAATGAGACTAACATTCTGAGTTTGGTCTATAGGTAGAAATGCTCACAAATTCCTGATGAATCCTATTTATTAAATTAGTAGGATCAGGTTTAACAGTTTTGATACAACATCATTTATGTTCTTCTAAATTGACCACAAAATAAAAGTAATCTTAGGAACATCATTTTTAAAACTCCTATCATTCAAGACATTTTAAAACCATTTTTTAACATCAATATTTTTACAACTACTAATCAAATTCATACAAGAGAAAGTAAACCAAATGCATTTTGCAAATTTACATGTTAAAAACAGATGCATTTCATCTTCCAGTTGACTATCATTACAGAGGCTAGAGCAAGGATAAGCATTATCATTATACTGAGACATTATTTTTCTTAAAGGAATAACATTTGAAACAAATTTTCAACAAAAAAGACTAATCCTATGAATGCAATCCATTTTCTAAAGAGATCTCAAAACCTCATGTCTGCATAATTATTATCATTGTTAGAAAGGAAATTATAAGCAGATTTAGTAGTACATTCTCCAGAAATCATAGATTTCCACCTAATCCTATCATTATTATATAGATTAAAAGTGATAACCTTAATCCTATTATGTATATCAAGATAAATATACTTATCTAACATAGCATAGAATGAATCAGAGGATCAGTTTTGAGGAAATACTTGTGCTTTATAATAATAGCTCAAAGTTGATCATGATTATGTAAAAGTCTCCATGCAAGCTTAGTTAACATGGATAGGTTCTATTTTTATTTATTTTTGATACTAAAATGGATTTATTAATGAATGGAATGGAATACATAGTCTTTTTCTATCCAGTTGGAGATATCCAGTGGAAAGTTTGAAACATAAAAGTAATAAAAGGCTTCAAGCCTAGCTTTTCTAGCTAGTTCATGAGCTACACTATTACTTGACCTATTAACTACTTTGCAAAACCAAAATTTATTCCTTAAAAACTTGTTTCTGACTGCAGCTATTAGATGTTGATTGAACCAGTGAACTTTAGATTCTTCACAGTTAACAGATTCCACGACATTAGCACAGTCCAACTCAAAAATGACTTTATTAAAACCAGCTTCCTCCATCCGTTCTGCTGCATGGATAAGAGCTTTGCATTCAAAATGTTCAGCTCCTACTTCTTCATCCACCTCCTCCTCCATATTAGCTCCTTTGACTCCTATTTCCTGACCTGCATGATTACGCAATATTAGACCAATACTGCCTTTCCTTGTTTCTGAAATATAAGAAGCATCAATGTTCAGTTTTAGATATCCATCTTCTGGTGGCATCCAATCCTTTATACATGTATTCTGGGTATTGGAGGTAGCTACAACATTAAAATTAGCAGTACACTGTGAAGTAAGAAGTTGAATTCTAGAGATGGTACTACTTCTATTAGGATGAGTATCTTGAAAAATCAAATTACATCTATCCTTCCATATATACCAAACAATGCACATAAGCTTAATAATGTATTTCTCATGCTCAATTTGAGATTGCCCAGTAGTAGTAAACCAAGAAACAATCCAGTCCTGTAAAGAGTTAAGACTCTGAGTAATAGTAAGTATATCCACCTGCAAGGAGTTCCATATTCCCATAGCATAATCACACTCAATCAGCAAATGCTCATGGTTTCATTACTTCTATTACAAAACTTACAGTGAGGTTCTATGTCAGAAATGTAGCTTGCAAGTCTGCTTCTTACGGGGACAATGTTTTCTAAGCATTTCCATACAAAAAGTTGCACCCTATGTGGCACCCTGAATTGCCAGAGATTCTTCCAAACTTCCTTAGGAATCATATCATCTGAGACTATATTATTTATTATGGTAATATTGAGAGTGTTATAAGCACTTTTCACAGTAAACTTGCCTTTCCTATTAGGTTTCCATATTATTTACTAACCTGCATGATTACGTAATATGAGGGTTGTTACCACCTGTGGTAGGTTCTATTTATGAGGGTTTCTGATGCCTAAACCACCATAATCAAATTTAGTACCTATACTAACCCAAGCTTTAATATAGATTCCTTTAGAAGTATCTTTTTCTCACCTTTGATTGCATTTCCTTTTCTCTTTGCTCTTCCATAATTGCTTGTACTGATAGTTCTGTTCACGTGCTTAATGTTTTTTGTTTGCTTATCACTAAACAGGATGGGTGTTGTTACCATTTTAGTTTTGATTTTGTAAATTAATCATCCATAGCTCCACTTTGAAAGACCAAACCTTCTTCTTCTTCTTTTTTTCCTTTCGTGGGGAAAGAAAACGTGGCGGTGGAATTCTGGATATTTTTACACTCGTTTTCATTTTTTGAGTCAAAATTGGGTAACTGGTTATTGAAAAATAGTGTAAAAATTAGGGTTGCACAACGGGTAGGGTGGATTGAAATGGCCTTTTTCGCCACCCTACCCGTTTAATGGCGGGTAAAAGAAGTTTACCCGACATTAAGCGGGTAAGATCCTACCCAACCAACCAAATTGCATGTTGAGTAGGTGGGTGGCGGTATAACAATTATTTTTTTGTTTTTTTTCTTTTGCATGTTCTGGAAACTGGACCTTCTGGTTACTACCTCGACTGTATATATATATAAAATGCTTCCCAAAAAAAAAGAAAAAAAAATCAAGCGGAAAAATTTCAAATATTGCGTGTTCTCTTGTCAAATTTACTTGTTAAACTACCATACAGAAAATTTCCCATAATCACCGTAGATTCTTACTCGTTTTAGAATCGAGTATTTCAATTTTCTCCCACGTCTCATTCATGAATTTATTTTATGCTTTTATAATGCAAGAACGTGAACTATATAATCAACTACAGAAGCCAAAATCTTGTTCGCTTCGCTCGACAGGAAATGGAGTAATTTTATACAAACATCATGAAAAAAGTTAATCCTTGATTCACTCAGTATCAATGTGGTATAGCATCTCACTCGTATGAGGCATGAAAATTGTTGGGTATATATTTTAAAATATTTCTTTTGTGCATTTATTTCAACAATTTGAACATGGCCCAGTGGTTAAGCGTTTTGGGCATTGAGGGTTAGGTCTCAGGTTCGAATCCCTCTCCCTACTCATTGGGTACATGATATATTAGTCCCAGTCCGGGACCTTGGGAGGTCTTTTGAATTTGGAAAGTTTTTTTTGTTGTTTTTAAAAATATTTTTTTACGTTTTCACTGGCTTTAATTACAAATTCAACTGTATTTATTTTGGCATAAATTACTTGGCCGTTTTTGAACTGTTAGAGAGGATTTTATGGACACAATTAAAACCAAAATTGTTCCCATTCATTTTGTCTTAATTACAAAGGTTATAAAAACCCATTGTATGAGTTTTTCTTTTTTCCTTATACTGTTTTTGTGAATCAAGAGACCAAGTTTTCTGAACAACATTAAGAGAGTGAAAGTGATTGATTTCTCACTCTCTGCGTGAGAGATCGACGAAAGTCTTTCTCGTGACGAAGATAGACTGTTTGCACAAAACTCGAGGTAGAGCCACAGAACGTCTTAAAGAGAGCGACCAGGTCGTGACTCAGCCGTCAGTTTGAATTTTGTGTTTAACCCCTTGTTTTGCAGTTTTGAAATCGGCAATTGTTCCAACAAAAAAATCACCACTAACTTGCAATTTAGTGACTTAGTTTTCAGGTTAACTGTAGAACGCAACTATTTCAAAAATATATGGACAACAAATGCTAAGAAAGGTTTATGAAACAACTAAACTCATATCTGTTTTTCAAGATTGATGTAACAGGTTACCAAATGCTACATAGAATTACCAAATTCATATGAAACACCACTATTATAATCCCTCGAATGGTAATGTCTCACTAAAATTTACTAACCCGCCCAACTCCATAGAGTTCTGGATTTTATTTTATTTTTGGGTTGGGGGAGGGGGGGGGGGGTGTTTCAGGGGATATAAGATGCTAAGCAGTTATAATCCCTGGAATGGTAATATCTCATTAAAATTTACTAACCCTCCCAGCCCCATAAAGTTCTGGATCTTTTGGGGGGTTATTTCAGGGGATATAAGATGCTAAGCAGCATCTAACAATTTTTCTGCAAATGAGTATCGACGAAGGCATGAGATGCATGAGTCCAAGGGATAGTAACCTAAGATAACAAATAGCAACCGTCAATTGATAATGTCCTTTTTACCTTAAAGCATAGCATATGATTGAGAGAGAGGAAAATACAGCGAGACCCATCAATGTCCAATCCGTTATGGTGGAGAGTAATGGCGATTTTGGAATTACAATAAAAACTCCATATATTAATAGCGTTGGGACTTCACAAAATTATTAATATATGGAGTTTATTAATATAGGGAGATATAGCAAAATAATGTTTCTTTTTTTTTGCTAATTCAAAGTATGTAAATGATAATGGATATGGATGTCTTCCTTAATCATCCAAATGAGCAACAAGCCGTATATGATTAAACTGAAGAACAAATCATCGACGAAATTAGACAAGAAGCGGAGGGAGATAATCTTGATGATGATAACAAAAGTATCACGCCAGAAAGCTCTAAACATGCTCGACAAGTTGGAAATTTTTTGGCCTCAACAAGAAGGTGCACACAGTAATAAGGTCTTACGCATACGCAAATCAAAAGATGCAATAACAATCCAAAAAGTCACATCCTTTTCTCAGATAACTATAGATAAGTATTTTATGTCATCTTAAATTTCGATGTAACAAGATCTATAAGTTTCCATAACTGGACATATAATTGATTCATTCTAGTACCCAACATATCGTTTGATATTTGTTCGAGTGTAGTTGGTTCTAGTATCCGACTTCGATGCCTGAACTTAAGGGTCTAAGATTGGCTTTTCACTTTACTCATAGATGGGACTTCAGTAGACTCAACCTTCCCATCTCGAACTCATGTTCTACCGTTTACATCAAGGGGATTCTAGGAATGCCTTACAACCAAGAAACTCATCTGGAACATCCAATCCTGTGATGCTTGCAACAAGTTGCTACTAGTAGAGTATTGAGGTCCGCAACCCACTGTACGATCCTAGAAGCAGCAATGGGCCATAACTGAAAGATCTTGGAAACTGACTTGCATTCAAAAAGTGATGTTGTCTATACTAGGCCCTTTCTTTTCTCATGGCATTGATAGTTAGGAGTGTTTATTGGCTCTGAGGGAGTAGGTGGCTCGCCAGCCACGATCAGCGTGGAAGCATATCCCTCAGGTTTGTTCTCTACGTTTGACTCATCTATATGCTGCATTTAATCTTATTTTCACTCCTGACATTATTTTGAGTATTCCTCTTTGCTTTATCCCCCTGGCACATTACATCCCTCTTCTACTCATTTCCCTTATTATTTCAAAAATTGGAGGTTAATCCGGGGAGTAGGAGATAGAAAATGTCTGGTAGTCTAGTCGAATAAGTTGGGAAAGACCTTTATAGAAGCCTATAACAAGAAACAAAGGTTTGTTCACCTTTGAGTGCCGACTTCAGATTGGCATGCGGTAGAAGACATAGTTAATTTATTTGGTTGAGGGAAAGACTTTTATCTTTATGATCTGGTTGTTGAACTGTAGTACCTTGTTCCTAGAATGTTTATGAGACTAGAGCAAATGGGGCACACTTTAAGATGAGAGTTTATTGGAACTTAAGTCAATATAGGGTCTTTTGTTTTACCAGAGTCTACAGGAACGCCTAAAGTATAGTGTGTTAGAGCATTGCTCGGTCGAACTCGCATGTGTTGCTATCTCAAGCATGTTTGTCAAGTTTAGTTGTCAAAATTATATGTCTTGATTTCTAGACTACTTATAGCTAAGTCTCGGTTTAGGATAGTTTAGTGTAGTTGAGCTCCAGACTCCATGGCGATCATCTTACGAAGACGAAGAACTACTTAAGGAACCAGTGAAACTTCATCCGACTAAAAGGTATGTGGAGACTTGAACTTATCTATCACTCAAAAGTCTATCTACTCTATCTCCTACTCTTGAGACAAAGTTGTATAAGTATGATAGTTTTCATACATAAATTACATTTGTTATTTCGAGCCGAGTTTACTCGCCTATATTTTTCTCGAAATATGTGTTGGTAAGCTTTCGCTTTAACCACTCTTCATCTTAACCCGTGATGAAAGTCATGATGACGTTTCAATCTTGAAAATAGCTTTGATGACGATAGTCGTGAATAACGATTGTTATAACATTATAGAAGAATGTTTCAATGATTAAAATGTGGAGTTGAGATTACGTAACCAACTATGGATATAAGCATATATAATATGTTCATACATTAGTCTATAAATCCATGTGTCGGAAACCAAGTGTATGCATATGTGTGCATACGGTATTGGTGAAGGAGACAGGTTGAGTACGCATACCCGTACGCGTACCAGCGGAAGTTTTCGAACCGAAAATTTCTACTGAGTTTGTAAGTTTGAAAACTTGTTAAACCAGTCACCTTGGGTACGCATACCCGTACGCGTACCCACAAAAGTTTTTGACCGAAAATTTCTGCTGAGTTTGTAAACTCAATTCCGGTAGCTATGGTACACGTACCTGTACGCGTACCCAAGTTGGTTATATTTCTCAAATCGGAAGTTCATGAACTTAAACAATAAATCAATAAGTAATGCAATCTTTGAAAACCATGGGTATATTATTCATGAATTGATTCAAGTGAACCAAACCGATTTTGTTTCAATTGTGTCTATTTATAAAGACCTAAGCAATTGAACAACTCTTTAACTAGTTCTTATGAGTCATTTGAACTAGTTATGTGAAGAAGATGAATATGGTTAATATGGAAGTACTCATATGGCTAACCATTGGTTAACTATTTGTGAACCAACTAAGTGTACACGTTTAGGTACGGTTACTCAAACCTAAATGAAATATATTTTATTTGTGTGTGACAAGTTAAGTTTCGATCTAACGGTTGAAAGATATTATCTTGGTTAAATCAGGTTTTTCATCTAACGTTGAATATTGAATGCTTTGTTACCAAGGTAACTTGGATTCCAAACCCTGATTTGAAAACTATATAAAGGAGACATCTAACAACTGGAAAAACTAATCCCTACACCTCCTGTGTGATACTAGTTGGTTTTGCTAGAGTCGATTCTCCTTTAACCTTAGGTTTCTTCTCGAGACCCTATAGGTTAACGACTGAAAGACTTCATTGGGATTGTGAAGCCAGACGAAACTACTTCTCTTGTAGTTTAGCGATCTGATCTTGTCATTTTCTATCGTACGAGTTCAATTGAATAATTGGCTTGAGATTATATCTCCGATAGGTCAAGATAAAAATAAATCACAAACATCTTCGTCTCATCGTTTGTGATTCCGCAATATCTAGTTTCGCTACCATACGATTTAGATTATTGTGAGGTGATTGATAATACTAGGTTGTTCCTCGGGAATATAAGTCCGGTTTATCAATTGGTTCATGTTCACCTTGATTTATCAAAAGATGGAACAAAACTTGTAGGTATTTCTGTGGGAGACAGATTTATCTATCATCGTAGACTTTTATGTGTGATAAATATTTGTTTATTAAAGTCTTCGACTTTGGGTCGTAGCAACTCTTAGTTGTGGGTGAGATCAGCTAAGGGAATCAAGTGCGCAGTTTCCTGCTGGGATCAGAGACATAAGGAGCGCAACTGTGCCTTGGATCAGTGTGAGATTGATTGGGGTTCAACTACAGTCCAGACCGAAGTTAGTTTGTAGTAGGCTAGTGTCTGTAGCGTCTTAGTACAGTATGTGTTCAATCTGGACTAGATCCCGGGGTTTTTCTTCATTTGCGGTTTCCTCGTTAAAAAAATTCCGGTGTTTGTGTTATTTCTTTTCCGCATTATATTTTGTTATATAATTGAAATATCACAGGTTGTGTGTTAAGATCAATCAATTGGAATATCCAACCTTTGGTTGTTGATTTATATTGATTGATACTTGAACATTGGTCTTTGGTACCATTCAAGTTATTTCACATAATAATCAGGCTCACGTATTTCTATATGTTCGATTTGCTGATTACATTGTGAATAGAGATATTAGAACTCTTTGATATACTTTATTAAGATTGAGTCTAGTTGATTCTCTTGATAGTATATTGGAGTTTGTCCATACAGATTGCTAATTGAAATATTGGGTGAGGTTGTTATACCCCCGCTTTGTCACTATCTTTTATCAATACTTTCATACCGACATAATAGAGATAACTTTTTAACAAGTATGGGATAGCACAGGTTCACGGATGCAAACAACATATCCCATAACCATTTGCAATATATAAAATCATAAAGATTAAAATTGCAAACATCATCTTCCAAAAAACTTAGAATTTAAATAAATAAGTCTAAAAACATTGAAGATGAAAAAGTTGGAGATAGCTATGTGTACTCACAATAATGGCTATTCCAAACCCTAGTTATTCTTCTAAAAACACAAGAAATAAATTCTCATAAGAAGATTTACTAGACTAAATAAATCAAAACAACTCAGATAAGATCAACAACCATGGAACGGACAAGTGCGAGTTCATCAGTTGCTTTCTTTAGCTCCTCCTTCAAAAACACTAGGTTCTTGGATGCAATCTCAAGATGTTCACGAACGACCTCAAAATCTTGAAGAAGATTTCCAACCAATTGAAGAGACATCTGGATTGGAAGATCATTTTCATGATCATAAAGCAAATAACAGGGATGGGATCATCATCAAGTTCGAAAGTTACATCATCAAAGTTGTTTTCCTTTTTGCTTCCTTCCATCGTGCACTTGCTCAATCAAACCCAGAAGAGCTCTTGACGTCACCGTACCAACATATATATCAAAAAATTTATACATATTTAAATGATAATTTCCACAAGAGAAACCTAGGGTTTCTTGCATACGTTTGGTAACGGACCGGGTGCACAGATTAATGGTTAAGACCCAAGGCGAGGTCGATGGAGCAAATAAGTTTTGAGTCGATGACAGGAATATTTGATACAAAGTGACTCGACTGTCATTATAGGAAGAAAAACTAGTGTATATTAAGAAGGCATTTTAAAATAAAATTGTTCGGAGCAAAATACAAAAAAAAAAAAAGTATCAATGTCATCACAATACAACATAGACCATTTGTCAAGAAGGTATATTCTCGGGGGTTATGTGTATCTTCTCATTGGTCCATAGAGACGATACACATAAGAAAATAATCAAGTTGTATGTTGATGAACCTGAAGTTCATCAGTGGTATTGACACACTCCTTTTTACTCTTCTGGCTTATAACTGAACTCTTGTACATATTTTCAAAAGAATTATCAGGAGAAAGATAAGAGTTACCTGAATCAGCTGCTTTCCTCTCCTTCTTGATCTTGCGCTTGAGACCGTTGATACTAGTCTTGAGTTCTGAAACACGATTATTGATGTGGATATAATCAGGAACACTTATTTTAGAAGCAAGATCATTGTTAAGGGAAAGAGAGGTTTTTGAAGAATTTTTCTTTTCTCGATATCTTTTTCTCCTTACAGGTCTTTCAGAGTTATCAGTCATCCATATAACATTGTTCCTTTTTCCAATGTTAGTAGAAGGAATGTTATGTTCATGACCAGGAAGTGGCCCACTAGAATACTTTTCTTGACTGTGGAATGAATTTCTAACTGAACACTGAGGGACAGGTTTAATAACTTCTTGAAACATCCATATGAGAATGTTGTTAAGCTTTTCATTTCGTAGACGAAGATGACATCTTCTTTCAATGTGACCTTTCTTTCCGCAATAAAAACAGTTGACAAGAAAGTTTTTAACCGTCTTCAACTGAGTAGTCCGTGTAGGCTGGCGTACATTATTTATAGATACATCTGCAGCTGTAGATTGAAGAAGGTCTCTTGCTTTAACAAAGTTCACCTTACCAGTGCTTGGAGCCTCTATACCTTTATATCCCAAACCACGTGTATCACGATGTTCTTTACATGCTCCAAGCATAAAAGATAGTTTTGTAGAGCTAGAATTGATTTTTTTTTTTTAAATTCTCTTCTAAAGTTTTGACCTTTTCAAGAGAATCATTAAGATCAGTCTCCAATTGTTTTTCTCGAGTGAGAAAAGCTTTTTATCTGTCATTAAAACATTCTTGTTGAGAGACATATCTTGCTTTGGTTTCTGCAAGTGTTTCTTTCAATACAAGGATATTTCGACGAAGATCATCACATTCAAAATCCTTTGAACATATATATTCGTTACGATCTTTAAGAGTAGCTTGTAATAAGCTATAACGAGAATCATACCCCTTAAAGAGTTTTCTCAATTTTCTGTTTTCAACACAGAGAGGATTTAAAAATTCAGCCTAGCAGGATGTTAACCTATTTTTCTTTAGGAGATGATCAAAGAGAATGATGTACTGAGAGACTTCTTCTTCGACATTTTGTCCTTCTTCTGAATCACTTTCATCAGAAAGTTCATTTAACTGTTCATCAAGGCGGGCTTCCCAGTTAAGTGTGAATTTAAAAGAAGATGTCGAAATAGGATTCTCAGTGGAACCAGGACAATTAACCAAGTTGGAATATCCGTGAGCTGGTGGTGCGTGATCAGAGATGTTCTTGTCCATATCATATCGCTACAAACACAGAGGTATTTAATGTGTTTGCCTTCTCTGATACCAATTGAAAATGCGGGGGTCTAACAACCACAACCAACAATTCGTTTGACAATCTGAGAGGACTTACTTTAATATACTTTCTAGAGAATCAACTAGACAGTCAGACTCTATCTAGAGAAAAGTATATACAAGAGTTTTATATCTCTAACTCTTACTTCAATCTGCAATCAACAAAAATAAATCTGCGAGCCCGATTGAATATAAGAGGAGTAAACTTGAACAGTACCAAAGACCAATATTCAAGGATCAATCAATCTCAATCAACAACCAAAAGTTGGATTTCCTAATTGATCGATTCAATGTACAACTTATGATATTTCAAATATATAACAAAATATAATGCGGAAAAGAAATAACACAAACACCAGAATTTTGTTAAAGAGGAAACCGCAAATGCAGAAAAACCCCGGGACCTAGTCCAGATTGAACACCATACTGTATTAAGCCGCTACAGACTCTAGCCTACTACCAATTAACTTCAGACTGGACTGTAGTTGAACCCTAATCAATCTCACACTGATTCAAGGTATAGTTGCGTTCCTTACGTCTCTGATCCCAACAGGATACTACACACTTGATTCCCTTAGTTTATCTCACCCACAACCAAGAGTTGCTACAACCCAAAGTCGAAAACTTCATAAAAAAATCTGTCTCACACAGAAAAGTCTATAGATTGAATAAATCTGCCTCCCACAGAAATACCAAGAGTTTTTGTTTCGTCTTTCGATAAATCAAGGTGAACAGGAACCAATTGATAAACCAGACTTATATTCCCGAAGAACAGCCTAGTATTATCAATCACCTCACAATAATCTTAATCGACTAGCGAAACAAGATATTGTGGAATCACAGACGATGAGACGAAGATGTTTGTGATTACTTTTATCTTGCCTATCAGATAAATTAATCTCGCGTCAATTATTTCAATTGAACTCAATACGATAGAATCGGGCACTATCAGAACACTCAACTACAAAGAAAATAGTTGGGTTTGGCTTCACAATCCCAATGAAGTCTTTGAAGTCGTTAACCTACAGGGTCTCGATAGAAACCTAAGGTTAAAGGAAATTCGACTCTAGTTTATGCAACTAGTAACACAAAGGAGATGTGGGGATTAAATTTCCCAGTTGCTAGAGTTCTCCTTTATATAGTTTTCAAATCAGGGTTTGCAATCCAAGTTAACTTGGTAACAAAGCATTCAATATTTACCGTTAGATGAAAAACCTGATTCAACTAATCTAATATCTTTCAACCGTTAGATCGAACTTAGTTTGTTACACACAATGAAATGTAACCTCATTTAGGTTTATGTAACCTTACCTAAACGTGTAGACGATGTTGGTTCACAAATAGTTAACCGAGGTTAGCCATATGATTACTCTCATATCAACCTTATTCATCTTAACCATAACTAGTTCAAATGACCCAAATGAAACTAGTTAAAGAGTTGTTCAATTGCTATATTCTCATAGATTTAAACAAGAATATAATTGAAGAAAAATTGGTTTGATTCACTCGAATCAATCATGAACATTATAGCCACGGTTTGCAAAGATTACATTCCTTATTATATAAATGTTTATGTTCATGTTCATAACCGATTTTAGAACTTTAACCTTCAAGTATGCAAACGGGTACGCATACTTGAAATACCCAGACTAAGATTGGGTTTCGTCAGTACGTAAATGGGTATGCGAACTTTCAATCTCAGCAGAAATTCTCGGACATGAAACTGTACGCCAGTACGCATACTTAGGTTCCCGGATTTCTCAAAC
The DNA here is from genome assembly GCF_003573695.1 of Papaver somniferum. NCBI lineage: Eukaryota > Viridiplantae > Streptophyta > Magnoliopsida > Ranunculales > Papaveraceae > Papaver > Papaver somniferum. Next base: position 135,678,775 of record NC_039359.1, read on the forward strand.
CAACAGGTACACAAACGGATGCACATACTATGGTTCCCGGACATGGATTACATATGTGCAAGAGTGCACAACATGATATATCCAATAATGGTTAAGTGTTCTAAACTCTTATTTCAATCATTGAAACTTTCTTAGAGGATGACAACATCCGTTTTAACACACTATTAGCATCAAAGCAATTTTCAAGTTATTGAAATAATCATAACGAAACATTCCAAGACTACACCAAATGATTGTATCACACAAACCATGTAAGATGTTACTCGAAAATTTTCACATGATATAAGATGAACTTGGTCGAAGCGAAAGCTTTCCAAAATATATTTCGAGAAATATGTAAGCGAGATAAACTCATCTCGAAATCTCAAATGTGTATATAGAAAACTATATCGTAATACGACTTATGTCTCAATATAGAAGATAGAGTAGAAATAGACTTTCCAAGTGATAGATGAGTTTAAGTCTCCACATACCTTTTGTCGATGAAGTTCCACAAGCTCCCCTTAGTAGTTCTTCGTCTTCAAATGATGAACGTCGTGAAGTCTAAGCTCAATTACACAATTTATGTCCTAGTCCGAGACATTTATAAATTGGCTAGAAATCGAGACTTGTAGTTTTAATCACTAACATTGACAAACATGCTTGAGATAGCAACACATGCGAGTTCGACCGAGCAGTGCTCTAACAGTTCATTGGTATCATCGTACAATGTAACCAACATAGAACAACAGTAATATCTTCTTCCATTGTAAAGACCGGGAGCGACATTCGAGTGCAGTACAAATGTGCTTGAGATGGACCATCTTTTAGAATTTTAAAAACGCTTCATAACGAAAAGGTTTGCCGTGAGATTCCTCCCAATTATCAAGAGCTGTTTGGATCACTTCATCTTTAGTTACACCGATGAACTTTTCTCGATCAATTTCCATTACCAGAGCAAGAAATGGCTGGACTGTAAGCCTAATAGATTGAAAATGAGCACGCAATCGACGAGCATCTCGGTTTCCTGGGTTTCCCGTCAGTGAGACGAACATCGAAAAAACGCTCTCCCAAAAAGAACCATCTTGAAAGCCCATGTAGTTGCAGTAAATCCTACAACACACCCCTTGTAATAATTTGTAGATCTAAACATAAAAATGATGATAAGAATGCTAAAATTGTAAAAAGACACAAGGTTTACGTGGTTCGATCAATTTGATCTACATCCACGGGGTTAGGTTTTACTATGATTATTTGTAATTACATCTTGATTACATGGAGACTCCATTAATGAGTATTTGGAGATCTAGGTTCTTGAAGGAGGAAGAAGAAGGAAATAATAAATATACAACCAATTCTACTTTCTCTCTCTACACAATGTATTCTCTCCTAAAGTGTGTCTCTCTTTCTGATTATCTATCCCTTTTCTCTCTCTTGCCTTTCTCTTTATATAGGTGTTTACATAGTGGATGACAGCTAATGTACATCTAACATTTCCCCTAATTTCGGATCTGGCTTGCGGTATTTTCGCAAACTTACAAATGTAACATTCACAACATTCCTAATTTTCGCAAGATCATCACACTTTTCTCATGTTTAAGTTGATGTCATCTGTTATGTCGTTTCTGAAATCATCCTGCGATGTCTTCGCGATGTGTTGTTAATAATTTCGCAAGCATATTCTTCTGTGCGAGATTCTGATCCTACATCTTGCCTCTTTTTCCTTGAATATTGCTTGAAGAGCGATCTTTAAGGAAAAATCCACTTTGTTGTAGTTGTTAGAGGAACGAGCGAAAGAGTATTGGACTTGAAAAGTACGTACTTGCCTCTATTCTTTTGTGAAGTTCCAAAATATTGCGAAGTAAATAAGAAGTATCATCTTTTGAAGTATGCGAAGTATAAAGTATCCTTGAAGAAGTATAAGAAGTACTCAATCCTCGAAATATATAAGAAGTATGAAGTATGAAGTATCCTTTGAGAAGTATAAGAAGTATTCAATTCTCGAAATATAAGAAGTATCCGTCCTTGAATGAGAATAATAAGTATTGCCTCTATTCATGCGAAATTATTACTCCATTTTTGGTGATTCTTGCCGAGAAGATAAAGAACATAAAATGTTTTCTTGGTAATGCCTAGTTGCCTTTGTTCTTTATCTATGAGGGTAGAATCTTTGAGAAAATGTTGAATGTGCGAATTGTTGCTTCATTCTCATCTTGCCTCTGTCTCATGTTTTGTGTTCATGCGATAGTATAATCTCTTCAAGTTGCTTATAATTGTGCGAAATAATCATATCGTTCGGAATAATCACATTCTGCGAAATAATCACATTCTGCAAAATTCGGACACACTCTGCGAAATTCTGAATAGTTCTGCGAAATTCTGAATAGTTCTGCGATATTATTCCGTAAAGTTTTGTAAAATACTTATGCGAATCTAATGATTATCTAACGATTATGTTATGAAATGTGTATGCGATGCTTATGCCATGAAATGCTTATGCGATGCTTTGATGATGCGAGTGTGATGCTTGTATGATGAGAATGCTTATCTATTGCAATGTATAGTCAATGTTTATGTTACTTAGATCATTTTGCCGTCTAAAATTGATGTAGCTCTAAATTGCTTCCATTCTTTATTTCTCTGCCTTTTTCTTTAGTGTATGCATTCTTCTTCGTGAAGTTATTGTTCTTCACAAGTTCTTACTTCTGTTTCATCTTTCCTCTTTCGTGCACTATTAGTATCTCATAACAGTATGATCATAATATCAGGTCTGCGGCATTTTCACTGCCTCAGTTTCATTTCCATGTACATATTCGCAAGCTTGTTTGCTTACATATAATCATTCTCGCAAGCTTACTTGCTTACTCATTTCCTTTTGTGGTCTTATTTTGCCTTCCTAGTTAAAGGTCTTATTTTGCCACCTCTTGTCATTGCGACAAAATCGCAAGACGTCTTTGCACTTTCATGCAAAAACCCATTGATCTTGCCTTAACTTTTTCTTTTGTATTATTTCCTCTTCAGGATTGTTGCGACAATATGACAGGCCTAAATATTCTTGCGAAAATAAAGCCCCATGACATTGCCGTCTTGCGACGAAATCGCAGGACGTCTTCACACTTTCATGTAATGACCCATTGATCTCGTCTTATCTTTTTCTCTAATATTATTGCCTCTTCAGGATTGTTTCACAAATATGAAAAGCCTTAATACCCTTGCGAGTAAAAAGCCTCATGACATTTGCGTCTTAAGACACTTATCAGCTCCCTAATGGAGGGTGCCGCCCTTATCTCCCCCCTGGTTGCCCCTTCAAGGAGGCGTACTTCTACCATACAAGGTTAGCTCCTCCCATCCAATCTTAACAACAACCAGTTCTTTTCATAGCCTCTTATCCCTTTTTCCTATATGGCTTATGGTTACGAGACTACATCCTAAGTGGGGTTTTCTTCGGGCCGAGTGCAGTATAAGCCAAGACTTGTCAAGAATGGCAAGGACGCTTCAAACGCCCCTGGCACTCTTGACTCAACCGTGTACCTCGGCGCCTTGATCAGATTTTGCACTCCTTGGGAGAGTCTTTATTACCTTAGTCTCCCAACCTAAGTCATATGCTTAAGCTAAGAATCCAAGGTGCCTCTCCCGGATGGGCTTTATTGACCCCAAATCTCCATGACTCAGGTTCCGGGGGAGGTGTAACCTTTCCTTGAGCCATGCAACAGGTACCCCCTTATACGACGTACTTTAGGTCTTACATTTGCCTCTTGCGAAATTTTATTCGCGAACTAGGGTGTACGCCATAAAGGTTCGCCCCTATCTGCGAAATTATATTCGGGTTTCTGCGAAATTTTCGCGTCTCTTTGTTTCTGAAAAATGTTCGCGTTTCTTTATTCTCTCATTCATATTTTCATTTCTGTCATCTCTTTCATTCATTCTTTCATTCTCATAATATCATATCATTTGAATCAAAATAAATATTCAAGAGAAATTCTAATACATGGTAACTCTGAAATCTTTGTAGTTGTGAAATCTTTGTAATTCTGCGATTCTAACACGTTTTGTAAATCAAATCAAAAATCTTTTTATTCTCGGCAAAAGAAATATTCTAGAGAAATATATAAATTCAATTTCCTCAGTTTTCTGTAATTTTGAAATCTCTAAATCTCTGTAATTTTGAAGTGTTTGTAATCTTGAAATCTTAGTAATCTTTATAATCTTTGAAATATTGAAATCTTTGTAATCATGTGATTGAATCGCTTTTTGTAAATCAAATAAAAAAATATTTTTATTCGTTATTAGTATAAAGTAAAATGTTCAAGGAAGTGGTACTTATCTTTCATGTGAGTCGCTACTAAGAAGTGAATAAATGCCTTGATATGTATGAATTTCGCGCAGCAAAAAGAAGTGTGAGAAGTGAGACTTGAACCCTTGACCTTCTTCTTGGATTTTGTCACACCATACCAACTGTAGTTGCAGTAAATCCTACACTACACCCCTCATATGATTTCATTATTACTCAACTCATTTTTTAGATTTACACTCTTAATTTTATTGATCAATCTTTGAATATTCTTACAAGAAAAGATAAAGGAATCAAGAATGACCTCTGCTCTAGACTTTCTCTCTCCTATTTACTTGTTTCTTTTTAAAAAAAAGATCTCTCTCTTCTCAGTTGAACGACTATTTATAGGGAAATACATAGTGGATGACAGCTAATCTGTCCTTTATTTTAGGATACGGCTTGCGACATTCTCGCAACCTTACAAATTTTAATCTCGCAAACTCTCTAATTTTTGCAGGATCATCATATCTTTCTCATGATTTTAGATGATGTCGTTTATTACATCACTTCTAAAATTGTTTTGCGACGCTGTTGTGTTGTGTTGTTGATAATTTCGCTAAGATATTATTGTTGCGAGATTCTGATACTACATCTTGCCTCTTCTCATATCTTTTCTGTGAAGTAGAGAATGATGTGAGAAATGCCGCAGTTATCCATCGTTTCATATTCTGCGTTTATCACACGTATTCTTTCTTCCATCCGTTTCTTGACGCGTCTTCTGTAACCGCTGCTTTTCAACCGCTTATGTCTTTTAGTCTTAATAATGTTTATTTCTTCGAGTAAAAAATCTTCCTTATATATTCTTCTTACTCTTATTTTCACTTTCTTTTTACTTTCTCTTCTCTTTTAATTCTCTCATCTCTGGAACTCTATTGTTCTTCCGTAAATTCCGCTACTGTAATTCTTCCTTCTTCAATCTTTTTAATTTTCATTCATTCCCATATTCTATATTCAAATATGCCTCCAAGTGGCCATAAACATGAGAAAAACTTAAAAGACGTTCAAAAAGATCTTGCAGAGAAAGGTTTCACACTTTCTACCATTCCTGGTGAAAGTGCCAAATCAATTCTTTCTATCAAACTTTTTTCTGATCAATATTGTGATGATCAATCAATCATAATTTTGCTAGGTCAAATTCTCGCAGGTCTTCCCATTCCTCTTTATGACCCAGATATCCCTTTGTTCTATGAAATTCTTGCTCATTCGGGATTTTCGCGAGCTATCTTCCAGTTGAGTGGGGATTGCATCCGTCTGATGCTAGAGTTCGCTAATCGTGGTGCTGGTAAAGGATCTCTGTACTCCAAAGAACTTAGGGATCCTAAATTCGCAGACTTAGAAATAATTGCTGAGAAATATACAGTAGCGAGCTTCTTTGAAAATTATGAATTGATCTCCATGAAGAAAGAGAATACTCGCTGGGGTATTCATTTGAAAAGGAAAGATAACATTGATGAAGCGAAAATACTTATGAAAGATATTGATTGGAATTCTGGTAAGAACACAACTCCTCGCCAATCCAAAGATGATAAATGGTGTGTTTTTCCATTGATGCTAAGAGGGCCTTATATTGCTGGATCAAATATTCTTCTTGAGAATCTCGCTACCTATCAACCTTGGGTATTCTCTTGGCCCGAGAAGGAGAAAGAGGTATGTTTCTTCCAGTTTTGCTCACTTTATATTTCTTTATTCTTTTGTTCGCTGACCCTTGCGATATTCTACAGATCCAAAAACTGAAAGATAGTTATAACAGGACTGGGAGGGCTAGTACCTTGTTAGCTCTTCGCTCATATACAGATGAGGTAAGAAATTTTTCTATTATGATTTTAAACAGTATACTGTTGCTTCCCTTTCTTATTTCAATCTGTGTGTGGAGATTATTGCTGATGTTGCGAAGACTAGTGATAAAAGCAAAGGTGCTCTTCGCAGAGAAAAATCAACTGCTCCTCCTTCAAATAAAAGGAAAGTACGTTCTTCTTCTCCTTCAAATATTCCTTCTCATGAAAATTCCGAAAGTGACAAGGATGATGAGGACAATGATGATCTTTCCGCAAGTGAAGATTTTCCACCTGAATCTTCTATGGATAAGATCTCTGGCCTATTTTCTGATTCTCTGCAAGGAATGGGAGATAGCCAATTCGCTAATACCTGCAAAGCTCTTGCTACAATTTGCGATGTCCCTTTGCTGGATGGTGATAGTTCTCTTCGTGGAGTTTCTAGATCAGTGACTCCCGACTACTTGCATTCTCTTAATAGTCTGGTATACTTTCATCCTTTTACTTTTCATTGTCATAGCTCAAAATTTCTTTCTACACTAATACTTTTTATATTTTCTCGCAAGCTGGAAAAGCTTCTTTTGCTGTTGCCTCAGATCTAGAGAGGAGACGCGAAAATCTTGAAAAGAAGAATCTTCAATTTCGCACAAAGAATGAAGAATTGGAAGCTGAAGTTAAAGGTCTTCGCAAGAAAAATAGACAACTAGAAATTGATTCTTCTTCGTATAAGAACAAAATCTCTAGTCTTCAGCAAGCTAATAATCAGCTTTACGGTATGTTACTTTTCTCTTTTCCCTTCATTCATTCATCCTGTTGTTTTATCTTATTTAAATTATCCTTTTTGCAGACATTTATGGTCTTTCTGATGAAGCTACCCTTCTTCGTTCATTTCCTAATGCCTTGGATAATGATACCCTTTTTGAGTGTCTTAATAATTCCTTAAATAGTTTCTCAAATGATAGAATTTCATCTCATTCTCTGAATGAGCTTAGATCTAAATTTCGCCTCTTAGAAATTGACCATAGGTCTAGTTTAAGCATCTCTTTCTTGACTCTAAAGAGAAAACCAATGACTTAAGAACCAACATTAGCTGTCTCATAGATGATAAGGATCGTATCTCTGATCAAGGTGCTAAGGCTTTGGCTAAATTCCAAGAGACTCTTCTTGAAGTTCAACTTGAACGAGATGAAGTATACCGCAAGAACATCGAGCTCTGCGAAAGGGAAAAACAAATTCGTTCTCGTCTTCTTATAAGTAATGAGGATGAATTTGTTTGGGCTGCGGAAATCTTAGATGATGCTAGAAAAGATTTAGGTGTAAGTGTTAGTCTCCAAGTTGAGCATACAGCCTTGATTAGAGATATGATTTCTGACAAAGAAGGTTACTAACTGCTCTTCTTTACTAATCTTTTATTTCTTATGAATTTTCATCAAGTTAATAATTGATTGTCTTTTGCTCGCAAATTCTGAAAAATAGATATCGTGAAAAGATTGAGGAACTCGAAGCTGAAAAGGAGGAACTCGCAAAGAATCTTTCTTCTCGCAACGACAAGTACTCTAGATTAAAGAATCAAATCAATATCACTGTTACGAATTTTAAGAATGATGCTATCCATTTTCGCAATCAAACTATCCAAATGGTTTGTGACGATCATAATATCCCTCATTCTGATTATCCTTGTCTCTTGGAAGAGATCCCACAGAATACTCCCAGTCTGATTATTTCTGATAGCGAAACTGATGATGAGGAATCTGATGGTGACGAAGGTTCTGATGGTGATGAAGATTCTGACGCAGACGAAGAAGGGAACAAGTCTGATGAAGATAATGAAGGATCAACTAAGAAGTAGTCTTTGTTTCTTTCTTTGATTCTTTGTAATACTTGTACATTTATTCCTTCTTTCTGTATATTTGTGTTTCTTTCATTTTGACTTGCATTCATTAAAAAAATTCTTCCTTGCAATATAGTTAATCAATATAATCATTAATTTTTGAATCTTTGAGTAAATCTATCGTATGGAGACAAATAACATTTTCTAGTTTCATTCATTCCCATACTTGCCTCTGTTATTTGTATCCAAATGAGAGATTTTATAAATTTTTCTTATTTTATTCTTCAATTTCGCAGTTAATTACGTATAATTTCGCTATCTTATGCGAAGTGAATTTTGATTCTTTTCAAAATATCATTCCTGTGTGGTATTATTTTGCCTTCCTAATTAAAGGTCTTATTATGCCACCTCTTGTCATTGCGACAAAATCGCAAGACGTCCTTGCACTTTCATGCAAAAACCCATTGATCTTGCCTTAAATTTTTCTTTTCTATTGTGGCCTCTTCAGGAATGTTGCGACAATATGACATGCCTAAATATTCTTGCGAAAATAAAGCCCCATGACGTTGCGGTCGTGCGACGAAATCGCAGGACCTCTTCGCACTTTCATGCGAAAACCCATTGATCTCGTCTTATCTTTTTCTTTTGTGTTATTGCCTCTTCAGGATTGTTGCACAAATATGACAAGCCTTAATACCCTTGCGAATAAAAATCCTCATGACATTTGCGTCTTAAGACACTTATCATCTCCCTAATGGAGGGTGCCGCCCTTATCTCCCCCTGGTTTCCCCTTCAAGGAGGCTTACTTCTACCATACAAGGTTAGATCCTCCCATACAGTATTAACAACAACTAGTTGTTTTCGCAGCCTCTTATCCTTTTTACCTATTGGGCTTATGGTTACGAGACTGCACCCTAAGTGGGGTTTTCTTCAGGCCGAGTGTAGTATAAGCCAAGACTTGTCAAGAATGGAAAAGTACGCTTCAAACGTCCCTGGAACTCTTGACTCAACCGTGTACCTCGACGGCTTGATCAGATCTGCACTCCTTGGGAGAGTCCTTATTACCTTAGTCGCCCAACCTAAGTCATATGCTTAAGCTGAGAATCCAAGGTGCCTCTCCCGGATGGGCTTTATTGACCCCAAATCTCCATGACTCAGGTTCCGGTGGCGGTGTAGACTTTCCCTGAGCCATGCAACAGGTACCCCCTTATACTACGTACTTTAGGTCTTACATTTGCCTCCTGCGAAATTGTATTCGCGAACTAGGGTGTACGGCATAAAGGTTCGCCTCTTTCTATTTTGTCATTTTTCTCTGATTATCTTCTATAAAATTCATTATCTCTGCGAGAGTCTCGTATATCATCATATTGTATTTGCATTTCGCAATCTCAATTTTGTCATTCAATGAAATGTATTCTTGAGAATTTTACTTATTGCGAGAGTGTCGCAACAACTTAATCATTCATACATTTCCTGTTTTTATTACTTTTGCCATCCTCTGCTTCTTTATTATTTTCTACTACTGCTTCCTTGGTAGTGGTATGTTCATCATTTTTATTCTGAGCTAGCATTAGTTTCGCAACGTCTCTTCTTATTTTCTTTCGATTGCATCCACCATCAACCTCTCACTTCTCTGTGTATCTTTGATTTTGTGTCGCCAATTTTCCTTCTTGTTTGCTCTTCCTTCGCAAGATTCTATCTCAGTTTCGTAACACCTCTTTCCTTCAACCCAATCTCCCTTTATGATTCCTACACCACTGGGGTGAGGGAATTTGATGCACTGGTGGAAAGTTGAAGCTACACCTAGAATCCCATGTAGCCAAGGTCGACCAATTAACACATTGTAGGGTGATTCTACATCAACGACACAGAATAAGATTTCGTAAGATATTCCCTTCAATGAAATTCACATAGTAACCTCCCCTTTAGGCTTGTTAGCAGTACCATTAAAACCATATATCTTATATGTTGATGGTATAAGATCATCATCTCTTCCTCCCATAGTTTTATAAGTATGATAAAATAAGATGTTCACAGAGCTTCCAGTATCGATTAGGATTCTATTAATTTCCCATGAATCTTCATCTTCATCATCCTCATCTTCTTTCGGTTTTGGATTAATTTCTAATTTTACTACCAATGGATTATCATGCACCTCTTCACCTTCGGGAATCTCTTCTGCGGTAAAAGAAATAATCTGTTTCTGCCATTCCTCTAGTGGAGAGATTTTCGCAATATTCATAATTTCCCTTCCATCGTTATCTCTTGCGAACACTCTACTCAAAACATTGTCATGAAAATCTTCAATTGTCTTATATGAATGTACGATAGAGTGACAGAATAGATTCTTTGCTTTTGCACCAACTTCTATGAAGAATGTTTCCTTCTTTTTTATCGTGTTTACTTTGTGATGCTCTGGTGGTGGTGGCAATGGTTGAGATTGTGGGTGCCCTACCAAAAAATGATTTAGTTTTCCTTGATCTATCATTCTCAAAATAATTCTTTTTACATTTCTGCAATCATTTGTTGTATGTCCATGAAAATGATGATAAGAACACAACTCATGGCTTCTGTGGTTTGGAGGTGATTCCGTTCCCATGTTCCATGGTGTTGGTATATTCTCCATCAAAATTATAACTTCCCATATTTTCTCCACACTTGTATTTAGAGGTGGCATCTTGATCTCTTCCCATACTACCTTGTGACCTCCTTGTCCTCTATTATAATTTTTTCTTTGACCTCCATAAGTTTATTGTGGTTGATCGAGTCTTTGAATATTGTTATTTCCACCACGATTGTATAAATTTCTTTCTCTTTCATACTCCTCTTGATCTCGGCTTCCCATAGCCACTAGTTTCTGTTGATTGTTACCCGTCACCTTCTCCTGTTGTACTTGCGAAGTATTTGCTACTGTGTTTATTAGCTTAGGTAATAAGCTTGCATTCGCTGTTTGTGAGCTGGTGTTCGCAACTGGATATGATTCCATTTCATTTTGCCTTTCCTCTAGAGCAATGTATTCTTCTTGAAGTTCTCGCAATTCAGTCATTGTGATCTTATTCTTGACTCTAAAAATTTGGACATACAATAGGTTTGTTGCAAACATAGCATTGATAAATGATAATGTAAGATATCTTTCATCTACACGGCCAGCCATTTCGCTACACATAGTTCCCCATCTTTTAGTCAGGTGCTTCAAACTTTCGCCAATCCTCTGTTTTAATCCAAACACATCTTCTATACCAGGTCGCGAAGAATTATTACTTATATATGCCCCTAGGAATGTAGTCTACAAATGATTGAAGGATGTTATTGTATTCTTTGGTAGACCTTCGAACCAATTTAACGCCTCCCCTGCTAAGCTGGATGCGAAATACTTGCATAATACAACATCATGATTTTCCCATTGCAACATGCACCTCACGTAGGCTTTAATGTGTTGAATTGCACAAGTTGTTCCATAAAAAATGCTGGTTAATGCGGGTAAATTGCATTTCGGTGGTATTCCTCCTAATTGTACTTCCCTTGTAAATGGAGTTTTCGCAGCTTCTTCTATAGCTTCATCCAATTGTCTTCTGCCTACTTCTCCTCTATTATTTAGCATTCCTCTCATTTCTTCTAACTCTTTCAAGATTTGTTTATTTACACCTGAATTTTGATCTATTGGTCTTTTTAATTTCGCCTCTCTTCTTCTGCGTTCATGTCTTTCTTCTCTCGCGAAATTTTGCATTTCTTCTTCATTATCCTCATCTCGTCTTCTTCTGCGAGTTTCTTCTTCATCTCCATCTTGAATTCGCAAAAGATTATGTCTTTCATTTTCCCGTTCATGATTTTGTTCATTTCTTATTAATTCCATTCGCTGCCTTTCAGCCATCCTCTTTATTCTATCGTACTCTTCATTGATATTACCGTTATTCCGATTTTGTGTACGCCTTCTTTCTCGATTGTCGTGATTGTTCTGGCGAATTGTATCCTGAAGCTCTTGTTCTTCCATTTCCGCTCTCAATCTTTCACGTTCGCAGATTAAACGTGCTTGTTCGGCATAATGTCTTTCAATTTCTTCTTCAATCGTCTGTTGATTTGTTTGAGTTTCTCTTTCATGTAAAATTCTTCTTCCTTCCTCTCGATTTCCTTCTCCATCTTGGTCATTTCGTCCCCGACGTTGTCCGTTCTCTTGATTTATACCATTTTGCCCATCATCAAAAGTTTCATTTTGTGGAACGTAACGATCATCAGCTCTTTCTCTATTTTCGCGATATTCTTCATTAGGATTTGATATTTCTTCTTGAATATTGTTTCCAGCATTGATTGTGGGTGAGTTTCGCCTCATTTCTCTTCTATTCGATCTTGAATATGATTTTGTAATACTTCTCGATCACCTATTCTGTAGTCTTATATTTTCAATCCTCAATTCGTGATTTTGCCTTGTTAGATTTGCACGTTCTTCTGCCTCATCTATTCTTTCTTCATGTATTCTTCGTCTCAACGTTTCTAACGCTCCAATTTCCTCATCTCCATGAATTATTCCTTCATTTTCTTCTTGATTTCTCTCTACCTGTCTATGGTTTCTGCTTTGTTGCTCTTCTTCTACTTCTTCTGCCGAATTTGATTGCGAAGTGTGTATACTCACCCTATCATAATCTTTATTCCTCCCTTGTACTAGTGTTTGTTGAATTGGTGGTTGAATTTGGTTTTCTCTATTACTTCTCATTCTAGTAGATTCTCCCATTTCACTTCTTTTTCTCCAAGCAATTCTCTTGCTTCTTCTAACAGTAGTCGGTTGTTCGGATGTATTTCTTATTCTAGCCATTTCTTCAATGTTAACAATATTGCAAGAAATTATGTAAAATTCTTAATCAATCACTTTATATCTTCACAAATCTCAATATTAATCTTCAATTTTTTCTAGATTAATCTTCAATACCTTCTTGTTTCTAGCGCTATTATGTAGTTGCAGAAAATCCTACACTATACCCCTCATATGATTTCATTATTACTCAACTCATTTTTTAGATTTACACTCTTAATTTTATTGATCAATCTTTGAATATTCTTACAAGAAAAGATAAAGGAATCAAGAATGACATCTGCTCTATACTTTCTCTCTCCTATTTACTTGTTTCTTACTAAAAAAAAAGATCCCTCTCTCTCTTCTCAGTTGAACGACTATTTATAGGGAAATACATAGTGGATGACAACTAATCTGTCCTTTATTTTCAGATACGGATTGCGACATTCTCACAACCTTACAAATGTTAATCTCGCAAACTCTCTAATTTTCGCAGGATCATCAAATCTTTCTCATGATTTTAGCTGATGTCGTTTATTACATCACTTCTAAAATTGTTCTGCGACGCTGTTGTGTTGTGTTGTTGATAATTTCGCTAAGATATTATTGTTGCGAGATTCTGATCCTACACCAACTGTGCTAAGCCTCTCTTGCGAAATAATCAAAGTTCTTGCGAAGTAATCAAATTCCAACAGTGTGAGAGGCACTTCTGCATAAATTTCGTGTAACAAAAATAAATATGCTTGCATTCGCTGTTTGTGAGTTGGTGTTCGCAACTGGATATGATTCCATTTCATTTTGCCTTTCCTCTAGAGCAATGTATTCTTCTTGAAGTTCTCGCAATTCAGTCATTGTGATCGTATTCTTGACTCTTAAAATTTGGACATACAATAGGTTTGTTGCAAACATAGCATTGATAAATGATAATATAAGATATCTCTCATCTACACGGCCAGCCATTTCGCTACACATAGTTCCCCATCTTTTAGTCAAGTGCTTCAAACTTTCGCCAATCCTCTGTTTTAATCCAAACACATCTTCTATACCAGGTCGCGAAGAATTATTACTTATATATTCCCCTAGGAATGTAGTCTGCAAATGATTGAAGGATGTTATTGTATTCTTTGGTAGACCTTCGAACCATTTTAATGCCTCTCCTGTTAAGATGGATGCGAAATATTTGCACAATACGACATCATGATTTTCCCATTGCAACATGCACCTCACATAGGCTTTAATGTGTTGAATTGCACAAGTTGTTCCATCAAAAATGCTGGTTAATGTGGGAAAATTGCATTTCGGTGGTATTCCTCCTAATTGTATTTCCCTAGTAAATGGAGTTTTCGCAGCTTCTTCTATAGCTTCATCCAATTGTCTTCTGCCTACTTCTCCTCTATTATTTAGCATTCCTATCATTTCTTCTAACTCTTTCAAGATTTGTTTATTTACACCTGAATTTTGATCCATTGGTCTTTTTAATTTCGTCTCTCTTCTTCTGCGTTCATGTCTTTCTTCTCTCGCGAGTTTCTTCTTCATTTCTATCTTGAATTCGCAAATGATTATGTCTTTCATTTTCCCCATCATGATTTTGTTCATTTCTTATTAAACGTGCTTGTTCAGCATATTGTCTTTAAATTTTTATTCAATTGTCTGTTGATTTCTTTGAGTTTCTCTTTCATGTAAAATTCTTCTTCCTTCCTCTCGATTTCCTTCGCCATCTTGGTCATTTCGTCCCTGACATTGTCCGTTCTCTTGATTTCTACCATTTTTCCCATCATCAAAAGTTTCATTTTGTGGAACGTAACGATCATCAGCTCTTTCTCTTTTTTCGCGATATTCTTCATTAGGATTTGATATTTCTTCTTGAATATTGTTTCCAGCATTGATTGTGGGTGAGTTTCGCCTCATTTCTCTTCTAGTCGATCTTGAATATGATTTTGTAATACTTCTTGATCTTCTATTCTGTAGTCTTATATTTTTCATCCTCAATTCTTGATTTTGCCTTGTTAGATTTGCACGTTCTTCTGCCTCAGCTCTTCTTTCTTGATGTATTCATCGTCTCAACGTTTCTAACGCTCCAATTTCCTCATCTCCATGAATTATTCCTTCATCTGCTTCTTGATTTCTCTCTACCTGTCTATGGTTTATGTTTTGTTGCTCTTCTTCTACTTCTTCTGCCGAATTTGATTGCCAAGTGTGTATACTCACCCTATCATAATCTGTATTCCTCCCTTGTACTAGTGTTTGTTGAATTGGTGGTTGAATTTGATTTTCTCTTTTATTTCTCATTATAGTAGATTCTCCCATTTCACTTCTTTCTCTCCCAGCAATTCTCTTGCTTCTTCTAACAATAGTCGGTTGTTCGGATGTATTTCTTCTTCTAGCCATTTCTTTAATGTTAACAAATAGCAAGAAATTATGTAAAATTCTTAATCAATCACTCTAAATCTTCACAAATCTCAATATTAATCTTCAGTTTTTTCTAGAATAATCTTAAATATGTTCCCTGTTTCTAGCGCCATTGTGTAGTTGCAGGAAATCCTAAAACACACCCCTTGTAATAATTTGTAGATCTAAACATAAAAATGATGATAAGAATGCTAAAATTGTAAAAAGACACAAGGTTTACGTGTTTCGATCAATTTGATCTACATCCACGGGGTTAAGTTTTGCAATGACTATTTGTAATTACATCTTGATTACTTGGAGACTCCATTAATGAGTATTTGGATCTCTAGGTTCTTGAAGGAGGAAGAAGAAGGAGATAATAAATATACAACCAATTCTACTTTCTCTCTCTACGAAATGTATCCTCTCCTAAAGTGTGTATCTCTTTCTGATTATCTATCCCCTTTCTCTCTCTTGCCTTTCTCTTTATATAGGTGTTTACATAGTGGATGACAGCTAATGTACAACTAACATTTCCCCTAATTTCGGATCTGGCTTGCGGTATTTTCGCAAGCTTACAAATGTAACATTCGCAACATTCCTAATTTTCGCAAGATCATCACACTTTTCTCATGTTTAAGTTGATGTCATCTGTTATGTCGTTTCTGAAATCATCCTACGATGTCTTCGCGATGTGTTGTTAATAATTTCGCAAGCATATTCTTCTGTGCGAGATTCTGATCCTACAGCCCATACCAGTGATTACCCTATGAAAAAATATGCTTTGCATATAGTTATATCCTCTTCTTCAGTAAACTTGGGACCACGATTTCTAACAGACATTTTTGCAGAGTGAGAGAGATTAAGAGTTTTATAAAAAAAGAAGAAGAAGAAGATGTGATTTTGGAGATGGGAAGAATGGAATTTATAGGTCGAGAAAGAAAATCAAGACGTTGCAAATATAGCCGTTGGCGTTGGTAGTAAAACCGCGCGGCTTTCCTTTAAGCGCCCGTTTGAATTACCATATGAGTTTGCGTTTGTAGTAAAGTCGCGCCTCTCAACCAAACCAACATATTTATTTCTCAACATCAACCATGTTTTCTAAAGGAAAAGCGAAGCAAATATTATGTGTCTAAATAAAAGAGGTTTGTCCATCACGTTTCATGGATAACCACAGTCTTATGCAATGCCCTTGGATGTATTCAAAGTGTCCGCGGGAAGGTTGTTCACGCATCATAATGGTGATTGAATCACAACCGGAAAAGCTCAGGTATTTGCAATGTCAAGATCCCAACTTTCCAGGGGAACCACATATGCTAGATGATGCTATGAAGATTAAAAAAGAAGAAGAAAAAAAGATTGCAACACTCTGCAAAAACTTCAAACTTAAAGCCAAATTGAAGAAGGAGTTATTACACTGGAAGCATTGTGGATACAAAGATCATGAATACAAACATTGTCTACAGAGAATCAGTGGATGCTCAAAGCCCGATTGCAAGACTTTTATGCATTTGCGGACTACTTATGAAGAAGACACATATGGAAGGCATTTATGGGAATGTTTTAGTGAATTTTGGTGGAGTGGGCTGATTGAAGATGAAGGAAAAATCGATCCACTATGGTATTATGTTATTTAGTTTGTTGTTTATTTTGTGTTATTACGATTATCTAAAACCATCAATATCATAAGTTAAATTTTTCCTCGATTAAACATTGCACCATCAATCTCATAAATAAAAACATATTGCATTGAACAACCACAACATACATTAGAATAAAATAAATACATTAGATTAAAACAACTACTACATAGGCGTCAATTCTCGGCGGGTGGTGGAATTCCTAGGACGGTGTAGGGATCGTATCTGTTGAGCACCCTAAGAATGTTGAAACAAGCATGGAAGTCGAAAGGACGTACGACCGCGGTGAGATGCTGGGCACATCGCTAGGGTTCTGGGCAACACTTCATGTTCGGCTTCACCGTTGAGCTTATTTTTTGATTCTCCATTAGTTGAGCGACAAACTCCAATACATTCATAATAATTAAACTAAAATGATGTGACAATCCGAGAGATCACGCCCATGGATGTTCCCCGTTTCAGCGGCGAACATTCTGTAAACTTTCTCCCAGAAAGTCAACGTCGAATCGGCTACATTACTCATGACAACATCTTCTGTGTGAAAAATAAAGGCTCTACAAATAGCTAAATCCTCTTGCTTAGTGAATCTAACACCACGAACTCTGGGAGGCATTTTTGTAGATGATTTGAGAGTGAATAATGTGTAGAATGTGTGAATTTGGAGTTGAAATGAGGAGTATTTATAGAACTCAAAAATTATAAATGTTAGATCACAAGAGTTTGCAGCCGTCCAGATTCACCCGTTGGCGCTTCTATGAAACACGCGACGTTGGAAGGACAAGCGCTGACGCTTTTACTCAAGAGAGCGCGCTGGAGAGGCAAGCGCCAGCATTATTGGCTCAACCTCCAGCGCTGGAGCGAAGCTCTCCCGTCCTTTCATCAAGCACCCGCTACATCTTCCAACTTAATGAACAAACCAACAAATTTGTTGATTTAAACATCCATTTTTCATGTTTGTTGAGTCCATAGTGGGAGCAAAATGAACAAACTCAAAGTTTGTTCATTTCATAGGAACTGCTCTTAGCATTTAAAATTTCTCGGAAAACAGATCCCCTATCGTGTATTACTAGTTCGATAGTGTAACATTTAACCGACTGACAAACTTTTTAGTTGTAACACTATTAGACATGGTGATCCCTTACTGCTTTACATGTCAGATTTTCTTCGCTGCCACCTCGGATTCTAAGGGAATTATGAGTGGTCAAATTTCTTTAAATTAATCTAATCTATTTGAAAGGATACTTCAAAATGACTCAGTTGCACGCCTGTGGGTCCCATTCGTGGTTAAGTCTGGCTGAAACTGCCTGACAGCTTACTCTGGGTGACTTAGAATAAAGGAAAATGAAGCTGCTACAGCCGGGACAAAATGGGTCATTAAAAATGCTGTTCAGCTATGTTTTTATTTTGTTCTTGCAGTTGTAGCGGAGGAAGAAGAAAAGTAAAAAGAGAAACAAAAAAAAGACAGTACACTTCCCATTGAACAACATTCAACCACTTACCAACTCAACACGGGATTGAAATGCCAGTACACTTCCCATTGAACCACTTACCAACTTGATAGGAGAAGCTTCACTACTGCACTCTGCACAATCACACATCCACCGAATTCAAAGAGGCTACGTGTCTTGGCATCCACCAAACATTTTCTTACCTTTGACTGCATTTCCTTTCTCTTTTTTTCTTTTTCTGTCTCTGCCATGATTGTGTAGGTACTCGTAAGTCATAGTAATAATTTGGGGTCACGAGCTTAATGTTTCTGTTTGCATGCAAGTAGAAATGCAGGATGGTGATACTGCAATCCTGTTACGGTTTGCTTTCGTACTGTAAATTGGTTTTAGTTTGATTTCGTACTGTAAATTAAGCAATGATAGCTCCACCAGCTAATCATAAAACTTTTATATTTTTGAAAGTATTTTGTGGAATTTTGAATAGTTTTATGCTCGTTTTCATTTTGCAAGTTAAAATTCCCGGCGAGATTGGGGTATATCCAGATTAATTGGGGTATACCCAGATTTAAATGGGCATAGTGCCCTTACTAAGGGGAAGCCAAAACTTGGTGAAGTTACTTTAGTATCCCTGCACTAATTAACCTAAAACTAAACCCTAAATTTAAAACTTAAAAACCGTGTAATCTTCTTCTAATCTATCTTCTCTAATCCCTCTCCTCTTCTGTTTCCTTCATCTTATTCCATCAACCAAAAATTTCAATTTTGATTTTCTACAAAAAAATGGTTGATTCTAAATGATCAAGTAGCAACAGAGATTCAACAGGTAACATCAAAAAATCAAGTCAGAGGGAAAAGGTAAGGAAAAAGTTGGAATGAGTAAACCCGAGAATGCATCCCTAAGAATGTTGAGAAGAACCATCCACCGGCGAAAAGAAGACTGTAAGTGATTTCTAAACTCAAACTCATTATTATGATGTGTTGTATTATTGTTATATTAGGTAGATTATCAAAACTTATGATTTATGTGTTTTAGTCGGCAAGGTCGATCGATAATTTAAAACAACGCCGAATGTTGATATTTTGTAAGAGCCGGCATGGTCTCATGATGAATATCCTGCCGACTTTTCATAACAGCCATGACGACTGTTAAGCAATAACCAGGGCCGGCAAGGTATAATAACCAACCTTGCCGACTTATCTCTAGTCGGCATTTTCTTAGACTTGTACCATTCCTACTTTAAGTCACAGAAACTTGATTTTTCTTAGTTAATATTCGGCATCTTTCTTGAATAGGACCATACCGATTGTATGTTAGTCGGCGTGGTATATGACTACAACCCCTCCGACTATGTAGTAGTTGGCAGTGTTCAGATTATCGACCATGCCGACTGTCTTACCAGAACCATGTTTCAATGTGTAGATTTTTCACATCTCTTATTTGTGTATTGTTTAGGTTCCCAGAGGCAAAAATAGAAGATATCCCTTGTATTGTTAGCAATGCAGTAGAGCTATTGGAAATTATTGACAGGATTTATCCTGGTTTAGAAGATCCTAAAGATGAAACTGAAAAAAATTGCCCTATAAGAAAGTTACTTCTAATGGGTAAGGAAGATCCTGAAGAATTTCTAAGGTTTATGGAGAGTCCTAGCAATCCCCTCAACTATGAAGAATGCACATCGTCAGAGGAGGAAAAAGAGGAGGTTGATCCAAGAACTTTTTTCAGGGCATCTGACTTTTCTGGAGTGAACCCCTATTACAATGAGGCGGTGACTACATAGGTCCAAATAAGGGAAAACCAAAAGCTGATGCTGGTGAAAAAGCTAGTGATGGTGAAAAAGCTAGTGATGTGGAGGAAGATAACAACAATGAGAAGGATCCATGAAATTTTTAAAATTTTTCATGTTTCACTTGCTTTAGAAACTTAGATTGTGGTTTGAACTATTACATTATGTTTTGAATTGTTAGTTTGTGGTTTTAGACTTGTTAAACTTATGTTAATTTTCATTTTCAGTTGCTTTAGAACTTAATCGTTTTTATGCAGTTTTAGACAATATTAGAGTTTTATTAAGTCGGCATGGTTTGTAAGCTCGACCTTGCCGACCATCCCAGGATATATGCTATTGTGCTGTCAGGGATAGGTAGTCGGCATGGTTTGAAATATCGACCTTGCCGACTTAAATGTTAGTAGTATAAAAATATTACTTTTTAGGTACAAAGTACAACCCATTGAATTCTCAACGACTAGAAATTTCAAAATCAAGACATTAAGTGTGTTGTTTTTATAAAAGCATTCTCAACTTCATCTTCAACCTTGCATAAAGAATGGAAGTTTCAAGTGCAACACAACCAAATATTTGTAGTCTTTGCACACTAAGGGGTCATTTTGCAAATGATTGTCCCTTTGAAGGAAGCAAATGCACTATTGATGGTTGTAAGGGATTCTTATCTCTCATGAAAGCTGCAATAGGAGATGTATATCATCCGTATGCTTCAAAATGCACTTGCTGTGGGTTTTTCTATTGGATAGATGAGCGCCTAACTCCGTATGAAGATGAAGTTGCTAAAATCAACCTTCTACCATGCACAGATCCATGTTGCGACGGTAAGATGAAGCTAATTACCTCTTCTAAAAAATTGTGTATCGGAAAAAGATACTATCTATGTCTTAAATGTGTTAGGTTTAGTGTACTGATGTACAACTAAAAGAATTAGATCAGGTAACTAGCAGCAAGCTGCTTTCTCTCTGCAAGCAGATCCTAACTTTCAGATTTGAAAGCAAAATTGGTTTTTCATTCACTGGTTTTTCACCTGAGTACAATGATTGGTATTTAAAGGACCAATCCTGATAACTGCATCCAACAGTTATTAATACATCAAGCATAAACACTGTTTTCTAGGAAATAACTCAAATAACCTAATGCTAATTCCACCCCTGACTGACTCAGGTTACCCCCCATAGTAAAAGTAAATTCAAATTACAATTTAAGGTTAAAAGTAACTTTGCAGGATCATGACATTGCCCCTCCCATTTAGAGATCCTTGTCCTCAAGGATGAAATCTGGAAACTGAGCATGTATATAGGCAGCATCCTCCCATGAAGCATCTTCAGTAGTAGAATGACACCATTGCACCAAGATATGCTTGATGATGAAAGAGTCTCTGAGTGTAGTTCTAGTGTCTAGGACAGCAACAGGCTCCACCACAAACTTTCCTGCATGATTCACCAATGGTAACTGAGGAGACAAAGTTGCTTGTAATCCCATCTTCTTCTTTAATTGGATACATGAAAAACTGGATGGATCCTAGACCCCACATGAAGTTTTAGTTTGTAAGCAACAGCTCCAATTCTCTGCAGGACTTCAAAAGGCCCAAAATATTTGGCAGACATCTCAAAATTTTGTATCACAACAACTGAAGTTTGCCTGTAAGGTTGCATCTTTAAGAAGACTATATCACCCACTGCAAACTCTCTATCAGTCCTCTTTTAATCTGCCAAAAACTTCATTCTTTGTTGAGCTTTAGAGAGTTCATCCTTTAACAGTTGAAGCATGAGGTCTCTCTCATGTAAATAGTTTTCCACAGTTGCAACAGAAGTGGATGTAGTGATAGGGAAAACCAAATGAGGTGGAGGATAACCATATAAAGCTTGAAAGGGTGACATCTTCAAGCTGGTGTGGTAGTTAGTATTGAACCACCATTCAGCAAGGGCTAGCCATTGGACCCATTTCTTAGGATGAGAACTTGTCATGCACCTCAAATTTTTCTCAAGAAAAGCATTGGTTCTTTCTGTTTGACCATCAGTTTGAGAATGGTAAGCAGTACTGAGCTTCAGTGTGGTTCCAAGGGACTTGAACAGAGCTTGCCAGAAATGGCTAATGAAAATCTTGTCTCTGTCACTAACAATGGATCTAGGTAGACCATAAAGCTTGAATACATGGGAAAGGAACTCTTTTGCAACTGTTATAGCAGTTAATGGGTGGCCAAGAGAAATAAAATGACTTAGTAAACCTATCCACAACTACTAAGATGACATTCTTTTTGTAAGACAATGGCATGCCTTCAATGAAGTCAAGATAAATGTGTTGCCATGCAGTGTAAGGTATGGGAAGAGGTTGTAAGAGACCACCTGGAAATGAATTTTCTCCTTTGTGACATTGGCAGACATCACAAGTGGTGACAAACTGAATGATGTCACTCTTCATGTTGTGCCAAAATAATGAAGCTTTAGCTCTGTGATAAGTTGCAGTGATGCCAGAATGACCTCCCACAGAAGAAGTATGCAAGGAATGTAAAATAGAAGATTTGAGGTTATTACCAGAGACAATATAAAGTCTTCCATTGAATCTCAGTATGCCCTGTAAATAAGAATAATTGCCATGAGCTGGAGTTACAGTTAACTGAGTAATAAGTTGTTGGGCTGTGGTGTCTGATTCATAGCTAGATTGAATGTCTTGCAGCCATTTGGGTTGAGATAAGGATAAGCTGTAACATGCAGCAGCAGGGAGTCTGGACAAGGCATCAGCAGCTTTGTTCTCCATTCCTTTCTTGTACTTAATGACATAATCAAAACCCATGAGTTTGACAAGCCATTTGTGTTGTACTGCAGTAGAGAGTTTCTGATACATTAAGTATTTCAAACTCTGGTGGTCTGTATGAATCACAAATTGTTGGGTGCTTAAATAGTGATTCCATTTTTGAACAGCCATGACAATGGCCAAAAATTCCTTCTCATATGTAGATAGTGCTAAAGCTTTGGGACCCAATGGTTTGCTGAAAAAGTCAATGGGTTTATCATTCTGCATAAGGACATATCCAACCCCTATTGAGCAGGCATCAGTTTCAAGAGTAAAAGGCTGGGAAAAATCTGGCAGTGCTAACACAGGTGCGGTAGTCATGGCATGTTTGATAGAAGAGAAGGCCTGAGTGGCATCATAGGTCCAAGAAAAAGAATCCTTCTTGAGCATATCAGTAAGTGGCCTACAAATGATGTCATAGATTTTAATGAACTTACTGTAGTAGCCTATAAGGCCCAAGAACCCTCTGACATGCTTAAGTCTTTGAGGTTGTGGCCAACTGACCATTGCAACAACTTTGTCAGGATCAGCAGCAACACCACTTGCAGTAATAACGTGTCCAAGATACTCAAGTTGTTCCTGAGCAAAAGCACATTTAGACATTTTGGAAAATGGGGAGTGCTTCCTTAATAAGGATAATATAAGTTGAAGATGTTCCAAATGGGCTTCCAGAGATGGACTGTAAACCAGTATGTCATAAAAAAAAACTAGCACAAACTTGCTAAGATATGGCTGAAACACCTCATTCATGAGAGCTTGAAAGGTTGCAGGGGCATTAGTAAGGCCAAATGGCATGACTCCGAACTCGTAGTGGCCATGCTGAGTGCGAAAAACAGTCTTGGAAAACACCATAGAACCATTCAACTCTTATTTGGTAACATCCTGAACGAAGATCAATTTTGGAAAACACCATAGAACCATTCAACTCATCCAATAACTCTTCAATAAGAGGAATGGGGAATTTATCTTTCACAATAATGACATTAAGCTTGCGATAATCAACACATAAACGCCAAGTACCATCTTTATTTTTGACCAAGAGAATAGGGGTAGCAAATGGACTATGGGTGGTTTGTGTAGGATCAGAATCTCGCAATGACGATGTTTCAACGAAATTATCAGTGACACAATACAACAGCGTCGCAGAACAATTTCAGAAATGATAAAATAAATGATGTCATCTAAGATCACGAGAAAGATATGATAATCCTGCGAAATATTAGAGAGTTTGCGAAATTAACATCTGTAAGGTTGCGAGAATGTCGCAAACCATATCCGAAAATAAAGGACAGATTAGCTGTCATCCACTATGTATTTCCTTATAAATAGTCATCCGAGTTGTAAAAAGGGAGAGATCTTTTTTGAGTAAGAAACAAGTAAATAGGAGAGAGAATGTTCAGAGCAGAGATCATTCTTGACTTCTTTATCTTTCTTGTAAGAACATTAAAAAATTAATCAATAAAATTAAGAGTGTAAACCTAAAAATGAGCTGATCAACAATGAAATCATATGAGGGGTATAGTGTAGGATTTCCTGCAACTACATAATGGCGCTAGAAACAGGGAAGAATTGAAGATTCTTCAAGAAAAGCTAAAGATTGATATTGAGATTTGTGAAAATTTAAAGTGATTGATTAAGAATTTTTCATAATTTCTTGCAATACTATTAACATTGAAGAAATGGCTAGAAGAAGAAATACATCCGAACAACCGACTACTATTAGAAGAAGCAAAAGAATTGCTGGAAGAGAAAGAAGTGAAATGGGAGAATCTGCTAGAATGAGAAATAATAGAGAAAATCAAATTCAATCGCCAATTCAACAAACACTAGTTCAAGAGAGGAATACAGATTATGACAGGGTGAGCGTACACACTTGGCGATCAAATTCAGTAGAAGAAATAGAAGAAGAGCAACAAAATAGAAATTATAGACAAGAAGAGAGAAATCAAGAAGTAGATGAAGGAATAATTCATGGAGGTGAGAAAATTGGAGCGTTAGAAACATTGAGACGAAGAATACATGAATAAAGAAGAGCTGAGGCAGAAGAACGTGCGAATTTAACAAGGAAAAATCACGAATTAAGGATGGAGAATATAAGACTACAGAATAGAAGATCGAGAAGTATTACAAAATCATATTCAAGATCGACTAGAAGGGAAATAAGGCGAAATTCACCCACAATCAATGCTGGAAACAATATTCAAGAAGAAATATCAAATCCTAATGAAGAATATCGCGAAAATAGAGAAATAACTGATGACCGTTACATTCCACAAAATGAAACTTTTGATCATAGGAAAATTGGAGGAAATCAAGAGAACATGCAAAATCAGAGACAAAATAACCAAGATGGCGAAGGAAATCAAGAGGAAGGAAGAAGAATTTTACATGTGAGAGAAACTCAAAGAAATCAACAGACAATTGAAGAAGAAATTGAAAGACATAATGCTGAAAAAGCACGTTTAATCTGCGAACGTGAAAGATTGAGAGCGGAAATGGAAGAACAAGAGCTCCAGGAGACAATTCGCCAGAACAATCATGATAATCGAGAAAGAAGGTGTACACAAAACAAGAATAACGATAATCTCAATGAGGAGTATGATAGAGTAAAAAGAATGGCTGAAAGACAGCGAATTGAATTGATAAGAAATGAACAAAATTATGGAGGGGAAAATGAAAGACATCATCATTTGCGAATTCAAGATAGGGATGAGGAAGAGAATCGTAGAAGAAGACGAGATGAGGATAATGAAGAAGAGATAAAAATTTCGCAAGAGAAAATAGACGTGAACAAAGAAGAAGAGAAGAAAAATTAAAGAGACCAATGGGTCAAGATTCATGTGTAAATAAACAAATCTTGAAAGAATTAGAAGAAATGAGAGGAATGTTAAATAACAGAGGATAAGTAGGTAGAAGACAATTGGATGAAGCAACAGAAGAAGCTGCGAAAACTCAATTTCCAAGGGAAGTACAATTAGGAGGAATACCACCGAAATGCAATTTTCCCGCATTAACCAGCATTTTTGATGGAACAACTTGTGCAATTCATCACATTAAATCTTATGTGAGGTGCATGTTACAATGGGAAAATCATGATGCGGTATTGTGCAAATATTTCGCATCCAGCTTAACAGGAGAAGCGTTAAAATGGTTTGAAGGTTTACCAAAGAATACAATAACCTTCTTCAATCATTTGCAGACTACATTCTTGGGAGCATATATAAGTAATAATTCCTCACTACCTGGTATAGAAGATGTGTTTGGATTAAAACAAAGGATTGGCGAAAGTTTGAAACACTTGACTAAAAGATGGAGAACTATGTGTAGTGAAATGGCTGGACGTGTATATGAGAGATATCTCATATTATCATTTATCAATGCTATGTTTGCAACAAACCTATTGTATGTCCAAATTTTCAGAATCAAGAATACGATTACAAGGACTGAATTGCGAGAACTTCAAGAAGAATACATTGCTCTAGAAGAAAGTCAAAATGAAATGAAATCATATCCAGTTGCGAACGCCATCTCACAAACAACAAGCTTATTACCCAAGCTAATAAACACAGTGGCAAATACTTCGCAAGTACAACAAGAGAAGGTGACAAGTAACAATCAGCAGAAATTGGTAGCTATGGGGAGCCGAGATCAAGAATAGTATGAAAGAGAAAGAAATTTATACAATCGTAGAGGAAATAACAAGATTCAAAGACTCGATCAACCACATGAAACTTATGGAGGTCAATGACCAAACTTTAATAGAGGACAAGGAGGTCACAAGGTAGTATGGGAAGAAATCAAGATGCCACCTCTAAATGCAAGTGTGGAGAAGATATGGGAAGCTATAATCTTGATGGAGAATATACCAACACCATGGAACATGGGAACGAAACCACCTCCAAACCACAGAAGTCATGAATTTTGTTCTTATCATCATTTTCATGGACATACCACAAACGATTGCAGAAATGTAAAGAATTATTTTGAGAATGATAGATCAAGGAAAACTAAACGACTTTCTGGTAGGGCAATCCAACCTCAACAACCACCAGAACATCACAAAGTGAATATGAAAAAGAAAGAAACATTCTTCATAGAAGTTGGTGCAAAAGCAAAAAATCTATTCTGTCACTCTATCGTACATTCATATAAGACAATTGAAGATTTTCATGATAATGTTTTGAGTAGAGTGTTCGCAAGAGATAATGATGGAAGAGAAATTATGAATATTGCGAAAATCGCCACTAGAGGAATGGCAGAAACAGATCATTTCTTTTACGCAGAAGAAATTCCCGAAGGAGAAGAGGTGCATGACAATCCATTGGTAATAAAATTAGAAATTAATCCAAAACCGAAAGAAGATGAATGATGAAGCTGAAGATTCATGGGCAATCAATAGAATTCTAGTCGATACTGGAAGCTCTGTGAACATCTTATTTTATCATACTTATAAAACCATGGGTGGAAGAGATGATGATCTTATACCATCAACATATAAGATATATGGTTTTAATGGTACTGCTAACAAGCCTAAAGGGGAGGTTACTATGCAAATTCCATTGAAGGGAATATCTTCTGAAATCTCATTTGTGTCGTTGATGTAGAATCACCCTACAATGCGTTAATTGGTCGACCTTGGCTACATGGGATTCTAGGTGTAGCTTCAACTTTCCACCAATGCATCAAATTCCCTCACCCCAATGGTGTAGGAATCATAAAGGGAGATTGGGTTGAAGGAAAGAGATGTTACGAAACTGAGATAGAATCTTGCGAAGGAAGAGCAAACAAGAAGGAAAACTGGCGACACAAAATCAAGATACAAAGAAGTGAGAGGTTGATGGTGGATACAATCGAAAGGAAAGGAGAAGAGATGTTGCGAAATTAATGCTAGCTCAGAATAAAAATGATGAACATACCACTACCAAGGAAGCAGTAGCAGAAAATAATAAAGAAAGAGGATGGCAAAGGTAATAAAACAAGAAATGTATGAATGATTAAGTTGTTGCGATAATCTCGCAATAAGTAAAATTCTCAAAAATACATTTGATTGAACAACAAAATTGAGATTGCGAAATTCAGATACAATATAATGATTTGCGAGACTCTCGCAGAGATAATGAATTTTACAGAAATAATCAGAGAAGAATGACAAAAGAAAAGAGGCGAACCTTTATGGCGTACACCCTAGTTCGCGAATACAATTTCGCAAGAGGAAATGTAAGACCTAAAGTACGTCATATGGGGGTACCTGTTGCATGGCTCAGGGAAAGGCTACACCGCCACCGGAACCTGAGTCATGGAGATTTGGGGTCAATGAAGCCCATCCGGGAGAGGCACCTTGGATTCTCAACTTAAGCATATGACTTAGGTTGGGCGACTAAGGTAATAAGGACTCTCCCAAAGAGTGCATATCTGATCAAGGCGTCGAGGTACACGGTTGAGTCAAGAGTGCCAGGGACGTTTGAAGCGTACCTTGCCATTATTGACAAGTCTTGGCTTATACTGCACTCGGCCTGAAGAAAAAATCACTTAGGGTGCAGTCTCGTAACCATAAACCCTATAGGTAAAAGGCATAAGAGGCTGCGAAAAAAACTGGTTGTTGTTAAGACTGGATGGGAGGAGCCAACCTTGTATGGTAGAAGTACGCCTCCTTGAAGGGGCAACCAGGGGGAGATAAGGGCGGAACCCTCCATTAGGGAGATGATAAGTGTCTTAAGACGCAAATGTCATAAGGCTTTTTATTCGCAAGGATATTAAGGCTTGTCATATTTTTGCAACAATCCTGAAGAGGCAATAATACAAAAGAAAAAGATAAGACGAGATCAATGGGTTTTCGCATGAAAGTGCGAAGACGTCCTGCAATTTCGTCGTAAGACGGCAATGTCATGGGGCTTTATTTTCGCAAGAATATTTAGGCCTGTCATATTGTCGCAACATTCCTGAAGAGGCCATAATACAAAAGAAAAAGTTAAGGCAAGATCAATGGGTTTTTGTATGAACGTGCAAGGACGTCCTGCGATTTTTTCGCAATGACAAAAAGTGGAATAATAAGACCTTTAATTAGGAAGGCAAAATAAGACCACACAGGAATGAGATTTTGAAAAGAAAAAAATTTTACTTCGCACGAGATTGCGAAGTTATACAATAAGAATTTTTTTATGAAATCTCTCATTTGGATTCAAATAACAGAGGCAAGTATGGGAATGTATGAAAATGTTATTTTCTTCCATATGATAGATTTATTCAAAGATTCAAGAATTAATGATTATATTGATTAACTGTATTGCAAAGAAGAATTGTTTTAATTAATGCAGGTCAAAATGAAAGAAACACAAATATACAGAAAGAAGAAATAAATGTACAAATATTACAAAAAATCAAAGAAAGAAGTAAAGATTATTTCTTGGTTAATCCTTCATTATCTTCATTAGACTTGTTTCCTTCTTCTTCTGCGTCATAATCTTCATCACCATCAGAACTTCCATCACTATCAGATTCTTCATCGTCAGCTTCACTATCAGAGATAATCAAACTGGGAGTATTCTGTGGGATTTCTTCTAAAAGACAAGGATAATCAGAATGTGGGATATTATGATCATCACAAACCATTTGGATGGTTTGATTACGAAAATGCATAGCGTCATTCTTAAAATTCGCAACAGTGATCTTGATTTGGTTCTTTAATCTAGAATACTTGTCGTTGCGAGAAGAAAGATTCTTTGCGAGTTACTCCTTTTCAGCTTCAAGTTCTTCAATCTTTTCACGATATTTATTCTCAGAATCTGCGAACAAAAGACAATTAATTATTAACTTGATGAAAATTCATAAGGAGCAAAAGATTAGTAAAGAAGAGAAATTAGCAACCTTCTCTGTCAGAAATCATATCTCTAATCAAGTCTGTATGTTCAACTTGGAGACTAACATTTACGCCTAAATCTTTTCTAGCATCATCTAAAATTTTCGCAGCCCAAACAAATTCATCCTCACTACTTATGAGAAGACGAGAACGAATTTGATTTTCCCTTTCGCAGAGTTCAGTATTCTTGCGGTTAGCTTCATCTCGCTCAAGTTGAACTTCAAGGAGAGCCTCTTGGAATTTCGCCAAAGCCTTGGCACCTTGATCAGAGATACGATCCTTATCATCTATGAGACCGCTAATTTTGGTTCTTAAATCTGTTGGCTAAGCCTAAACTGGATCTATGATCAATTTCTAAGAGGCGAAATTTAGATCTAAGTTCATTTAGATAAAGAGATGAAATTCTATCATTTGAGAAGCTATTTAAGGAATTGTTAAGACGTTCAAGAAGGGTATCATTATCCAAGGCATTAGGAAATGAGCGAAGAAGGGTAGCTTCATCAGAAAGACCATAAATGTATGCAAAAAGGATCATTTAAATAAGATAAAACAACAGGATGAATGAATAAGAGGAAAAGAGAAAAATAACATACCGTAAAGCTGATTATTAGCTTGTTGAAGACTAGAGATTTTATTCTTATACGAAGAAGAATCAATTTCTAATTGTCTATTTTTCTCGCGAAGACTTTTAATTTCAGCTTCAAGTTCTTCATTCTTTTTGCGAAATTGAAGATTTTTCTTTTCAAGATTTTCGCGTCTTCTCTCTAGATCTGAAGCAATAGCAAAAGAAGCTTTTCCATCCTGCGAAAAGATATAAAAAATATTAATGTAGAAAGAAATTTTGAGTCATAAAAATGAATAAGTAAAAGGATAAAAGTATACCAGACTATTGAGAGAATGCAAGAAGTCGGGAGTCACTGATCTAGAAACTCCACGAAGAGAGCTATCACCATCTAGTGAAGGGACATCGCAAAGAGTAGCGAGAGATTTGCAAGTATTCGCGAATTGGATATCTCCCATTCCTTGTAGAGAATCAGAAAAGAGGCCAGAAAGCTTAGTCATAGACGATTCGGGTGGAGAATCTTCAGTTGCAACAAGATCATCGTTATCCTCATCACCCTTGTCACTTTCGGAATTTTCGTTAGGAGGAACATTTGAAGGAGAAGAAGAACGAACTTTCTTTTTCTTTGGAGGAGGACCAGTTGATTTTTCCCTGCGAGGAGCACCTTTACCTTTATCACCAATCTTCGCAGCATTAGCAAATTCTTCTACTTCAGCAATAATCTTCACACACAGATAGAAATAATAAATGGAAGCATGGAAGTAACAGTACTATTTAAAATCATAAGAGAAAATTTCTTACCTCATCTGTGTATGATCGAAGAGCTAACAGAGTACTAGATTTCCCAGTCCTGTTATAACTATCCTTCAGTTTTTGGATCTGCGGAATGTCGCAAGAGTTAGCGAACAGAATAGTAAAAATCAATAAAGAAATATAAAATGACTTAAAGGGGATAAACATACCTATTTCTCCTTCTCGGGCCAAGAGAAAACCCAAGGTTGATATGCAGCGAGATTCACAGGAAGAACATTTGACCCAACAATGTAGGGTCCCTTTAACATTAAAGGAAAAACACACCATTTATCATCTTTGGATTGGTGAGGAGTTGTGTTTTTACCAGAATGCCAATCAATATCTTGCATAATAATTTTGGCTTCATCAATGTTATCTTTCCTTTTTAAGCGAATACCCCAGCGAGTATTCTCTTTCTCCATGGAGATAAGTTCGTAGTTCTAAAAGAAATTCGCCACTGTATACTTCTCAACAACTTTCTCTAGGTTTGCGAACTTTGGATCCCTAAGTTCTTTGGAGTAAAGAGATCCTCTACCAGCACCACGATTAGCGAACTCTAGCATCAAACGGATGCAGTCCCCACTCAGTTGGAAGACGGCTCGCGAAAATCCCGAATGAGCGAGAATTTCATAAAATAAAGGAAGATCTGGGTTATAAAGAGGAATAGGGAGACCTGCGAGAATCTGACCTAGCGAAATTATGATTGATTGATCATCACAATATTGATCATAGAAAATCTTGACAGAAAGAATTGATTTGGCATTCTCACCAGGAATGGTGGAGAGTGTGAAACCTTTATCAGCAAGATCTTTTTGTACATCTTGTAAATTCTTCTCATATCTATGACCACTTGGATCCATGTTTCAATATAGAGTATGGGAGTGTATAGAAGTAAAAGGATTGAAGGAGGAAAAAATTACAGCAGCAGAATTTGCAGAAGAATAACAGAGTTGCAGAGATGAGAGAATAAAAATAAAAGAGAAAGTAAAACGAAAAGTGGAAAAAGGGGGTAAGAAGAGTATATAAAGGAGATTTTTTACTCGAAGAAATAAACACCATTAAGACGAAGAGACGTGAGCGGTTAAAAAGCAGCGGTTACAGAAGACGTGTCAAGAAATAAATGGAAGAGAGAGTACGTGTGATAAATGTGGAATATGAAAAGATGAACAGCTGCGGCATTTCTCACATCATTCTCTACTTTGCAGAGAAGATATGAGAAGAGGCAAGATGTAGGATCAGAATCTCGCAATGACGATGTTTCAGCGAAATTATCAGTGACACAATACAACAGCGTCGCAGAACAATTTCAGAAATGATAAAATAAATGATGTCAGCTAATATCACGAGAAAGATATGATAATCCTGCGAAATATTAGAGAGTTTGCGAAATTAACATTTGTAAGGTTGCGAGAATGTCGCAAACCATATCTGAAAATAGAGGACAGATTAGCTGTCATCCACTATGTATTTCCTTATAAATAGTCATCCGAGTTGTAAAAAGGGAGAGATCTTTTTTGAGTAAGAAACAAGTAAATAGGAGAGAGAAAGTTCAGAGCAGAGATCATTCTTGACTTCTTTATCTTTCTTGTAAGAACATTCAAAAATTAATCAATAAAACTAAGAGTGTAAACCTAAAAATGAGCTGATCAACAATGAAATCATATGAGGGGTGTAGTGTAGGATTTCCTGCAACTACAGTTTAGATCACACCAGTGGATGGCATTTCAGATATTAAGTTCTTTACAACAGACTTATGGATATAAGGGCATTTATAGGGCCTTTGGGAAGTAGGGATAGACCCGATTTGGTGGGGAATTTTATGATTAAGTGATCTAGATGGTGGATGGCCAGTTGGCTCAGCAAAAACATCTGCAAAAGTCTCTAAAAGTGCAGAAACTGCAGGAGGTGGTGGAATGATATGGGTAGCTGATAAGCACGCAAGTGCTACATTTTATACCCATATTTATATTAGCTAGAACTCGATATTTTGGCTAATAACACTTTTTAGTGCTTTTGTAAAAAGTACTCGCAAATCCGATCACATAAGGATATATGGCTAATTGGAGTATAGAATGACATTTGCGTTCAGAATTACTCATGTTGTTATCCATGGAAAGAGCCTTGAATGTGATGGTCTGGTATCTCTATATATCAACATAACTCCAGCTTTACCACTCATGGCATCTAATACATATTCTGGAATTGTCTTGGCATGTTTCATACAAGCCAGGCCCAATAGTGTGGCTAAAGAGAACAATAGTCGAGGCTTAATTAAGTCTCAAGTCTCCCCCACATTTCTTTGTGGTGCATCCAGTCAGTGCATTTCAACAACATGTTTTATTCCGTGTCACCACAAAACCAAAAGAACCTCAAGCTAACGGTGTTCGTCACGTCAAGAAAATGGATGGCTAGTTCACGGACTCATAAGTCAGACTAGAATGGATTGTCAAGATTTCCGGGGAATCAAGAGAAGGACAAGAAGCCTACTACTACCAGCTAATGGAGATACTGTTGAATTCAAGGTCACTGGCGTGGTCTCATTTGCTGAAATTGTAGGCGACGACGGTGTTTGTTATGGTGGCTGTGCCGATAGATTTTTAGACTTGAATGACGACAAGGTCGATCTTTGGTTCGAGTTGTCAAAGTTGCACATCTACCTAGTTGTTGCTTCTATCTACGTCATGACAGTGGAGCATTTCCTTCCGTTTTATAACAGCAACATCAATGAGAAAGGAGTTCGTTGGTTGAGCAGGATTGGAGAGAGTTAAGGCATGGAATTGGAGAGTGAACACTGGAGCAGTCAGATTTGGGGTGTGTGTTTCAGATATCAAGACGAAGATGCAATGAGGCTGTTGCCTCTTGCAGCGCGAGTAACTCAGAGAAGACCTGATTGTAAACGGTAGATATATGGTGCTGTGACCGGTTTGAGGCTAATGAAATTGGTGGTAGTCATACTTGGAAATCAGTCTCGAATAAGCCCAAGAAATGTTGTTGGCCGAGGGTGCTGTGACTGAGTTGGTATTACTCGTGCTATGCTCGAGCTGAGAACTGATGTAAGTGCTACAATGGTTGCTTCTGTTGAGGTTGGCATCTGCTGGCTAGGGTGGCTGAAGTATTGTTGGCAGTGGAAGGAGGTGATCGAAAGAAGATGGCAGCGAGTACTCCATCAAACAACTCTCTACAGAAAAGTTAATAAGGAGATGATTGGATGGCAGTTGCCGTGAAGATACAGGTGATGAAGATGGTTTGAATTAATTGGATACGGTGACTGTGATGGGTTTAGTGACAATGGTGGCTTCGATTTCTGTAGTTGGTTGTGCCTGGAGTTGGGACTTAGAATTGAACTGGATTATGGTCTTGATGCCGAAAAATGGATGGTCGTAATTGGTGTCAGTTCATATTGTGAGTTTTGGTGTCTCGGCTATGAAGAGTATTTAGAAGGTCAGGGAATAGTAGTGCCTTGCTGGTGGTTATTGAATGGAGTTGTTTGCAGGCGATGATTGAATGCATGAGGGGCTGAACTGTACGTGTTTGGTTAATTCATTGTGCAACAGCAAAGATGAAGAAGCCGGCTGGTTTGTTGTTGGTAAGCTGTGCAATCGATGGGATAAAGAAGGAAGGACAGAAGTTGGAGTTATGCTGTGATCGGAGCTGGCTAGTGACCTGGGATGAAGGTAGATGGCGCTGTTGCTAACTGAACTAATACCAGCGGCATCATTCCTTGGATCTAAGACTGCAGTTGCGGTCGAGAAAATGAGAATGATTGAAGTGGTTCTGATCGGGAAAGATTGGCAGACGTTGGATATTTGAAGGTGCTATGAGGTGACTGGAATTAATGAAGGTGTATATATGCTGGCTCGGGTGAAGGAGAACATGAGTTGGCTGAGATAGTTACTGACAGAAATGGGTTCAGTAAGTTTTTGTGGCCGAGAATTAGAGGGAAACAGATGAATAGAGCCGGTGAACCAAGGTATTCTAGCTGGTGGACGAATCAGATTGGTTGGTGGTCAGAATTTGGACGTGGACTGAATTTGGAACAAGGTGGCGTTGGAAGGGATGATGTGGCACGCTTTCATCGGTTAATATTATGTTTGTGACGCAACGAACAAGAACAAAAAGAAATAAAAAAAGAACCGAAAGGGGGAGGAAGAAAAAGCCGGAGGCGGCTGCAGAGCTGGGGAAGAGGAGAAAACAAGGGTTGGTCGTTTTGATTTTATTTTCTTCATGGTTGGCTAAATCGTTTGTTAGGGTTTAGATGGAAGTCAATTTAATTTTACAAACTCTACGATGATATTTCTAATAATGGTTCATTGACTAGTAGTTTCTCTTCATATAGCTTGGTGTTTAATCGTTTATGTGATTTTTTTTTTATTATTTATGTTTTTGAATTGATATTTCGTGCTTCGGTTAAATCCCTAGACGTGGTATGCAAGGATTGATAGGTAATGCTTTAGAATCACAACTCATGAACGAAGGAAATTACAGCGGAGAAACTATATTTTAGAATTTAATATACCATCTTCCGAGACCTGAGATTGAGTTCGACATTTGTCTTGAGTAATAAATAGAAATTAGAAGAGTTTTATGTGATTGAATTGGTGGAAATCGAAGATCCTATTAACCTTTCTCATTTTAGTTACGTCTTTATTATTTATTATTTCATCTTGTCTCGAAAACCTGAAAAATCGTTACATAATCTTCTCGATAATTTACTTTTGATATTAGTTAGTAGAAGTATTTCACACTCCTCGTGGGAACGACCGGTACTTGCCATTGTCTACGAGTTAGACGCTGTGCACTTGCAGTATTTTATTGTAGGTTTCTGAGCCTATCAGTAGCAGATACAGAGAAAAATTGACCAATGATAGTAGGTGTTTTACTTTTAAGGAATTTCTTAAACGAAGAAGCACTAATCAAACTCAAGGAATGTTTAGAATGGTTACCCTGTAAGGTGATTTGACTGCCTTGATGTAGAAAAGAAATGCTCAATTGAGTGAAGTTAAAGATGACATCACCAAGTTGGTGTAGCCAATCAGCTCCCAGTACAATGTCACATCCACCTAGAGGTAAGGCTCTTAAATTTGCCGAAAATTTGGTATCTCTGCATTTCCCAACTGAGGTTCTGGCAGATACCTTGACAGATAGTGCTATCACCATTAGCAACTGTAACAAGTAATGGATACATTTTTGTGTCCGATTTGTCTCGATTCTATATATTTTAGGTCTCATTTTTGTACTTATTATGGTGTTTTATGTGTGTAGGTATTTTTAGCCAATAAACATTTTTGGAAAAATCGGCTCGAAAAGTTGTCTAAAGCACCCGGAGGAAGTGATATTGGCACACATCATTTGGATAAGGGGCACCCCCAGGGCAACCTCAAGGAAGCTACTATTCGCACCCCTACTCTAGATAGGGGGCACCCCTTCTTCTTCACGGTTTGAACTTAGTTATGGCGGGAAGTTTGCAGAGTCGAACTGCATATTTATCTGAACGAAGTTGGACGAGTTTTTAATGGATTTTTGTCACGGGTTTGAGTGATTTGGGCATGTTAGTACCAACCAAGCTTGGTAAGATCTTTGGTTTACACAAAAGAAGAAACCTCCACGTGATTACGCTAAAACAGGGAAGAGTTTTCTTCTCGGGATTATTTTTGTTACGTGCAGATTCTCAGAGATTTTTTTATTATTTGATGATTTTGTGCAAAATACCATGAAATCAAGGAGTTTTTTCATGAAATTAGAGAAATAATAATAAAATAATAAGGAACCATGGGGCGTGGGTCCGGTTGGGACCAAGGCATGGCCGGTTGGCCAATGGTCACGCCCCACACTCCTTTCCTTAATTTTATATTATTTTTTATGGATTTATGGAAGTACCATGAAACCGAGGAGTTTCCTCGAGACGAAGGAGATTTGATAAAATGAGAGAATTTTCATCAAATCATGGAAAATAATAAAAATGCATTAAAAATATAAAACTGGTGTGGGATTGACCACGACACGGTCGGTCGGTCGTGTGTCCGTGCTCCCAGCACCCTGGTCAATATTTTTAATTATTTATTATTTTCTTCCCTATTTTGCATAGGTTCATCGTTTCGTTGTATTTTTGAAATACTCGTTCGTGTGGTGACTGTTAGTGTATCGTCGTTGAATACACCTTCACCATTTGAATCGGGATTACTTAGAGGTAGCTCAGACGCCCGGTTGTTGATTATTTATTACTAATTGTGGAATTCGATGGAGAATAATTCACAAAACTGAGCAATAAAATGTTTATTATTAATTCGTAAGATCAGCTGAGGATTCGACTACGAATTCAGAATAATAAAGTGAGCATTACCATTCCATGGGATCGTATATTCGACCATAGAATCAGAGTAATTAAGATTTATCCATTACCATTTATGAGACCAGTTGTGGATTCGATCATGAAATCGGAGTAATGAGATAATTTAGTTATTGTTATTCTATGAGATCAAGTTGTGGATTCGATCATAGAATCAGAACAATTGTTTATTTCCATTCCATGGGACCAGTCGTGGATTCGACCATGGAATAGGAGCAATTGTTATTTCCATTCCATGGGACCATCCGTGGATTCGACCATGGAATAGGAGCAATAATAGATTATTCTGGGAATTCAATAATGAATGTCACGGCAGAATTAATCTTAATTAGGAATAATAAACTTTGTGGATCTATACTAGCAGAGCAAGCTGTCTAGGAGCATTAATTATCCCGATAAGAGCTTGCCGGTAAGTCATATCCTTTATATAGTCAGGGTAAACTCGTTGTTTGTTCCTGAAGACATTATCGCTCTATACTAGCAGAGCAAGCTGTCTAGGAGCCGTCCATCTCGTGATACTATATATAAATAATCACTGAAAGTGTTCAGTATTCATGAGATATGTAGTTGTCCAGTCGTGAGACTACATATCTACATGTACTCTGAGAGAAAGTACTCTCC
The DNA here is from genome assembly GCF_003573695.1 of Papaver somniferum. Taxonomy (NCBI): domain Eukaryota; kingdom Viridiplantae; phylum Streptophyta; class Magnoliopsida; order Ranunculales; family Papaveraceae; genus Papaver; species Papaver somniferum. Next base: position 135,716,703 of record NC_039359.1, read on the forward strand.
TTTGAGAATTCGATGAGAGACTCGTGTCTCAATATTCACGTCTGACTGCTGGATCAGAGCTTCGTATAATTATGAGTTTACAATTTTAGCCCTTGTCGAAAATCCACCATCTACATTAAGTCCCCTTCTTACTAAGGAAAGTTGTGTTCCTCAGTCAGCATTAAATGGTGATTTTCCGTCCATAAACAATAATACCAGTAATTGAACTTAGTCGTAAGTTGAGACGTTACCGGATTTAGAGAGCATGAGTAAACCACGACTTGATGAAGGCTTCAATGTCATGATTGGAGCGTCGTTTGATGAGCATAAATTGGTGTTGAACCGCTGGTTTGGACGACGAGTCCGTGGTCAGTTAGGATTCGCGGGTCCGGGTCCAAGAAAAGAATCCGTTTTAACGTGAACGTTCGTTCGTTCGTTCATTAGTTTAAGAAACAAACAAAATAGACCTGAGTCTAATGATAAAAATTTTGTCTATGAGATTTCACGAAAAACAAAATTTTATTTTTTAAATATGTGAGAGTTCACAAAGTGGAATAAACTCTCGTTTCAAAGGTGGATGCTCGTACGAGAGAATTTTTTTTTTTTGAACAGACGTGCGTCTGTGAATAATAAAATTTTGTTTATGAGCTTTCATGAAAATTTTTATCTTCGAGCTTTCAGCAATCTTTGAAAATATATTCTCGCTTGAAAGACAGATGCTCGCGCGAGGGAGCGAAAATGTATAGATATTTTTTCAAATTTACGTGAGTTTCACGTTAAATATTTATATATTTTATAAAATCATGTTTTGATTTTGAACAACTGTTGAAAGTAGACCATTATACATGGTGAAATAATGTTTGTATGTGAATTTTCACAATTGTGGAATGGACGTCCGTCTGGTTTTTGAAAAACCATTGGATGTTAAAATTCACGTTGGTTGTTCACGGTTTTATGAAAACCAAATCATGATTTTGAACAATGAATTTTGCTCGTTTTTGCAGGTTTGAGGAAACGAGCAAGTTTTCGAAATTCTGACGTTATAATCACTACAGCTAGTGAAATTGTAAATAGGTAAGAGTTGGATTGTTACCATTTTTGCAGACGCTGATGTGAGCATCTTTATTCCATGATTCGTTGTTTTCTTGAATCCTGCGCTTTGTATAAATGATGCGCTGAATGTTATCCATCTGTCACAGCCAATTTGCAAGAATGACTGACTCCCGTGATGACACTTTCAAAGATGATGTTTCCAGGGATGACATCTCCGCGGGTGCAACTTCAAGAAATGGTACTTCTGGGACCTCTGAGTGATGGTGAGAGATCCTTCATACTGAGTTGTACTCTTGGTTATTTCCTCAACTATACCACATGATGATCGTGTAGTGAGGTTTCAGATCAATGTAGACTCCTCGTAAATGGAAGAAAGTCTTCGGGGCGGAGCACCCAGAATTAAGGACTACAGGATGTTAGGAAATGACGTGCATTCCCCAGCTGTTTCTTTGATGAGTTGTTAGCGCTCCTTGTGTCATGACTTTTTCCTGCCCGTGGAATTAGGATCACGAGACCAAGGTTTTGTTATTTCTTTTCAGACCTTTTCTCCATCGATTGACGGTCTCCAACTTGTTCCCAGGCGAACAATTCAGGAATCCAGTACTGATGAAGAAGTCGATGTAAATATCTCTTTCGTGCAGGTGATCGCGACATCTCCTTGAATGAAATAATAATTATTTTTGTTGATGAATCCAGAAAGAAATCAATGTAGATAAGAATCATGTTGATGAAGCGCACTCTTCTTTGGGAGATGGGAATATGGAGAATTCCCGAATCGAATGGAGATAGGGGTGTTGTCAACGGAGATTCTGGCATCGTCGAGCCTTCAAATGATTTAGAGACTCCCTTAGTAAGTATATCTCATGTAATTTCTTCAAAGAAGTATGATATCGCTGATTCTTGAATGAATGAATGAAAATCCATGTGAATTTATGGATAACATTGCCGAAATACGTCACCGGAAAATTTCAGACTTCAGATTTTACTAGAAACGCTGTAGAATCTTCGTCCGAAGTCGGATTTTCGCGGTTTGGATATGTATCTTCAAGCCCAGGAAATTTCCAAGCTTTAGCATAGAAGATATTTGAAGTTTGAGTATGTTTAGGGCCTGAAAAAGGAGAAATAGTGAACTTCCAGGAGACCTTCAGAACTTTTTCAGATGGCATGTTGCTTCATGTTTTAGCCACATCTCTTTGCTCGTTCATCGGATTGTCATGCAATTTTGACATTGTAGAGGAAATCCATATGAAGAAAATGGTATATAACCCATCTTCAGATTCCTCGTAGATTGCTCCCAATTCGTCTTTTAGTACAGGGCAGAGTACAGTTTCTTTAGACGAGGTTACCGTAAAACGTAATTTCATGACTTTCATGTTATTTGCTCGTGCCTTGAGTGTATAATGATTAATCTTGATAATGTTGGATTGCTTGTATGATGTATTTTATGATCTCATTTGGTTTCAAGCTTAAAAATGATCTCATGTAATCTTCGTATTAGGTGCCAAATACCGAAGTTGAGGATATTGAAACCAATGAGGATAACTCAAACTTCCCTGGAGTTATTGATAAAGAGACAACCATCTTTTTCACTTCAAGGCCATGAGAAGGTTGTCATTGAAGTCTTGGAAACTCAGATTGTTGCTGCTTCAGTGATAGAAGAAACCGAAAGACCAGTAGAGAATACTGAAGAAACTGTTGCCCTGGAGGCTGCTCCAGTAATTGAGAACCGTATAGTGGTGCATGAATATCCAAGTGAAGGAGTTTCTTTTGATGCTTCACTCCCGTATCATGAACTAGTTGGCGGATTCAGCGTTCCCATTGGATATGCAGGCTTGTACGAGAAACCGTGGAAGATGTATGGGCACATCGTCGTTACCAAGGATACGGAGCATAGTTATTTCTTGACGAGGCAAGTAGAAGCCATATTGCGTGTTATAAATGATATCCGCATCACAACTGGAAATACTGTCACCCGGGATGTACTCTTTGATTGGGAGTACAACTTGAAGAAAACTGAAGAACTTGGCTTCAATTTGAAGTGGCTTCGTCAAAATATTGATGTTATAAGGAAAGTGGTGGAAGGTGACACTTATTTCACCACCATTGATGCCGTGTTGAAGAAGATGGATGAAGAAAAGCAGAAATCTTATTTTGCTGACTTTCTTTAGTTTTCTTTCCATGATATCTTGAACCTTGGACTTCTGGGAGATGTGAGGTTTTATTCTGGTCTTGATTTCTTGATCGGATTTGGATTGTGAAATCGATCGTCTTGACAAGTGGACCGTCAGCCCCAGTATTTTGTTAAGTCCCTCCCTTTCGTTTTCCCTTCTTCCGGTGAGACCTAGATAGAGGACCCAGGTAGAAAAATTGATGTAAAGAGCTAGGTGGTCGAAGTTGGAGGTACTTTGATGAAGGACTTAGCGAAGAGACCTGGTGGACACCGATCGACTGTGGAAGTCATGAATCCCGTCTAAGAATTGTTGCTTGCATGTTGTATGCTCTAGAAGATGTAGGGACCTCATACAAGGTAGGAATTCGATGCTTGACCCCAACTTTCGAATCTAAGAGGCTGAGTTATCACATGAGAAAAGAATCACTCAATTTTGAGTTGTAGAGGTCATCCAACAAAGCGTGCGCATTTGCAATTTGTAATCCCGTACAAATTTTTCAGATTCCGTAGACCTGACGGTAAAGGTCATTTCTTTCAGCTCGTATGTCCGATTGATGCTCCCTTTTGGTATGTTGTTAAAAAAAAATAGACGAACATCTTTCGTTGAGTAAGTATTGTCCCATTCCTCACCCATTGGTACGTTTCTGTAAACCCATGGCCCGGAGTATGTCGTATCTCATTTGTAGAGGCGATGAGAATATCTTGGAGGAGACTTTGGATTATGCCCACCAATCGTGCCAGCTTTGGGAAGACTTTCATGTGAGCATGTTATCAGGTATACACATCTTGATATGAATCATTAGTTCTTGGAGAAGTCTTCTTCATGTGTAACACTTAAGAGAATGATTAGTTGATGAAGCCCTGAGGATGTTGCTCCTGAGACCGTTGTTGGTGCTGAGACCATGAATGATTACGCTCCAGAGATCCTTGTCGATGCTGAGATCATGGATGGTGTTCATTTAGAGATTATTTGATGTTGATGTCATGGTTGAAATTGCTCCAAAGACCGAAAAATGCTAGAACCATGATTATAAATATAATATTTTCTCCACCATCCAGTGAGCCTTTTACATTCACGGACTAGTTGAAGAGTTGAGCGTCCGTAAGATGAAGGTGTACTGAGAGTTCAACCTGAATTCTCTTGAAAGCATAACTTTACCACGAACTGGCTTTGTCAGTGAGTTGACATTGTTGTAGGGGCTTGTGATGTAGCGAAAACCCATTGATGAAGTTTGACGAAATCACCTCAGGTTGCCCAGTGTATATTGAAGGAGTTAGTGTCATCAATGTATGAATGATGTTGCATATGCTTCAGAAGTCTTATCATGGGATAATGAAGACTTATCGTTTAGTTACACTTTGATGTGCTGGTGTTGAATCAATGTGTCATCGTCGAGATATTTGTGCTGAAGTTGTACTCTTTGATTGGGAGTACAATTTGATGGCTTCTTAGATGCTTGAGCGTTGAAGCGTATATTCCTTAAGCATCGAATGTTTGATCATCTCGTCCCTGGAGTATCTTCCGTTGATTCATCATCCTTTTCGTTGCGGTAGTGGGATTCGACACTTGTGCAGACATCAGAGCTTTATGATTTTGTGGAACACATGGACTTGCAGGAGAAACACCCAAAGTGTTCTTTGCCATGTTTGGACATCATCTCGGTAATGAATATTTCAGTGCTTGATTCGGAAGAGCGTTAGATTCAACCACTTGGTAAAATATTAATGTGGTGAAGCTACCATTCATAACGTCTTGCAGAGTTGCTAGCAGAATTGAGTCCCCATGCTAGGATAGCATGTGAGAAAATAAATGACATAGACGTGGGATGAGACTTGCCTGAGTGCGGAACCTCTTGATGGATGTATATGCATATTTTGCAGTTTCTTTCTTCAACCTCGTCAAAGTTTGAAATTCCTCCAAGTACTCTAATGATGGAATGTCCGTCAAATCTTTTGGATCAGAACTTTCTTCGTTGGAGAGACGTGTAACCAAAGGCGCTTTGTAAGTACCCATATTTTCAGCGTGGATCCACGCTCGTCTGAAGGACATGTCATATCCTGGATCTTCCTGATTATGTGAAACTTGGTTTCTGTCCAGTGTTGAACTTATGTTCACTTTAAGAGTGATGTAGCCATAAGTATTCCAAGCGCTCCTTCAAGGTCTATGATTGAGATGGGAGCATGAGTAGCTTCTTATCGACTGATGCCTGCGGCTCTGAGGTTTTTAGTGGAATGATGTTGATGGCGGTGCCGGCATCGATCAACGTTCTTCCAAATTTGTTTCTTTGACTGTGGAAAGCAGTCCCCAGTCGTACATCTCTTAGTTTGTGGATGGAGGCTCACGAAGTATTTCTGGAATGGATTTCTTGACACGATGTGGTTCAGTGCTGTGAACATGTCTCTCTATTGTGCCTTCGACAGATAGAGCAATTCACGTTCGACCAATGATTGAACTTCCTCTTTGATAGGTTGTTCAGAGAGTGCAAAGGTTATGATTGGGAGAGGATTTTTTTGTACTCCTCCAGTTCCCAGTTGAAGATATTGTGGATCAACCTTATCTTTGGTGACGTGCTTCAAAATATTGCAGTTACTTGTCGACTGATTGATAAATCTATGAAGGTGACAGTACCTTGGATTCTTCATGTTGGCTCTCTATGATGAGCAACAATTTGATTGCACCGTCTTTAACCCATACTTCCAGTAACTCGATCACTCCTTCATGAGAAGTTTGAGTCTGTCCGATCATTATCCCGTTCGTTGATGCCAGGTCGAGGTTTATGCAAGATTGGTTATCCTTCCGTGCTGATTTTGTGGGAAGAGGTGTTGGATGTCGCATGTTTGAGCAGAATCTTTCCTTTTGCTTGAGAAATAACGTTCATGGAAGGTTGGACATTTTATTGTTTTTTGATCAGGCGTCGGCTGCTCCGAGGTTCCTCGACCTTGTAGACTTTGCTCAGCAAAGCAGGTGTAGTAGTCGCTGATCGTTTGGATGCTTCATGAAGTTCTGAGAGAGTCTGGAGTCGCAGAGAAAGGCTCTGTATATTGGGATCATTTCGTTTTGTTCATGCTCTCCTAGTGCCTCCAGGGATCGAGAGACGTGTTCGCGAGCGCTCCACGTTCCGTTATATAGTGCGAACGTTGGGGAAGTGTAGCCCTTTTCGGGAAAGAAATTATTTGCGTAGAAACATGGTATGAAGGTTGATAACGATGAACAGATGATGATTTGTATTTTCCTCGATCCTCCATGAAGCATTCCAGGTCCTCACAAGCGATGAAGCCTACAAGTTCCTTTGCTGGAGAGTCATCTGCAGCTTTGCGGAATTCTTCATCTTGTACAACATGGATTGGAGAGATTTCAGGATCAGCAATTGAAGATGTTTCTTTAGCTTCTCCTTTTTCGCGTTGAGGCTGAGTTCGTTCAGACGAAAACTTGTCTGTGAGAGTTTTGAGATAAGCATACAACTCTTTCTGTGTGTTGTAGCCACGTCAGTCTGAACCTTCATGAGATCAAGCTGATTTCCCCTGGTTTCTTCAAGAGACCAAAGAGTGGATTGTTGATGGCTCCAGTGTCGTTACTTGAAGGGGCGATCTCTGGAGCACCAGTGCTTGGAAAAGTGATAGTAACATGTGACATGATATTGCTGGCCGAAGGAGTGGTGTTGGCGCTACCACTAGAGCCTGCAACGTTAATAGGAGTAGTACTTGCTGGGAGTACCACTAGGACTTGCAATGTTAGAGTTGGGTGTTGAACCCGGATTGGTAACTGAACCATACCTAACACCGACCATCCTGACGAATTGAGATTGCAACCGAGAGAATGATCTCCCACTGTGGTCGTCAATCTGTAGATGGGGAAAAACGATTTGCTGGTTTTTAAGGAATTGAGGAGACGACCGTACGGAGGAGACTCCTCGAACCGAGCGAAATGTTAAACCTCACACAGATGCACCACTGCAAAGGGGGTGCTTTAGATTTGAGAGATCAATTTGTAATACTCCGGCCTAAATCAAAACAATGACCGTTCCAGAGTAAATTCGGTCACAAGAGAGGATGGGTTGATCTGTAGGAGGGAAGCTGAGAAATGTGTGAGATCAATGGTGATCGAGATTGTGGGTGTGTGAATTCTGAATATGATAAGCTCTGAATTATTGAAATTGCTCAATTGAGAGTAGTTGCTCAATTGATGAGTTGATGATCTCGTGTTTTCGATGAGACGTGAGATTGATGATACTGTTGATGTTGATTCAATCATGATTCAGAGACTTATTTATATGGCTGGAATTTTAGACACCATGATTCCATGAAGTGTCACAGTTGATGGAATCAAGGAGTGGGGAAGTGGAGATCGTGTTTGAAACCAGTTGCTCAACGTGTGGAGACTTGGTCGATTTTCCACCCACTACGAATTCCTTCAGCTGGTTGCACGACTTGCTCACATTCCATCGTGTGAGACCAAAACCCTAAGTGATATCCCCCCAAGTGACACGATTGACGTCTCGTGGTTTGTTAGTCAATTGATGACTTCGTGGTTTGATGGGACGATGAGTCCATGTAGTCGTTGAGTTGAACATGATGATCTGAAACTCATGAATTGAACATTTCATGAGACAGAGGTATAGTTCTTACGATGAAGTGAGAAAGTATTACTCATTCGATGGAGTTGAATATTGATTGTTGAACCAATATTACTTGGTTTGAGCAAATATTCCTCATCTGAGCAAGTGCTGCTCATGTGATGAATTGTTGAATATTTGATCTTCTGAGCATGTGTTGCTCATCTGATGGATTATTCGCAGCGTACCAAAAATATTAATTAGAATATTGGTCGTTGAACCGAGCATAATTAATAAAATTAATGACCATGAGGTCGTCGTAAAATTATTAAGGTTGGAATCTGGAATGATGATCCTTGGATTCAGAAACCCTAATTTGATCAATTGATGATCAATTCATGGTTCGTCAGAATTTCAACCATGGGACGAAGGAGGGAGAGACTACATGCACCGTGGGTCAACCATGTAGTGTCCATATGCTCACGTGAGAAAATACAAAGAACTCATGAAGAGTTGACGATTTGTTGGTGAAAGAATGATCAAATGCTGATTTAATCATTTATTCGAAAATGCTCGTCTGAGCCTTAGGTGAGAAAACCTAATTAATTATGACGAGGCAAGGGACCGACCATGGAGTCATGAAACCGGCCTTGGGTTGTCACATGACCGCCTGACAATCACTTCATGAAAATCCAAACTGTTTGGAACAGTTTTGGACCTAATACGAGCAATTGTACAAATTAGGTCAAAACTGTGAAAATTGATGGGACCGGCTTCCGTGAGCCAAAGAGACAATCTTGGTCGGTAAAGATAGCTCGTGTCCCCAAGGCGTCCGCGTCTCAGTCCTGAGAATTTTGATATTTTCTGGCGTGCAATTGAGCATCCATTCGAGAAAATATGCCAAAATTGGGGTTTCGACGAAACTGAGGAAAACACCATGAGATGATGAAAAATAATTATAAAATAAGGAATGAGGAGGCGTGGGACCGCCGTGGTCAAGGCATGGTCGGACCGTCGTGACCACGGTCCCATGGTGCCTTTTCCTTAATTTTATAATATTTTGATGATTTTATGAAAAATTCATGAATTTTGAGAAATTTGATGAATTTATGGAGTTTCCATGAATTGAAGGAGTTTTCATGAGTTCAAGGAAGCAAAAAATATTAAAATAATAAAAACAAGGGCGTGTGGGACCGTGGAAGGCATGGCCGGCCGGCTTGGGCCCGGTTCCACGAGTTTCCCTAATTTTTGTGTATTTTTTATGTATTTTTGATGAATTGAGAGAATTTTTCCTAATTTGAGAGAAATACCATGAAATCAAGGAATTTGATGAATTTAAGGAAAACTAATAATAAAATAATAAAACAAAGGGGCGTGTGGGACTGGATAGGGCATGGACGGCCGTCCAAGGCCCGGTCCCATAAGTTTTCATAATTTATTTTATTTTATTTTATTATTATTTGATGATTTGTGCAAAATACCATGAAATCAAGGAGTTTTTTCATGAAATTAGAGAAATAATAATAAAATAATAAGAAACCGTGGGATGTGGGGCCGTTTTGGGGCCAAGGCATGGCCGGTTGGCCGATGGTCACACCCCACACTCCTTTTCTTAATTTTATATTATTTTTTATCGATTTATGGAAGTACCATGAAACCGAGGAGTTTCCTCGAGACGAAGGAGATTTGATAAAATGAGAGAATTTTCATCAAATCATGGAAAATAATAAAAATGCATTAAAAATATAAAAATGGCGTGGGATTGACCACGACACGATCGGTCGGTATTTTTAATTATTTATTATTTTCTTCTCTATTTTGCATAGGTTCATCGTTTCGTTGTATTTTTGAAATACTTGTTTATGTGGTGACTGTTAGTGTATCGTCGTTGAATACACCTTCACCATTTGAATCGGGGCTTACTTATTGGTTGCTCAGACGCCCGGTTGTTGATTATTTATTACTAATTGTGGAATTCGGTGGAGAATAATTCACAAAACTGAGCAATAAAATGTTTATTATTAATTCGTAAGATCAGCTGAGGATTCGACTACGAATTCAGAATAATAAAGTGAGCATTACCATTCCATGGGATCGTAGATTCGACCATATAATCAGAGTAATTAAGATTTATCCATTACCATTTATGAGACCTGTTGTGGATTCGATCATGAAATCGAAATAATGAGATAATATAGTTATTTTTATTCTATGAGATCAAGCTGTGGATTTGATCATAGAATCAGAACAATTGTTTATTGCCATTCCATGGGACCAGTCGTGGATTCGACCATGGAATATGAGCAATTGTTATTTCCATTCCATGGGACCAGCCGTGGATTCGACCATGGAATAGGAGCAATAATAGATTATTCTGGGAATTCAATAATGAATGTCACGACAGAATTAATCTTAATTAGGAATAATAAACTTTGTGGGCCTATAGTAGCAGAGCAAGCTGTCTAGGAGCATTAATTATCCCGATAAGAGCTTGTCGGTAAGTCATATCCTTTATATGGTCAGGGTAAACTCGTTGTTTTTTCTTGAATACGTTATCGCTCTATACTAGCAGAGCACGCTTTCTAGGAGCCGTCCATCTCGAGATACTATATAGAAATAATCACTGAAAGTGTTCAGTATTCATGAGCTATGTCGTTGTCCAGTCGTGAGACTACATATCTACATGTACTATGAAAGAAAGTACTCTCTGTTAAGAATTCTATGAGAGACCCGTGTCTCAATACTCACGTCTGATTGCTGGATCAGAGCTTCGTATAATTATGAGTTTACAATTTTATCCCTTGTCGAAAATCCACCATCTACAATAAACTACCCAATTAAGACCCAATCCACCAATGTTGGACTAAGGTCCCAACATCCCACCACGCTTCCAGACCCAACGCCCTCGTTGGACCACTCTATCGGCATTGGCCGGACGGTATCCCTTTCTCTTATAGCGGCTCCACTCGCCTACCAATATTCAATGATGGTGACAACTACGCCCATACATAGTTCCCCCTACACTTTAATCTAGCCTATAGGTCACCCCTTCCGTGGAGCGGACATGGGTCGTGGTGGTTGGCTCTGATACCAAATGTTAGGGTACTGACCCCCACTCGTCATAAGCCCATGGGTAGAACTCAACTCGAAAACCAGTTGACTAGATGAGGGATTCCATTGACTTATAACCTACCCAATTAAGTCCCAATCTACCAATGTGGGACTAAGGTCCCAACAATAAACCTGTTCCAAAAATGCAGCACCGGGAACCACTATTGCAAAAATTTTAAAGCTTAACTTAGAAATAGAGTACTACAAGGCTTGTAAGAGCAATATTGTATTGAGACGGAGGATGCACCACCGCACATCTTCCTTTGGAAAAGGATAACTCCTGGTTTTTTAAAATAATGTAAAAAATATAAAATTCAGAGGAAGTGGATGTTGCCAGGATAAAGTTTCTCAGTCTTTTGTGGGAAAAACTCCCATTTGGTCGATAACATTTAATCTAACTTGGGTTCATTTGTAATGGAGTGAATGTTAACAGCTATTTTTTTGCAAAAACAAACATACAAGAATACAAGTTTGCGGTTATACAATTCTTTATACTTTAGTGGTGTCTGGCCAAATTTCAAAAGAAGTAAAAAAAAAATAATCAGCGATTTCAAGTTTCACCTCAAAAATATAAAATCATGACTAACAAAGAAAATTAAACCAAAATGGCAGCATACTTTTCAAGTTGTTCACAGCTAATGCAAACAAGCTTGATGTTCTTCTAAAATTCTGAAAACTGGGGTAATTTATCCGAGTATTGTTAATTCTCTTACTAAATTTACGTAGTAAACTACCCCACGGAGATTCTCTCATATTTTTTATTCAGTTTATGATGAGTAATTCAACTTTTCTCCCACATCTCATCTCTTCAAATTATATTATACAATTATAATTCGAAAACATGAATAATGAATCAAAAGTAGTTTTCGAAAACTATGTATGCTAGTCCGAAAATTAATAGACCAATATATACATAACCAACATGAAAAGAATTCCTCCCTTGATTTATTCAGTATCGATGTGGGATATCATGACAATAATATGGGCTAGCACGAAAATTAATCAACCAGATATACACAACCAACATGAAAAGAATTCCTCCCTTGATTCATTCAGTATCGATGTGGTATATCATGAAAATAATATGGGCTAGTCCAAAAATTAACGGACCAATATATACACAACCAACATGAAAAGAATTCCTCCCTTGATTCATTCAACATCGATGTGGTATATCATGACAATAATGGTGCAATCCCGAAAATTAATGGACCAATATATACACAACCAACATGAAAAGAATTCCTCCCTTGATTCATTCAGTGTCGATTTGGTATATCATGACAATAATATGGGACATGAAAACAACCCGATTAAAGAAAAACTTGCTAATTATTATCTTAGTTTTCAGGTCCATTATAGGATGCAAGTTTTAAGGTTGACGTCCTAAATATCTGTGTTTTGCGCTCTCAAGGTAGAGAAACTCTTGAACATCTGTTATTTACATTCCCACTATAAAAGAATGGATCCCACTTGGCATCATAACCCATTAGGGTGGAACAAATTTGGGAACTTGGAATGCCCTTCTGTGTTGATATCATTTGTCACATCTGGAAAACCAGGTGTACTAAGCTGCTTAAGGAAATTAATCTGCATCCAGAGTCAGTCTCTACTAGGGCCATCAAATTCTGGAAGGATTACTTGGGCTAACATTCAAAGAGTAACCAATTTATTCCCGATCACTGGATTCCGCCAAGAAGAGGACTGGAAAAGATTAATATAGTTTTCCTATTGGAGGCGCTGATACTAGTATTGTCACTATATGTCATATTCTTAGAGATTACCTTGGTCTTTGGAGGGAGGTGATAATCAGGAGGGCAACGGATCAAGCACTTGATGAGGGATCGTGCTGGCAGCAGATATGGCGATATGATGGGGTGCGGAAAGGATGATTCAGGAAGTAGAACTGGATGCTAGATACCAGAAACTGATCAATCTTCTAACTGGGAATGAAACTAATCTTAATTGGCAGGTAAGGGATGCTTGGAAGATAACAAAACTTCCTTTTTACAACCTTATGGATTAACAAAAAAATTACTTTTAATGTAATAACAAGGAAGGGCAACTAGGTACCTCTTAATTTGGCTACGACAAATAATGTTAAAGTAATATGCTATTTGGTTGTTCCTTATCCTAGCTTTATTTTTGATGCTTTGACAAGGGATAAAATGGTTACTGACAATAATCAAAATGGTAACCATCTCTATCCAAACTATGTAACTCTTTAATTTACTTAAGGTTTGTCTATCAAAAAAGACAAACTTTTGGTGCTCGGTGAAATCTCGAAAGAAATTAATTGATTCAGTTTATTTTATATTTGTAATCCAAATTTTTTTTTTTTATGATAAATTGCGATTTTATTAAGAAGAATCAGAAGTTACTTTGTCTACAGAAAATATGAAGTTTCTATGTCTAAACTTAAAAAAAAACATTATTGAAAAAGAATAAGTTTTTGCATTTCAAGATAGTAATCTACACTCTCCAATGAAACTGAGAAGATTGATCTCCATGCACAGCCTAGACAAGATTTTACAGTCATTGACAAAACAACAAGAGTTGATCTTCAAATCTTTAATCCACTTGAGCGCTTCAAGAAATTCTTTGACTTCTGCAGTCTAAGGGGATTGTTTCCCATCCTGACCATGTCCTGAACTCCTTTCTGCTTCCTGTTTTATTAACTAGAGAAATGGAAAAACCCATAAAATAACAAGAGAAAGGAAGCATCAAATTTCACAGTCCAATCAAAATCCAAGCTACTTTCCTCCTCTAAAGTATTCTGAATGAGACTAACATTCTAAGTTTAGTCTATAGGTAGAAATGCTCACAAATTCTTGATGAATCCTATTTATTAAATTAGTAGGACCAGGTTTAATAGTTTTGATACAACATCATTTATGTTCTTCCAAATTGACCACAAAATAAAAGTAATCTTAGAACATCATTTTTAAAATTGCTATCATTCGACACAGTTAAAAAACCATTTTTTAACATCAATATTTTTACAACTACTAATCAAATTCATATAAGAGAAAGTAAACCAAATGCATTTTGTAAATTTACAAGTTAAAAAAAAGATGCATTTCATCTTCCAGTTAACTATCATTACAGAGGCTAGAGCAAGGATAAGCATTATCATTATACTGGGGCATTATTTTTCTTAAAGGAATAACATTTGAAACAAATTTCCAACGAAAAAGACTAATCCTACGAATGCAATCCATTTTCCAAAGAGATCTCAAAACATCATGTCTGCATAATTATTATCATTGTTAGAAAGAAAATTATAAGCAGATTTAGTAGTACATTCTCCAGAAATCATAGATTTCCACCTAATCATATCATTATTATATAGATTAAGAGTGATAACATTAATCCTATTACATATATCAACATAAATATACTTATCTAACATAGCATCGTTCCAGTTCCCTTGACTGTCAGTCAATTGGTTGATAGTCACATGGACATTATCATCAACAACAATAAGAGAAAGAAGAGTATCCTGGTTTGGCAACCAAAAATCAAACAAAATATTTTTTGTAGAGCCATTATCAACCAATTCACAATTAGAACTAATAATATTAAGACCCTTTTTTATATTGTTCCAAATCCAAGAATTATTATACTTCATAGAATGAATCAGAGGATCAGTTTTGAGGAAATACTTGTGCTTTAGAATAATAGCTCAAAGTTGATCATGATTATGTAAAAGTATCCATACAGGCTTAGTTAACAGGGATAGGTTCTATTTATGAGGGTTTCTAATGCCTAAACCACCAGAATCAAGTTTAGTACCTATACTAACCCAAGCTTTAATATAGATTCCTTTAGAAGTATCTTTCTTGTCCCGCCAGAAGTCTTTATGCAGTATTTCAACTCTATTAAGAACAGTTTTAATAAACGCAATGCACTGCATTTGATAGTTTGGATAAGCACTAAGATCAGACTTAAAAAGGATTGTTCAGCCGGCTTGGGATAAAAACTTATCCTTCCATCCCTGTAAAGCAGCATAACATTTACTAAGTAAAGGTTCAAAACTATTAGTTTTATTCCTATTAAAGAATAATGGGGTTCCCAAAAATGTATCATTTTTTGAAATTTGTCTAACTTTTAATATTCTTCTAATAATTTTGCAACGTTTATTATGAAGCTTGGGTGAAAATTAAACCCCAGAATTTTGAAGATTTATCTCTTGCCTCGACATTTCACTGAAAAGATTAAGGATATCTATCAAATTCTTTGCTTCAATTTTTCCAGCTTTATAGAAAAGGAAACAATCGTCAGTAAAGAAAAGATGAGACACATAAGGAGCAGATTTCGACACTTTAATCCGAACGATTTTTTTTATCTGATTCAGCTTTATAAAGACGTCTAAAAAGCAGCTCCATGCAAATAATGAAAAGACAGAGGGATAAAGGATTCTCCTGTCTTAATCCTCTTTCAACATTAAACTTTTGACCAGATATGCTGTTTAGAAGAACAAAACAAGATGCAGCATGCACACTTTGTATGATAAGCTGACACCAAACATCATTAAAATCCAAAGCATTAAGAATTTTTTCAAGAAAAGGAAATTCAATTCCATCAAAATCTTTGGAGGTCAATTTTTAAAGCAACGTACCCATTCTTATTTTTTGAAGTTTTTATAGTGTGAAGAATTTCATGAACTATTATGATATTATCTGTTATTTGACGATCCGAAATAAACGCAGATTGGTTCTGAAATATTAAGAAAAACTTAAGTGGGTTACTTAATCTAATAGGCCTAAAGTCACTAGGAGAGAATTGATTCTGAACCTTAAGAATCAAAGTAATATAAATGTAGTTGATCTGTTTAATCATAAATCTAGTTTTAAAAGAAATCTTGAATTAAATTACATATCTTTTTCGAGAAGATATCCCAATGTGTTTTAAAGAAATCGGGTGGGTAACCATCCCGCCCCGGGAGCCCCATTGGTTCATACTAAGCAAAGTGTTTTGATTTCTTATAAGTCAAGAACTCTAGTAAAAACATTATTATCATCTTCACTCATAAATAAAGAACCATTAATTTGGGGATAAAAAAAGGAATTGGGGGATATAAGAAAAGGACAAAAACTGGTTCCAGATATCAATTCGGGGTCACCCCTTATCTAAATATTTTACGTATTACCTAATCTACCCCTCAATAATCAGGATTAGTGATTAATAATAATTAGTAAAATCTTGAGATTTTTGATAAATGATTAGTGTGTGTTATATTTGAATTTGGGTGAGTAAGGTGAGAGTAGAAGGAGGGAAAAATATTTTTGAGTGGAATTTTTTTTGTGAAAATGGAAGATGATTGTGAGGAGAGAATTGCAGCTGCTGAATCTTTAGCTCTACCACAACAAGGATCTAACAACAACAACTCTCAATTGCAACTCTTTGTTAAGCCAACACCCTTGAATGATGATTTTGACGAGTATGGAGAGTTTTTCGAAGAAGTTACACAAGAAAGTAAACTTGCACAACATGCAAGCATCCCCAATACACAGGTAAAGCTGCTAGGAGGTTGAAAAATCGATTTTTTTCTTTAAACCCGCCATTTTTTCAACTGTAAAACCTCGGTGCCGGCATGGTCGTAGTGTGAATACCATGCCGGCAGACGCGTTACCGGCATGGTATTCATACTACGACCATGCCGGTAAAGCGATATCCCCCAATTTGAATATTGATCCGGCATAGTATTCTACCAAAAAACTATGCCGGTACGCAGTTAACTTTTTTACCTACCAAGGAATATACTACGGAATATTAAACCGGCATGGGTTCATTGATAGGTTACCATGCCGGAACTGCATAAAAAACATACAGGAAACATTTCCATGTAAACCCAAAAACCGGCATGGAAAATTAATAACCATCAACGCCGGAACCAGTTACCGGCGTGGTACCATCAATTTCGAGAATGCCGGCATTGGAACCGACGGTTTTGAGTTTCAAATTTACAATGCCGACACCTACAAAAAACATATAGGAGAGCTAAATACCGGCATTACATATCAATTAATTGGAATGCAGGTAGCGTGTACCGGCTTGGGACAATAAATTGCGACAGTGCCGGCACCTTGTTTTCCGGCGTTGCTGTCTAATGAATAATGTATGCCGGAATATGTTTCAAATTTGGTCTTCAGTTTTGGCTAAGTTCGACAATGCCGGAACATTGGTCGAGCATGCCGGTACTTGTTTCCGACATAGTGTTTTAATTTCGTTTGGAACTAATTTTCGTTCCATCTTTAGGTGGTGACATATATTGATCCAACAAATGCAAAGCCGCTTTATCGGGATACGTTGGAATACTATAAAATACCTCCGGTATGTGACCAAATAATACTTTACTAATGGATTGCTAGTAATGAACCTTCTAATGAATGTGAAATTGATCTTATGTGGGGAATAATAGATCGAAATGAAGCAATCGCTTGGGCTAAAGAGACGACTTTTAAGAACATGTGTGTGTTGGTGAGGAATACTGAACGTTCAAAGAGGCATTTTGAGATGGCTTGCGAGAGAAGTGGGAAATACAAGGAGAAGAATAGCCACAAGAGAAAGGATTATGTATATCCAAAGAAGACTAATAGGGTATACAAGACTTGTACGAGGAAGAATGATTGCCCGTTTAAGCTTGTTTTCCGTTTAAATGACATGAACAATTAGGATTGTGAGGTTCTATGTGGCTGTCATAACCACCGGGATCCGAAAGATTTTGTTGGTCACTCCCTAGTTGCGAAGCTGAAACCTCATGAGTTCGAGGATGTAAAAAGATTGACCAAAGCACTTATCAAACCGAGACAAATTCTCAGAGGCTTCAAGGAAAAGGATGAGTCCAACGTGTCTTCTCTACGTACAATTTATAGTCCAACCTACAAGACAAGCAAATACAATATTCCGTTGTTCAACATCGTGGGGAAAACCTCGCACAAGGTAACATTCACATTGGCTTGGTGTTTAATGGAAAACGAGAGGGACTATAATTATCATTGGGCATTACGACAATTGAAATTATTCTTTCGGGAAAATCAACTTCCGAGGATGATCGTAACCGATCAACATGAAGCATTAATGAAAGCAATATCCGACGTCTTCCCGGACGCACAAAATTTCCTATGTACATATCATATATGTCAAAATATCATAAAAACTTGTCATGCCTTGTTTGAACCCACTAAGGCGGATATTAAGAAGAGAATGATTATTCAACTAGAGGAAGATGTTCGAAAGAACAAACTATCCCCCGAAGAAGAAGAAGATGAGAGAGGCAAGATAAAGGAGCGAGTGGACAAAGAACATGCGGAAAATCATAAAAAGTGGTCGGAATTTCTAAGAGATTGGGAGAAAGTTTATTGGTCTCTTACCGAGGTTATGTACGAAAAGAGATTGGAGAAGTTTATTGCCGATTGGAACGAAGTTTATCCGACTGCCGTCTGGTATTGTCAGACTCAATTGTTGGATAAGTTCAAGGAAAAATTTGTGCGTGCATGGACAAACCGGTATAGACACTTCAATACTGAAGAAACTAGTGCAGCGGAGTCCGCTCATGGGAGATTTAAAGATCTCATCCAGTCCGGTCAAGGCAATGTGGTTACGGTCACCGAGGCAATGGAGCAATACTTTAAGGCTGATATCAATAGAATCAAGGTGGCTTTTGAGAAAAGCTCAATGGAAAGGATGACTTAATTTCTTCGTTATTGTAAGTTGCTCCAAGGAATAGAATTCAACGTCTCTCATTCCGCAATAAAACATATGATGAGACAAATGGAATATGAGAAAAATTACGAAAAACCGAGTGATGTGTGTATTTGTCCCGACATGTCCTCATTGGGGCTTCCGTGTCGTCATATGCTTGTGAAGAATGAAGAAGTGATACCTATTGAGGTTATTGATCCGTTTTGGAAGCAAATATCTTTCGACCCTCCCCCTTCGAGAGATCCCGGGCAATCTTCATGGGATACGAACGAAGCAAAGGAATTCAACGAAGCTTACACACGTGGCACCTCGGTAAGCCGGCAAGTCTTGTTGAGCCAACTAAGGCTAATTACTCGTCCATGGATCACACAAAGCGAAGAGCCAAGAAAGGGAGATCTAATAGGTAGATCCCAAACTAAAACGTCAAGGAGAAAACAAAGGGTATAATTGAAAGGAATGACTCAACGTGAAGAATAACGCGCAGCAAGTAAGAAACGAGATCTAACCACAAGTGAGATTTCGGAACAAAGGTTCGTGGAAGCACAGTTTCCAAACAAAAGAGGTAGGCCGAGGAAGGAACCGTTATCAAGTCAACAACAAACGAAGGATTCCGTATCCACACCAAAAGCCAACTCATCGGAGGTTCCAATGAAGAGGGGTAGGACGCCAAAGGTATCAACATCAGGTTACAAATAACAACAAGGTGAGCATTCCGAAGCCATACCCATAGTCGATCTAGCGGAGGTTCCAATGAAGAGGGGTAGGACGCCAAAGGTATCAACATCAGGTTACAAATAACAACAAGGTGAGCATTCCGAAGCCATACCCATAGTCGATCTAGCGGAGGTTCCAAGGAAAAGGGGTAGGCCACCAAAGGTATCAACATCAAGTGACAAAGAACAACAAGGTGAGCATTCCGAAGCCATACCCATAGTCGATCTAGCGGAGGTTCCAAGGAAAAGGGGTAGGC
Source organism: Papaver somniferum (assembly GCF_003573695.1). Classification (NCBI taxonomy): domain Eukaryota; kingdom Viridiplantae; phylum Streptophyta; class Magnoliopsida; order Ranunculales; family Papaveraceae; genus Papaver; species Papaver somniferum. Next base: position 135,736,246 of record NC_039359.1, read on the forward strand.
CTCCAAAGGTATCATCATCAAGTGACATAGAACGACAAGGTGACGAGGCAAAGTTGGTGACAAACCCAAGTGATATCAAAGTTGATGTAGTTTTAGTTCCAAGGCGAAGGGGTAGGCCAAGGAAGTACGGACTCCCATCACATATCGAAGATAGTGCAAGTGTAGAGATTGCAGAGGATGGTTTGGATATAATCAAGTTAGAAAAGGGTAATATGAAGATGTATAAGGATCCCAGAACAGGTAGGAAAATTAGAAGTTATCATACCAAGATACAGTCTTACATAGACCAACTTCCTGAGGTTATTCGCGAGTATATTGTTCCGGAGCTTCACCCCAAATTCTACCACGTTCAAGGTAAGGTATCATGTCATTAATATGAGGAAGGTGGGAACCTTTAACTTTCACTTTTCCATTGCCCTTCTTGCCATTTCCTAGTGTTGGTTGTTGACTTAGCCCACCAACTTCGCTTTGGCTTGCTACTTGACTTGGAGGAACCACATTATCTTCATCCTCACTTTTCTCTTCATCTTGCTCATCTTGATCATCGTGATCACGGATTACAGCTCGACTACGGTCACCACCACTCTCCCAAATTATCCCTCTTATCTCAGCCCCCAAACGCTTTTTACGACCTTCATATTTCCCTCGAGGAGGGAGAGATTGAGGAGTATCAAGACCGTCCTTCCTTCTTCTCTTAGTGACAGCATCTTTAGTTTTTCTTTTGTTAGCCTCCTTGGCTTTTGACCTATATCATAAAATCACACGAAATGAATGTGAGAATACTCACTTTCAGTTTTTCCACCGGCATTGACTTACTGAAACAAAGCACGCCGGTTGTCTGTTCCGGCATTAAACAATGACTGTCGACAATGCCGGTAATCATATGTAATTCTCCTGTGTGTTTTTAGTCCACTACCGGCATTCTCGAAATAAATCAATTCCATGTCGTAACCTGGTGTCGGCATTCAAATCAACCTAAAAATGTATGCCGGTACTGGTGATAAATTCATAAACTCTCCTGTATGGTTTAAGTCCACTACCGACATGCTCGAATTTTCACAAAAAAAAAATGCCGGTACTATAAACCGGCATACAATGGAACCAAGTGTCTATGCCGGTACTGGTGACAAATTCATAAACTCTTTGTATGTTTTTAGACCACTACCGGCATACACGAATAGTTATAAATGACTGTCGGTACCAAGAAACGGCAGGGAATTCGACCCAAATTCTATGCCGGTATCTAAAATTCAGTTTCTGGCGAATCTGCGAAGTGAAACCGGCATTGCATTCATCCTAGATTGAATGCCGGAAGGAAAAACCGGCACCGTATTCATACATATTTCAGTGCCGGTAATCACTGAAACTCAACTGTTTCAGTTAGGGTTTGCGATTCTAACCTAAATCCATTGTTGTAAATCGATTAAAACACTCATAAAGTAGTTTAAAATCACTTACCTTCTCACAGAAGCCATGGTTGCGAGAGGTTGATTATTCGAATCCGCTGCTTGTTCTTCTTCTTTCTCTTGAGCAATCTTAGCAATTCTTTGTTCCTGTTTTTGTTGAGCAATCGATTTTGAGTTCGATTGGGCATTCGTTTTCTTTCGTGGAGGCATTGTTTATGATTCAGGTAGGTTAATCGACGAAGAAATTTTTGAATCGATGATTAATCGACGAAGAACGGATGAAGAACGATGAAGAACGATGAATTTTTTTTTTTCAAAAACCTAAACCTAGGTCAGTGCCGGTAGTGAATTCGGAGAATGGGGGATATGTTTTGGTTATTTGATTTTTATGTTTTAGGAGAAAGGGTATAATAGTCTTTTCATAATGTTTTTTAATTAATCAAAGGGTATCTTAGTATTTTCATACCCAAAAATCACCCCTTAGCACACACCATGGGTTGGGGGAATAATCAAGTAAAAACATTCATGGTCCTATTTGTTCTTTTGCCAAAATTTTGTTAATTTTATGGTTGAGTAATTCAATTTTCATCTTAGTTCTTCAATTATTTTTTTACTTTTATAATTGAAAAACGTAAACTATGAATCAACTTTAAAAGTCGAGAATTATGTATGATAGGCGACCGGAAATTAATGGACTAATTTATACACAAACATGAAACAAAAAAGAAAATTCCTCCCTTAATTCACTCGGTATCAATGTGGTATAGCACGACACATGTGTGAGACATGAAAACAACACCACTAGCAAATTAGTAGCTTCCGTTCTCGAGTCACGGTAAAAACAAAGAAGGCTTATGAAAAGGCTAAACTAGACCAATCTTTTTAAGACTGCTACAATGTGTTATCAAATGCCTCGGAAACTTGCCAAATTCATGCGAAACAAAACAACCATAATCACCGGATCCACCCGCTTGGTAACTCCCATAGAATTTTAGATTTTCTTGGGATGCTTTGTCAGCTACATACTCATTACTAGACAAGGGCATAAGATGCATCGGTCCTTGGGATAGTAACTTAAAGATAATTCTTCAATTGAATATGTCCTTTTTGCCTTAAAGCATGGCCTAGGACTGAAAGAGACACCCAAATATAGCCAGGCCCGTCAATGTCCAATCCGTTATGGTGGAGAGTAATGGCGAGTTTGGAATTACTAGCCTAGATTCAAAAACTCTATATCCAACCAAATCCCCCAACAAATCTACACTGTTCTGAACCGACCCGAGCAGATGGTGACGGTTGACCTGTACAAAAACAAATGCCTAAACGTATCCGCATTCAAATTTACCAAAATATCCTTCCTACTACTGTATAAGGAATTTCAGTTGTCTTGTTATTTTTAATTTTGTTCTTTTAATTTATCAAGATTAAGACATGATTTTGTTAGACCAAAATGATTTGGGGGTTCGGCAAATGCATTCTCCCTGGAAGTATATATATCGATGAAGAATCGGACTGGTGAGATATACAAAGTGCTTTGGAAGGTAACCATAATCGTTCGTGGTCTTATAGCGCCTCACTGATCGTCCACCATCACCAACCTTAGATTTCAAGATTGACAATCTGGTGGGTGAAAGTCATTTATCTAAACATCAAGCGAGTTGCTCCTGATGCATGTGTTCAGATTATCTTAGCTAGCTAAAATAAATCACTAACCATAGTTTAAGGTTTCGAAAAGAAAATATATCGACAGTAACCAAATTCTTCACTAACCCATTGTAACATAGTCTTTTGACTCTTTTATACGATTTGTTGTATTTGGCTTGGTTTTTTTTTTCATCATCACTGCAGTCGACTCCTAGTTCCGCTTATTTGCGTGGTGAACCGAATGAGAGAAGGCATGAAAATCACAACCTTGACCGTGTTTATAGAGCATTTCATAAACACAGAGCTAAAACATCAACCGAGTCACCTTCCATTGGAAATGCTAATGAAGGCCCAAGAAATGGTATTCTAATTAAGAAACCTGTTTTGACGCGTACTGATTTTTTTTAGGCATACTAAATGATGATACCATCTAAGGTATGCATATAAGGGATGTCCTAGCCGTGATGAAATTACTAGGTTACCCATCAACTAAATTAAAAACCTAAACTAAAACTAATCAAAACCAGTTCAATCTTTCTTCTTCTCATCTCCCGCAGCCGATATTCCCTGCATAAACGTTGAAATTTCTTTTCGTCGCCGATTAACCATACAAATCAAGCAAGTTCTCAACAAAAGTAAAGAGCTAATCCAATTGAGCGACGTTGGAAGGTGAAATCCAAATCTCGATTACTCTCCAATCATATTAGAAGATATTTCCTACAACCCCATCTTGTTTTTCATTATTTTTACATCGTTTGATCGATAAAATAGGATTTCTTAGATGAAATTAGTGTTTTCAGAAGGGGGTTCGGCTGAGAAATTAGAGCCGAACCTAGCTTTGTTCTTCGTTTTTTGTTTTTCAGAAGAGCAGTTCGGCTGATCTGGGAATATCAATTTTAATCCAAACATAAGCTATAGTTTACGGAAACATTATGTTCGGCTAATTCGACTTTGGTAGGTTTTCAGCCGAACCTTTGACTTGGCTAAGTTATTGAATTCATTGAAGCTCGGCTGATTCGACTTCGCTATGTGTTCAGCCGAACCTTCTGATAACTTATATTTTTTTTAGAAGTCGCACTACAAGATTCGGCTGAACATAAGTTAGCCGAACATTTTTCTGAAACTCGTCATTTTCATTAGTCCAGGAGGTTCGGCTGAAATCTATAGTAATACGAATCAGCCGAACCACACATATATTTACAAAACCCTAAGGTTCGGTTGTAGACTAGGAGCCGAACTGTTCTTCGCGCCAAGTTCTGCTTCCAAAATAGCAGTCGAACCTAATGTAGAATTCCGAAATTTTTTGTAAACATTCAATTCTTTTGAAGAATAGAAGCAAAAGAAAAAAGAAAAAAAAGATACTCCTTCACCATTTGGAATCACCCATTTTGGATCACAATAATCACAAAAACTTAGTTTTCCTTTTTTCTTCTTCCTCCTCTCAAAATATTTGATTTCTCTACTAATATAACAGTAGCAACTTAACTTAATCAATGAATTAACATTACTAATAACTCATAGTCATTAACATTTAATTATTATTTTTAGAACTAATTAAATAAGGATATACTTATCATTATTAAAAATGGGTGGATAAGGAGTGATGGTCTTTTTTATCTAGTGATCCTATTTTGTCACCATTTGATATGCCTCAAAAAAAATCAGTATGCCTCAAAACAGGTTTCCTAATTAATACGTATACACTGTTACCGTGTACGTAAGGGAGGCTGCCCTGAGGACTCCAAAGTTGACGCTTATGCTTGTGTCCTAAATCTCCTTGGAGTTAGTACCGGATGCTCATGTTGCTACGTCCGCATATGATGATGCATGAATAAACAAATACTCCTACTAGCTACCACAAATCCACTCCCAAATTAAGGTTACGATGAAGCAATGACACATACATGCATGGAAGTTTAAATTACTGCTATGTACGTATGAGTGTTGATTTATTTTAAGAAAATAAATATTAGCAGCAGTAACTGCTTGAGAGATCTTAAAAAAAATATGTATTACAGATGTGATGGTCGCTTATATGGTGATCAACAACTGTTTGTCTATTTCCCTTTAATCTGCTTGATTATGATAATAAAAACTATGATTTTAATAATTCTTAATAATTTGGTGGTTGCGCAGTGCAAGTATTATATGCATTGCAGGGGCAAGGATGGTATTGAAATACAAGTGGTGTAAAGATGTTCTAATTAGTGAAAACTACAGGGAGACCCATTCTCCCTGATGTTTCTACTGTGAAATCCCACCCAAATTCTGGAAGAAAATTATTCTCAAATCCAAAATATATAAAATTCTGTTTCCGTCTTCTTTTTTTTTCTTCTTCTTCTTCGTCTTTTTTTCTTCTTCTTCTCCACTATACCTAGATCTCAGAAAAAGGGAGAGATTCGATTGATTTCGAGAACAAATTCATGCCTAAATTCGATTGATCTCAACAGCAGCACCAAATCGTCTTCTTCTTCGAATTAACGACGAAGCCTCTTACTACCGATTCTCTTCATTACAATTTCAATTCACTACTGTTATTAATGGTAGCAGCAAAAATCCCTAAATGGGTTTGTAGAACACGGTTTGGTCATCATAGATTTATGATCAAAACTTGTTTTCAATGAAGATTTTGAAATGAATTTCAGATTTTTATGAAACTCTCAGCCGTGAATTGAGTTGGAGTAAGCAACACTGGATGAGTTGTGAAGAAGGTTTAATTGCAGATGATGGTGTAAATACATGAAAGAAGATGATGGTGTAAATACATGATTTTGACCAACAGCCCCCGAAAATCTGAAAGATAATGGTTTGCGTGGGAGTTAATGAAACATGAAAGAAGATGATGATGTGGTTATGATTGCATAACATGTCATTCAGTCGAGAAACTGTCTGCATAACATGTTATGCATTTGTGAAAATGGATGCATAACCTGTTATGCATCTACAAAATTGGTTGCATAACTTGTTATGCAGTCCAGAAAACCTGCGTAACCTGTTATGCGTCCGAAAATATGGCTACATAATGCATTATGCATCGAGAAAATAGATGCATAACCTGATATGCATCCGTAAATATGGATGCATACTGCATTATGCATCAATTTTTTATATGTACGGCTAAAATCAACCAAAAAAATGATAATATAACTTGTTATAGATGCATAACTTTGTTATGCAGATACATAACTTGTTGTGCAGTCGAAAAATGGTTGCATAATTTGTTATGCGTCTGCAGAATGTGTTATGCATCGTTTTTGGTGACTGCATAATGGTTAAGTATCGAGTTTTCAAAATATTTCCCTAAAATGAGGATCACCTCCGATTTTTTCGTTAAAAACAAAAATTTGATATTCTTGTTTGTACTCGTTGCATAGCTCTTTTTAAAAGATTTCTAACGATATAAAATTTGTAAAATTCTAAGGCGCGGATTTTTAGATATGTTATGTCCAAGTTGCGCTGCCAATTATACCCCCGGAAAATTAGGCTGCGTAACGAGTTATGCCTCAAAAGATAGTATGCATAACCAGTTATGTATTGATTCATATAATAATTTCATATAATTATGGGTGTCACGGTATACAAAATTAATTGTGGGCCTGAGAATGAGAATATTTTTTTCTGGGTCTCCCCCTAATTTGCTTTTTGCTACAATCACCGATATGTTGGGTCTAGTCACTCCTATATGGCCCAACAGGGAGAAAATTAGAACGATTTTTTAGGGACCATGGTTTTTTTGGGGGGACCATGGTTTTATTTTGGGTAAAGACATTAGAAGTAAATCTAGGTCACCCCTTATCTTGATGTTCATATTAATATCTAAATTACCCTCCTGATTAATTTTGGGTGATGATTAGTTAGTGTTAAGAATAGTTAGTGTAATGATTAGTGAGATGATTAAGTTAAAGATAATTAAGTTAAAGATAATTAGTGAGATTAAAAAATCAGATGATTTTTTTTTTAAAGAAGTAGAATTATTGAGAGAGTAAAGTTAGAGAAGATGAAGAAGGAAAACATGAAAAACGATGGATTTTACCAACCACAACCGGAGGAAGGGTATTTGGGTACCCAGGTGTGCTTCAAACTTAGATAATGTTGGTTAAATTGCTCCAAACTTTCAAAAAAAAATGAAAATTTTTATGTAGATTTGGGTCAGTTCGGTTACCATATGTCAAGAACATGTAACCGAACATACCTGAAAGTGTAGTTCGGTTACGTTTTCCAAACACGCAGGTTACCGAACTCGCTCGTTAATGGAGGTTTTGGTCGTACAGTGTAATGTTCGGTTACCTAGGATAAAATGGTAGGTAACCGAACTTTGAACTTAACAATTTATTTGGGTACATCTTGTGTGTTCGGTTGGTTCGCAAACTTCAACATATTTTGCGAATCAACCGAACTGGGCTCATATATGCATATATGCAATTAGGCAAACGTTCGGTTACTAAGAAATTTATTTCTTGGCGTATTAGGTAGAGTTCGGTTACGAAGTTTCAAAGGTAGAGTTCGGTTACAAAGAAAACTTAACATTTTTGTGAACGAACCGAACTTGTGGACTTCTCATTATTTTCGTAAACTAAAGTTCGGTGACATCCTTATTTTGCGAAGGAACCGAACTTATGGACTTCTGTTGTTCTAATACAAGGAGTTCGGTTAAAAGTATTATTTGCGAATCAACCGAACTCTATTGGCTAAGTTCGGTTACTTTTTAGTTCTAAATTTTTTTGCGAAAAACCGAACTCAATTGGCTAAGTTCGGTTATTTTGGAACTCAAGATAGTGGCCACAACAACACAGTTCGGTCAGAATGGATTTGTTTTTTTTTTTTCGTTTCTAAGGGTGGAGTTCGGTTACTTTGTAGTTTTAATTTTTTTTGCGAAACAACCGAACAGAGAGTTCGGTGACTTAGTTTTAAATCCAATAGAACCGAACTGTTCTTCGTGTTCTTCATTTTCAAGAAGTTCGGTTAGTAAACTAGGGTTTTTCATCATTACTGCAGTCGACTCCTAGTTCCGCTTATTTGCGTGGTGAACCGAATGAGAGAAGGCATGAAAATCACAACCTTGACCGTCTTTATAGAGTATTTCATAAACACAGAGCTAAAACATCAGCCGAGTCACCTTCCATTGGAAATGCTAATGAAGGCCCAAGAAATGGTATTCTATTAAGAAACCTGTTTTGACGCGTACTGATTTTTTTTTAGGCATACTAAATGATGATACTATCTAAGGTATGCATATAAGGGATGTCCTAGCCGTGATGAAATTACTAGGTTACCCATCAACTAAATTAAAAACCTAAACTAAAACTAATCAAAATCAGTTCAATCTTTCTTCTTCTCATCTCCCGCAGCCGAACTATTCCCTGCATAAACGTTGAAATTTCTTTTCGTCGCCGATTAACCATACAAATCAAGCAAGTTCTCAACAAAAGTAAAAAGCTAATCCAATTGAGCGACGTTGGAAGGTGAAATCCAAATCTCGATTACTCTCCAATCATATTAGAAGATATTTCCTACAAACCCATCTTGTTTTTCATTGTTTTTACATCGTTTGATCGATAAAAAAGGATTTCTTAGATGAAATTAGTGTTTTCAGAAGGGGGTTCGGCTGAGAAATTAGAGCCGAACCTAGCTTTGTTCTTCGTTTTTTGTTTTTCAGAAGATCAGTTCGGCTGATCTGGGAATATCAATTTTAAGCCAAACATAAGCTATAGTTTAGGGAAACATTATGTTCGGCTAATTCGACTTTGCTAGGTTTTCGGCCGAACCTTTGACTTGGCTAAGTTATTGAATTCATTGAATCCCGGCTGATTCGACTTCGCTATGTGTTCAGCCGAACCTTTTAATATTTTTTTTTTTTAGAAGTCGTACTACAAGTTTCGGCTGAACATAAGTTAGCCGAACATTTCTCTGAAACTCGTCATTTTCATTAATCCAGGAGGTTCGGCTGAAATCTATAGTAATTCGAATCAGCCGAACCACACATATATTTACAAAACCCTAAGGTTCGGCTGTAGACTATGAGCCGAACTGTTTTCCGCGCCAAGTTCTGCTTCCAAAATAGCAGTCGAACCTAATGCTGAATTCCGAAAATTTTTGTAAACATTCAATTTTTTTGAAGAATAGAAGTAAAAGAAAAAAGAAAAAAAAAATACTCCTTCATCATTTGGAATCACCCATTTTGAATCACAATAATCTCAAAAACTTAGTTTTCCTTTTTTCTTCTTTCTCCTCTGAAAAAATTTGATTTCTCTACTAATATAATATTAGAAACTTAACTTAATCAATGAATTAACATTACTAATAAATCATAGTCATTAACATTTAATTATTATTTTTAGAACTAATTAAATAAAGATATACTTACCATTATTAAAAATGGGTGGATAAGGAGTGATGGTCTTTTTTATCTAGTGATCCTATTTTGTCACCATTTGATATGCCTCAGAAAAAATCAGTATGCCTCAAAACAGGTTTCCTAATTAATGCGTATACACTGTTACCGTGTACGTAAGGGAGGCTGCCCTGAGGACTCCAAAGTTGACGCTTATGCTTGTGTCCTAAATCTCCTTGGAGTTAGTACCGGATGCTCATGTTGCTACGTCCGCATATGATGATGCATGAATAAACAAATACTCCTACTAGCTACCACAAATCCACTCCCAAATTAAGGTTACGATGAAGCAATGACACATACATGCATGGAAGTTTAAATTACTGCTATGTACGGATGAGTGTTGATTTATTTTAAGAAAATAAATATTAGCAGCAGTAGCTGCGTAAGAGATCTTATTTAAAATTTGTATTACAGATGTGATGGTCGCTTATATGGTGATCAACAACTGTTTGTGTGTATTTCCCTTTATTCTGCTTGATTATAATAAAAACTATGATTTTAATCATTTTAATAATTCTTAATAATTTGGAGGTTGCGCAGTGCAAGTATTATATGCATTGCAGGAGTCAACGATGGTATTGAAATAGTTGGAATTAGTGGCTAGTCCAGTTCTAGCAGACCCAGTTAATGGCTAGTCCATCCGTGAAAAAGATTTACTCTCTAGTCCAAAAACATGTTTTTGGACTAGATTATTTACTCTCTAGTCCAAAAAACTTCGTGGAGACTATAAAGTGTATTTTATAAATTCCTAAAACACCCTTCCAGGTCTAATTAGTATCAACACATGTAAATGTTACTAGTAGTATGTTACTACATACTAGTAGTATCAATACGGTGATACTACATATTAATATGTACTGTACTAGTAGTAACAAAAATATCTTATTGTTACTAGTAAATTATGTAACTAATTTACTATAGTAAACTAATTTACTAGTATACTACTATAATATAGTATACTAGTAAACTAGCACTAGTGGAAAATGGGTGTTTAGCAACCCACATCAGAGACCGCCAGTAACGGTAGTTTGACCGTTGACCAAAGATAGCGGTCTCTGATATGATAAAAACAAGGAAAAATTCTGAGAGCATTTATAACCGTCTCTGAATAATTACTATTTTACCCTAAATCTACTGTCGATCCCTCGACCCTTCCAAACCGATTCACATTTGATAATTTTTTATTATTTTATGGAGCATATAAATACTTATTTCTCTCACCCATTTCCAGTCTTTTTCTTTCTCTCTCTTCTTCTGCTCTCGGTCTCCCTATCTAACCTAAGGAACTGGCTTCATGGAAATGGAGAAATCAGTAAACCTTACATGTAGTTTCAACCAAATTAATAAAAACCCACCCTTCTCTTGATTCTAATTCTAAAATCCCTCAACTCACTTGTCCAATTGTAAATCTCAAATCTGATGGGAACATATTCAATCCAAGTTTTTTTCTATAATTCTAGGGTTTTATCAAAATCTCTAACTAAATAAATAATCATCTCATGGATGATTACTGCTAAAGATGTTTGTTTTAGGGTGTTCTAGGGTTTCCGAATCTGAAATTATGAGTCTGTGATGGAATTGGAGAAAGGGTTTTCTATGAATCTTGAAGACAAAATGAAGAAAATTTGGGGTTGGAAGGAGATGAGTTCGCTGCAACTATAGAAGAAGATGATGATTAAAAAGGGGTTTCTGCTATTGTCGACAGAAGAAGCGAATCGGTGAGCTCCATGGAAATCCCTTCTCTTGATTCTTCTTCTGATTAATAACCCCAGATGTCGTTAAATCAAACATGCTAGCAAACCCTTCTCTTAATTCTTCCTCGGAAATCCCTCAAGTAGATCTCAAACCTGTTGTCTGTTTTTTTTTCTTCCTTCCATCGTCTCACTCTCTGAAGCTCTCTCATAGCCGAGCTCAAAGAAAAATCATTTTTTTTTCACTCCCAGATCCGCTATCTAAACCAACATATCTTCATGAAAAACCATTTTTATCATCTCTCCATTTGCAATATTCTATGTAAAACCATTTATTCCCCCTTTTCTCTCTTTGTTGTAGATTTTGTTATTGTTAGGGTTTTGAATTTATTTTGATTTTCTTGTAGGATTTTTATTTAGAAGACCAATTATCATCCTCAGTTGAATTTCTCGAACATTTTAAGGGGAATTTGGTTTTTGGCTTCACCAACATTTGAAGAATCAACTGATTTACCAGAAAGAAGGTAAAATTGATTGTTCGTTTTATGATTATTTCTACCATGTTGCTTGTAATTTTGATTTAAATTTATTTTTGGGTTTTTCATGAAATTGAAATTTAACGATTTATTTTGGTTTTTGTAGGAAAGTAAAACTCTCCTGAACAATTATGCACCAGTTCACTTTGATGTGATAAACAAAAGGGTTCATATAGCATGCAACTCTACTGATTATGTCGAAGAGATCTGAGGTTTGGTTTTTATCTTTTCTTCTCCTTTAATTTTAGGGGTTTTCTTGAATTGGTGGTGATTCTGCATTAAGTTGTTTGTTATTATTGTGTTGGTGCTCGTCCAAACAAATTTGTACTATGTGGTCTGATGAATGAACTCTTTTGTGAAGTTCTGTTTTGTAAGTGATAAGTGATAAAGTTCTCAAAACTGCAGGTGGAAGGACTAATAATTGAGGTACTTGGTTTGGGAAGGAAGTGCTGAGAACCATGCTTCACCTCTTAATTCTATCACCATTGTTTGATTACAAATCTGTGTATTTTTTAATCTAATAACTGGTTGTTGTGTTTTGTTGCAGTTTGAGCCATAATTCTTGTCTAACTTGATTAAACATAATCCTGATAAATGGTTATTGTGTGGTTGATGATGAGTGGATTAAATTTTTGGAAACAATTGTGTTCTTTTTTTTCTTTTCTGTTTTCATTTGTGGGTGCTATCAAGGCCTAAATTTGTTGGAATTCTTGTAGAATTCGTGTTTGCAGGATATGTGAGCCTTACCCCAACAACAGAAATCTCTCTCACTGTGGATCTCAACTCTGCACTCCAGGTGTTTGTAAAAAGGTCCCAATGAGTGCTGCAAGGTTGGTGGTCAGTTACCATCAAAGGTCAAGTTAAGTAATCTCAACATTTCCCTGAATTTTGGACTCTATTATAAGTTAATGAAATGGTAATGTGTGCAAGTGGAATTCATGTACTAATTAATTCCTACTTAGAATTCAAATTAGCTACATATTAGTTTTCAAGAGCACTACTTTGAAAGGGAAACACTTAGATAGCTATGAGCAGTTTCTTTGCATCAAATGATTATTAGCTTACATGTTAGATAGCTTTGATGTGAGTAATGATAGTTTTATAATAGTGGAAAAGGCAACAGAGGGATTTCTTATTCTTCTTTGTTGTATGTATGTTAGCACATTGTTATGAATTCTGGTCATAGATTGGTGAATGCTGCTACTGGTAGATAATCTTGGTTGTATTTAAATGGTTAATCATTGGGCTTAATTAACTTAGTCCCTTTTGAATATGAAACTAGCACATACCTATTTTCTCCACTGTATTGAAAAGAGAATTACATTCCAGATAGTATAAGAATAGATGGGTTGTTGGTACATTTTTTGGATGCCTTGGCTTGCTTGAGTACCAGCATGTTGGTTAATGATTAGCTACATTATACTTAGTTACACATAATTTTTACATAGCATATGCTGCTTGAATGCTTTTCTCTATTTCTACATGATGCCTTGTGATTTTTTATGTGAAGGACATCAGGGTTTCAGAGAATTCAGTCACAGATACAGGCAAAGGTGGCATTCCTATATTTATGTTGATTGCACGTACATTTGGCAAAAGTGAAAATCCTTAACGGGGTAACGTAGGTTTTTGAACAGGTGTTTTTTTATTAACGTTCTGTTTGTATGGGTTACTTTAACTTTTAAAATGCCATTGTTCATCTTTCAGGTCAGGATTCGTGAGCCTAAAGGATCTGAAATCAGGTATATTTCCTTCATCAACTAATGTGTTCACTGTGCTGCTAATTTACTACATGGTATAGCAAATTCAGCTCATGGCATGACATTCAGTAAGGATTTTCTAATTTACTACATTACAGAAGTTATGTAGTAGATCATGAACTCCTTAAAAAGAAAAATTGTTGAGTTCATGTAATGTTTTTGCCTTGTAATTTACTACATGGTCTAGCAAATTCTGCTCATGGCATGACGTCCAGTAAGGCTTTTCTAATTTACTACATTACAGAAGTTATGTAGTAGATCACGAACTCCTTGAAAAGCAAAATTGTTGAGTTCATGTAATGTTTTTGCCTTGCAGAATATGGAATGAAGTCACGTGTATTAGAAAGCAATTCAATTCATGTAAAAGCTATTCTGTTCATGTCAAATGTTTGTGTATTAATTGCTTTACTCATTATACTTATGTAGTTGTTGTACTACTTACGTGCTTCATGTCATATCATAACTATTCAATCATGTTGTTGGTTTCAGAAAGCACAATCTGAGGAAGGTGCTTCTGCGAAATTTATAACTTGAATTGTGTAAGCTCATCTTCTCAAGAACCAAATATTGTCACCCGTGCTTGATATAAAGCCTAGAAAAAAAAGTAGTTGTTGTCTATTGCTTTCTTTTATAGAATTATTAACTTGGAGTCTTGGTTCCCTGTTTGAAAACTAACTTGAATGGTTTGGAAACGTAGGCTAGCTTATTTGCTTTGTAATCGACAACGTAGTTATCATTATGAGGTCTCGAGTTATGTCTTAGCTTAATAGGTTTATCTGACAGAGCCCTTTGGATTGTATCTTACTAATATTCTGTGAAAGAAATGCTTATATACATAGTATGATACACTTTCTTATTATGGGTTTATAAATGGTGTGATTTTTGAAACCTAATTTTTGGCGTGGTCTATGTTTAGCAGTGATGGATCTATTAGGAATGATTAAGAAATAATATGAGATTATGAGTATTTCTCCTCAGGTAGTGCATTATGTCTAGAAAAACTACAGTTGGTGGTTTGGTTAGAGGAGACTCCAATTAATGATCTTTTATCCTTGTGGTACGCGAGTTATCAATGACAAGTTGTGTAGATTTCCTGGAAAATACTGCTGAACTGTATGTGGGGTATTTTTATAGACTTTGATCTTTGGTGCTTGTTGTTCCATGTTGGACTTGTAGTCTTTCGACCCTTCCATTATGCGTCATAGAATATTGATTTAAATCCCTTTATGTGTACCTTTTCAACTAAAGTGTCAACTGAATCCCTTTTTGTTTTGTTTGCTGCAGGTGCACCAAATATATGAATTGTTGGGCTTAGTTCATCATCGGGAAGTTTATCATTTTGCTGGTTTGCCCTTGTTTTTAGAAACTTTGAATTTACAAGGACTTGTAGCACATCTTTGAATAAACCTTCAACTTACTAGTACTTGTATTATAGTGAATAGCATGCCGAATCTTGGGTTATACTCTGCACCTTTTATATTCCACTATATATATATATAACATGTGCATATTGATACGAGCTTGAATATTATTCCCCTGTGATATTAGTATTTGCATACCAAAAGCATTCCACAAAAGTTATCTTTTCCTGAATTCCCTGCTTTCCTCATTTATGTTTTCACTCTTGTTGCATGATTGTATACCTTCTACTGATGAGCCAACTGCTGTTTACATGAACCAGATCTCGGTTTAATTTCTCAAATTACCTCACACGTGCTTCCAACACTAAAAGAAAGAATATGAAGTATACTCTAGTAACTTATTTTGTTCTACCGTGTATTATGAACTGAACGAAGTCATTGTGTTGTTGTTGATTTGCATTGCTGGAACGACGTTCTTTGTCGTATGTGAACCAGGGACACAACACATGGATTCTCTACTTGATATCATTTATGAAGTATTGGCTAAGTTCATCTTCATCGGAGGAGCTAATCGTTTTATTGATTAACATGTTTTTTTAGCTTATTGTCTACTAGCATCTTTTTGTTAGAACTTACTAGCTAGCTAGTTTGGACATGTATTGTCTTGAACCAAAATTTCATCTTTTTTGTGTAATTTTAAACCCAATGGATAAAATGAATGAATGTGGAATTCTCAAGTTTGAGTTTAAATTTGAAATTCAGTTTGGGTTTCATTTGACTTGACTTTGAGTTCCTTTTGACTTGACGTTGACTTCCATTTGATTTGACTTTGACTTGACTTTGATGCAGTCAGATTATTTCAGATTTAGCCATTCAGGCATTTCAGCGAATCTGAATCTATATATTTTTTTTATATTATAATTTAAATCTGAGACCCACGGTTAAGGGTCTGTAGCTCGTTACCCTTAAAATGCGTCGTTATTTTGAGACCCACGGCTTAGGGTCGTACGAAACAGCGACGCTTTATCAGAGACCCCAACAGAGACGGTTGAAAGTGGTCGTATAACACGTATATATGACTTGTCCTGACGGTCGCGGAACTTCTGTTTTCCACTAGTGTAGTATACTACTATACTAGTAAACTAGTACTAGTAGTAAAATATGTAGTATCAATGCATAACAATTTTTTTTGATATGTAGTATCAATACATAACATACTACATATCAATATGTAGTATCAATATATAACATACTACATATCAAACATACTACATATCAATATATAACATACTATATATCAATATGTAGTATCAATACATAACATACTACATATCAATATGTAATATCAATACATAACATACTACATATCAATATATAACATACTACATGTCAATATGTAGTATCAATACATAACATACTACATATCAATATGTAGTATCAATACATAACATATTACTGCTACTATACTAGTTACTACTAGTATACTACATACTACATACTAGTTACTACTAGTAACTAGTATGTAGTAATAACATATGTACTAGTATATACTAGTAGTAACTAGTATACTACATATGTAATATGTAGTAACATATGTATTATTATACATAATGTTATATGGTAGGGTTAGTAGAGTAATTTTACTCTTTTTAAAAGTTTTTTGGACTAGGGAGTAAATATTTTTTGGCGCTGGACTAGCCAGTAACCCGGGTCGGGTTTTCTGGACTAAACAGTAAATCCCTCATTGAAATACAAGTGGTGTAAAGATGTTCTGATTAAGCTTTTTGCTACAATCACCGATATGTTGGGCCTGGTCACTCCTATATGGCCCAACAAGGAGAAAATTACTTACCGCATATACACATTCATTAAGAATGATTTTTTAGGGACCATGGTTTTTTTGAGGGGACCATGTTTTATTAGGCCACCTTCCCTATAGTGATAAGGGGTGTCCTAAAACGTTGAAATGACTAACCTACCCTTAATTTAATTTAAAACCAACCTAATAACCACCTATATATATAATCACCACCACCTCCTCCTACCACCACCGTCGATTACCACCACCGCCTCCGATTATCACTACCACCAACCACCGATTACCACCACCACCTCCTCCCACCACCACCACCACCACCGTCTATTTAAGAAATGTAACAACATCAATCCAATCACAATTAAGTTCGGTTACATAATAATTTTATCGAGTATAAAAGACGCCAGCCGCAACCTGATTCTGCCATGGGACCACTCCGGAGGTATTTTCCAACAAACCCTTCGCTTTAATTTGATTTTGATTGCTTCAATCGAATAGAAATCATCAAAATAGGGTTTTAATAGGAGTTACAAAGCCATGTTCGGTTAGGTCGATTTTCCAAAAAACCCTAGTTTACTAACCGAACTTCTTGAAAATGAAGAACACGAAGAACAGTTCGATTCTATTGGATTTAAAACTAAGTCACCGAACTCTCTGTTCGGTTGTTTCGCAAAAAAATTTAAAATTACAAAGTAACCGAACTCCACCCTTAGAACCGAAAAAAAAAACAAATCCAGTCTAACCGAACTGTGTTTTTGTGGCCACTATGTTAAGTTCCAAAATAACCGAACTTAGCCAATACAGTTCGGTTGGTTCGCAAAAAATTTTAAAACTACAAAGTAACCGAACTTAGCCAATAGACGCTGGAACTTCAAAAAATTTTTTGTTTGTTAAGTTCGGTAACTTCACAATTTTATCGCAGAAACTGAACTCAGAGTTCGGTTGGTTAGCTGTTAGGTTCAAGTTTGCGAAAGAACCGAACTTTGTAAACTTATATGCTCTTATATTACGTAAAGTTCGGTTAGATCAAAAGTGCATGCATGCGAACCAACCAAACTTTGTACACCAAAGTTCGGTTAATTGAGAACCAATCGGACATAACGCTGTAACTCCTAGAAATTATTAGAGAGTTCGGTAACCTGCGTGTTTGGAACAAGTAACCGAACTACACTTTCAGATGAGTTCGGTTACTTGTTCATCTCACGGGGCAACCGAACTACAGCTTCAGATGAGTTCGGTTACTTGTTGTTCATATAAAGTAACCGAACTGTTCAAAATCCAGATCATTTTGAAGATTAACAAATATTCTAGGAGAGGACGGAGATGAAGAATCGGATGAGTTTTCATCATTTGAATACTCAAACTTAGTGAATTGGAAAAAAATTTTATTTTCCATGTTTTTCTCCTTCATCTTCTCTAACTCTACTCTCTCAATAATTCTACTCAACTAATAATAAACCCATCTTTTAATTTAATCTCACTAATTGTTTTTAACTAAATCATTCACTAATCATAACCTAAAATTAATAACTAGATATGGGGTGACCTAGAATTACTTCTAATGCCTTTACCCAAAATAAAATCATGATCCCCAAAAAAATCATGGTCCCAAAAAATTCGTTCTTCATTAAGGGTGTAGCACACACAAAGTTAGGAACCAAGTAGTTAAGATTTGGTTGTGAACTGGTAATGCCCACTGGTCAATAATTTGCACGCTAGCAACACCTCCATTCCAATGCATAAACCTGTTCGAAAATGCAACACCGGCCACCGTTTTTTTTTTTAAATTTGTAAAGCTTAACATATAGAGTACTAGAAGTCTAGAAGGCCACTCCGAGATGCTGTATTGGGATGAACGGCTTCACTCACTGCACATCTCCAAGGGTGGAACTAGGAGGACGGACCCACTGTTAAGCTGTGCTCGATTTTTCTTGGTTTATTATGTACTATTACCTCCATTCTTGGAAGAGGATATTATTATTTTTTCATTTTAATCTAAAAACAAACCAGTTAAAAAGGTGATGGTAATTTCTTTCTAGAACCCGGGGGAGTATTTCACTTGGGGGTTGTTGGGTTGCGTTGCCTTGCTAAATCGTGTACAAGTGCAATTATGTCACTCGGAGGGGTAATAAGAAGGTGTGTGGGTCAGATTTAGGTTTCTAATCGATAGAAACGACACTACAGGATGACTCAGGTACACATATATGTGTCCCGCTCGTGGTGGAGTCTGGCTGACAGCTTTAGAAAATAGAATAAACCAATGTTGAGCTCTGCAACTGAGGAATAAAAAGTAAGTAACGAAGAGAAGCTAAAAGAAGCAAGTGGCGGCATTTAACTCAGCACGGGGGTTGAAGCACACTTCCCATTGAAGCGCTTACCAACTTGGTTGGAGGACGGGGACCTTCACTGCACCATCGCATACTCAGACGCACCATCAAATAAAAGGAAGCTACGTGTCTTGGCGTCCTCCAAACCTTTTTCTCACCTTTGATTGCATTTCATTTTCTCTTTTCTCTCAACGATGGGCTCTTCCATAATTGCTTGTACTAATAGTTCTGTTCACGTGCTTAATGTTTTTTGTTTGCTTATCACCAAGCAGGATGGGTGCTGTCACCATTTTAGTTCTGATTTTGTAAATTAATCATCCATAGCTCTACCTTGAAAGACCAAACCTTTTTTTTTTCCTTTTGTGGGAAAAGAAAACGTGGCGGTGGAATTCTTGATATTTTTACACTCGTTTTTATTTTATGAGTCAAAACTGGGTAACTGGTTATTGAAAAATACTGTAAAAATTAGGGTTGCACAACAGATATGGTGGGTTGGGATGGCCTATTTCGCCATCCTACCCGTTTAATGGCGGGTAAAAAAAGTTTATCCGTCATTCTACCCGTCGTTGGGCGGATAAGATCCTACCCAATCCACCGAATGGCGTGTCGAGGAGGTGGGCGGCGGTATAGCCGTTTCTTTTTTTTCTTTTCTTTTGCATGTTCTGGAATCTGGACTTTCTGGTTACCACATCGACTGTATATATATAAAATGCTTCCCCAAAAAAAAAACAAGCGGAAAATTTTCAAATATTATGAGTTCTCTTGTCGAATTTACTTGTTATACTACCATACACAAAATTTTCCGTAGTCATTGTAGATTCTTACTCGTTTTAGAATCGAGTTTTCTAATTTTCTCCCACGTCTCATTCATGAATTTATTTTATGATTTTATAATGCAAGAATGTGAATTATATAATCAACTACAAGCCAAAAACTTGTTCGCTTCGCTCGACAGGAAATGGAGTAATTTTATACAAACATCATGAAAAAAGTTACTCGTTGATTCACTCAGTATCAGTGTGGTAAATCATCTCACTCGTATGAGGCATGAAAACTGTTGGGTATATGTTGTAAAATATATCTTTTGTACATTTATCTCAACAATTTGAACTTAACCCATTGGTTAAGCATTTTGGGCATTGAGGGTTAGGTCTCAGGATCGAATCCCTCCCCCTAATCATTGTGTACGTAACATTAGTCCTAGTCCGGGATCTGGGGAGGTCTTTTGAATTTGGAAAGTTCTTTCTGATGTTTTTAAAAATATATTTTTACGCCTTCACTGGCTTTAATTACGGATTTTACTGTATTTATTTTGGCATAAATTACTTGGTTGTTTTTGAACTGTTACAGAGGATTTTATGGACACAATTAAAACCAAAATTATTCCCATTAATTTTGTCTTAATTACAAAGGTTATCAAACCCAGTGTATGAGTTTTTCTTTTTTCATTATACTGTTTTTGTGAATCAAGAGACCAAGTTTTCTGAGCAAGATTAAGAGAGTGAAAGTGATCGATTTCTCACTGTGTGCGTGAGAGATCGAAGAGAGTCTTTCTCGTGACGAAGATAGACTACTTGCACAAAATTCGAGGTAGAGCCGCGAAATGTCTCAAAGAGAACGACCAGGTCGTGACTCAGCCGTCAGTTTGAAATCGGCAATTGTTCCAACAAAAAAATCACCACTAACTTGTTATTTAGTGACTTAGTTTTCAGGTTAACTGTAGGACGCAACTATTTCAAAAATATATGGACACAACAAATGCTAAGAAAGGTTTATGAAACAACTAAACTCATATCTTTTTTTCAAGATTGCTGCAACAGGTTACCAAATGCTACATAGAGTAACCAAATTCACATGAAACAACACTATTATAATCCCTGGAATGGTAATATCTCATTAAAATTTACTAACCCGCCCAGCCCCATAGAGTTATGGATTTTTTGGGGAGGCTGTTTTAGGGGATACAAGATGCTAAGCAGTTATAATCCCTGGAATGGTAATTAATATCTCATTAAAATTTACTAACCCGCCCAGCCCCATAGAGTTATGGATTTTTTATTTTGGGTGGGGGGGGGGGGGGGGATATAAGATGTTAAGATGTTCAGGGGATATAAGATGTTAAGCAGCATCTAATAATTTTTCTGCAAATGAGTACTGACGAAGGCATAAGATGCATGAGTCCAACGGGTAGTAACCTAAGATAACAAATAGCAACCGTCAATTGAAAATGTCCTTTTTACCTTAAAGCATAGCATATGATTGAGAGAGAGGCAAATACAGCGAGGCCCGTCAATGTTCAATCCGTTATGGTGGAGAGTAATGGCGATTTTGGAATTACAGTAAAAACTCCATATATTAATAGAGTTGGGACTTCACAAAATTATTAATATAGGGAGATATAGCAAAAAAAAAATGTTTTTTTTTTTGCTAATTCAGAGTATGTAAATGATAATGGATATGAATGTCTTCCTTAATCATCTAAATGAGCAACAAGCTGTATATGCTTAAACCGAAGAACAAATCATCGACGGAATTAGACAAGAAGCGCAGGGAGATAATCTTTATGATGATACCAAAAGTATCATGCCAGAAAGCTTTAAACATGCACGACAAGTTGGAAATGTTTTGGCCTCAACAAGAAGGTGCATATAGTAATGAGGTCTTACGCATCCGCAAATCAAAAGGTGCAATAACAATCCAAAAAGTCACATCCTTTTCTCAGACAACTATAGATAACTATTTTATGTCATCTTAAATTTTGTTGTAAAAATATCTATAAGTTTCCATATCGGTAGCTATAATTGATTCATTCTAGTACCAACATATCGTTTGATATTTGTTCGAGTGTAGTTGGTTCTAGTATCCGACATCGATGCCTCAACTTAAGGGTCTAAGCTTGGATTTTCACTCAAAAGACTCAACCTTCCCATCTGGAAGGCTGAAAAATCTACAATAATAATACTGCAAGTGCACAGTGTCTAACTAGTAGAACAATGGCAAGTACATGTCGTTCCCTCAAGGAGTGTGAAATACTCAACCAACTAATATCAAAAGTAACTAATCGACAAGATGATGTTTTAACGATTTTTCAGGAGTTTGGAACAAAATGATATAATATAAAAATGGGTTATTAAGGTTTTCGGTTTCCACCAATTAATTATGCAAACTCTACTAATCTTTAAAAATATATTCCATGCATTATCAAATATTGTTTCTCCGCTATAGTTTTCTTCGCTTCATGGGTAGTGATTCAAAAGCATTACCTATCAATCCTTGCATACCACGTCTAGGGATTTAACCGAAGCACGAAATATCAATTCAAAAGCATAAATAATCAAAAAAATCACATAAACGATTAAACACCAAGCTATATGAAGAAAAACTATTAATCAATCAAATCATTATTTAACATATAAATAAAGAGTTCACACAATTAAATTGGTTTGTGCCTAAACCTTAACATGGCTCTAGCTAAACAAGGCTTTCTCAAAAGCCATAAACATATTCAAATCAAACTAGCTAAGCAAAAATGGATCCGGAGAAGAAGAAACTCCAAACCCTAGTATTCTCTGTTCACGGCCGTAGCCGCACGCCTCCCCCTTGCTTTCTGTTGAGTTTTTCTTCTCTTATATCTCCTTCTGCGAACAAGCCACAAAAATCAGACCTAGTAGAAATCAGTCAAGGCCCGGTCCAATAGCCATGCTGAGATCCAATACAGGCTCGTGCACCATTTACTAAAATCTCCGGTATCTGTCTCCCTGACCAACTGAATTTTTGTCACCATCACCGACCATCCGTTAGCCTCAGGATGCTCCCATCTCCTCTCGTACACTCGAGCCAAAACAACAATCTTCCGTCTCACTGGATGAAGTTATGCTTTCTGTCCTTCCCAAGCTGCAAACGTCAGTACCCGACATTTATTCTCAGGCCGTAAAACACCTTCAGTTCAGCTGAAGTACACTAATTCGATCACAGCAAGAAATTCCCAAGCTGTTTCCGTAGTAGCTCTCACAGTCGGACTCCACCGGTCATGCCTTCCTTTAAGATCCCATTTACGCCTTATACACTCTCTCTATCACCAGTCGCGGCAAACAAAATTCATCACCACCAGTTGCAATCATCTCAGTTTTATTCTCCTCACATCGATACCATCTTTAGCTAATTTTCTGCTGTCTTCTCGCCAGCCATGCAAGAACACCCAAACTCCATTGTAGTTGTAACATCTAAGCCCTGTGAAGAAGAGAACGGCAGTCATGATCATCATCATTCATGCCTTCACTGCTCAGCTCAAAACAAACAAACCAGCACCAATACTCCATTTCAAAACCCATGCAATCATCAAATCAATCCATCACTTCCTGCAACTGTTCACCATCGACATCAACTGAATGAACGGCAACAACCAGTTCGACTGCACCTTCTTTTATCTCCTCCATTTGAATACCGACCACCTTTCTCCATTGAACTAGCTCAACCAGAACCATACATTTTAAGCCCAAACTCTTGGCAGTATAAACCACGGTACCACTAAGAATTCGTCTTTATTCTCATCTCCATATTCTCA
Source organism: Papaver somniferum (assembly GCF_003573695.1). Classification (NCBI taxonomy): domain Eukaryota; kingdom Viridiplantae; phylum Streptophyta; class Magnoliopsida; order Ranunculales; family Papaveraceae; genus Papaver; species Papaver somniferum. Next base: position 135,759,745 of record NC_039359.1, read on the forward strand.
TATATCTTGCTGCAGCATCAATTTTCTACTCCCTGACCAACAGAGCATCATCTCCATTAACTGATGACAGTCCCGTACAAGACAACAACCCAACTGCAGTCGACTGCTGCTCCTAACTCCAGTTCAGACTACCCCGTTCATACATGTACAGCATCACCAGCATCTCCTGTTGTCAGCCGCAATCCGAACCAGAAGCTTCTCCATCTATAGATGATATGGTTTATAGATAGTGGTAAAAGTGGTTCGATTCTCAGACTTGCGAAGGATAAAATATAGACTTAAATTCTAAAACTAAAATAGAAAACTCACTAATAATTATAGCAAACACTTACAAAGTTGATATCAATATCAAAAGACAATTGAGGCTAAGATTCCACTATTTTTTCAAGTTCAAAGTGATTTAATCCAATCTTTATATTTATGCAATTTTCTCATTCAATTTGATTCTAAAACATTGCAACAAGTAGATTTTCAAAAGCAATAATTGTAAATATCAAGTATGAAGCATCAAAAGTCTATAAACTAAGCATACTTCATCAAAATAGATCACAATCACTCAAGTAAAAATCATATTCAATTATAGCTCAAGGAAAATAATCATAATCATAATTGCAATAAATAGATGAAATAGAATATACCACTTCTTGTTGGAAAAATAGCTTCCTCTATCGCCTCAGCAATGGGGTTTAGCTCCTCATGTTAATCACTTGCTCAAGATACATGTTTGTTGCTCAAAAGTTGATTAAATAGAAGAGAAGGTATGAAGCAGCGTGTTTGTAACAGTTGTAATTGTTACAAAACGCACTGTTACAGAAAGCAGTGTTACAAAGAAATACTAACAGTAATAGTTGTTGGAAAATTGTTACAGTTTGAAAGGAAAGGTGACGGTTCTCTGTTCTTCTTCTTCCTCTCAACTGCAACTCGGCTATTCTTCTCTGTGAATTTTTGTTAGCTCTATTATGTTTCTAAACTTCCCAAAGTATGCGTCACCCTCTCTGACTTGCAACCAACCTATATATAGCCAACAACCCCCAAGTAAACCCTAAACAACTCGAGTTTATCTCCATTCTTCTTTCACGGCAAGTCACGGATTTTTCTATTTCTTCTCTTTTGTACGCGTCAACTGGGTCAATCCCACCTCTACAATATTCCAGCAGGACCATGTTAACTCAATCCTGGGCGTTAAATTCTTTCCTAAATCTTCATGGACTCTAAAATCCCGATAATATTTCTCCATGACTCTGTTTTGGTCTAACACGATGGAAACTCCTTCTTTCTCGAATCTGGCCGCCATACATTCCCTTTTTAGACGAAACAGGGTTATACTAATCCATAACGCGAGAAAAATCCGACCAAATCTCTTCCAACTACCGAATCAGGATACCCGTGAAACTCCACACCTCTGTTTCCTTTTTCCGACTTATCTAGCCAAATTCGATCGATCAAAACGAACATTCCAAGCCTGTTAAGCTCTAAGAAGTCCAGCCCCAAGAAAATCAGCGCTTGAATCTCTCTAAAACTCGCTTGAATCTCAAACCCTAAATCTGTTCACTTCTGCCAAATATTCCCGCCAAAATGAATTTGAATTTTGGGGAAGAAGTTGGTTCCCCCTATCCAGAGTAGGGTCCAAATAGCAAGTGTGTTTGGGGTGTCCTGAGGGTGCCCCTTAGTAATTCGGGTACCCCTTATCCATAGTGAGAGTCTGAATAGCAAGTGTCCTCCGGGTGCGCTTTTCGACAACTTTTCGAGCCGATTTTTCCAAAAATGTTTATTGGACAAAAATACCTACACACACATAAAACACCATAATAAGTACAAAAATGAGCACTAACAATATATAAAATCGAGACAAATTGGACACAAAAATGTGTCCATCAAATACCCGCAAACTTATTATTTGCTAGTCCTCGAGCAAAGATAAAATAGAAAAATAAAATCTAACTCACTTACGCAGGCATCGTCGATTGCATTTAGCGTATGCAATAAGCCTTTAAACCCCTAGGTGGCCCTAGTGGCCGAGTTATAGTCTCGGGAGGGCTTACCAGAGGTATACCCACAAAACCTTTATACTCCAGACCCTAGCTATCTACGCAGAACCTTGGAAAGCACTAAAGAATCTCCTTGGTTGGCATACTTATTGACTACAGGAGGAAGTACCCTGATGCGAAATTCCAATTGTTGTACACGAGTTTGCACTCAAGCATACTAAAATTCATATATAAGTGACAGAGCTCTACTCAGATAGTTGCACTATGGACATCAATATCCGGAGTCAAAACTAATCACATGGATAGATCAAGAAGATGGATATAGAGAAAAACATAGATGGTTTTGATGTTTACTAAGTGAACGGTGTTTCTCATATCTGTCAGAAGGCCTCCGCTAAAAATGAACCTATCCTAATGGACTGAGATACTAGTCTGACTAATATCAACACAACTGGCATATATAAGGGAACCAGTGATTGATAATCCTAACTCTAGGTCAACACAGCTGGCACATACAAGGGTACCAGTGGTCGACTTTATTGAATTTATTCCTTTTGGTCAAATGATCTGGTCTCAATTTTTTTTTTCATGGTATCTCAATCACTCTAATTCACCCTAGCATTGGTAACAACTTGAATCGTGAGCCCCACCTAATCACTTAGAGTAACATAGTTTAAAAACAAAATAAAATAAAATAAAAATAGAAGTGAAAAGGACTCAACGAGATATGGTGAAACTATCATGTTATTTCTAACACCTGAGCTATGTGCTTTTATGAATAGACTCTTCTAGATGTTTCCATCTAATCAGATTGGTTCCTCAACTCCTACAACCAAAATGCTTCCATCCACTTAGGTTGGTTAGTGCTATCCTTAATATGCATAAATTTATAGGCTCTGGAGTTTATTTATTAAAACAAAAAGTTTCTACCCCACCCCCAAACTTAGATCTAACATTGTCCTCAATGTTTCGAATGAAAGAACAGTACCAAAAATATAAGTAACATGAGGAAATAGTAAAGAGAGAGTTCGGAAAGATAATACCTGGGTGAAGTGAAACCAAAAACTGACAAAAATAGTATACAACATACAAATCGCCTCGATGGTCAATCAAGGGTAAACAGGGTCCTCCAGAGGGACCTCCTTAACATCACCTGTAGGAAAAGGCTCTAAAAGGGCTTCAATCTCTGACCGTTAACCTTTGAAGAACTAGTACCATCTGATATCTCAATCTCAACAGCGCCATGAGGAAAAACAGTATGGACCCCAAAAGGACCGGTCCACCGAGAGCGCAGTTTCCCGGGGAATAGATGCAAACGAGTGTCATACAGAAGAAATTTTTGACCTGGAGAAAACGACTTCCGTAAAATATTCTTATCATGCACAACTTTCATTTTGTTCTTATACTCCTTAGCACTATCGTATGCATCTCTACGAATCTCGTACAACTCATTGAGCTGAAGCTTTCTGTGAGCTCCTGCCTTTTCAAGTGAAAAATTAAGCTGCTTAATAGCCCAATAGGCTCTATGTTCTAACTAAACAGGCAAGTGACATGCCTTGCCAAATACTAAACGGTAGGGTGACATTCCAATGGGTGTCTTAAACGCGGTACGGTAAGCCCATAAGGCATCAGTAAGCCTCGACGACCAGTCTTTCCTATTAGGATTAACTGTTTTCTCTAAAATACGCTTAATTTCCCTATTGGAAACCTCTACCTGACCACTAGTCTGTGGGTGATACGGGGTAGCTACTTTGTGGGTAATACCATATTGTTTCATTAACAGATCAAACGGTCTATTACAAAAGTGTGAACCCCCATCACTAATTATAGCTCGCGGTGTACCAAAACATGTAAGTATATTCTCTTTCAAAAACTTAATTACGACCCTATGGTCATTTGTTTTACACGGAACCGCCTCAACCCACTTAGACACATAGTCTACAGCGACAAGTATGTAAAGATAACCCAAATAATTAGGAAATGGACCCATAAAATCAATGCCCCACACATCAAAGACCTCAATCACTAAAATAGGGTTCAATGGCATCATATTTCTACGGGAAATGGTTCCTAACCTCTGGCAACGATCACAAGAAATTAAACACAATGACTATGGGAGTCTTTAAATAGTGAAGGCTAGTAAAATCCACACTGCAATATTTTTGCAGAAGTCTTCTTAGCACTAAAATGACCCCCACAAGCATGTTCATGACAAAAGGAGAGAATACTGGACTGGTCACTCTCAGGTACACATCTTCTAATAATCTGGTCTGGACAATACTTAAACAAATAAGGATCGTCCCAAAAGAAATGCTTAACCTCGGCTAAAAACCTAGAACGATCTTGTTTACCCCAATGTTGAGGGGTTCGGCCAGTAACAAGATAATTCACTATATTTGCATACCAAGGTGATTGGGAAACAGAGAACAATTGTTCATCAGGTAAGCTATCCCTTATAGGAATGGAATCACTAGGGGAACTAACAACTAACCTGGATAAGTGGTCTGCTACTACATTTTCAGCACCCTTTTTGTCTCTAATGTCTGGAGAAAATTCTTGTAAGAATAGGATCCACCTAATCAATCTAGGTTTGGTATCCTTCTTAGATAAAAGGTATTTCAAAGCAGCATAATCAGTATAGATTACGATCTTAGAACCTAACAGGTAGGATCTAAACTTATCCAAGGAAAACACGATGGCTAACAGTTCCTTCTCGGTAGTTGTATAGTTCAATTGGGCATCATTTACAGTTTTGCTAGCATAGTAAATCACATGAAGTAATTTTTCTACTCGTTGACCTAACACAACGCCTATAGCATAATCTGAAGCATCACACATAATCTCAAAGGGTAGGTTCCAGTTGGGTGCCTGGACTATGGGAGCGGTAGTGAGTAAATTTTTAAGCTTCTCAAAATCCTCTAAACAAGCATCATCAAAGACAAACTTAACATCTTTTGCAAGAAAATTTCAAAGAGGTCTAGAAATCAAGCTAAAATCCTTAATGAATCGACGGTAAAAACCTGCATGCCCTAGGAATGACCTATTGTCTTTTACGGTTTTTGGGACCTGTAAAGTTTTAATAAGGTCAACTTTGGCTTTGTCTACCTCTATACCCTTTGAAGAAATGATGTGCCCTAAAACAATTCCTGATTTAACCATGAAATGGCATTTTTCCCAATTAAGCACTAAATTCTTTTCCTTACACCTAGTCAACATTAATGTCAAATGATGCAAGCAATCATCAAAAGATGAACCAAACACTGAAAAATCATCCATAAAGACCTCTAAAAACCGTTCTACCATATCAGAAAATATGCTCATCATACAACGCTGAAAAGTCGCAGGGGCATTACACAGCCCAAAGGCATGCGTCTATACGCGAAGGTACCAAAGGGACAGGTAAAAGTGGTTTTCTCTTGGTCTTCTGGGGCAATAACGATCTGATTATATCCGGAAAAGCCATCTAAAAAGCAATAAAACTATATCCAGCTAATCTCTCTAGCATTTGGTCGATAAAAGGAAGGGGAAAGTGATCCTTCCTTGTTACCTTGTTCAATTTCCTATAGTCGATACAGACACGCCATCCCGTGGTCACTCGGGTTGGGATTAACTCATTATCCTCATTCTGGACTACAGTGATACCTGATTTCTTGGGAACAACCTGAACGGGGCTGACCCACTTACTGTCTGAAATTGGGTAGATAATACCCGCATCTAACAACTTAAGCACCTCTTTTCGAACTACTTCTTTCATGTTAGGGTTCAGTCGACGTTGCATCTCCCTAGAAGGTTTGGAGTCTTCCTCTAAATGAATCTGATGCATACAAACGGTAGGACTAATACCCTTAATGTCTGCTATAGACCACCCTAAAGCTTCCTTATTATCTTGAAGTACTTTTACTAGCCTACTTTCCTGATCACTATCCAAGTCGGCAGCAATAATCACAGGTAAAGTCTCAGATGGGCCTAAGAACACATACTTCAGGTTATCTGGTAGTGGTTTGAGGTCCAACTTAGGGGCTCTTCTAAGGAAGGAACTGAGGTAGTCTCAGAAGCTGGTAATGGTTCGAACCTAGTTTCCATCTATCAGTGTCTAACACAGGGGTAGAATCTAATAGAGCATTCACTTGTTCAATGGTACTATCATCGTCAAAATCTAAACCAAAATGGGATAGACAACTCTCTAATGGGTCTTCAGACAAGATGTTTGGTAATGACTCCTGAACTAAGGATTCTATCATATTCACCTCTTCAACACATGTGTCATCTAGCTCATAAGGTAGCTTACTGACATTAAAAATGTTCATTTCGATAGTCATATTACCAAAGGATAAATTCATCACACCATTTCGACAGTTTATGATCGCATTAGACGTAGCTAAGAATGGGCGACCTAAAATCACATGTATCTGGTTCTCTGGGTCAGGGACAGGTTGGGTATCTAGGACCACGAAATCCACTGGATAAATAAACTTGTCGACCTCAATAAGAACATCCTCGATAACACCTCGAGGAATTTTGACAGACCTATCAGCTAAATGCAGTGTTATCTGAGTAGGTTTCATTTCACCAAGTCCTAGCTGTAAGTACACATGGTACGGCAGTAAGTTCACACTGGCTCCTAAGTCAAGTAAATCTTTTTCTACCCGGTGTTTACCTATTGTACAAGCAATGGTTGGGGAACCTGGGTCTTTGTACTTTGGAGTGGTGGTGTTCTGAATGATTGAACTTACATGACTAGCTAAAAAGGCTTTCTTAAAAATTCGCTTTCGCGTACACATATCCTTAAGGAACTTGGCATAAGCAGGAATTTGCCTAATTGCATCTAATAAAGGAAGGTTTATGGTAAGTTGCTTAAAAAACTCCAATATGTCATTAAAGTTCGATTCCTTCTTTGTTGGTGCTAATAGCTGGGGAAATGGGGCTCTAGGCACAGAATCAGACCTCTCAGGAACCGAATTGGCATCATCGGAAATTTTATCAGTCCCCTCAGTTAGTGGTCCTGAGGGGTGAACTACAGTATGTTCACTATCGGGCATGGTTACCTGATTGTCTACTACTCTACCACTCCTAAGGGTTCTAATAGCATTCAATTGATTCGATGGTTTTGCACCTACTTCATGAACTCCTCTAGGGTTGGGGGTAGTCTGACTAGTGAGCGTTCCGTTATCTCTCTCACTTAAGGTCTTAGCTATTTGGCCGACTTGAAGTTCTAGCTTAGCAAGGCTCTGAGCATTAGTTTGAAAGTTCTGCTTGGTTTCCTGTTGAAAACTAATTTGGCTCTGTGCTAACATATCCTGAGTTTTTGATAACATCTTAATAGATTCCTCTAAGCTAGTCGTTTTGTTTTCTGGGCCTGATGAATTCTTATTGTAACCAAAACCTGGGGGAGCATTAGAATTACTAAACTGACCTTGACTCTGGCCCTTAGACCATGAAAGGTTCGGATGGTTTCTCCAACCAGGATTATAGGTTTCTGAATATGGGTCAAACTTTTGACGGTTATCATACCTAGTGTTACTATAGATATTATTCTGGCCTTCCCAAAAAGTGTCCAGTCTACCACTAGTGTGACCCACTTCTAAAGCTTCTAACCTTTTCGCTATAGCAGCAATTTTGGCATCTGATTCAAAGCTTCCTTCTACCCTATTAACGTTTCCTCTGCCTAGAAGAATTGTTTTCTGGGGTACCCTATTGCTTTCCCATTGTTGGGTCTTTTCGGCGATTTCATGCAAATATGTCATTGCATCATCAACTGTTTGGTTTTCAAACCCACCTGTACACATCGACTCTACTGTAGTTGTAGTGGGATAATCTAAACCCTCATAAAGGATCTGAACTAACCTAACCTTTTCTAAACCATGATGAGGACATTGGGCTAATAAATCATTGAACTTTTCCAAATACCTATACAAAGACTCTCCCTCTTGTTGCGAAAATGTGCAGATTTGCGTCCTAATAGACGATGTTTTGTGCCTAGGGAAAAACTTGTTCAAAAAGGAAGATGTAAGTTGTTCATATGTTTCAATTCATTCGGAAGCCAAACTATACATCCACGACTTGGCTTTATCTTTTCAGGAAAAGGGGAATAACCTGAGTTTCAAAGCATCATCATCAAGGTTTCTAATTTCCAGGGTACTACAAATTTCCTCAAAGTCCCTAACATGGAAATAGGGGTTTTCATTTTCTTTCCCTAAAAAGGTTGGGAGCAACTGTAAGGTTCCAGACTTAAGTTCATAATTTGCTTCAGTTTCAGGTAACCTGATACACGAGGGACGAGTAGTCCTAGTAGGGTTCAACAAAGCTTTCAAAGTTGCCATTTCTGGCGCTCTTGGACTATCAGGGATTTTCTCCTCAAACGGACGTTCAAAAACGGAATTTTCAAGAATCAGACTTTCTAAATTGAGGTAATCGAGATGCTTAGAACTACTAGGTTTCTCTTTAACAAATCTACCTAGGGCGTCTCTTTTACGTTCAGGCATGCAACAGAATAAGGTAGGGAATTCTATGCAATCACAAACAAGGCTGACTCAACCAAATCAAACCTAAATTTCTAGCAAACAAAAATCATGATGGCTCCACTTAGATTGTTTCTAGACCAGCTTCTATTCTTTCGAAAAGGAACTCGTTACAATCTGAGCAAACCCCTCTGGAATCAATCTGAGTCAAAGTAAGTTGAATCGAGGCGAGGGAAGATCAGTGGAGCTTTGATACCCAAGGCCTCACCGGTTACAAGGCGGCGCAGTCACGCATTCAACTCACAGAAACTATCATGAACTTCGAAGTATGCTCAAAAGAGTAACCAATATTTTTCGAACGACTTTCCTATTAAGCTCGTTACCCTATAGGTCTCGTTCTAGTCAAAAATTTATCCTTAGGTTCGAGTTTGGTTTCGTTTTCCTAAGGCGGGCAAGAAGAGAACGGTGATGAAATCCGAACCCTTATCTTGTATGGCCAGTCCTTGCCCTTTACTAGGAAACTAAAGCAGACGTTTTCAAGTCCTCAGCATATATGCAAACGAAGGAATACAGTAAACCCGCTAACAGGGGATTCGCGGGTGTTTCGAAAAAACTTACCTCCCGTACCAGACGGGCGAAGAACCGCTGAAGTCGACTCGGGCCACGACTCCTATGTCATGTACGAACCCGAGGGGCCGAGGCGATATCGTAATCACCGTCCTTCTCTGCACACAGTTTATATTTAAACCAACCCTTCCTTAGGGTTTAAAAATAATAATGTTCAAAGTTTAATGTCCAAGTGTCCAAAAAGAAAAGAAAAAATTACAAAAATAACAAACCCTAATACAGTTCTCTCTTTTTTTTCTTTTTTTTTTACTAATAAAGAAAAAAAAACAAAACCCTAAAAAAAAATAACTAAAAAGAAATTGTCTTTTTTTCCGTTCTTTTCGCTTTAATCTTTCGCTCCAAGTCTTTATGCTTTAAGATCCAATCTTTACGAAATCACCAAACTCCTTGGCTCAATTCTCTTTATGATCCAAAATCTGTAGACAAAAGATAAATACCCAAAAACGTAAAAAAGAACAAAAATAATAAAAACCTAAAAAAGAAAAGAAAAAAAAGTCTAAAACCCTAAAAGCAAATCCGCGTCGGCGACGCCAAAAACTGATGTGGTTTATAGATAGTGGTAAAAGTGGTTCGATTCTCAGACTTGCGAAGGATAAAATATAGACTTAAATTCTAAAACTAAAATAGAAAACTCACTAATAACTATAGCAAACACTGACAAAGTTGATATCAATATTAAAAGACAACTGAGGCTAAGATTCCGCTATTTTTTCAAGTTCAAAGTGATTTAATCCAATCTTTATATTTATGCAATTTTCTCATTCAATTTGATTCTAAAACATTGCAACAAGTAGATTCTCAAAGGCGATAATTGTAAATATCAAGTATGAAGCATCAAAAGTCTATAAACTAAGCATACTTCATCAAAATAGATCACAATCACTCAAGTAAAAATCATATTCAATTATAGATCAAGGAAAATAATCATAATTGCAATAAATAGATGAAATAGAATATACCACTTGTTGTTGGAAAAATAGCTTCCTCTATCGCCTCAGCAATGGGGTTTAGCTCCTCATGTTAATCACTTGCTCAAGATACATGTTTGTTGCTCAAAAGTTGATTAAATAGAAAAGAAGGTATGAGGAAGCTTGTTTGTAACAGTTGTAATTGTTACAAAACGCACTGTTACAGAAAGCAGTGTTACAAAGAAATACTAACAGTAATAGTTGTTGGATAATTGTTACAGTTTGAAAGGAAAGGTGACGGTTCTCTGTTCTTCTTCTTCCTCTTGACTGCAACTCTGCTATTCTTCTCTGTGAATTTTTCTTAGCTCTGTTCTGTTTCTAAACTTCCCAAAAGTATGCGTCACCCTCTCTGACTTGCAACCAACCTATATATAGCCAACAGCCCCCAAGTAAACCCTAAACAACTCGAGTTTATCTTCATTCTTCTTTCACGGCAAGTCACGAATTTTTTTATTTCTTCTCTTCTATACGCGTCAACTGGGTCAATCCCACCTCTACAATATTCCAGTAGGACCATGTTAACTCAATCCTGGGCGTTAAACTCTTTCCTAAATCTTCATGGACTCTAAAATCTCGATAATATTTCTCCATGACTCTGTTTTGGTCTAACACGATGTGATGAGTGCCAAATATTGTATATATTTATCCCTTTTTGTTGGCATTTAACTCATCTTTTGATCATTAATTCTACATTTTATCCCATATTCTGTATTTTCATTGTTTTCAAGAATAAATATTTTTCTTACTTAATTTTGCATTTTTAGGTAATAAATAAAGTCTGGATGACTTGCGGAGCGGAAAAGAGCAGAAAAGTAGTGAAAAGCCGGGAGAAATCACGCAAGGAAGCCGCGAAGAATGGTGCGCACAACCTCATTTTCTACACACAAAAACGCCTCCGTTCTCAGCCATCAGATCAGTTCTCAGAAGCATCCGATGGTCGCTCCTTCATAGAGCATCAAAATCTGAAGTCTCTGCCAAACACCACAGCGCTGAAATTCCAAGCCTTCAGATTAGATGGTAGTTGAATCCAACGGTCGCTCCCTTGCTGTGCATCAAATCCCGATACTTCCGCTTAACACTACAACACCTAACCCCATCTAGAGCCGTTAACTTCGTTGTATCAAAAAATCTGACGGTCGCTACCAGCCTCTTCAGGATGAACCATCCGATCCACCTACCAGCTTCACATCCCACGGCCCATCTCACGAAACATCACCTCTTGATGGACCCGCCTCACACCAGAACATCCCATACCCTAAAACTATCGAACCAACCTCATTCTTCATCTTCCCTTCTCTTTCTTTTCCTTCTCCTTCACCCGACAGTTGCAGAGAGCTGCAACTGCAACTCCTGCCTCCACCGTACCAGCCTTCACTTCACCTCCATTTCCACTGCAACCACCACCTTCCCAAAACCGACCGCCTCGACCATAACCTCAACTTCTCTCTTCCTCGGTTATAGCTTCTCCATCAGACGCTAAAACCTAGAAAGACAGAACTAGGGTTCCATCAGAAGACAACATTGAGGCGTGTTTCAAGAGCGCATATGCAAGTGGAAGCATGGGTATGAGCTTAATCGCAGAGGGGACAACGAAATCAGAAGAGTATGGTAATTTTCTCCCAAGTCTGAAAACCCTAATTTTCTTTATAATTTAGAGTTTTTCTAGAAAACCCCAATTGATGTAATAGAACTGCTTAGGAGAGGATGAGAGTAGGGTTATGGGAAAAATTAGACCCAGAACACTAGAAAAAGGGGAAACCCTAATTGTACTGTCGATTGGAGAAATTTGGGGATTTTGATTGTAAACCCTAATTGGGTATTGGGTATAAATATGGGTGTGGGATTAGTGTTAAAGACATGCTGGACTAGCCAGTGTCCAGAACTTTGTTCTGTTAATGTTCACTTTTTTTGATGTTCATATTATGTTCTGTTCTGTGTATGCTCTCTGTTAATGTGTATGTTCTCTGTTAATGTGTATGTTCTGTTATGTCTTGTAATGTTCTCATGTTGTTCATGTCATTCTTAGATGTGTGAAATGTTCTAGGATAGAATTGAATCAAGGTAAACCACATTTTACTCTCACAGTGCATATCATGTATGCTTTGTAGTTAGGATAAAACTATGTGATATTACCACAACTCATACCTTATTGACATTGTCAAATTCTCTGACTAATTGTGCTTTAGTCAGACATTTAGTGCTTAGGATTGACACTTTAGTTGTGATTCAACTATCCATTGGTGAAACACCTTCGGTAAAAGGCAGGCTTGAACCTTTACCTTTACCTGCTGTAAGGAAGAATTGGCATGATCAGTTGAGTTCATCCTCTTGTCTTCACTGTTTTGTTTTGCTCTTTTTCATGTTTAGACTCATTCCATTGTTTACTGTTTTCTTTCTTTCATTTGCTATTTTCTTCACATCACTGCCCTTGGCTTAGGCCTTGGTGTGCAACTGTCTCCTTGGCACTTTTCTTCAGTATCTTAATCCATTTTCCTGTTTTGGTTCACTGGTTTAAGCCCATTGCACACTGTTAGGGTTGAAACCAAAGGCTAAAAGCCCAAGCTCATTACTAAGCCAAGCCCAGATCACAGCTACTGCTAGGGAAAGGCAAAAGCCCACTTCAAAAGCCAAGCTCGGTTCACTGCTACATTTGAAGTTCAGTCCCTCAAAGGCCCAAAGGCCCAGTTCACATCAAAATACTACCAAGCCCATTGTTATCAAAACCCATTAGTACTCAAAGCCCATTGACCATTCAAAGCCCAACAGCAATTTAGAAACCCAAAATAGCTAGAAACTCAAAACACACCCAATCTCTGTGGATCGACCCGTACTTGCACGAGCTACAACCGACGACCGTGCACTTGCGGTATTACTGTAGGCCCGCGTTTTTATTGCACTTAATTTTATACATATCTCCGGACCCACCAAGTTTTTGGCCGGGGATAATTTTTAGACCTTTTAGAAGCCTACCAAGTTTTTGGCGCCGCTGCCGGGGATTGGTGCTGTGTTTTTCTTGTTGTTTTGTTAGCTATTTTTGCATTTCACTGCATAGCATTTGCATCTGCATCTGCTTCACTTCATTTGCTGTTGCACCTGCTGTTCTGAACCTGTTTTTCCTCTGCTGGGACGCCACCAAGGAAAAGAACCAAAACCCAACTGGGTTTTTGCAACAATATCAGAGCAGCTGGGCTGTGCTTAAAAGGTAACCCATTTAAGAGAACCCGAATTGTGGGCTTCCAATTTTTTTTAATTGTGGACATGTAATATTAAAGCCAATTTTTGGGCTTCTCTTATTTTCTGTTGGGTTTGTAATAATTTATTTTTGGGCTTGTTTGTTTAATTTGTGGGCTTGTATTTAATTTTTGTGAGCTTGTTTAATTTGGACTTGTATTCTGTATTCTGGGTTTTTAAACCCAGCTGAGCTTGTAACCGATCACGCTAGTTGAACTCGTTAGTGGGCCGAGTACCCAAATTCTAGGCCGAGATTTTGGACTCAGTTCCACCAAAAGTTTTCAACCAAGCGGAGCCAAAGCAAACACAAAACAAACAGTGGGCTTGCTCCCATTCAAAAACCAAATTTTATTTTCTTTTTTTTAAAAAAAAAAACCAAAAAAAAAACCAAAAAAAAAAAAAAAAACCAAAATTTTTACTTTTCTCCCATCCGAAAACCAAATTTTACTTGCTCCAAAATTTTTTCTTCTTTCTCCCATCTTAAACCAAAATTTTTATTTTACTCCCATTTTAAAACCAAATTTTCAAATGTCTCCCACCAAAACCAAAATTTTCCCATAAAAAACCAAATTTTTGAAAACCCTTTAAAACCAAATAGTGGGCTTTGTGTCATTTCAAAATGGGCCAACCTCATGCTCTCCATGAATACATGTATCCGTCAATAAAAATTCCATTATCATGTATTGTATTACCTCAAACCAATAACCCTTTTAAAATAAATGCAAGCATGATACAAATACTTCCTATATTTCGAGGGGTCGATTCTGAGAACCCCTATACTCATGTAAGAGAGTTTGAACAAATTTGTCGGACTATGCAACCTGATCATATGTCCGAAGACTCTCTGAAATTGCGTTTGTTTACATTTTCTTTAAAAGAAAGGGCCAAAACATGGTTTTACGGTTTGAGACCACAATCAATCAACATTTGGGACCAACTCACAGATCTATTTTTCAAAAAATTCTTTCCACACCATAGGACCATCGCTATTCGTCAAAGTATCAATTGTTTTGTCCAATTGGATGAGGAAACTGTTTTTCACTATTTTGAACGTTTTAATGATTTGTTGAGTGAATGTCCGCACCATGGAATTGAGAAGTGGAGACTTGTCGTCATCCTCTATGAGGGACTAGACTTTAAATCTCGAACCATGGTTGAGTCTATGTGTAATGGTGAATTTATTGATAAATCTGTGGATGATGCATGGAATTTTTTAGCCGAGATTGCAGAGAAAACCCATCAATGGGAACCCGTTAGGGAAACAGGAACAACACCACATGATATGAATCACCCTCATGAATTAGAGTTTTATTCTTGTAATAGCTCCGACCTTAGGATTGAAAATTATCCTAGATTGCAAAATTCCTATCATGATGATGATGATGATTATGATGTTATGTTAGAAGAACATGTCTATACTGAAAATGTTATGGAACCTTTGGGTTCAAATACATTAGGCTTCTCTGCCCCGACCTTAATGCATGATATTTCTTCTAGTATTCCATGTGATGTTTCCCCTGATGTGCCGATACACGAGAATAAATCTGTTGATGATGTTGATAACTCTGATTGTAATCTTGCCAATTTGATTGATGATTGTGAGCATGATGTGACATGTGTAGATGAGTTAGGAGATTTTGATTTGATCGATAATGATATGCCTATTCTTCTACCTAAGTCACAATCTGATGGCCTTCCACCCAACCTAGATTTGGTTTGTGCCAATATTGTAAAACCAATTTTTCTGAAAATTCCTAATCTAGGATTGGAACTGTGTGCCTCCCAAGTCCTCTTGGACTATTTTGCTTCAAAATATAACACTTTTAAAGAGCCACAGTTGGAAATTGCATGTTTGCCCATCCCGAAAACAGTCCATTATGAGTTAGACCTTTTGAATCCTGAACCCCTAAAATTGTTAGATTTTGTGCTTAAAAGTAAACCTGTTGAACAATTTAGGTTTAGGGGTGATTCACTCGGTTTTTCACTCTCACTCCCATTTAAGTCCAATTTTAGTGTTTTGAAACTTTCTTTGTCTCTACACTTTTTCTTTTGGGTTGATCCTCAACTCTTTAGACTTTTGTGTATGGTGAATTTTTTGTATATAATCCAGTAGATAAATTTTTAAAAACCCTTTTGTTCCTTTTGTATATATTTTGCTAATCCAATATGATCTCGGCTGAAATATGTTGGATTTTTGCCTTGAATAACGGAGTTTTAATTCTGCTTTCGCCGAAATCGGGTATTCTCTCTCCTTTTACTCTACTCAGCATGTCCCTTTCCATATGTTGCATTTTAATTCTTTCCATATTTTGAAACATTGAGGACAATGTTTAGTTTAGGTTTGGGGGTATAGAGTAGATACCATGATAATATGCCATAATTGAAAACGAACTCCTTCTTTTTTTGAAAAAAAAAAATTAAAAATTAAAAAATTAAAAAATGAAAAATCATAAAAAATGGAGCTCATTTACCTTGAAATGTTGACTCTTGTGCAAATATGTATTTTTATTAGGAGTCTTAGTCTAGATATTTAGGCACCCTGATTCTAGCACAATTCACATAGTGATAAGAAATTTGCACGCGCACGATCTACCAATACATGTATGGCCTCGATCTTCAAGGTGTTTGATAGGAAGTTACGATTGCCAATCACTTTAGAATACTGAACGAAACTTGACTAGCTTGTTCTTTGGTTGGTTGGGATAGAAGGTGGAGGTTACATTAAGAAACAACCATCGAATTTAACTGGGTGCATCAAAAAGGGCTACCTCTTGCAAAGTGTCATGTAATCTTTTGTTTCTTTTGTTATGTATCAAAAGTGTTTCCTTGTTCAAAAAAAAAAAATATATTCAAAAAAAAAAAAAAAAAAAAAAAAAAAAAAAAAAAAAATCAAGTATTTATCAATTCCATCATCTCTTGTTCCAAAAATAAAAAGAGAATAGTCAATGTAAATAAGAGTCATGTAATAGTCATCTTTGTTGTTTCATTGTAATAAGCAAGGAGGGTGTATGCCATTGATGTACAACGCGAGTAATTGTGAAATACCTCCAACTCATTCACAATTCTCGTAAAGTCCGGACAGCTAGCTAGATTTCGACCTTGGTTCTTAGCCTGAGAAACTATCTCTTGGTGATTAGTAGTCATAACTTCAGATCTTTCTTTACACATGTGTAGATACACTTTACACTCTTATCACATGTCTTTTTTTGTTATCAGTGCTAGGATTGTGCCTTCGATAGCTAGATTGACATCTCCATTTTGCTGTGAGCTTAACTGTTTTGCACATGTCACATTTGATGGAATCTGAGCTTATTTTTGTCCTTAGGTTTTGTAGGTACACCTCTGGTAAACCTTCACGAGACTTCAACTCGTCCACTAGGGACACTTAGTGGTTTAAAAGGCTTAGTGCATACGCTAAATGCATTCGAGAGACCAGCGACAGTGGTATAGTTAGGATTTCCTTAGTTTTGTTTTACTTGAGGACAAGTAAAATTCAGGTTTGGGGGTATTTGATGAGTGCCAAATATTGTATATATTTATCCCTTTTTGTTGGCATTTAACTCATCTTTTGATCATTAATTCTACATTTTATCCCATATTCTGTATTTTCATTGTTTTCAAGAATAAATATTTTTCTTACTTAATTTTGCATTTTTAGGTAATAAATAAAGTCTGGATGACTTGCGGAGCGGAAAAGAGCAGAAAAGTAGTGAAAAGCCGGGAGAAATCACGCAAGGAAGCCGCGAAGAATGGTGCGCACAACCTCATTTTCTACACACAAAAACGCCTCCGTTCTCAGCCATCAGATCAGTTCTCAGAAGCATCCGATGGTCGCTCCTTCATAGAGCATCAAAATCTGAAGTCTCTGCCAAACACCACAGCGCTGAAATTCCAAGCCTTCAGATTAGATGGTAGTTGAATCCAACGGTCGCTCCCTTGCTGTTCATCAAATCCCGATACTTCCGCTTAACACTACAACACTAACCCCATCTAGAGCCGTTAACTTCGTTGTATCAAAAAATCTGACGGTCGCTACCAGCCTCTTCAGGAGGACCATCCGATCCACCTACCAGCTTCACATCCCACGGCCCATCTCACGAAACATCACCTCTTGATGGACCCGCCTCACACCAGAACATCCCATACCCTAAAACTATCGAACCAACCTCATTCTTCCTCTTCCCTTCTCTTTCTTTTTCTCCTTCTCCTTCACCCGACAGTTGCAGAGAGCTGCAACTGCAACTCCTGCCTCCACCGTACCAGCCTTCACTTCACCTCCATTTCCACTGCCACCACCACCTTCCCAAAACCGACCGCCTCGACCATAACCTCAACTTCTCTCTTCCTCGGTTATAGCTTCTCCATCAGACGCTAAAACCTAGAAAGACAGAACTAGGGTTCCATCAGAAGACAACATTGAGGCGTGTTTCAAGAGCGCATATGCAAGTGGAAGCATGGGTATGAGCTTAATCGCAGAGGGGACAACGAAATCAGAAGAGTATGGTAATTTTCTCCCAAGTCTGAAAACCCTAATTTTCTTTATAATTTAGAGTTTTTCTAGAAAACCCCAATTGATGTAATAGAACTGCTTAGGAGAGGATGAGAGTAGGGTTATGGGAAAAATTAGACCCAGAACACTAGAAAAAGGGGAAACCCTAATTGTACTGTCGATTGGAGAAATTTGGGGATTTTGATTGTAAACCCTAATTGGGTATTGGGTATAAATATGGTGTGGGATTAGTGTTAAAGACATGCTGGACTAGCCAGTGTCCAGAACTTTGTTCTGTTAATGTTCACTTTTTTTGCTGTTCATATTATGTTCTGTTCTGTGTATGCTCTCTGTTAATGTGTATGTTCTCTGTTAATGTGTATGTTCTGTTATGTCTTGTAATGTTCTCATGTTGTTCATGTCATTCTTAGATGTGTGAAATGTTCTAGGATAGAATTGAATCAAGGTAAACCACATTTTACTCTCACAGTGCATATCATGTATGCTTTGTAGTTAGGATAAAACTATGTGATATTACCACAACTCATACCTTATTGACATTGTCAAATTCTCTGACTAATTGTGCTTTAGTCAGACATTTAGTGCTTAGGATTGACACTTTAGTTGTGATTCAACTATCCATTGGTGAAACACCTTAGGTAAAAGGAAGGCTTGAACCTTTACCTTTACCTGCTGTAAGGAAGAATTGGCATGATCAGTTGAGTTCATCCTCTTGTCTTCACTGTTTTGTTTTTCTCTTTTTCATGTTTAGACTCATTCCATTGTTTACTGTTTTCTTTCTTTCATTTGCTATTTTCTTCACATCACTGCCCTTGGCTTAGGCCTTGGTGTGCAACTGTCTCCTTGGCACTTTTCTTCAGTATCTTAATCCATTTTCCTGTTTTGGTTCACTGGTTTAAGCCCATTGCACACTGTTAGGGTTGAAACCAAAGGCTAAAAGCCCAAGCTCATTACTAAGCCAAGCCCAGATCACAGCTACTGCTAGGGAAAGGCAAAAGCCCACTTCAAAAGCCAAGCTCGGTTCACTGCTACATTTGAAGTTCAGTCCCTCAAAGGCCCAAAGGCCCAGTTCACATCAAAATACTACCAAGCCCATTGTTATCAAAACCCATTAGTACTCAAAGCCCATTGACCATTCAAAGCCCAACAGCAATTTAGAAACCCAAAATAGCTAGAAACTCAAAACACACCCAATCTCTGTGGATCGACCCGTACTTGCACGAGCTACAACCGACGACCGTGCACTTGCGGTATTACTGTAGGCCCGCGTTTTTATTGCGCTTAATTTTATACATATCTCCGGACCCACCAAGTTTTTGGCCGGGGATAATTTTTAGACCTTTTAGAAGCCTACCACGATGGAAACTCCTTCTTTTTCGAATTTGGCCGCCATACATTCCCTGTTTAGACGAAACAGGGTTATACTAATCCATAACGTGAGAAAAATCCGACCAAATCTCTTCCAACTACCGAATCAGGATACCCGTGAAACTCCACACCTCTGTTTCCTTTTTCCGACTTATCTACCCAAATTCGATCGATCAAAACGATCATTCCAAGCCTGTTACGCTCTAGGAAGTCCATCCCCAAGAAAATCAGCGCTTGAATCTCTCTAAAACTCGCTTGAATCTCAAACCCTAAATCTGTTCATTTCTGGCAAATATTCCCGCCAAAATGAATTTGAATTTTGGAGAAGAAGCTGGTTTCCCCCTATCCAGAGAAGGGTCCAAATAGCAAGTGTCTTTGGGGGGTCCTGAGGGTGCCCCTTAGTAATTCGGCTACCCCTTATCCATAGTGGGAGTCCGAATAGCAAGTGTCCTCTGGGTGCGCTTTTCGAGACGATTTTTCCAAAAATGTTTATTGGACAAAAATACCTACACACACATAAAACACCATATTAAGTACAAAAATGAGCACTATCAATATATAGAATCGAGACAAATTGGACACAAAAATGTGTCCATCAATAGACGTACATCATCACCAATTCTCGGCACGAGATAACTAGCGTCAATAACCCTTTCTAACTGCAACGGACCCATTTCAGTTCTCGGCATCGATGTCAGTTCAATGGCTATAAGTCTGTTTACTGAACCTTCTTGACCGGTACCAGTAGCGCAAGTAACTTGTTTACCTCCAGTTCATTCTTCATCCCGGATACAACACCATTTCATAATCCCCATTGTTACTGTTGAGATACACCGCAAGGACTGCGACTCCATAATGCAGCTCCATCACCCATATCCTACAGTAAACAAGCCTTATTTTCCTCTCTCGTGTACCATCAGATTCTACACCATCCATACAAAACTTCAGTTTCTTTCCCTGACCAATTTATTGAAGTTTGTGCTCGGACTCTCTCTTGAATAATTCACAAACATAATGTTCAACACCCTTTTCTCTTCATAAGCTTGAATAAATAAATAAGATTTATTTTCTTTGTTTTCGTAAGGAATAAACTCTGGACGCTTGAAATGTATCCCACAGAACTGTGGTCAGAGAGTGCCACGATTCACTTTGCCTTGTCCGCTTTTATACAAAGAAAATCCTTTGTTCCCATAGTGCATGAGGTAGTGGTGCTGATATATAAAAATACCAGGCCATCCACTTTTAAATGAGAGTTCATGGTGTCGTGAGTAACTTCAATGATTGCTGATATATTGAAATAACAAGCCAACCATATTCGATCATTGTGGTTGCTGATACATGGAAATACCAGGCAAACCCAGTTCATTGTTGCTGATATATGGAGATACCAGGACAGCTACATTTCATTGCTGCTGATATATGGAGATACCATGCCAGCTGCATTTCATTGTTGCTGATACATGGAAATACCAGACAAGCATAATAAGTGTTGTTGATATATAAAAATACCAGGCCAGCATATTTGATCATTGGTTGCTGATACATAGAAATACCAGGCCAACCACAACTCATCATTGTGGTTGCTGATATATGGAAGTATCAGGCCAACCACATTTTTCCATTTTCCTCACAAACACCATTAAGTCTCACATTTTGTTGTTTATTCGCTGGATGATCGAATTCACTTGTACTTTCTACAAAAGCAGTAAAATAGTATTAGCAATTAAAATATTGTATCGTAGCTAATATAAATATAGATATAAAATGTAGCATTTACATGCTTATAAACACCCCCACACTTATATTTTGCTAGTCCTCGAGCAAAACAGAGATATTATGCAATAGATTTTTTTTATTTTTTTTTAAGAAAAATCCTAACAAAAGCGCCACTCCCCCACACTTAAACATTACATTTTCCTCAATGTAATTGAGTCATCCAACGTAGAATTTAAGATTGGAAATACAAAAAATAAACAATAAAAATAAGAGATAGAGTAGAGGGAACAAATCTGATGGGTTGACTCCCATGAAGCGAAATGTATTTGTTTCCCTACTTTCCAATAGCATGTAGTCTCGAACAAGGTGAGGTTAGTACCCCAAAGTAGACATCCAATCATATATATAGAGTCTGAAAAGTTGAGGATCATCCCAACTAATCCGGTCAGCTGAAGATATGCCCCTGTGAACACTATAAACCTCCAAAACGGTATGTAAATTCATTCTCAATCGAAAACTGTAATTGATATTCAAATAATGCTTAGATGGGATAAGTAAATCATTCCCATACGCAACGAATTTAGATTGTTTGACAGTTTTTATCGATGGAACACGCTCTAAATCAAATTCTAAATCAGCTGAAATAATTTCCGCGGAACAAGAGCTCAATGGAGCAATAATATCATGACTCATAGACCCATTATCATCTAAAACGGTTTCATTATTAATATCATCAAGACGAAAAAATTCAGAACTTAATGGCTTAAGGGTCAAGGTCGGATCTTTCTCGACTGATGGAACTCGTCGAGACTCGGACAAAACTAGAGGTTCTAATTTGGGGTTCCATTTATTAGTGTCTAGAAACGGTGCGGATTCTAACAAGGAATTGACTTCACAAATAACACTATCATCATTAAAACCAAACCCAAAATGAGCTAAGCAAACCTCTAATGGATCCTCCATGTGGTTCTTTCAAAAACCATGCGAGTGCATACTTTATTTTCGCCCGCTACTGGTTTCACTTGCAGCACTTCAGACTAAGGTACCTAAAAAAACCAAATAAAATGCGTAAAAAAAACCAAAAAAATTTAAAAGAAAAACAAAATAAAATTATGTACAAAAAGATATCAATCAGAGAGTATTATGCAACCACTCCCCGGCAGCGGCGCCAAAAACTTGGTAGGCAGAAAAACCTACAATAATACTGCAAGTGCACAGTGTCTAACTAGTAGAACAATGACAAGTACAGGTCGTTCCCTCGAGGAGTGTGAAATACTCAACCAACTAATATCAAAAGTAACTAATCGACAAGATGATGTTTTAACGATTTTTCAGGAGTTTGGAACAAAATGACATAATATAAAAATGGGTTATTAAGGTTTTCGGTTTCCACCAATTAATTACGCAAACTCTACTAATCTTTAAAAATATATTCCATGCATTATCAAATATTGTTTCTCCGCTATAGTTTTTTTCTTCGCTTCATGGGTAGTGATTCTAAAGTACTACCTATCAATCTTTGCATACCACGTCTAGGGATTTAACCGAAGCACGAAATATCAATTCAAAAGCATAAATAATCAAGAAAATCACATAAACGATTAAACACCAAGCTATATGAAGAAAAATTATTAATCTATCAAATCATTATTTAGCATATAAATAAAGAGTTCACACAATTAAATTGGTTTCTACCTAAACATTAACATGGCTCTAGCTAGACATGGCTTTCTCAAAAGCCATAAACATATTCAAATCAAACTAGCTAAGTAAAAATGGATCCGGAGAAGAAGAAACTCCAAACCCTAGTATTCTTTGTTCACGGCCGTAGCCGCACGCCTCCCCCTTGCTTTCTGTTGAGGTTTTCTTCTCTTATATCTCCTTATGCGAACAAGCCACAAAAATCAGACCTAGTAGAAATCAGTCAAGGCCCGGTTCAATAGCCATGCTGAGATCCAATACAGGCTCGTGCACCATTTACTAAAATCTCCAGTATCTGTCTTCCTGACCAACTGAATTTTTGTCACCATCACCGACCATCCGTTAGCTTCAGGTTGCTCCCATCTCCTCTCGTACACTCGAGCCAAAACAACAATCTTCCGTCTTACTGGATGAAGTTATGCTTTCTGTCCTTCCCAAGCTGCAAACGTCAGTACCCGACATTTATTCTCAGGTCGTAAAACACCTTCAGTTCAGCTGAAGTACACTAATTCGATCACAGCAAGGAATTCCCAAGCTGTTTCCATAGTAGCTCTCACAGTCGGACTCCACCGGTCATGCCTTCCTTTAAGATCCCATTTACGCCTTATACAGTCTCTCTATTACCAGTCGCAGCAAACAAAATTCATCACCACCAGTTGCAATCATCTCAGTTCTATTCTCCTCACATCGATACCATCTTTAGCTAATTTTCTGCTGTCTTCTCGCCAGCCATGCAAGAACACCCAAACTCTATTGTAGTTGTAACATCTAAGCCCTGTGAAGAAGAGAATGGCAGTCATGATCATCATCATTCATGCCTTCACTGCTCAGCTCAAAACAAACAAACCAGCACCAATACTCCATTTCAAAACCCATGCAATCATCAAATCAATCCATCAATGCATGCAACTTTTCACCATCGACATCAACTGAATGAACGGCAACAACCAGTTCGACTGCACCTTCTTTTATCTCCTCCATTTGAATACCGGCCACCTTTCTCCATTGAACTAGCTCAACCAGAACCCTACATTTTAACCCCAAACTCTTGGCAGTATAAACCACGGTACCACTAAGAATTCGTCTTTATTCTCATCTCCATCTTCTCATATATCTTGCTGCAGCATCAATTTTCTACTCCCTGACCAACAGAGCATCATCTCCATTAACTGATGACAGCCCCGTACAAGACAACAACCCAACTGCAGTCGACTGCTGCTCCTAACTCCAGTTCAGACTACCCCGTTCATACATGTAAAACATCACCAGCATCTCCTGTTTTCAGCCGCAATCCGAACCAGAAGCTTCTCCATCTATAGACGTACATCACCACCAATTCTCGGCACGAGATAACTAGCGTCAATAACCCTTTCTAACTGCAACGGACCCATTTCAGTTCTCGGCATCGATGTCAGTTCAATGGCTATAAGTCTGTTTACTGAACCTTCTCGACCGGTACCAGCAGTGCAAGTAACTTGTTTACCTCCAGTTCATTCTTCATCCCGGATACAGCACCATTTCATAATCCCCATTGTTACTGTTGAGATACACCGCAAGGACTGCGAGTCCATAGTGCAGCTCCATCACCCATATCCTACAGTAAACAAGCCTTATTTTCCTCTCTCGTGTACCATCAGATTCTACACCATCCATGCAAAACTTCAGTTTCTTTCCCTGACCAATTTATTGAAGTTTGTGCTCGGACTCTCTCTTGAATAATTCACAAACATAATGCTCAACACCCTTTTCTCTTCATAAGCTTGAATAAAGAAATAAGATTTCTTTTCTTTGTTTTCGTAAGGAATAAACTCTGGACGCTTGAAATGTATCCCACAGAACTGTGGTCAGAGAGTGCCACGATTCACTTTGCCTTGTCCGCTTTTATACAAAGAAAATCCTTTATTCCCATAGTGCATGAGGTAGTGGTGCTGATATATAGAAATATCAGGCCATCCACTTTTAAATGAGCGTTCATGGTGCCGTGAGTAACTTCATTGGTTGCTGATATATTGAAATACCATGCCAACCCTATTCGATCATTGTGGTTGCTGATACATGGAAATACCAGGCCAACCCAGCTCATTGTTGCTGATATATGGAGATACCAGGCCAGCTACATTTCATTGCTGCTGATATATGGAGATACCAGGCCAGCTACATTTCATTGTTGCTGATACATGGAAATACCAGACCAGCATAATAAGTGCTACTGATATATAAAAATACCAGGCCAGCATATTTGATCATTGGTTGCTGATACATAGAAATACCAGGCCAACCACATGTCATCATTGTGGTTGCTGATATATGGAAGTACCAGGCCAATCACATTTTGCTATTTTTCTCGCAAACACCATTAAGTCTCACATTTTGTTGTTTATTCGCTGGATGATCGAATTCACTTGTACTTTCTACAAAAGCAGTAAAATAATATTAGCAATTAAAATATTGTATCCTAGTTAATATAAATATAGATATAAAATGTAGCATTTACATGCTTATCACCATCTCGAACTCATGTTCTACCGTTTACATCAAGAGGATTCTAGGAAATGCCTTACAACCAAGAAACTCATCTGGAACATCCAATCCCGTGATGCTTGCAACAGGTTGCTACTAGTAGAGTATTGAGGTCCGCAGCCCACTATACGATCCTAGAAGCACCAGTGGGCCCTAACTGAAAGATCTTGGAAACTGACTTGCATTCACAAAGTGGTGTTGTCTATACTAGGCCCTTTCTTTTCTCATGGCATTGATAGTTAGGAGTGTTGATTGGCTCTGAGGGAGCAGGTGGCCCGCCAGCCGCGATCAGCACGGAAGCATATCCCTCAGGTTTGTTCTCTACGTTTGACTCATCTATATGCTGCATTTAATCTTATTTTGACTCCTGACATTATTTTGAGTATTCCTCTTTGCTTTAGCCCCCTGGCACATTACATCCCTCTTTTACTCATTGCCTTTATTATTTCAAGAATTGGGGGATGATCTGGGGAGTAGGAGATAGAAAATGTCTGGTAGTCTAGTCGAATAAGTTGGGAAAGACCTTTATAGAAGCCTATTACAAGAAACAGAGGTTTGTTCACCTTTGAGTGCTGACTTCGGATTGGCATACGGTAGAAGACATAGTTAATTTATCCGGTTGAGGGCAAGACTTTTATCTTTATGCTCTGGTTATTGAACTGTAGTACCTTGTTCCAAGAATGTTTATGAGACTAGAGCAAATGGGGCACACTTTAAGATGAGAGTTTATTGGAACTTAAGTCAATAAAGGGTCTTTTGTTTTACCAGAGTCTACGGGAACACCTAAAGTATAGTGCCTTGTGTGAACAGGGAATGAGCTAAAAGAGCTAGCCCGTGGGTGCTGAAATGCTCCTGTAAGCCCAGCTTGCTCTAAAAGTGAAGCTCTAAAATGGCTCGTGTTGAAATGTAGTTTTACGAAAAGTAGGATTGAGATTATCTGTCCAGGTGGGCGCATCATAAGAATATATCTAGTGACTCGTACCATTAGATGTTTCTAGAGAACTTAATCTTCCTAGGCATGATTCGTCTGAACAGGAATGGGGAAGAGTTGTATTTCCTGGTGGTTACCATTGATTCGTTCCTGCTGAACTCCTAATTAATCAAGTAGATGTTGTCTTGGAATGGGCTGTGCAGCGGGGGTTTAGTCGTATGTTGATACGTTTTGCTGACCTCATTAAGCCCTTTCTTACGGGCTTTCACCAGTGTAGGACAGAAAGAACTACCGATTCACACCTCTGGATATTCAGTCGATGGCCCGCTATCATATGATCTCAGTTCAAAAAGAGGGCATACCTTCTAGGGCTGTCAACGGTAGCTATCGAAACGGATATGTCCTTTACCATATCCGTTACCGATAAGATTACCGGATATCCGATATCCGATAATATCCGACGGATATTTAAAAAAATTATCCGTATCCGTTCCGATAACAATGTCGGATATCCGATAATATCCGTTAATATCCGATAGTAATTCATTATAATAAAAATAATTTAAGTTATTTTCTAGTCTTTCTGTACATTTGATAAATTGTAAAAAAAACAAAGAAACTCTAAGGAATTCAACTAAATAAAATCAAATACCTTCATCAAACGTAAAAAATTTGACTTTAAAATTATTATATTAAATTATATTTAAACAAAACTCAAATCTTCTCTATCAGAATTGGAAAATCCTCCGCTTTTCTGACAACCAACAAATCTATTTGTGTTTTTTTTCTTTTGTAATATTTTTATTTCTAAGTCTTCGTATATTACCACGTTAACAACTAAATATATTACTCAATAAAATAAAAAGAAAATTGCATATGCATTCTTTAACGGATAACGGATATTATCCTATAGGATAATGCCTTTACCGTATCCGTTTCATTAAAGTAAAAATATCCAATAAGGTATCCGAATCCGTTATCCGTTATCCGAAATCTCGGATAATATCCTAACGATTCGAACGAACTCGGACGGATATCGAATATTCGGTTATCCATTGACAGCCCTAATACCTTCGAAGAGAATAGCAATTGAAGGAACTGATTAACTGGAACACTATGCCTTGCCCGGGTAGCTGCTCTACTTGCTAGGGCGTGAAGCCATGACTTTGAACTACTCTTTCAGGCATGTAAGACGTGCTATTTTTCTATACCTCTAACTAGGGCTGCACAACGGGTAGGGTGGGTAGGATATGGCCTATACCCGTCACCCTACCCGTTTACTGGCGGTTAAGAAAATCTTTACCCGCCACCCTACCCGCCAAATAATGGATAGGGTAGGATACGATTAAAAAACTGGCGGGTAGGGTAGGGTTGGCGGGTATGGGTAAGGTATGTGCACTCCTAGGTAGGGTGGGTAGGATATGACCTATACCCGCCACCCTACCCGTTTACTGGCGGTTAAGAAAATCTTTACCCGCCACCCTACCCGCCAAATAGTGGATAGGGTAGGATACGGTTAAAAAACTGGCGGGTAGGGTAGGGTTGGCGGATATGGGTAGGGTATGTGCACCCCTACCTCTAACTCTGATATGAAATGGCTAAACAAAGGAGTGCTGGAAGTCACCTTGGGAAGGGGGGTGACCAAAGGGATGATATGACTAACCTAGGGAAAGCATGAATGAGTGTTGCACTGGGCAGCTAAAGTCAGTAACTAATCCCTGCCTTTTACTTGGATTTATCTACATCCGACTCATCGATAAAGCTGCTTAGCTGGATGCTAACTGGAACTACTAGCTATTCATTTCCTTGAAGCGTTGACCGGATCTGACCGAAGTGCTTTTTGCTGACCGATTCAAACAAGATCAACTGCGGCTTGTTTGACTGGATATGCCTGCTCCTGCAACTCTAGTTTATCCTATTATGGCGAACTTCTTATCCACCCTGTGTGGAAAGTCGTTAGCAGGCTTGAAATTCAGTGTCAAAGATTAGCATCCCATTCTTATGAGCAAGATAAGTGAAAGCATCCAGATGCATCGACTTCAGTTCCCCAACAAGTAAGAATGCCAGAGATCCATTCAGAACCTAAGAGTAGGACTGGCGAATAACTAAAAGCAGTTTTTTTCTTATAAGCCTATGAAGGAAGAAGCTCTCTCTTATTAGGGCACAGATTCGCTAAAAGGAAAGAGGGGTTAGCGCAACTGATCGAATGAGGACCATAAATTGAAAGAGAAGGGAGGTTAATAGATTTAGACTAAGAGGAGGGGAAGCCATGAAAGTAGGGATCATGCTGCTAGTGAATGATTGTTCCAGAGGGATTTTAACTTATCCTGGGGCTATCTACTCGGCCTGAGAAAGCATCTTATCCGTGGAGATCAATGGATCCTACTAACTCCTAAGGAAGAATGACTCTTCTCAACAAGCAAGTTCAGAAGAATAGCATTAGGGAGTGTTGCCCGTGTAAGATTCTGCCATTAGAAAGAAAGTACATCGGTTCTTTATAGAGGTAGGCTTCCCAATCATCGCTGCCGAAGAATCTATTAATGATGAATTTTCTTTATGTAAAGGTTCTGGTTCAGTATCGAAGGTGTGGAATATGTGTGGAATTCAATGCTGATTTGGAATCTGCTTGTTCTTATACATCAGAAGGAAGTCAATCTAGGTATATTTTTTAATAGTTTTTTCAAAGTTTTGGTAATTTCTGTTTTCCTATACTGTGCTTCATTGCTTTGTATGTAGCCCAATGATTTGATTTACTTCCGCAGTACAAAAATTCAAAATTTGACATAGTGGTTATTGAAGAAGATGGTTTGCACAATGGGACAGATACTGTCTCTCATCATCTGCTCAAAGAGCTCTGTGAAAAAGGAAGACATAAGCCCTTGGGAAAGTGCCCAAAGGTATTCCTATTGGCTAGCTCAAGCTTTGCCAAGTTAGATGAGTTGAAATCAAATGGTCATGTAGATGAGATAATAATGAAACCGCTTCACCTGACTACGTTGTCCAAGCTCATCCTAATGGCAACCGCAAGATGAAACTTAGCTTGTATAAAGACTACTCTCTTTATTGATGTTTAGAAAATCTCTCAAAACTAAACACAAGCTTTAATCTTTCTCATATGATCAACCACAACTTTGGTGAGCATATATATATAGAACTATGAATTCCTTTTCCTAGTCCTATTACCTTATTACATGTCTTTCCTTTTCTTAGAAATAGATGACTTCTAATTCCCTTAGGATTACATCAATTTCCTAATCTTGTCCTAACCAGCTTGTTAGTGACTTCTATGTTGAAGTTTAACCAACACATCCTTGGTGATGGGACCAACAAAGACTTTTCTAAAGCCAAATATTTGAACCTTAAAAGCTTACTATCTGGAAGGAAAATATTGGTTGTAGATGATAATAAAGTAAGTCGTAGGGTCTAAAGCAAGGCCTTATCTTATCTAGTCGAATTCTTCTTTGTGTGAAGTCCTTGCTTTAGTTTTAGGATCTTATACATCTGGTTTAGGTGGTACTCCTCTTAAGCTGCACAATGGTACCCTTCTCTTAACATAAGAATCACTAAACTTAAATTGGTAGTATTCTTAATTGATCATGGTATGTACTTACTGGTGTTGATAGATGTCTGGCAAGGATATACTATTACTGAAGGAAAACTTTGAAGGTATACCATTTTATGGAAGTTGTCCTTAATAATAATAAGCATATCTTGGACTCACGAATGGAAATCCGGGAATAAAAAGAGTCTCTTCGATCTCGCGCCGCCTATGGAACGGGATAACGAAGCTTGGATTACTTCAAGTACGTAGAATCCGATAATCAAGAATGAAAGATGAAGACTTCAGGAAGAGGTGATCTCATTCTGGGATGTTGTTCCACCTTCCAATCGATGTGGACTGGATCTCGACAGCCTCTCCAATTGCAGCGGTTTACTCTGCTCTGATTAAGTCATTGAAAGGTTTATCCCATCTTCAAGAGTCAAAACCTTTTGTTAAGAGTTCCTAAAGTGACTCTTATTGCTGTTAACGGAGAAGCGAGTTCCTACTCCCGAGTGAACACGCTTACCTCCATTCGGAAAACAAGATGGGTCCTGAAAGCAGAGGTACGAGGGTGAGACGAGGGCCCGTGAAGACGTTGAGAATGTTGGAGTGGAACGATAGCTGTAAACAACTAACGGTATACAGAGCTGTTCTCTCCCTCTACTCAATGACTGATTCATCATATGGGAAGGTACGGAAGACCACCCCTTGGTAACAAAGAATGTTGGCTTGAGTTACTCTAATGTACCTTACTTCGCAAACTCACTCCACTTCTTGTTGAATGCTTTGGGCAATTGATTCATTCTAGTACGAACGAGAATCATCAGCCATATCGTTTAATAGCAATCGAATGGCCTCAACATATGAAGGTAAATTCCTTATGGCGGGGGTAAAAAAATCTATTAATATTAAAATATGGAGGTTATTATTATTTATAACTGGCCCAAGTTGGATTATGATTTTTTATTAATATATAGAGTTTATTAATATATGGAGTATCATTATATGGAGTTTTCACAGTAATATCCTAGAACTCCATATCCAAATCCTCCAACGGATCCACACATTTTGGGAAGCAAACAGATGCTGAGTGTTGACCTGTACAAAAGTCATGTCTGCATTCCAAAGTACCAAAATATCCTTGCCTAATGTAAGGAACTAGAAATAACCCGTGCCGTAACGGCATGACATGAGGTTAACAGAGAGTTGTAATAATTATCTAGAGATAGTTCGTGACGTAACGGCACTGCTTTAATATGATATCTGACTAGTGTAATTTTTCTTTTTTTTCCGGACTTTAAATCGTGTTCCTTTATAAGATAGTTTTCTATTTTATTTTAATCGAAAATAATGTCTATAAATACATTGTAAAATTATTCATATACATTATCCAAAAATGAACACAAAATCATTTAAGTAATTGTGTGTATGCATATCTCACTTATGAGTTATGAATAAAAATAAATAAATAAATAAATCTCATTTCCCATTAGATTCATCATGTCACCACTAAATCCAATTAATGCATATATGATATATCATGATTTCATTTAATGTTTCTTTGAATATCTTGAGTTAAGAGGTGATGCAATAATTAAAGATTAATAAATTTGGATTCATAATGAGAATGATAACAGAAACGATGACCGTCGGACGTCTTTCGCTGGGATGAGATTGGGATGGTTGGATGCAACGTTTGTCTCTCAAAATGTTATCCAGCCGTCCAAGCTCAAAAGCCCACTCTGTTTTGTATTATAGATTTAGATCTTATTCAATGTTTGTAACAGATTTGATTGTCACTTATATGGTGATCAACAACTGTTTATGTCTATTTCCTTTCAATCTGCTTGATTTTGATAATAAAAGCCTTTGATTTTAATAATTTTTGATAATTTTAAGGTTACCTACTGTAAGCGTTAGATGCATTTTTCTTTCAATATTTGATGATTCCAATGATTTGTTGGGCCTGGTCACTCCTCCTTATCGTCCAGCAAGGAGAAAAATGCTTTATCAAGGTGCCAGTCGTGGCATAAAGTTAGGTCAAAGACTTTAGGAGCCAAGTAGTAGATTTTGGTTTTGAACTTGCGATGGTCAGTATTTTTTGCTCTGTTACCAACACCTCCAATGTGTAAACCTATTCTCAAAATGCAGAACCGGGCACCACTATTGCAAAATATGTAAAGCTTAACTTAACAATAGATCGTACTACAAGGCCGCTCCATAAGGCTGAGTATAGTGGATGGATGTAGGTATTGAAAGCGACATAAAGCAGTGGCTAAAGCGTGTGAAAACTGAGATTACCTTTCTCTCTGCTCGAATGCAGGTAAGTTCAGCGGGGATTTCAACTCGGCGAGGGGATAAACCTCGCCCAAAATAAGTGAAAAGAGAGGTTTAAATCCTCGCTTCCATATTTTTTGAAATTTTATAATAAATAGAATCTGAAAATGGGCCCACTTTATGTATTTAAAAATACTAATTATAAATAAAGATAGGCAGTTCTCTCTTTCAACGTATTTGAGTAACTATCCAAAAAGGCGTTGGGGCGCAATTTGTTGCTAGGCTCCCAACTCTTCCAAACACCTCTGTGTAATTTCTTTTCTTAAAAAAATATTTAAAAATATTAAAACTCATAAAAAGGGAATATTATATCCAAATCCTCCCCCCTCCCCCACCATAAGGCTTAGTCCTATGGGCTAGATATTTAGCTGCTAGATTGGCCATCCACGTCAGATAGGGCAACCTCCTAACCCTATGGGATGGCCAATCTAGAAGGGAAACACCTAACAATTCGGTGTTAAACGACGAACAGTAGAGCGTTTGGGGAACGCCAAACCAAGAGACGTTTGACCATAGTCAGCTAAGTTGACGCGCCGCTCTGTTCGGCGTTGAGAAGACTCGATACAATCAGAGAAAACTCGACCTTTCCTCCATTACAGTTCTTCTCAAAAATGTTCATTTTCTCTCCCAAAATTGTTTCTCATAGATCTCGAGTTCCAGAAGTTGTTTTACAAATTCCTCCCGTGGGTTTGTGCATCATCAGATTTGTGATTGATTGAAGGTGGTTTGGTGCGATTCCATCCACGAAATCATTCAAGGTAAGAAATTTAAGTTTTAGTTTTAAAGTTTATGATTTTTGTTTTTTTGTGCGATTTCAATGAATTTGATGATTGATATTTGGTATTTAGATGATGTAGATGATATGTGTATGATTTAATTTGATTATTTGTGATGTTTTTTTTAGGGATTTAATTTGATTATGTGTGATGAATAGAAATGAAATTTTGATTTTTGTGATAAAAATGAATTAGAATTTGTATGCTAATTTGATTAGTTGTATGATGAAAATGAATGATAATGAATTTGTATGATAATTTGATTAGTTATATGATGAAAATGAATGATAATGAATTTGTATGATAGTTTGATATGGATGAATTGAGTATGGATGAAAATGAATGATAATGATATTTTAGTTGTATGAGATGAATGATAATGAATTATAATGATAATTAGTATGATCAAAATGAATGATAATGATATATTTTTTCATCTTTGTTATTGATTGTAGTACAAGTATGGATGAAGTGCTAGATCAGTTGGATATAGTTTCGACAAAGAAATGTGATAGACATGTATGTCAAAATGTTACGAAAGAGTCTCGTAGTGTAAGCTTTAGAGGTAGTTTCAAAGATATTGAAAAGTATTATAAAATTGTAGTGCAAGATAATCCGGTAGAAAAATAATTTTGTGATAATTGTGGCTTTTCCTCTGTTTTTCAGTTTGATTTCGCCAATGGAGATAGAGCCTTAGTTGAAGCCATAGCTGAGAGATGGTGGAAAAGTACCAGGAGCTTTCATTTTCGGGAGTTTGAGATTGGCCTCCTTCCTTTAGATTGGTACATTTCAACGGGAATTCCCACTGGTGACCCTAGTAAACGACCAATAGTTATGCCGCAGTTGGGTAATGAACTAACGTATCCTGCTTTGGATGATTTGTATTTTTCGGATATCAAAAATCATGATACATGGGACTCTAAGACTAATACAATTTCCTTATTGTCTTGAAAAAGTACATTGAAAGTAGAAAAGACCAGAATAATATTGAATGTGCAGTGACATTGACACGAGCATTCTTTATGTGGTGTTTTGGTCATTTTCTTCTAGCACATTCTACTGGAAAAGTAGATAAACGTTGGGTTCTGTTATTGGCCGACTTAGATAGAGTTGGGGAGTATGATTGGGGTTTAGTTTCGTTAGGTAATACCTATAGATATCTTGACGATTGGTCAACCAAGGGTACGAATTTAGTTGGCATGGTTGTGGACTTGAGTATTGGTACTATTACTACTTCAGCAACATGCAACCCTTGCTTTGTCAGTCACCTGAAGGACATCATGATGTTTTCCCAAAGATTAGTCTCTTCAAGAAGATTAGGATTGCATCAAGGAAGAGAGGACATCGAGAAGGCCAAAAGGATACGATGGAACACTCAGTCAAAAGCGCAAGAATACAGATTGACACTAGAAGAAGGAAATCATGTATTTGGAAACCATGGGCAGAGAGACGGTATGCTGCAGGAGACCAATATGAGCATGCACTAGAGGTATCCAAAAAGAGAGTTCTTTTTTTTCACATTGATGAAGATTTGGAAAATATGGCAAGGTTTGGTAGCACTTCATCTACTCATAATTATGAAACCTCGGATATATCAAAGAGAAGACGCTATTTCAAATAAACCGATGATGTTAGAAGTGAAGGTAGAGATCAAGCAAAGAAAAGGGCTCGTGAGGCTAAAGCGTCACAGAAATCAGATGAAAAAAATGGACGAACTCATCGAACTTCTTGAAAACGCACAAGCACAAAGAGAAGCAAAGTATGAAAAAGAGGAAGAGTATCTAAAGAAGAACATGGAAAACACTTCAATTTTGGCACAAACGCAACAAAGAGAATCGGACATGAAGATCCTACGACAATCCTTGGATGAATTACAAGAATGTGAGAGTCCCGTCTACAAATTATGGAAGAACGAGATTTTAGCCCGTTATTGATTGGACCCTATCCCCTAACTAAAGATAATGTTTTAAGTTATTTAGAAGTAGGATTTCAATTTCAATTTAGCTTTTTATGTTTTAAGTTATTTTAATTTAATGTATTTTTTAAATTTCTTCTAAAACATTGTAACTTTGTTTTGCAATGTAATGGAAGATTACAAATTCTCAAACGGCTACATTTACTTTGATACATTTTCAAATTTTGAAACAAACTACGAGTGAAAGAAATTGCAAAACATATAGAAATAGAATTCTGGAAAAAAATAGTTGTTGGTTAAAAAAAAGAGTCAAGCGCTGGATGGTGCAGCGTCAGAGAAGAACGCCGAATGGAACATCGTCCAAACTAGCGCCTAACAGTTCGGCGTTGATTCTCTGGAATATTCGCATGACGCCGAATCATCCAGCGTTTCTGTCACTTTTTGAGCGCCGCACTATTCAGCGTTTCAATCTCGCTGATAGTTAAACTGCGAGCAAATGTTAGGAGAGAGAAGTAGCCAGATAGAGTGTTAACTTTTTTCCCACACTTTTTTCTTGATTTGCAACACTTTTTGGCCAATCTAGCAATCCAATCTAGCCCATAGGAATTAGCCTAAGACTAAGACGTTCCCTTGCCTTACGTGGCATCACTGTACAAGTGGTAGGAGAACCTTCCACTATACTCAGCCTAAGAGCAATACTGTATTGAGATGAAAGATGCACCACCGCACATGTTCCTTGGGAAAGGATGACTCCACACTTCCTCCCCTTAATTGTGTCACTCCAAGGAGTAATAAGAACTAAGAAGCTGCGCGGGTGGTCAGGTTTAAATGAAATTAATCTTAATTGTTAGAAACGACACTCCAGAGTGACTCAGTTGTACACCTGTGGGTCCCATTCCCGGTGGAGTCTGGCTGAAACTGCCTGACAGCTTACTCTGGGTGAGAATCAAAAATTCTGATCAGCTATATTTTTTATTTTGTTTTTGTAATGGGGGAGAAGAAAACTAAAAGGAGAAACAAAAAGACAGGAGGGGCATTAAACTCAGCGCGGGCTTGAAATGTCAGTGCAAGTGCAGCGCACTTCCCATTGAACCACTTATTACCAACTTGGCTGGAGGACGGGGACCTTCACTGCTCCATCACAGATTCATGGCCAAATAAAAAAAAGCTACGTGTCTAGGCGTCCACCAAAACTTTTCTCACTTTTCATCGCATTTTCATTTTCCGCTTCCTTTTTCTTTCTCACCCTTTCCTCTCTTTTCGTCTCTCCCATGATTGATGCGAACTAATGTCTTTGGGGTCACGTGCTTAATGTTTTTGTTTTGCATACTAATCCTGTTATCATTTACTCTATTAATCAACGATAAATGTTATCCCACACGACTTTAAGGGATGACTTTCCACAAGAACGGCTTCTTTACTGTTGGATGATCAAATCAACGGTTAGATTCACATTCAGGAAAAGACCTATCATTTTCAAGAAATGACCCACCACTTTCAGGAAAGAACCCATCACTTCTCCTAAAAGGTTCAAGGCTGTTAGTTTTTAGCTTTACCATGACCTAACGGGAAAGAAGTCGCTTGAGCGGGATAGCTTCCTGCAAGGTCGTGCGGTATGGCACTGATAGCTCCACCAAACAAAACATTTTCAAAATGCTTAAAAAAAAAAAATTAAAATTTTTTGATATCTTGTAGGTAAACGAAAACGTGGGTCTGGAATTTTCAATAGTTTTATGCTCGCTTCCATAGTTAAAATTGGATAGTTTGTTTTTGTAAAAAGATAAACTTCAGAGGGAATGAACACCGCCCCGACATATTTTTTTCGGTCTTTTGTGAGACCAAATATTTTTTTCGGTCTTTTGTGAGACCAACTCCCATTTGGTCGATAAGATTTAATTTAACTTGGGTTCATTTGTTAAGATTTAATTTAGAGGGAGATTCCCTCACATTGTTATTTTCAACTTATCTCTCGTGTTGAGAGACATTTTTTCAATCAAAATCAAACGATAACGTATTTGAAGTTAATATTTTGGGGATATGCTCGTCTTACAAAGCTCTACATACCCATAAAAAATGAGCTCATTCTAAAATATCAAACTTCACCATCTACCAATCTTAATTCTAACCGTTGAAAATTAGTCGACTTTCGACGGTCAATTTTCAAAGTAGTAGATGGTGGAGTTATACATTTCGGAATGAGCTCATTTTTTGTGGTTATGTAGATCTTTGTGAGATGAACATAACCACTCTTTGTGAGATGAACATAACCACTCTTTGTGAGATGAACATAACCACAAAATATTAGCTTCAAATACGTTACCGTTTAATTTTGATTAATAAAAATATCTCCAAACGTGTGAGATAGTGTAAAAATAACAAAATGAGGGGATTCTTCCACTTTGATTTAACTTGGGTTCATTTGTTATGGAGTGAATGTTAGTCGCTATTTTCTTGGAAAAATGAACATTCAAGAATACAAATTTGTAGTTATACAAATCTTTAGACTTTAGTGGTGCTTGGCGAAATTTTGGAAGAAGTAAAAATGAAAATCCAACGGTTTCATATTCGTAATCAGTTTCACCTCAAAAACATGTAAATTCATGGTTAAAAAAGAAAATTAAACTAAAGATAGCGATACACTTTTCAAGTTGTTCACAGCTATTGCAAAACAAACTTTACGTTCTTCTAGAATTATGAAAACTAGTGGAAGTTTTTCTTGATCGAAAAAGATGAATACAATAGATTAGTGAATTTACAAAGGATCTACGAGAGGTAGAAAAAAGAAAAGAAAAAAAAAATTATCTTAATTGCCAATTTGAAACAGGGTGTGCAAAGTTAAGATGAACTGTAGACCCTTTGGCAGCCGCTCAAGAAAAGACTAAGGATTTTGCTTCATCACCCAAATCATTATCAACCCTAAACACATAGTTTTTCTCAAAAGCACGACAGTTACGTTCTTTCCACAAAGTCCATACTATTACAGCTGGAATCAATTCCCATATCATTCTTCCATGAACAAGTTGCTTAGGATGAAACCAGTAAAGTGCTAAATCTTTAAATAACCTTGGAAAAACACACGACCAATTTGTATTAAAAATCAACATACACCAAACCTTACGAGCAATCATTGCCAAATTTACATATTAAACTACTGCACGGAAGATTCCCCACAATTTTTATTTATTTTACGATGAGTAATTCAATTTTCTCCCACATCTCGTCTCTTCGAATTATGTTTTACTATTATAATTCGAAAACGTGTAACTAATCAATAGTAGTTTTCGAAAACTATGTATGCTAGCCCGGAAATTAATGGACCAATATACACAACCAAAATGAAAAGAATTCCTCCCTAGATTCACTCAGTATCAATGTGGCCTATCATGACAATAGTATGGGACATGAAAACAACACCATTAAAGAAAAAACTTGCTAATTATTAGCTTATCTTTCAAATCCATTGTAGGATGCAAGTTTTCAGGTTGACGTCCCAAATATCTGTGTTTTGTGTTCTCAAGATAGCGAAACCCTTGAACATCTGGTATTTACTTGTCCCTTTTCTAGAAGTATCTGGTTTGCATCCGTAGTGAACATCTTTCCTCCCGGCATCAACACTCCCACTGTAAAGGAATGGATCGCCACTTAGCATCATAACTCATTAGTGTGGAACAGATTTGGAAACTTGGAATGCCTTCTGTGTTGATATCATTTGACACATATGGAAAACCAGGTGTAATAAGTTGTTTAAGGAAACTAATCAGAGTTAGTCTCTACTAGAGCCGTCAAATTCTGGAAGGATAATTGGGAGTCTAACCACCACTCCTAGAATGTTAGCCCAAGTAATCCTGGTAACCAATCTTCTCCCAATCACTGGATTTCGCCGAGAAGAGGAATGAAAAATATTAATATAGCTTTCCTATCGGAGGCTGGTACTAATATTATCACTATATGTCTTCTTTTTAGAGATCATCTTGGTCTTTTCTGGGAGGTGAGAATCAGGGGAGCAACGACTCAAACACTTGATGAAGGGATGGTGCTGGTAGCAGATATGGCGATATGATATGGTGCAAAAAGGATGGTTCAGGAAGTATAAATGGATGCCAGCTACAAGAAACTGATTAGTCTTCTAACTGGGGATGAAACTAATTTTAATTGGAAGGTAAGGGATGCTTGGAAGATAACAAAACTTCCTTTTTGGAATCTTATGGATTAACATTTTTTTTTACCTTCAATGTAATAACAAAGCTGGCCAACTAGGCAGCTCTTAATTTGGCTACCAAAACCAATGTTAGAGGAATCCGCTATTTGTTTGTTCCTATCATCCTAGTTTTACTTTTGATGCTTTGAAAAGGGATAGAATGGTTACATAGAACAAACAAAATGGTAACCATCTCTATCCAAACAATGTAACTTTTTAATTTACTTAAGGTTTATCTATCAAAAAAAAAAACTTTTACTACTTGGTGAAATTCAGAAGAAATTAAATCGATTCGGTTTATTTTATACTTGTAATCCAATTCCACCTCAAAAGCGTTTACAATATTATTTTTTTATCTTTCAATAAAAATATATTAAAAGACGCACAAGGCGTGTGCAGGCGAATACAACTTACAGATAGCAACAAAGCCTTAAAAAAGACAACAACACAAAAGAAGAGCTTTGATTATTATTAGAAAAAATCAAATTCATAGCTACCAAAGAAAATAAAGCTAAAACATAACACCATTTTAAAGCTAGTTATAGTTGTACTGCATGATCTGTTGCCATTATTTTCAAATTTCAGAAACATGTGGAAACATTCATGGTCCTATGTGACCTCTTGCCAAAAATTCATTGGTAGCTTCTACGATGATTTGTTAATTTTATGGTCGAGAAGTTCAATTTTCTCCAACATCTTAGTCCTTCAATTTATTTTTCATTTTTATAATTGGAAAACGTAAACTACGGATCAATTTTAGAAGTCGAGAATTATGTATGATAGCCTACGGGAAATTAATGGACTAATTTATACACAACAACATGAAAGAAAAAACAAATCCTCCCTTGATTCACCCAGTATAAATGTGGTATAGCATGACACTTGTGTGAGATATGTAACCAACACCACTAGCTAATTAATATCTTGTGTGAGACATGTAACCAACATATATTTTCTTGTTTGCATACTAGGTATGCATATCTTTCCTGGTTCACGAGTCAACATATTTTTTGTGGCATGGATACCGGGTATGCGTATCAAAAAGTCGCTGTCGGATTATAGCTATGCCGGTACGTGTACTGGGTACATGTACTGCGGCTCTGGACTTATAACAGTTCTCCCAGTATGTTAATTGGTATGTATACTGTCATATATCCAGATTAACATTAGTTCCATATCTCTCTAATAATCACTTTGAAACATTCCCGAATAATATCAATGACACATATCACTCACTATTCCAGGCTATTTTCAAATGATTAAATCTTGAATTTTCTTAATCAAATTCATCCAGTATGAACAAATATTCTTAAGTTTAATTAGTCATATTTCGAGAACGATATTCGAGATAAACTTGACTCGAAATTTCTACTATGCATAAAATGTCTAATTTAGTCATGTGATAATGTCTCATAGATAGAAAGGTGAAAACTTGAGAAATGGGTGGTTCGGTCTTCACTTAACTTTCGTAGAAGAAGTTCTCCAGAGCTTCGGTTGATCTTCGCCTTCAAATGGTAGAATGCGGTGATATCCGATTCTCAACTACACACTTCTATCCTAATCCGAGACTTGACTAAATGTAGACTAGAAATCAAGATTTGATCAACTAAATTTGACAACAAGCTTGAGATAGCAACACTTGTGAGTTCGACCGAGCAATGCTATAACATTAATATAACGACAGTTCAAGATGGCAGATAGAGCATCGCCTTTCCATATGTGTTCCACAACATTGCGATTAAAAACAATGGACATATATGCTACTTTCATGATAATATAACTAGAAGTTAAAATAAAAGCACTGACTTGAAAGTGATTACATCATCTATTATATTTTCAATTTCATTAATAATTAATTATTATATTTTTTGTTTCCAGCTTCAGCATATTTTCCCATTAACAGCCTCAGAGTTGTAGTAGAATCACTTTGGAATATGATTTTATATCCGATCTATTTGGTTGCCATCGGAAGCCAACTCCGGGTTTTTTCCTGTCTAATTGTTCTCTGGTGTTGCAATCTGTATAGGATCCCCTAGCTTCAATGGTTTTACCTGCATAATCAATGAGTGTTAATCCAATTCCTAAAGAGGCCATGGGGTTATTCATGGCAATGCTATGTTTATTCTTATAGTCATGAAAGTCCGGTTTCTTCATGGTTCTCTGTCAAGAATCTGTAAAATTTCATCATGCATAGGATTTCTTCCATTTGTACTGTTGTTAGTTCCATATAAAAAGTGGATAGAAATTTATCTTTGCTGTTTAGTTTCGAATTAGCGGTGTCTCATTCACTCTGAGAATGTATAGTTACATATATCAAATATCTTTTATAATGTTTGTGGATCAAAATAGTACTTTAACTTATCTAGGTTCCAAGTTTTGTTTTCTGTTACTAAATTACTCACCCTGCTTAAAATTCTAGTTCGCGTGACCGGTTTTGTATAGGTGTTGTAGTATCTGAGATCCAATTGTCTTCACATATGTCTATCAGACTGTAATTTCCAATTTTCCAAGTACAAATCAGTTTTATTTTTCTATCCTACTGTGAATACCTTTCCATATCAAGCTAGCTCCTACCTTAGTTTTAGTTTTTATAGGTAATACGTGATAGACGCATTTATGTGTCTAATATATCTCAATTGTATATAGTGTTAGTGCTCGATTTTATACTTATTTGGTTATTTTATTTATTTGTAGGTGTTTTTGGAAAAATAAGGCTTTGCGGCGAAATTGGCTAAAAACATGGCATTTGGACCTCC
Source organism: Papaver somniferum (assembly GCF_003573695.1). Classification (NCBI taxonomy): domain Eukaryota; kingdom Viridiplantae; phylum Streptophyta; class Magnoliopsida; order Ranunculales; family Papaveraceae; genus Papaver; species Papaver somniferum. The sequence continues at coordinate 135,801,286 of NC_039359.1, forward strand.
GTTGATAACATACCGGAAGCGCCCCAGAAGTGTACCGGAAGCGCCCCAGAAGTGTACCGGAAGTAACCCAGAAAAATTACTAAAGGCACCCAAGTTTTGGTTATTTCCACCCAAGAATTTTATTTCAACCCCACTTGCTATTCGCACCCCCGGAATGGATAAGGTGGAGGTCACCTTCTTCACGTTTCAAATTAGAAATTTTGGCGGGAAACTATGTGCAGCGCCTGACAAATTTTGGACTCGATTATTGGAGCTGTTTTATGGAGATTTAATTGCTAAGCTCGAGTGGGATGGACTTCTCATGGCTAGACAGGGTTAATACATGTGTTTGGATCGATCAAATTGGGCTTGAATTGCCGGAAAAAGGAAACAGAGAAAATAAGGAAACACGGCCCGTGTCAAGCTTGTATTAGGAAATTCAGAGAGACTAAAGACCTAAAACTCTTTCCAAAGATACATATATATCTAAGGAAGAGTTTGATATAAGTGAGAATACTCAGAAACGCGTGAAACGAATTAGGGAAGAGATTATTGCCGTGAATGCCAAGGAAGGAAAGAAGAGATTTCGAAGCGGTTTGGGAGAGATTTAATCGTCTTGTGGTGTATAAATAGGTTGCTGAGAGTCCTAAGAGAGGGAACGAGGAGTTTGGGGTCGAGAGGAGAGCTCAGGAGGCGAGAATCAGAGATTACAAGAAGCCCGTCTCTGCTACTGCTGCTGCTGCTGCTACACGAAGATCCTGAAGAACACGAAGAACAGACTTCCACAGACAATCGTTCTTCTACAGTGACAAGGACAGACGCCTGGCAGTCTTAAAACAACAGCAACAGAAGCACTTCAGTTTTATCGTTCTTTTCTGGACGCCTTCTGTGGGTCGCAGATTCACTGATTTTATTCTTTCACTCTTTTAATCAACTTTTGGGCTATAAACATGTATTTTGAGCAAGTGATTAATATGAGGAGCTAAACCCCATCACTGGGACGACGGAGGAAGCCTTATTTCACAATTGTTTGGTAATTATAATTGATTCTTCATGACTTTTGCACTTGTTTTAAATTGATTTATGATTTTTACTAATTATTTGTGATTTCGTTTGATGTCGTATGCTTAGACTTAGAGCTTTGATGCGTCATGCTTGTGATTTACAATTAATGTTGTACAAAATCTACCTTTGGAAAAGAAATAGAGTCTATAAAAGAGATAGAATTGTTTTGAGTCATTCGTTGAACCAAGTGATTGTGATTAGTGGTGAAATCCTAAGTCTCGGTCTCTCTCGACATTGCGACAAACCTTTTGTATATATATTTTCTATTTTTATTTTAAGTCTAGAACCCAATCTTATCGAGTCCGAGTTGAACGAACTTTACTACCACTTTCAAAACTACATCAATACGTCATTTTTTGGAAGTATTTAGCTTTCGAAATGGTTGCACACATTGAGTCTGAATTTTCCTTAAGTCTCCATCCTATAATGGCTATCACAGTCAAATTAAAGATCTATATATTTTGAATTCCTAACCTTCAGTTTTTTAGTAATTTACACAAAAATAAAACCATAACATAACACATTTTTCAAGCTAGCTATACAGTTATTACCCGCTAACCATTCTTTTAAAACTTCAGACGCAAGCAGAAACATCCAGAATACCGTGGGATCTCTTGCCAAATTTACATATTTAACTACGTCATGAAAATTTCATTGGAAACCCTTATTAAGATTCATTGATTTATGATTGGGTAATTCAATTTCCTCCCACTTCTCAATTCTTCAATTAACTTTTTACTTTTATAATGCGGAAACGTAAACTACGAATCACTATAAAAGTCGAGAACTAGAAGACTAAAAACTAATGTACTAATTTATACACAGACAACATGAAGAAAACTCCTACCTCGATTCACTCGGTATTAATGTGGTATAGCATGACATTTGTGTGAGACATGAAAACAACACCATTAGCTGATTAATAGCTTATATTTTCAGGTGGAAAAGAAACAAGGTTTAGAGCATCTCTAATAGGGGGTGGAGTTTTTTTCATGACACATGGGATTTCAGACCCCCGTTTAGCATAAACTCATCTCCAATAACAAGGTCCTACAAATTAGGTGGAATGAGATACTAAATATGAAAGTGTTGAAGAAAGTCTTTACTACTCCTTCGGTTAGACCTCCATGTCTCCATTTTGACTATTTTTTTTATCATTTTAAATAAATATTCTAGACCAATAGGAAAAAAGAGATTATTTTTCTTCCTTATCCACATACTAAATCCTAAAGGTACGCCTCCGCACTACCGTGGATGTTTTGTTAAGAAAAAGTCTTATTTTCACTATATATATAAAACCCCATGTATGAGGGTCTAAATAAGACCTCCACGTGGGATTTTTAACACCCACCGTTAGAGATACTCTTATGGATACCGATCTTCTTGAAAATACTATAACAGGTTACCATATTCCGCTGAAAGTTACCAAATTCATACGAAACAAAATAATAATCACCCGATCCACGTCCACCCAATTGGGAACTCTCGTAGAATTTCGGATTATCTTGGGCTGCTTTGTGGGAAACATACTAATTACTAAGCAGTATCTGACACATTTTTGGCAAACGAGTATTGACCAGGGCATACGATGCATGAATCATGGGGATAGTAACCTAAGATAACAAATGGCAACCGTCAATCGAAAATGTCTTTTTTCCGTTAAAGCATAACAAAGGATTGCGAGTGACCGGCAAATACAGCCACGCCGTCAATATCCAATCCGTTATGGACTTACGGTGGAGAGTTATGGCGATTTTGGAAATATTAGCCTAGATTCATATCAAAACCCCCCAACAAATCTGCACTGTTTGGGAAGCGAACAGAGATGGTGACAATTGACTTGTGAAAAAGTTATGCCTAATTGTATCTGCATTCCAAAGTACCAAAATATCCCCAGGACTCATGTTGCTCAAGAGATCTTTTTTAAAATTTGTATGACAGATTTGATTGTCACTTATATGATCAACAAAGGTTTATGTCTATTTCCCTTTAATCTGCTTGATTTTGATAATAAAAATCTTTGATTCATTAATTTTTGATAATTTTGGGGTTACCTAGTGTAAGCATTAGATGCATTTTGCTTTCAATATTTGATGATTTCAACGATTTGTTGGGCCTGGTCATTCCTTATGGTCAAGAAAGGAGAAAAACGCTTTATCAAGGTGCGGCACAAAGGTGCGGCACAAAGACTTTAGGAACCAAGTAGAAGTAGTAGATTTTGATTGTGAACTTGCGATGGTCATTGCTTTGTGCTTTGTTACCAACACCTCCAATGTGTAAACCTGTTCCAAAAATGCAGCACCTCTATTGCAAAAATTGTAAAGCTTAACTTAACAATAGAATACTACTAGTCTACTAGGCCGATCCATAAGAGCAATACTGAAATGAGAATACACCTAGAATGGGATTTCGTCCCAAGCCGAGATGCACCACCGCACATCTTCCTTGGGAAAGCATGATTCCAAGGGTGGAGTGCCGGAACGAACGAGGAGGAAGGACCCAGAGTGTTTAGCTCTGCTGCAATTTCTCTTGGTTTGTTGTTTAATACAGTATTTCACTCGGGTTGTTCTTCCCTTGTTAAATCTTGCAGATGTCCAATATTGCTTCACAACCTTCGTTTTTGTTTATAGAATGCTTAGACTTGGAACGGGTTGTAGTTTTGTGGCGTAATGCCTCCCCTGTCACTCTAAGGAGTAATAAGAACTAATAAGCTTGTAAAATCTTTAGAATTGATATATTGTTCAGTACATATTACAGATACAGGGGAGATATATTTATAACAACAGACTTAGACAGACTTGGTCAAGTCAAGTCGTACTGACTTGCCTTGATTGAACCCTATATTCCTAATACACCCCCCCCCCCCCCCCCCTCAAACGTTACAGACAGACACTGTAAAAGTTTGACAAGTAAAAAAGAAAAGATAGTACTACACTCTCACAAGCTGACACAATAGTAAACAAACAGAAAAACAAAGAAAGTTGCAGCTTCGCAAAAAACATCAGCAACATCAGAGACAATAACAGCAGTCGCAGGAGCTGAAGAAGACATATCAGACGCAGAAGTAGAGGTAATAGTCAAATGTAGTCATTGCAGAATTTGCAGGAAACCTTCCTGAAGACATTGGAGTTGACATCTTTGACCACCAAACTGAAAGAAGTAGAAATAGCACCAGATGTGCTTGACATATTAAACTGCAGCAACATGTCCAGCAGGAAAACATCCACAACCAAACATGACTTCCAATTCAGCAGACATTCAGTTTGTCAGAAGATGGTGAACATCAAACAGCAGGATAGTAGAAGTACATGTACTGACAGCAGTAGTAGAAGTATTAGTTGATGAAGGATCTGTACCAGAAAATATTGAAGTAGGAGGGAAAGTAGTAATCGTTGAACCTTTTAGCAACAACACAAGTTGAATAACAACAGTAAAAGTTGTTTCCGATATTTGTTTTGGTGTTCTCTGTTGTTTAAGAGACTCGAATTGTTTTTGGTGTTCTCTGTTGGTTAAGAGACTCAAATTGATATTTAGAAACTGATGTTTTTAAGGCCAGATCTGTAAAGGTATTGATATGACTTGTTTTGATGTAACAAGTCATATAACTGGTTATTGAAAAATGTTTTTAAAACCAGCTGGGTATTGAAAATTATTACTTCATATGCTAAACTCATATAAAAAAGAAGTACCAATGAACAAATGGGGAAAATTTGTTATTAAAAAGTTATTATCCATGTTGATATTACCCGAAGTTTCTACTGTTGTTGGATTGATATTGAAGTTGTTGTTGTTATTGTTATTGATTAGTTGATCTTGTTGATGATGAAGGTGTGGCTGTCCCTCCACTGCAGCTGATGAGAAACTGCAGGTACTAAAATAATGTTGTTGCTGAAACTGAGATTGAGATGATATTACTGATGAGGATTTGTTGCTACCAGCCAAAAATCTGGTTTAATGTGTACTATTGCTGGTGAATGCAATTCGTAATAATGTGCACCTATCATGAAACCCTCTTGACGAGTAGAATTTACATACAAGATCGAATCAAGCTGTATTATAATTCCAGTTATCCCATAGACATCATCATGCCTTCTAATAGCAGCTTCAAAAACGCCTTGTGCTATCCCTTACTCTAAACAAACAATGACGTCGTTCACGTAAACATCCTGGTTGTGGTTGCGACCAGGGAGATATCCTCCAGTATTTGCAAACTATGCAAAGTTGATGTAAATCCAGATAGAATTAAAATCCTTACCAATTTATTGAAACAAAGAGAAAATGAATCAACTCTTGCAGTAGAAATCTTGAGAAAATCTTTCTTCAGCTCTTGTTTTACAAACATATACGATTTTTGTTAATGGGATATTGCATTGTTCAAATCCCTTAACCAATTCGACATCACTGAACCCTAAAAAGAATTCAGCAAGTCCTTTGTGAATACCAATATTTCGAAGAGCACGTGTCACGATCTCAGTGGTCGCATACAAGATAACTGTGTAGCCCTCGCTATACAGAGGAATCCAAGTGACAGAGGATACCTTCGTAGATCTACTTTATCTCGTCCCAAGAAAGGATGCCTCGACAGCTAAGATAAAAGAAGTAAAAGCGTAGTCTATGGAAAAGTAGCTGGCGAAGGGACAGAGGTAGATGACATATCCAATCAGCATTAAATTCACAAATCTCTTATCTACACGCATAATCAAGGCACGTAGAGAGAGGTGATGTGGCGGAACCAGATTGGCAGAGGCTAACGGTGAACGAAAGTACAATCTGTACTGAGGCTGGGGGGGTCCCGAAGGAACGTGGGTTAGCTGAGGTGGCAGAGTTCGACTGGAGAGAGCACGCGGAGAACGAAGGTACCATATGTACTAAAGGTATATCAGGAAACGATGGACCCAGAGGCAACAAAGATATACTTGGAGCAGAAGGGGCTATAAATACCAAGCCTCACCGACAAACTAAGGGCATTCAATATCTAGGAGAGAAGATCTAGTCTTAAGCTTATACCTCTTTAATGTTTAGATCTTAATTATTTACTTCAACTTGGGTTCTCTCTATTACTTTAGGAAGCATTTAAGATCTTTGTAACCACTATAACTTAATACTAAACAATCACTCATTACCCCGTGGACGTAGACGAAAGTTGAACCACGTAATCTCTTGTGTCTCATGATAATTTAGCGGCTTTTATATTATCTTTGTGTTATTGGTTGTTATTGTGATTTTGAGTACCTTTTATTACTTAGCATTATCAGTTCAACATAAACATCAATACTACTTAGTAACTGATTCTCTGAGCTGTACACATTAAGTAGACTACGGGAAAACGTGTAGTCACAGTTTGGCGCTAGAAGGTTTTGCTCACCTGCTTGAGTTTTTATATTCCGTCATTTATTTTACTTAGGCATCTTCTTTAAACGAAGAGATCTGAGCTCAACAACGATGAATCTCACTTTCTAGTGATGGGTTCGTCCGTTGTTTTCGCAAGTTCTTTGAGTTCATAGCCTCTAAAGACTAGCAATCTCACAGATCTACACAAGTTTTCAAAAAGAAAAACAAAAAACCACTCACAAAACGCTAAAACTTTTGTTTTGTACTAAAACAGCCTTTTTCGACAAAGTATCCTTTAGATCTGAGTACCTCAGACTGCAGAGGAATCTCAGTAAAAGTTTAAGGAAAAAAGATCTTCTAAAGCTTTTAATAACCCTGTTTTTTGGGAAGATCTGACACCTTTTTTTATTGGTTTTCAACGTTTAAGGTTGTTTCTTCCAAGGGTGTCATAAAAATTTAATACCCGTCTTTCCAAACGTCATTTCAGCCATTTTTTTTGAAAAAGCTGCTTACCCGTCAGAGCATTAATTTCCACTTTTGACGAAGGCACCCAAGTAGCAGATTTTTGTCGTTTTTTATGTGACCGAAGGATAAAAAAAACCGAAGGCATGCAGAAACCAAGTGATGTACCAACAAGCTCACGACCAGTAGTCACACGAGGACGATCTCAAAAGCCATCTCAAGCAAATCAATGAATGGAAGCATATGACGGGCAAAGTGAAATAGCACGAAGGACGATTGCTAATAAACCACCTATTCCTGCTGAAGGGATGGGGAAAACATCGGGAGCGCAACCACTTTACGGCATGCCATTACCAGAGCATCCCAATATCACGCAGCCACCTGCGGCCCATGGAGGGTTACCCAGAACCTTAGTTCCTACAGGACGAGGGTTGGGAAACCTAACTCCAATCCAGATAGATCCAGGCGCACCGGTTATAGAAGAAGGAATGGCTAACTCTGAGGATCCGGCCGACAACACTCCTCAAGGTGGTGGAATCCACAACGAAGAACAAATAGAAGCACAAGTAGCAGCTTTGCTACTACGAAACAAGGAGCATGAGGATGCAATACACGTGATGGATCAGGAAAACCAGAACCTAAAGGACATGTTAGACGTGCAAATCGAAGGTTCCCAAACTCACCCTCCGCTAAAGAGGTGTGAAAACGGAGCTATCTTAGGAAGACAAAGGGTGGATCTCAACCCACCAAAGGCTAACCCAGCAGGGGGATCCATAAGAACACGTCGTGATCCAGATGAGACGGATCCAACATACAATCCCTCCCGGTTCTACTACGACGAGATATTTTCCATAGATTCTCACAACGTGAACATGGTTATGGAGCAAATGGAAAAAAATGCGGAAGGAGATACAAGGACTAAAAACAGGCCACGCAGGCGCAAGACTAGAAGAGGTACTACAAGAAGCGACAACATCTCCGTTGTCTTTTCGCATTTTGAGGGAACCCATCCCTCCGAAATGCCCTGTGCCTACATTTCAAGCATACAATGGTACATCCGATCCCGCAGCCCACCTACGGTACTATACTCGTGTCCTTGCCCATTGGGAAAGAGATGAGGTAGTACTTTGCAGGTACTTCCCGGCAAGCTTGACGGGATCAGCATTTACATGGTATGACAATTTACCAGCAAACTCAATTGACTCCTTTGAGCAATTATCTACGGTGTTCTTGGAGACATACATGTACAACAAGTCAACAAAGGCAGGGTTAGATAGGCTATTTGAATTAGCTATCAAACCCCGAGAGACATTGATGCAATACACATACAGGTGGCAAAAGACATGCCAAGCAATAGGGAAAGTCAATCCAGAAATTAGCATTAATTGCTATAAGTATGGGCTTGAAAGAACCTCAGCCATCTTCGTGGAGCTTCAAAATCGAGCCCTTGATTCCGAAGGAGAGATCAGGGTTGTCCAAGACCGCTACATCAGACTCGAAGAAATCCAGAAGGACAACCCCAGGGCGCAAGCAAAGATAACAACAGGTCTGCAACGAACCAACTCTCTGGAACCAATTCCGGAGATACCTAAGAGGCAAAACGAGACCGGGGGCAGAACGAGCTCTCGAGACAAAAGATCAAAATACGGGGATGGGAAAGGTAGAGAAAAAGGAAGAGACGAGTACGTAGATAAGATCTACACAAAGCTAAACACCACATTCTCCCACATCCTAAGCAAGGAAGGAGCGAAGACCGGATTTCCCTACCCCTAACACTATGGGAAAGCAACCAAATAAAATAAAGGAGGCTAAGGAATACTGCGAGTACCACCAGTACTACAGGCATACAATTGATACATGCTATCACCTAAGGAACACGATCCAGAGATTCATAGACGAAGGCAAGTTCATGGAGTACGTGCAGATACAACCAGCTGATACTGAGGTACCCCCCAAGAAAAGGGTAGAACTACCTCAGGACGGCAAATACATCAACATGCAAGCGAAGGTCAAGAGGATCTACTCGAAGATATCCTTGAGTTAGCTCGAAACAGGAGAAATCTAGAAGCCCACAAAGTGTTCAAGCTAAGCGGACCACCTACTAGCACTTGGGAAGAATGGATGGCCACACCATTAACATTCTCAAAAAAATACATCAATCAGGAGGGAGAAATGCACAATGATCCACTTGTGATCATTCTTCCAATACATGGATGGAACGTCACGAAGGTCCTCGTTGACAGGGGAAGCTCGTTAAATGTATTGTTTTACGAACCCTACCTACGCATGGGTTTGACAGTGGAGCATATGGACTCTTCCACTTGCACAATACACGGTTTCAATGGAGCAGTCTCTAGACCAAAAGGAGAAATCGTCTTGCAGGTACGTGCAGTACCCTTAGTAACAAATATAAGGTTTTGTGTGGTGGAAGCACCTTCGCCCTACAATGTAATCATGTGAAGGTTATGGGTCCATAGATTACGAGGAACATCTTCGACATATCATCAGTACTTTCGATTCCCTACATCCATGGGTGAAATGGAAATCAAGGGTGACCAGAAAGACGCAAGGTTATGCAATCTAGCAGAAGTCAGTCTCAACGAAAAAAGAGTTGCTGCCCAGCAACACGAAAGAGAAAGACGAAAGAAAAACACTAAAGAAGTGAAGGATGGAACCTTCTCAGAACCCGAAGCCACCCCAGCTCCGGAGACAAGAACCTCTGCCACTCCATGGACAATTACAGAAAAGCACTCCTCAACATCCTCAGAAACAAACCTTCTCACCGGTGGAACCAACAAAGAAAATCAACATCGGAACGGAGGAGGAACCAAATATGGTCAACATCGGAACTTTACTTGAAGAGGAAGAAGAGATGCAACTACAAAGGCTACTAAGGGACTACGCAGATGTATTTGCGTAGTCAATGGAAGACATGCCCGGAATTGACCCGAATTTGGTCTCCCACCACCTTCGGCTCAAACCAGAAATACCACCATTCAAGCAGCGCATCCGTAAGGTGGAAGACATCTACCACAAAGCGGTATAAAAGGAGGTACAAAAGCTACTAACCGCAGGATTCATACGAGAAGTCGAGTATCCCACGTGGATATCCAACATGGTGATCATACCCAAGAAGAACAGAGGTGTACGCATTTGCATCGACTTTAGCAATCTCAACAAAGCCTGCCCCAAAGACAGCTACCCGCTGCCAAACATTGACCAACTAGTTAATGCAACTGAAGGTCACCAGAGGCTATCCTTCATGGATGGATACTCAGGTTACAACCAAATCGCCCTTGCAGAAGAAGACCAGGAGCATATTGCGTTCTTTACCCCACGAGGCTTGTGTTTCTATATAAGGATGACTTTTGGACTAAAGAACGCGAGGGAAACATACCAGCGATTGGTAGACAAAATCTTTAAACCATGGATAGGAAGGATACTGGAGGTCTACGTGGACGATATGCTTGTCAAAAGCAAAGAAGCGAAACACCATCTATCAGACCTAAGGGAAATATTCGAAGTCATGAGAAGTTTTCACATGAAGGTAAACCCGGAGAAATGCACGTTCGGAGTAACCTCAGGAAAATTCCTAGGATACGTGATAACTAAGCGAGGAATATAAGTGGATCCCGAAAGGGTCCGAGCAATAATGGAAATGCCATCTCCACAGACACTAAAAGGAGTACAAAAGCGAAATGGAATCTTAGCTTCCATGGGAAGATTCATAGCAAGATCATCAGACAAATGCAAACCATTTTTCGATACACTAAGGAAGGGAAGCAGGTTCATGTGGACCAAGGAGTGCGAGCAACCCTTCCAAAAAATCAAGGAATATTTGACTTCGGTACCTATCCTACAGAAGCCGGAGACAGGTGAAATTCTCACCTTATACTTAGCAGCAACAAGCTACGCTGTGAGCGCATTATTGGTACGAGACCAAGGACAAGGAGAGAAGCCCATATACAACATCAGCAAAACACTCAGTTTAGCGGAGCGTAATTATACCAAGGTAGAGCAGCTCATATATGCCTTAGTAGTGGCAACACAGAACTAAGGATATATTTCGACGCACATACCATCCGAGTCTTCACAAAGGCTCAAATAAGTCAAATCCTCGACAACATGGAGAAAATTGAAAGGGTGGAAAAATGGAATGCCATGGTCAAACAGTTCCACATAATCTTCGAAACTAGGAAGGCTGAGAAATCACAAATTTTAGCAGACTTCCTAGCGGACCTACCTCTTAACGACGAAGCGGAGACAGATGACATCCCAGGAATTGAGGAAGACAAGCAAGAACCAGAAGACCTCTTGGAACCTCAGAATTCACGAAGGTGTGAGATATTCGTAGATGGCTCCTCCAATGGATAAGGCGCAGGCACAACCCCTACCGGAGACCGACTCATCTATGCGTTCATGTTAGAATTCGAATAGTACACTAATAACATCACAGAATACGAGGCGTCATACATGGTCTACGCTTGGCACGGGAGCTAGGCTTGTCAGATGTTCGTTTGACTAATGACTCACAGTTAGTCATTAGACAAATCGAGCTCAAATATCAAACTTTGGATCCAGTACTATCTTCGTACCTAAAGCTAGCACAGGAGCATGCGTCAAAAATTAACAATGTTACATTCAGACATGTCTGTCGAAAAGATAACAGACACACAGATGCCTTAGCATTCATATCATCGATGCTAAGGGACAGAAATACCACCTCCATGCAATTTGGAAGGGTATATGAGCCTTCAATAGAAGGACCAATCTCAAGAGTTGAGGAGGCTATGGTTGTTCAAACTCGAGCCATGAGAGAAGCTGAAAAAGGAAAAGAGGACGAGGAAGAGCCAGATAACGAAGTCGAAGGATCAGACAAAGATCAACCTATGTCGGACGAAGACAGTGAAGACAACGAGGACGAAGCGGAGGATGATTGGAGGACTCCAATTCACCAATACCTTGACAAAGGTACCTTACCAGCAGATGTCAAGGAAGCTCGGAAGATCGAATCAAAAGCAGCAATGTACAGCCTACGTGATGTGATATTGTATAGAAGGTCATTTCTTGGACCCCTGATGCGGTGCCTCTCACGAACTGAGGGAAGAAGGAGACTCCATGATATGCACAACGAAGATGCTGGAAATCACAGCGGAAGAAGGTCCTTCGCAGTGAAAGCCAAAATGCAAGGATATTACTGGCAAAACATGGACGAAGATTCAAAAAATATGGCTAAGAGTTGTGAGGGATACCAACACTTTGCTAGGAAAATTAAAGAACCAGCAACGGAGCTCAATTCAGTGATCATCCCTTGGCCATTTGTCAAGTGGGGGGTTGATATTGTCGGACCCTTGATAGAGGGAACCTCGAAGAGAAGATACCTTATTGTGGCTACGGATTACTTCACCAAGTGGGTGGAGGCAAAGGATTTGGAAAGAATTAGGGACAAAGATGTCTTTAAATTCATGTTTGAACAAATCATATGCAGGTTCGGAATACCAGCCGCCATAGTCTCTGACAATGGCAAGCAGTTGCAAGGAAAGAACATAGATATGTAGTTTGATACTTTCAACATTCAGAAAAACAAGTCCACTCCTATATACCCTAAGAGAAATAGACAAGCGGAGGCGACTAACAAGACAATAACAATGAACTTGAAGAAAAATCTAGGAGCATACAAGAAAAGATGGTGCGAACAACTGCACAATGTCCTATGGGCCTACCGAACTACAAGAAGGGCGGCCACAGGAGAAACTCCATTCTTGTTAACCTACGGAGCCGAAGCGGTCATCCCAACGGAGATAATACTTATAACAACAAAAACAGAGTCATGGGAGAAGAACCTAACGACGGACCTAATGCTAGAAAATCTCGATGATCTTGAAGAAATGAGGGAAGTGGCTTTGCAAAAGATGGTAAACTATCAACGAAGGCTAGATCGAGAATACAACAAACGGGTCATTCCTAGAAACTTTGTGGTCAAAGAATACGTATTACGTTGGATACCACAATATCAAAGAAAGAAGGAGTGGGGCAAGCTAGCTCCGACTTGGGACGGGCCCTACATCATACACGACACCGCTGGAAAAGGGTCATACTACTTAAGGACCCTCAAAGGTGGAGTACTACAACACCCTTGGAATGCAATGTACCTAAAAAAGTATTACCCGTAAGAGAATGGTGATCACTCAGGAGAAGAAGGGAACGGGCAATAACCCACCATGTTCTATCCCTGACCAAAGGTATTATGAACCTTACTAATCAATGAAATAAACTTTTTTGCTAAGAGAAAGTCAATATTTGGTTGGGTACAAATTGGGTTAGAATAGACACCCTCCGTCAGAATTGACGATGAGACAAGGCAAGACATAACTGCGCATATGTCAATACTCGGATCCTCGGAGTAATAGCTCCATTCATGAGGCAATAAGAAAAAGTAAGATATCCCCTATAGAGATATCTTGTCGAAGTAAAGCAGCCTTCGCGCTGAACGCGTAGGGTTACAGGAAGACTATTGCCCACGTAGGAGCCCTCGCCATCACGGTACCTTCTGTCCAAAGGATACTTATGTAGGATGATGAATGTTCCACCCAAGTTTAAGCATACCTTAGCAACTAGTGATGACTTGAACGTGCAAACATCTAGACACAACACGTCTACAAACAAAATATTCCTGCAATAATATAGGTACAATAATAATGTTACCAAAATATAACTTCTCAAACTGCATATAGCAAATATTCAAACCATCACGAAGCATTGTTTCGAAAAAAAAAAACGACACAAAAGCCCCTCAGCTGGAGGCACCATACAACAAAGAGTTCAGTTAAGATAGACAGGATCAAGGATAAGGAAGACGAGGAAAGACCACACCCTCAACTTGGAGATCGGCCTGTGCAAAGGCATCATTAATATAATCGATGGCCGACTTCTCAAATTGCGCCTTCATCTGAGCAGACTGAGCCACCAAATCTGAAGCATACTTTTGACGAAGCTCTGTCATCTGAGCAGTAAGTTGATCGTTAGCTTGGGAGAGCCTCAGCCTTGAACTTAGCAGCAGTATCAAACTGACGAGATATCTCGATTGAAGATATTTGGCCTTCAAGACGATTGATCTTAGCATTTTCACCCACCAGCTGCTCCTGGAGACCTGCGAATACGAAGGGTGTAAGGAATAAGGGGAAACCGCGAAAGGTACAAAGGATGCTGCTGAAATATAAGGACCCTAGGCTACCTCCTGCGTGGCTAAGGAATTCTTCTAAACTATACTGAGCCTCATCAAGATCCACCTCAGCGGCCTCAAGATCTTCTACAAGGGTATCACGCTCAGTCTGGAGGTCATCAACATCTATCCGGAGCGAAGCATTCTCTGAGGATAGAACTTGGTAAACATTTTCTAACTCTTCAAATTTCTTGATCAAAGATGCATGAGACATGGAAGATGATTCAGAGTCAGCCTCAATAAGTTTGTTCTTAAGAGAGCATACCTCAGAAGACAAGACGTTACGCTCTACGGTAACCTTAGCAAAAGAGGCACAGGTATTTCCGAAATCCGCATGAACCTTTTTGCGGATAATTTCTTGGGATTAGAAGCGTCTCTCAACTAAGGAAATATCCTCATTTTTCTTTAAAATGAGACTCTCCTTCCAAGTAAGGGATTCGTCACATTCTTTGCGAAGCAAAACCATCTGCTTCACTAAATCCGAGTTATGAGCAGATTCAAGGGAAAGTTGGGCTTCATTATGGACGGTTACGTTCATCAACCTATCAGACTTCTTCTGATAATACCAAACATCGGAGGTTAACTTGGCTACTTGATCCCGGAGATATCTAAGCTCACCAGAGCTACCAGCTGGCAGGAGAAGGTTGTCTCAGGACTATGCAACTGAACAAGAACAACAGCAAAGCTAAGGGAAAGAAATAATGAACCTATGGCTTTGGAGGACTCAGCAGCCAGAGCATAATCAGCAGCTTTACGCCCGTCCTCAGCAACCTTAGCGGCATTATTAGCTCTCTCAAGTGCCAGAAAACAAGCCTCCAAGGATCTCTGAGTTTTCCTCAGATCATCCTCTAATGAATATACCCTAGCAAGAGAAGCGACATCATTGGACGAAGGTTGTTGTGTGCTAACAAGGGCATATTCTTGACGAGCGCGCTCCAATAGAGCACTCAAGTGAGTACACTTAGCCCTGTAGTACTTGAACAGGGTGCAACCAACATCTATCTGTTTGCAAAGATGCAAACAAAGGAGTGTAAGAATAAACGGAGAATCAAAGCAAATTGTGAAGCGGTAAGGAGGGAATCACTTACTAAGAACGCTGAGAGACGGGGAAGGAAATCAGCATAGGTGTCAATGAAATCCTCCATTTCTTGGATGCCACCCCTGCGAATTTCACCAAAGTTATGGCAGGAGAGAAGGAAATCCGGGTCAAAGAATAGATCCTTAGCCGCACGATATTGAACAGACAACACATCCAACTGCGAAGCTACTTCAAAGGACCTATCCAGATGATGACGATCAACCTCAACAGAAAAAAGACCCTTCGCGTCCCGGAGAATAGCTTCAATAATGGCATCATCAGAACTACCAAGGCTCAAGCTCTCAGGCAGCTTACCCTTTCTAGACTCAGCAATAACTCCATCAATCGCTTGAGAGCGAACATGGGGCACGACTACTGATACCTCACCACGACGAAGAGGCGGCATGGTGGATTAGCTGGGAACCGAAGAAAAAGATTGAGCACCACCTAAGTCCATATCACCAGCAGAAGGAAGATTTCCCAGTAAGGTCCAATCTGGTGATGAAGGCGGATGTCCAACAGCTTTGCTGACAGGGGCAGTAGAAAAAGACTGAGCGCTTCCTAACGGGGTTGACATAGCATTGAAGGAGAAGATGCCCAGTGAAATCACAACCTTCTTCTTCGACTGAGAGTCTGAGATGCTAACCCTCACCACTGGGATAACAACCTTAGCAAACCAACCACTTGATTGAAGTGAAGTAGAAGGAGACGAAGGAAGACTCTTGGAAATTACAGCAGCAGCCTCGGTAGCAGCCGAGACAACAGGCAATGCTCCGCCAGGGGGCAGAAAACGAAGGAACCTTTGGAGACAAAGTCAGATCTGGATCTTGAACACTAAAAGGGTTAACAAATGGAGCATCACCACCAGCTACGAGGTTCTCACCCTCCACTGAGCCAGCACGAATGGGGCTGGGGTTACCCTTGGAAAAATCTTCCTCAATATCATCCAAATGAGGGATGAGGCCAGTATCTTCAATATCCTCCATATCTTCATCATCCGGCACCTCCTCACCAGCCTTGGGATCTTCATCCGATGCCTCAAGGTCAATAACAGACTTCAATTTGCCCTTTCTTTTGGAGGACTGTGGAAAAACACATGCGCCAGCTAAGGATCAGGGGCAAGATACTAAAGGACCTAAAAACACAAAGGTATGGAAATAATCCTTACCTCCGTAGGTGTTGGCGTAATTGTTTCAGCCGAAGCCTTTCTCTTCCTAGTCCTAGTGGATACGGAATTACCAGTAGAGCCTGGAGCAGTCCTAGCAGCAGAACCTAAAGCAGTTCCAGCAGAAGAAGCAGGGGCAGACTACAAAAGAAAGTCATCAGAATATCAAACAAAGATATTAAAGCAAAATCCTTCAAACAGAAACGAAGGTTACCTCATGAGAAGAAGCAGGGTTGAAAACCCAAGGCTGATATCCATCATACTTCTCAGGAAAGGAAAGAGATGTACGAGGGACGTTGGGATCTTTGGAAGTAAAACCGTAGGCCCAAGGACCCACCACACGAAGGGGAGTACGATCCCAGCGATCATCATGATCAAGACGGATGCGGTCAGAATTTGTCAAAGGTAGCCTAGCAGAATAGGGGATAACAGTCAAACCAGTCTTATCGATCTCCTCCAGCAGACGAAGGCTATTACCTTCCCTGATTTTCTTAGCAGTAACATGGATACGACGAGGGCCTACACTCCAAGGAAGAAGATTGCTCTTCTGAATAGCATCAACGTATGTAGCATTGAAGTTGGCAGGGGTATAATCCTCCTGCTTAGACCTTCCATCAGCAAAGGGGTCATAAGACTTCAAAGTGGTCTTTCCCTTACTACGGTACCAACTCTCACGAAGGGCACGCCAGTAGTTACCAGTATATTGCATAACTCGGACCTAAGTCTTGTTCACCGGGTCATCCCTGGTAGACAAAACGCCATAGTAGAAGAGATCCTTTCTACTGAACAAAGGGAGGATCATACCTACGGCCAACTGACCAACACTAATCAGGAGGTTATTCTCATCATTTAGGAAATCTCCGGATCAGGGATTCGGTGAGCACATCGGGGCCATTGACAAAGGAGATATCGAACTTATGGAGGCGGAAATACTTGGTGATCTCAGCCAAGGATAGATGAGCATAGCTACTTTATCACGAAGTGTCAGCCTTTGAAGTTCATAATGAGAAGGAGGAGGTGGAAGATCCTCAACAACAACTTCTTTTACCTCTGGGTCCGCAACGGCCTTAGGGACAACAACCATCTCATTACAAGCAGGTACCTCAGCATCCTCAGGGGGTGGAGACGGCGTAGCATTAGGATGGTCCATCCGCAGAGGTGGGTCAGTATACGAAGAGGTTCTTTGCCCCATACGCGTAGGCTTCTTCGGAAGTCTCATAATTCCTAACACCGACAGGAAGAATGGCTCATCAACAATGGCGGACTGAAAATCACAGTCAACCCAAAAGCAAATTAGGGGCAAAAACAAGCATACTTTGGGCATGGGTTTTACTAAACCAACCAAACGAAGCGGTTTAAACTCATCGTAAGACGAAATCAAGGGTTATTCATCACCATGGTTAGGATCGTAGACGAGGAACAATCATGATAGAATCGTCATCAAAATACGAAATAGGAGTAAACCCAGGTTCTCATGTAACCTGAACAAGTAAAAGAGAATTAAGATTCTCACATTCAAGTACAACAACAACATCCAACAAATCGAAGAGGGGAAGACAAAATTAAGCATGGAGAAATGTGAAAAGCAACAACAAAGAGCAGAGTGTCACTTACGTGTATATGATGATCGAGTATCAAACCGGAAAACCTTGGAAATTGAAGGAAAGATCAACAGTTGATGGTGGAAGAAAATCTCTGTAAAAGAGACAAAGAGCGACAGTTCGAGAAGAAGAAAAGGAGTTAATGAAAATTCCTCCTCTTTATTCTCTTCTTATAGGCGGCTGAAGAATCCAAAAATTTGGATGTCCCAAAATTCAAGGGGAAGTTATTGCATGAAAGGACGTGCGGGGACCACCCAATCGGTACGTGCAAAAATGGCGGCGTTACGGAAGTTTTCTTCCAATCCTGCCAGACGGTAAAATATGAAAGAAAAGGGTGTTAGAGCATTGCTCGGTCGAACTCGCATGCGTTGCTATGTCAAGCATGTTTGTCAATGTTAGTGATCATAACTATAAGTCTTGATTTCTATTCTACTATAGCTAAGGTCTCGGACTAGGATAGAAAGTGTAGTTGAGCTCAAGAACTCTATGGCAATCATCATACAAGACGAAGGACTACTCAAGGAACCGGTGAATCTTCATCGACTAAAAGGTATGTGGAGAATTGAACTTATCTATCACTCAGAAGTCTATTTATCTCATATCTTGAGAAAAAAGTCGTTTTGCTATATAGACTTAGATT
Organism: Papaver somniferum; assembly: GCF_003573695.1. Lineage (NCBI taxonomy): Eukaryota > Viridiplantae > Streptophyta > Magnoliopsida > Ranunculales > Papaveraceae > Papaver > Papaver somniferum. Next base: position 135,819,829 of record NC_039359.1, read on the forward strand.
ATACATATTTGTTATTTCGAGCCGAGTTTATCTCGCCTATCTATTTCTCGAAATATGTGTTGGTAATATTTAGCTTTAGCCAAGTTCATCTTTACCTAGTGACGAAAGTCATGACAAGTTTCAATCACTTTGAAAATTGCTTACTTTGACGAAAATTAGTTTGTGAATAACAACTATAGAATATCAACGTTCTCTAAGAATGTTTCAATGATTGAAATGAGAGTTTAGATTATATAACCATTGGAGGATATAAGCATTGTTGTGGAAACACATATATGTATAAGTTATTCCTTGAACCGAAGTTTGCAAACTTTATTGATCAAGAGAACATGAATGGTGGTGTGAGCCAAGTCCACGAACTCAGTCCGCGAACTGGCGGAAGTTCTCGACCCGAGAAATTCTGCTGGAGTTTTTGAACTCCGTCCGGGAACTTAAGTCCGCGAACCCAGTCCGCGAACTTGAATATGTTATATCTAAAAACGATGTTTGTGAACTTATTCTTATATAAACTAAGGAATGAAAATTTCAAACCGTGGTTATATAGTTCATGAACCAATTAGAGTGAATCAAATCGTTTTTGCTTCGATTGTGTCTTGTGTAGTTACATAAGATTTCCTTGAAATTGAACAACTCTCTAACTAGTTCATTTGAGTAACTTGAACTAGTTATGGTTAAGAAGAATATGGCTGATATGAAAGTGATCATATGGCTAACCATTTGGTTGACTATTGTTGAACCAACAAATGTACAAGGTTTGGGTACGGTTACACAAGCCTAGAAACGTGCATTTCATTTGTGTATAACAAGCTAGTTTTCAATCTAACGGTTGAAAGATATTAGCTTGAATCTAATCAGGTTTTCATCTAACAGTGAATACTGAATGCTTTGTTACCAAGATAACGTTGATTGCAAACCCTGATTTGAAAGACTATATAAGGGAGAACTCTAGCAACTGGGAAACCTAATCCCCACACCTTCTGTGTGATACTAGTTGTGCTAAGCTAGAGTCGATTCTCCTTTAACCTTTGGTTTCTTCTTCTAAACTAGGTTAACGACTTAAAGACTTCATTGGGATTGTGAATCCAGACCGATACTACTTTCTTGTAGTTGTGTGATGTGATCTTGTTGTTTCTATCGTACGAGTACAATTGTAATAATTGGCTTGAGATTGATATCTCCGATAGGCAAGATATAAAAAAAATCACAAACACTTCGTCTCATCGTTTGTGATTCCGCAATATCTTTTTCGCTGCGTCGATTAAGATTATTGTGAGGTGATTGATAATATTAGGCTGTTCTTCGGGAATATAACTCTAGTTTATCAATTGGTTCCTATTCACCTTGATTTATCAAAAAACGGAACAAAAATCGTAGGTATATTCGTGGGAGATGGATTTATCTATTACCGTAGACTTTTTTGTGTGATACAGATTTTTTTATTAAAGTCTTCGACTTTGGGTCATAGAAACTCTTAGTTGTGGGTGAGATCAGCTAAGGGAATCAAGTACGTAGCATCATGCTGGGATCAGAGACGTAGGAGCATAATTGTACCTTGATTCAGTGTGAGATTGATTGGGGTTCAACTACAGTCCAGACCAAAGTTAATTTGGAGTAGGCTAGTGTCTGTAGCGGCTTAATACAGTGTATGTTCAATCTGGACTAGGTCCCGGGGTTTTTATGCATTTGCGGTTTCCTCGTTAACAAAATTTTGTGTCTGTGTTATTTCTTTTCCGCATTATATTTGGTTATATAATTAAAATATCACAGGTTGTGCGTTGTTCAATCAATTAGAATATCTGACCTTTTGGTTTTTGATTTAAATTGATTGACACTTGGATATTGGTCTTTGGTACCATCCAAGTTATCTCTCTAATATTTGATAAAGACTCGCAGATTTCTATTTGCTTGAGTATATATCAAATCGAGAGATTGAGATATAAACTCTTTGATATACTTTTTTTATCTAGATTGAGTCTGACTGTTGTTGATGGTGGTTTTAGGACAAGGGGTAAAACCGTAAAGCCCCGCACCTAACATGACGTCACTAACACCGTCAACGCATTTAGTAAATAATTTAACGCGCTCCCACAAAAATTATCGGGGTACCTTTTTTAACGCTAAATTAGGGTTTCGATACACCAAACTCTAATTCCCGCACCACCGTGCCAGCAGCATGTCAGACATGCCAGCCGCACCACCGTGCCAGCAGCATTCCAAACATGCCAGCCGCACCACCGTGCCAGCATCATGCCAAACATGTCAGACGCACCACCGTGCCAGCACCATGCAAAACTTGCCAGCCACACCACCGTGCCAGCAGCATCCCAATCATGCCAACCGCCCCATCGTGCCAAGGCATGCCAACCATGCCACATGTGTCAAATGCACATACCACGCACTCCTTGCACGCCAAAGGCATACCATACCAAGCCGTGCAACATAGGGCCAAAGACGCCACACGCGTCATTGGCACATGCCATTCAACGCTTGCAACTTGGCATACCAAGCCGTGCAACCTAGGGCCAAAGCCGCCACACGCGCCATTGGCACATGCCATGCAACGGTTGCAACTTGGCATACCAAGCCGTGCAGCCTAGGACCAAAGCCGCCACACGCGCCATTGGCACATGTCATGCAACCTGGAATGCCAAGCCGTGCAACCTAGGGTCAAAACCGCCACACGCGCCATTGTCACATGCCAAGTAACGCTTGCAACTTGGCATACCAAGCCGTGCAACCTAGGGCCAAAGCCGCCACACGCGCCATTGGCACATGCCATGCAACGCTTGCAACTTGGCATACCAAGCCGTGCATCCTAGGGCCAAAGCCGCCACACGCGCCATTGGCACATGCCATGCAACCCTTGCAACCTGGCATGCCAAGCCGTGCAACCTAGGGCCAAAGACACCATACGCGCCATTGGCACATGCCATGCAACGCTTGCAACTTGGCATACCAAGACGTGCAACCTAGGGCCAAAGCCGCCACACACGCCATTGGCACATGTCATGAAACGCTTGCAACTTGGCATACCAAGCCGTGCAGCTTAGGGCCAAAGCCGCCACACGCGCCATTGGCACATGCCATGCCACCCTTGCAACCTGGCATGCCAAGACGTGCAACCTAGGGCCAAAACCGCCACACGCGCCATTGGCACATGGCATGCAACGCTTGCAACTTGGCATACCAAGCCGTGCAACCTAGGGCCAAAGCCGCCAAACGCGTCATTGGCACATGCCATGCAACGCTTGCAACTTGGCATACCAAGCCGTGCAACCTAGGGCCAAAGACGCCACACGCGCTATTGGCACATGCCGTGAAAACGCTTGTAACTTGGCATACCATGCCGTGCAACCCTTGCACTTTGGCATGTCGCGCCTACATCAAAAGCCACGATTCCTCTTGAGATGTAAAATCTCGACCGTCGAAGGTCGCCATTGAGCCGGCAAGTCTCTCAAGCTCAACTTATCAAACACCAGCGACATGCTACATGTATTCCACGAAAACACTGGAGACATCAAAACATATGTCACAAACTGGGGGATGCTCATTAGGGTTTTGGTTTGGCGGTCTACAGCGTACGGCATACACAAATGCCCGTTTCAAGAAAGTGTCATAAGAATAAAACGGTTAGTAAATGCAGGAAGTAATGGTGAAACGCCCTTTCATTATGGAACATCAATTCCATCAATACCAGGCGTTACCACCTCTTCCCATTTAACTCATCCGTTTCTTTTCTTATGAGGCCAGAGTACGTTTCACTTGGACTTGTATAAATAGGTCATACCTATTTCCACCAAAACACAAGTTTTTGGTCAGGGAGAAATACAACACTCAGAAAAGCAACTCTTGCTAGATTTCTCAAAGCTTTCATCTTCTGATACAAGTCAAGTATTACTCTTCCAGAACTGCTCTAATCTCAACACTCTCTTCGCTTCTCTCCCTAAACCATCCCTTCTCCTCCTCTTTGTGACCGAAGCAAATCCGGAACAGCCATTTCTTGGTTTAGGACAGATTTGTATAGATTGATCTCTCGAATATAAAGTACTCCCGTGCAGTACATTTGTTTAGGGTTTAGATTTGTTTCTCACCCACTCACCGAAATTACCAAAATCAGCAGAAACGATTTTCATCCATAAACAACTGTCTAGTTGATTCTCTAAAAAGTATATTGGAGTTTGTCCATACAGATTGCTAAGCGAAATATTGGGTGTGGTTGTTGTACCCCCACTTTTTCAATTGGTATCAGAGCAGGCAAACACGTTTAAAAGACCTTACAAGTCTGTCTGTGGCAATCTGAGTCTGAGGACAGAATCTCTGACATATACGCATACCAAGATGTCTTCTAAAGATTTTAATTATGCCAAATGTCTTGGGAATACCTCAAAGGATTACTCCTTAGCTGATTCTTCTGAATCCCGAGGTAAGAAGATTGTTCCATCTTGTGTCAACAATTCTCTCTCCGATGAGACATTAGGCACTATGGCAAAAGCTGAAATGGAGCTCACCAGAATTTCAAAAAATTCTACTGATATCATTTATTTTCATGATCATGATCAACTTATTGATGAATTTGAAAAGTCTTTTAATCGAGAACATGAAATCTATAGCATTATTGAGTCTTTCTCTAAGAATATTGATAAACTACTCCAAGAAACTACTCTACAACGTGAAAAGATTAGTGTTCTTGAGGATATAGTTAAGGAAGACTCAATTAGAGAGAAAAGTTTGATCGAGACGCATTCATCAGAGCTTAACAGGCTTCGTGTCGAAAAAGAGAAACTAGAAGCATCCCTTACTCTAGCCGATGAACAGTGCATATCCTTGGAAAAGGAGAACTTTGTCTTAAGGAGAAATTCTTCTGTACAAACTAATTCTCATGGATTGCAGTACATGAAGGATCTTTCAGAAGAAGGTGTGCAAGAAAGATTTACATAACTTGCAATCTTCTCATATGGCTATGAAGTTAAAACAAGGTGTCGTTATTGCTTCTCCTCCACGAACCTGTACATTCTGTGGAAAAAGAATCACGATGCTATCCATTGTTTTGCCCAGGAAGAAAAAATTTCTAAACTTCATAATTTGCTTCTCTCACTGTCAATGGAACAAATAGTCAGTCGACCACTGCATGTGAATCGCATACCCACAGAAATCCAGAAACCTTATAAATATGATCTCTTTCCTAGAAATCATCACAGTGTTCAAATGCAGTCAGTGTGATAAATTCTTGGCTGATAAAAGCATTCCTGTGTTTATAAGACTGTTTCTGGTAAATCTAAGTCTAGAAAATGGATCCCTCTCTATCATGATCCTCTGAACCAGTTGAAAGGTCCTAGATTTAGTCCTCGAGAAAGCCTTCTGACGGATATGATAACACACCGTGTCTTACTCTTCTGGGGAATGTCAACCGAAGAAAGGAGAAGAACACGAAGATCAAACTGTCAGACGATATATACAACTCCTTTCTCGATCACAGGGATTAATTTCCACTCTATCACCTGACCAGGTATTCTTTTCCTTGTTTCTAACTTGAGAGGTGCAAGGAAATTTATTGAGAAATACTCAAGTATGTTGTATATTATTCAGTTTTGGTTTTTGTGCGAGTTTTGTGCTAACAGTCCACAAACGTCCGCGTCCTCCTCTTGAGAGTTTTAGGGTTTCCAAAACAAGAGTTCCTTCTCCTGTTTACATACACATATATATTAATCTATATTGTCGTTTTCCATCCCTAACAAAAATTATATGGAACTCTGCAAAATCTCAAGAGATTGTGCATCTTGATATGGAGGAAGACGCTCAAGGACGTGAGTCAATTCAAGAGTGGTTCTAAAGAAGATGCTTGAAAGAAAGGATCACAACTCCTGGATTGATGATTCCGTCAAGGATTTAATATCGTGTCAGAACGACTCAAAGGTCGAGTTTGCAAATCTTCAATTGCAATAAACCAACTCTTGGATGGTCAGGCCAGAATCCTTGTAATCGAATATTCTGATACGGAATCAAAAGAAGCTCATCATGGACTGCCCAAGGCTAGACAGCTTGCTCGGTTGTTGATCGCAAAGTTAGTGTTCTAACTCATGAACTGGTGTGTCTACAATCAAGAGAATAAAGGAAATCAGTGATACCTTCTTTGATGGATTCATTGAAAGATATGAGGTTCTCAAGAACTTTGATTTTTTTTTTTTTTAGTTTTAGTAATTGCCTAGTAAATCTTCTATTTTCTTGTTTTTGTTAGAAGAATAACTAGAGTTTGGAATAGCCATTATTGTGATTACACATAGCTATGTCCAACGTTTTCATCTTCATGTTTTTAGATTTATTGGTTTAAATTCTAAATTTTTTTGGAAGATGATTTTTGCAGTATTAATCTTTATGGTTTTATATATTGCAATATTGTTATGGGATATGTGTGTTTGCGTCCGTGAACTATGATTGTCCCATACCTTGTCAAAATTAAAGTCTTTCGTATGTCGATATGCATGTATTGATAAAAAAATGAATAGACTTTTGACAAATACAAAAGTTAAGCCTATTATGTCAATTATTGATGGAAGATAGGTTAAAATCTTTTGTTTGCAAGGATTATGTCTATTGAATGTCGTTATGCGAATAGTGATGGAAAATATAATGAATCCTTGTGTATTCGGAAGTATTGATCTTCCCTGATCCATATTTTATGTATTACTGTGAGGCTCCATAAAGCTTCTTATGTTGAGCACTAAACGACCAAGTTGATTATTTTTATGATTAGCTTAGTTGTTGTTCCGCGTGATACTTTATGTCGAGCATATTCAACTAAATTAATCATCTTGTTTGGTTATTTGGTTGTTGCTCCGTAAGTTTTCTTATGATGAGCATGAACAATTAAATTGATTACTTTTGTGATAAGCTTGGTTGTGTATTTCGATTAGATTAATTATGGGTTCTCTTGTGATTAATCTAATTGTATATTTTTGAGTCTCCATAAGTTCACTTATGTTGAGCATTTTCGATTGAATTAATCATGGGTTCTCTTGTGGTTAATTTAATTGAGTATTTTGGATTCAAATTCATACTTGTATGTGATTTGTTATGTCCAAAGAAATCCTTCTTTTCTTTCGAAACTAAAGTCGCTCTTGTTGTTCTTTCGGGAATGACATTTTATGGGGGAGAATTCTTAATTGAACTTGTGATTAATTGCCAAATCTTTGTGGGGAGTGCGGCTGTGGAATATTATAGGGGTTATCTTGTATCTTTATAAACTCCTTGATGAATGCATTTAGCTTCGGCTATATGATTGCACCTAAATAAAATGATATGTGTTTCTTTCTTTTAGTCATGAAATGTCTCTTTCGGAAATTTCATTAGGATCCCGTTCTTGTACCTTTGCCAATTTTATTGACAAAAAGGGGGAGAATTAATATGTAGTTCACACTACAAAGACATATGGTTTTCGGATCATTATGTAAGGGGGAGTGGTTTCCATGTGAGATGGAGTATTGAATAAGGGGGAGTGATACATATCACCATAGTATTGTTGTTGAAGTTGTGATACAATTGAAATTTTGACGCTGTGTAATGATACTATGACACTGTATAACAATGATTGAGAACTCTTGTTATCTCGTTGTTATAGCTACGGATTTTCAACAACGATGATGCTGAACTTACAACCTTTGGGATCATTGAAGTACTTGGAAGTGACAAAGATTTCGAGTAATGTTGAAGATTAGACATGTGGAATAGGAGCTACAAAAGTTAATTTATTTATTTTTTGTATTCCATATGTATTGATAGTTTTGTCACTAAAATTGACAAAGGGGGAGATTGTTAGAGCATTGCTCGGTCGAACTCGCATGCGTTGCTATCTCAAGCATGTTTGTCAATGTTAGTGATCAAAACTATAAGTCTTGATTTCTAGTCTACTATAGCTAAGGTCTCGGACAAGGATAAAAAGTGTAGTTGAGCTCAAGAACTCTAGCAACTAGGAAACCTAATCCCCACACCTTCTGTGTGATACTAGTTGTGCTAAGCTAGAGTCGATTCTCCTTTAACCTTTGGTTTATTCTTCTAAACCAGGTTAACGACTTAAAGACTTCATTGGGATTGTGAAGCCAGACCGATACTACTTTCTTGTAGTTGTGTGATGTGATCTTGTTGTTTCTATCGTACGAGTACAATTGTAATAATTGGCTTGAGATTGATATCTCCGATAGGCAAGATATAAAAAAAAAATCACAAACACTTCGTCTCATCGTTTGTGATTCCGCAATATCTTTTTCGCTGCGTCGATTAAGATTATTGTGAGGTGATTGATAATACTAGGCTGTTCTTTGGGAAAATAAGTCTGGTTTATCAATTGGTTCCTGTTCACCTTGATTTATCAAAAGACGGAACAAAAATCGTAGATATATTCGTGGGAGACGGAATTATCTATTACCGTAGACTTTTCTGTGTGATACAGATTTTTTTATTAAAGTCTTCGACTTTGGGTCGTAGAAACTCTTAGTTGTGGGTGAGATCAGCTAAGGGAATCAAGTACGTAGCATCCTGCTGGGATCAGAGACGTAGGAGCATAAGTGTACCTTGGATCAGTGTGAGATTGATTGGGGTTCAACTACAGTCCATACCGAAGTTAATTTGGAGTAGGCTAGTGTTTGTAGCGGCTTAATACAGTGTATGTTCAATCTGGACTAGGTCCTGGGGTTTTTCTGCATTTGCGGTTTCCTCGTTAACAAAATTTTGTGTTTGTGTTATTTCTTTTCCGCATTATATTTGGTTATATAATTTAAATATCAAAGGTTGTGCGTTGTTCAATCAATTAGAATATCCGACCTTTTGGTTTTTGATTTAAATTGATTGACACTTGGATATTGGTCTTTGGTACCATCCAAGTTATCTCTCTAGTATTTGATAAAGACTCGCAGATTTCTATTTGCTTGAGTATATATCAAATCGAGAGATTGAGATATAAACTCTTTGATATACTTTTTTTTATCTAGATTGAGTCTGACTGTCTAGTTGATTCTCTAGAAAGTATATTGGAGTTTGTCCATACAGATTGCTAAGCGAAAATATTGGGTGTGGTTGTTGTGCCCTCACTTTTTCAAAGGGGCAAACTGTGAATATCAATATTCCGAAGAGCACGTGTCACGATCTCAGTGGTCGCATACAAGATAACTGTGTATACCTCGCTATAAAGTGGAATCCAAGTGACAGAGGATACCTTCGTAGATCTACTTTATCTCGTCCCAAGAAAGGATGCCTCGACGGCTAAGATAAAAGAAGTAAAAGCCTAGTATATGGAAAAGCAGCTGGCGAAGGGACAGAGGTAGATGACATATCTAATCAGCATTAAATGCACAAATCTCTTATCTACAAGCATAATCAAGGCACGTGGAGAGAGGTGATGTAGCGGAACCAGATTGGCAGAGGCTTGCGGTGAACGAAGGTACAATCTGTACTGAGGATGGGGGGTTCCCGAAGGAACGTGGGTCAGCTGAGGTGGCAGAGTTCGACTGGAGAGAGCACGCGGCGAACGAAGGTACCATCTGTACTAAAGGTATATCAGGAAACGATGGCCCAGAGGCAGCAAAGATATACTTGGAGCAGAAGGGGCTATAAATACCAAGCCTCACCAACAAACTAAGGGCATTCAATATTTAGGAGAGAAGATCTAGTCTTAAGCTTATACCTCTCTAATGTTTAGAACTTAAGTATTTACTTCAACTTGGGTTCTCTCTATTACTTTTGGAAGCATTTAATATCTTTGTAACCACTATAACTTAATACAAAACAATCACTCATTACCCCGTGGACGTAGACAAAAGTCGAACCACGTAATCTCTTGTGTCTCATGATAACTTAGCGGCTTTTACATTATCTCTGTGTTCTTGGTTGTTATTGTGATCTTCATTACCTTTTATTACTTAGCATTATCAGTTCAACAGAGACATCAATACTACTTAGTAACTGATTCTCTGAGTTGTACACATTACGTAGACTACGGGAATACGAGTAATCACATCCTTGAAGATAAAGAACAAATTGATAAACATTTGTAGCACTAATAATCTCCATTAAAATACTTTGTTTTAACCTATTAGCATCTAATAAAACACTAACTAACTCATCCATCTGAACTAATACAACACCACTAATTGCTTTCAAAATTTTATTCCTCCCTATAGAATGAATCCAATCATACCCAACTTTATCAATATACCCAGATTGTAATATCTTATACTGATTCATAACCCCAGGAAGAATCAATTTAACCCACATTCCATTTCTTCAACTTTAGTTATCAAATTCTTTGATGGGTATTTCCAAACAAGTGGATAATTTGCAGATTTTTCTATAACTAGGATGAAATCACCAAACCAAAGAAAGGGTTTTTGTATTGAATTATGCCAAGTTGGGAAAAGAAGTTGAGAAACATCTTCAGAAGAAGCAGCAAGAAATTGAAAACCATAATTGATAACCCTAATTTTGAAATCCGGAACTGAGAATATTTGTAATTGAATCAAAAAATACCTCTATCGAATAAACATTCCTCATCGTTGTAGCCAAAACACCACAAATTTCGGATCATTAGAGCAGCGGAAATAAAAGCTTCTTCAATATCATAATTTGATTTCTTCTTCTTTTTCTTTTTCTTCTTCTTATTGTAACCTATTTATGATGACCATGATGATGCAGCGGAAACTAAAGATTCATTCTCCATTAAAGAAAAATTTGAAGATGAAAAAACTAGGATCCAAAAAGAATTCCAGTGGTTTCTTTCCCGATTGATACCATGTAAAATCTTTAGAATTGATATATTGTTCAGTACATCTTACAGATACAGAGGAGATATATTTATAACAACAGACTTAGACAGACTTGGTCAAGTCAAGTCGTACTGACTTGACTTGACTGAACCCTATATTCCTAATAAAGCTGTATGGGTAGGGATACCAATGGATATTCGATATCCGGTAGCCGTTTCCGAATATCCGAATTCCGTTAGGTTAATATCCGACAAAACGGTTATCCGATATCCGATAGCCTTAACGTAACGGATATCCGTCTATTAACATAACAGTACCGGTTAAGGGAGTTTCCGTTAGGTTAATATCCGATACCGTTAGTGTATAACTATATCATAAAAAAAATCGGAAATTTTCGATACCTAATACCCTTTAGGTTTACTCTTTAGCCATTTGATTACGTCTCTGCTAAGTAAATATCGGAAATTATCGAATATTAACGAAAATTAACGGAAATTACCTGAAATTGTTGAATATTAACGGAAATTATTGGAAGTTTTTTGTATCATGAGTAGATAACGGAAATTATCGGAATATATCCGATTTCCGATAGCTTATCCTTAACCTTATCGATATGGAATTTTTGGATTCCGCCGGATATTATCGGATATCCGATAACCCTTAACCTTATTGGTATTGCCAATATCCGGCGGATATCTATCCGTTGCCAGCCCTATGTATGGGTGGTCAAATTTAAATGAACCTAAGTAATTGATGGAAATGGCACTTCAGAATGACTCAGTTGTGCACCTGTGGGTCCCATTCCTGGTGGAGTCTGACTGAATCTGTCTGACAGCTTGGAATAATGAATGTTGTTCAGCAGCTAGATTCACCAGGGATAAAATCCCGTGAATCCACCGTGTAACACAGAAATGGTGGGACCCACAATAAATCAAAACCTCCCTATTTATCTCCTGGTGGGTCAGGAGTTTCCCTCACTCGGTGTGTTTCTCGGTGATGGATTCACGGTGTGTCTAGCACAGCCGTTTTTATTTTGTGCTTGTAATTGTAATGGATGAGAAGAAAAGGCAAAACAGAAACAAAAAAGACAGGAGGGTCTTTAAACTCAGCACGGGGGTTGATATGTCAGTGCAAGTGCAGTGCACTTCCCATTGAAGCAGTCGCCAACTTGGTAGGAGGAGGAGAAGATGCTTCACTGCGCCACCACATACCCAGGATTTTTTTTTTTTTTTCCTAATATCCGGGGTCGCGTGATTAATATTTTTGTTTGCATTCTCGCCCCATCACAGAGAATGAACGTTGCCAGGATAAATTTTCTTGGTATCTTGTCCGGCCAACTCCCATTTGGTCTATAACATCAATCATATTCAGAAAATGAGATATATCTCCATAAACTCCTAAAGTGGGTGTTGCAGAGGACATGTAAAAATATGGGTTCAGTCAAATGAATATTAAACATTTCGTTAGATATACTATTTACTTTTAACTATATTATTTCTTTCTTTAATAATCTTCCTAGTTTTCTTCTCTTTTTTTTTTCTTTTTTCTCTCTTCCCTTCTAAAAATATTCTAGAGATTTTTCATCTTTTTTTGATCAGATCTGAGTAAGGATTCTTTTTTTTTTACTAGTTTTAGGTAATATTGTTATTGAATAAGATGTTTCTACATCATTTTTTGTACCTTTTGACATGTTTCTTCGTCGTTTGGGGCGATTTTTTTCGTCGTTGTAGGGCGAGCTCTTCGATCTTTAATGACTGGTTCGTGGTTGCTACTCTTGATTCAAAAACATTAACGATTAGATTTACAAGTTTATGGGAAAAATACTCCTTCCTTCCAGGAGCATCTCTTTTCAAAGGAAGAATACAATCAAATCAAATGGTTGGAATTATTCCGGAATATACCATCATATCTCCCTTATACATAATCAAAAATTGGGTATCTCTGCGGTTTATTGCTCTTTCTCTTCGCGATCTACTTGTAGTTGATATCCTTATTTATATTAGGGTTTTGATTATCTTGATATTTTTTTTTATGTATTTTGATGTTTTTGTTAATCCCTTATAATGTAACCACTATTTTGATTTGAATGAATTAAAATTTGTTGATTGACAAAAAAAATAAATATTTCTTTTATCATCTTTTCTTTCATATTTATTTTTTCTTTCTTTATTTTAAAATTAATTACGAGAAAGGTCATCACTTCCGAAATGTAAATAAGATTTAATAAAATTCTTATTTTTGAAATAGGCTCGAAAAGATGTACTACAAAACAAGAACCATTGTTGATACTAATTTCGAAAAAAAAAAATTAAACCATACCAAGAATACATTATGCACCCAGATGCAACCTGGCCAAAACCCATTTCCTATAAAAGGATGCATTATGCACACAGGTGCAACCTATTCAAAACATTTTTCCTATATAATAATATGCATATGCACTATGTACTCGGATGCAACCACGCCAAAACTTATTTTCTATATGAATATGCATTATGCACTCGTGTGCACCTTGTGAACTTCGTGGATAAATCTAGATTTATCCTAGTAATCACCTACAATATGCCTTATTGGGTCCCATCCTAATAGAGTTGTTCATCATCTTGGGCAATAAATCCACCACCATTATTATCACATTCTCCATTAAAACATCAACCTTTTTTTTTATATAGAAAAACATAGGCTTTAAAAAAGACCTAAGAGGAGTACACAAGAGAGCTAGTGGCCAAAAAAAATCCATTGCTCCCAAATAAGTGGATTAAAACATCAACCAAAACAAATATTAAAGAAGAAAACTAAGAGGAAAAAAAAAATTCAAAAAAAATATACATTATGCACTTGGGTGCATCTAGGAAAAAAACTATTTTTTATGTCAGAATATACATTATGCACTCAGGCGCATCTTATGTATTTCGTGGATAAATCTAGATTTATCCTAGTAGATTGCCAAATTCTTCATCATTCAACCCATAATCATCACAACGAACAGCTTCACCGCCACCTTACTTCATTTTCCAAACCCAGTTACCAACTCCACCTGTTGATCCTTCTTGTATTTTAGATCGTCTTCTTAACATTTTCAAACAAAACAGCACCATGGCTAGCTGACAACAGTTCTGGTAATCAAAACAAGCTCACTTAGGCATTTAAGTAAACTCCTTGTGTGCTTGTTGTTGTTGTTTGAGTTGCGTATTTGATATGTTCTTTTATCCTATTGCTTCTTCTTCAAAGTCGTGAGAGGTCATCGTATAGTGATCTCGACAGTCGTCTGAAAATTTGATAGAAAACATTTTGTGTTAGAGCAATGCTCGGTTAAACCCACAAGTTTTGTTATCTCAAGATTTTAGTCAATATTAGATGATCAAAATTATATCTTGATTTCTAGTCTACTAAGTCAAGTCTGGGACTAGGTTAGAATTTAGTAGTTGAGTATCAGATATTACACTCGAAGACTGAAGATCGACAAAGACATTAAAGAACTTCATTAATCAGGTATGTGAAGATTGGACCATTATATTGTACTCAGTATCTTACCAATTTATCTTATGAGACTATGTCATATGACTTCTAGTAGATTTACAATGAAGAAATTTCGATTCAATCTTGTCTTGTTAAATATATGTCAAAATATAATTCAAGCATAGATGTACAATGGTCCTCAACAATATTAGTTTGAAACAATTTACTGTTCAAGAATTAATTTGTGGATCAATTGAAAATTTCCCATGCAAATGATTTTATCATTTGGGAATGTTTCAAACATCAAGAAATTGAGAACTTCTAATATTTGCTCAGAGTAGGTTGGCCAACCACTTCGCAAATCATAAATATCTGAGTTTTAGAAATACAGGGAATGTTGGTGAACCAGTTTGCAAACCGCAAGTTCAGTTCGGAACAGTTCATGAACCGTGGTGAACTAAATTTTGATATTGGTGTAAAAGGCTTAAGTTTGGCGATCCCAGTTCATGAACCGTGTACATCTGAGTTAATAAACTGAGTACGGCTGACGAACCTAGTTCGCGAACAGTGTAATCTGAGTTCTCGATCAGGGTAGGGTTGGCGAACCCGGTTCATGAACCGTGGCACCCTAACTCGTAAACTAGCCCTACGGTTCATGAACCGTGTCACAAATGGTCCCAGATGAATTTAGTAGATGCTCAAAGACTTATTTCTTAAATATGTCTAGAATTGCCATGATTATCTTAAACACTCCTAAGGAATCATTGATCACTGATAGACACATTTTTGTGTCCGATTCTATATATTGATAGGGCTCATTTTTGTACTTATTATGTTGTTTTATGTGTATGCAGGTATTTTTGGCCAATAAACATTTTTGGAAAAATCGGCTCGAAAAGTTGTCTAAAGCACCCGGAGGAAATGATATTGGCACCCAAAGTTTGGATAAGGGGAACCCCCATTTCAGCTGCTATAGGCACCCGTACTCTAGATAGGGGCGGCTCTTCTTCTTCACGATTCAATCAATTGAGTTTTCGGCGGGAAACAATGGCAGTAGCGAAGCAGTTTTGGAGTTCGATTTTTTGGCGGATTTGGAGAGACTCAATTGCATATTTCTGTGGGGATGGTCCTTTTAGAGCATAAGAGACCTGGTATGGGTGTTTTGATCAACCAGAATTGGATGCATAATCGTGTTGGAGGAGACAGAAGTGTGGAGAGTTTTCACGGGTTGTTTGATTCCCTGACAGGATTTTGGGAGAGATTTAGTTGGATTTGGACGTGGAATATGATGGATATTATCCTGTTAGTCCTAAACATGATTGCTATAGGACCCAGATTCGGAAAAACAGGGATAGATTCTCCGATTTGATAAAACAGGGAAGTGAGAAGATAACGGGATTTTGGGGGGTTGGTTTGGGAAGTTTCGTGAAGTGTAGGAAAGCAATATCTTCCCTAAGAGCATCTCCAACAGTGGGTGCTACTAATCCTACGTGGAATTTTTATTTAGATCCTTATTTGTGGGGTTATATACATGTAGCAAAAAGAGTAATTTTTTTTACATGAACCATCTCCAATAGTGTGGGGTGTTAGTTTTAGCATTTGGTTTTTGGATAAAGATAAAAATGATTTTCTTTTCTCCTATTGGTTTAGAAAAATTTAGTTAATAATCATAATTAAAAAAAAGTCAAAAAGATGACATGGAGGTTATTCCCAAGGTCTAAATAAGACCTTCTCTAAGACCTTCATATTTATTTTGACACCCTTCCAACTTTATAGGACCTACTGTTGGAGATGGATTAAATCTAAATGGGGTTTTAAAATCCTATGTGTCTAAAAAAAAATAAGACTCTCACCCTCTGTTGGAGATGCTCTAATTCTATTACTCTATGTTTAGAACTCGGATAAATCAGAAGACGCGTAGAAGAGAGAAAAAAATGGAAGATTTTCCCGTGACTTTTGGTCGAAGAAGAATCAAAGAAAAACTCGGATTTTTGGGTGTATAAATAGGTGTCTTAAGATCATAAGAGGGGTTACGAAATGATTGGAGCAGTTGCAGAGAATTTTAGAACACCACAGAGCTGAGAAGATCGAGTTGCAGGAAGTTTCGTTTTCTGCTGCTGCTAAAGAACAAGTGTTGCAAATAAGAACATCGTCCCAATTTTGTAACAGTGCTACAATAATTTCTCTGTAACAGTCTGTCCATTGTAACAGCTGCTTTGAATCGCCGATACATCGTTGCGAACAGTTTGTTTTATTGTTTCTCATCCTTTTAATCAACTTTTGAACCATAAAACACTATTTTGAGCAAGTGATTAGTATGAGGAGCTAAACTCCATTGCTGAGGTGATAGAGGAAGCTGTTTTTCCAACAAAAAATGATATATTCTATTTTATCTATTTATTGCAATTATTTTATGATTATTTCCCTTGATTGAAAATTGTTTGAATGATTTTTGTTAAGCAATTGTTATTTCTTTTGATAGAGCATGCTTGGACATAGGTTTTTTTATGTTCTACACTTTGGATTTACAGTTGTTATTACGAAAATCTACTTGTTGCAATATTTTAGAATCAAATTAAACACAAAAATTTCATAAATATAAATATTGGGTTTAATCCCTTTGAACTTGGAAAATAGTGGAATCTTGTCCTCAGTGTTCTTTTAATATTGATATCAACTTTGTCAGTGTTTGCTATAATTATTAGTGAATTTTCTAGTTTTGGATTTAAGTCTAAAAAAATCCTTCACGAGTCTGAGAAACAAAACTCTTTTTACCACTATCTACAAATCATATGAATCACTAAAACACTTATGTGTGTGCATCATGATTATACTCGTATGTGTTTAAATGAACATCAATTTGTGTATAGTTCGAAAGACATATTTGCCAAAACAAAAAGATCATTATACACGGTTCCGTAACCGAACCATATTGTATAGTCTTTTATTGTATTTTCAAGACTAATTCTCACATGTTTATTTGAAACCATAATAAGAGTTTCCTCTAAACAGAGAAAATGTTTGCTTGATTTTCAAGTTATTTTAGCTTGAATTCTAAGCAATCCTTATTCTAGAAAAACTATAAATAGATATGCTCTTTCAACTGGGAAATTCAATTCCTGACACTTTGAATCCTAGTTGACTGTTAGAGTCGTCCTTTATTGACCTAGATTTTCTATGAGAAACATAGTTAGGTCTACGACTTAAAGACTTCATTTTGGGGATTCGTAAAGCCAAGTACGACTATCTTTTACCGATACTTTATGTATCCTTATCTTGCTTTTCTGTTCTCGTAATCTCTTCAAATAATATAGATAAAAATCGCAAAGTTCTTTTTGTCTCAGACTTTGTGATTCCTCAAGATAAAAATCTAAAAATTATTCTTAATTAATAAGTTGAAGACTTTTCTTGGGAGATGGTAAAGAATCTAGGATTCTCATCTAAGTGAGTGTAACTGTTCCAGATTTATAAGGTTTGCTAGCTTTGCCTATTGCAAACAGATTTCCAAGCCTTGATCTTTGATCTAAAGGAAAATCAAATAGGCTTATATGTTAGAGGTAGACTGGTATCAAAATCTTCACTGGGGTTGAAGCAACTCTTAGGATGTAAAGGATTTCAGCTAAGGGAATCAATTGCATAGAGACTTGCGAGGTTCAAGAGACGTAAGGAGCACGACTGTAAATGAATCTCTTGGAGGGTGATTCGGTGTCAACTGCACTCCAGTATGAAGTCTTATAGTAAGCTAGTATCTGTAGCATCTTAATAAAGTTTGGTTCTCAAATGGACGAGGTCCCGAGGTTTTTCTGCTATTGGGGTTTCCTCATTAAAAAAACTTCTGGTATCTTATGTTTTTCCCTTTCCATATTATATTTTTTTATCTTTATAATAAGATTTACACAAGTAGTACGTAGTCAATCTTAGTATATACGTCCATATAATTGTGATTGATTACGAGACTTGTTTCTTGTAGAATTCGTATCTTGAAAGATAGATGACAAGTTTATTACTTGGCAGAATTCCGATATGATTATTTGGATATGACTAGATTGATCTTGGATATTGATTTTTGAGATCGTCCAAGTACTCTTCTTAACAATCATGTTCACGGACTCATTAGTCTATACATAATGATTGAGCAAAGATAGAGATATAAACTCCACATACATATTGTCAAGGATCATTAAATTGGTCTACTTGAAATTATATTAGGTTTTATTCATTTAGGTTGTCGAATGAAAAAGTTGGTTGCATACTTGGTATCCTCTCCTTTTCACTTTGACCTAAAAAAAAAAACAAGGCTATAACAATATACTTTCGTGTTACCAATCTCATTCACAACAAGATATTAGTTTTATTCTCATTCGTGCATGACCTGAAGAGTTTGAATGTTTCCAATAACGCACCATTAGACATGGGATCCATAATTGGTAAAACAACAACAACTAACAGTCTTTATTTGCCGAATCAAAACAAATACCCAAAACAAAACCCATCTTTCTCATTTGTTTCTCGTTTAAGACTCTTATAACTCAACCATCTAAGTCATTTCCCTCGACTTCAAGTATCTGTTTAATTGATTTTTCAACTAAATCTCTGTCCAAATCGAACTCAACATACAACGGTCTGCTATCAATCGGCAATATCTACATCCTTTTTTCCTTGTAATCTCGACGCAAAACTAATTAAAAATTTAACCAAAACAAGTATCGTTATTCACCATTAATGGATGCATCGACCTTATCTTTCTTCTCACATCACGACATCAAATACCTCCATAATTTCACTTCCTGAGCTTCGAGATTACAACCAAAAGGGTGTTGCTAATGGCAGTGGTACTGCTTTTGGTAGTGGCTATGTTGGTAACAGTAGAGGTGGTTGCGTTGTGGCGGTGGCGTGTGGATACTGGTTTCAACCATGGTGTCGGTGGTGGAAGAGATTTCTATTGAGTTGAGAAGAAAGGAATCGAATAAAAGGTTTGAGAGATGTATGTGCATATCAGTAACTTAGCGATATCTTAATTAATTTTAGTTTGGGAAAAATGCCCAATAAAGATATTAGACCCATTCAATTTGGATCTTGGTTATTGGAACCATATCGATATTTTGGTTGTCCTGAAATTCAAATTAAAGGGTTAATTGATCAATTTTATGTAATACTTAAGTTAACTTAGGTTCATTTGTAATGGAGTAAATGTTAGCAGTTTTCTATTTATTTATTTAATTAATTTTGTTATTGTTGTTGCTGCTGCAAAAACAAACACACGAAAAATGAACCGAATAAAATATTTAGACTTAAGTGGTGCTTGGCAGAATTTCAGAAGAAGTAAAATTATCTCTAGCGATCTCATAGTTCTACCTCGAAAACATGTAAATTCACAGCTACTACAAGCTTAACGTTCTTCTAAAATGTTGAAAACTGGTGAAAGTTGTCCGTGTATTATTAACTCTCTCGCCAAATTTACGTATTAAACTACTCCGCGGAGAATTTTCTCCAACATCTTTTATCCATTTTATGAAGAGTAATTCAATTTTCTCTAACATCTCAACTCTTCAGATTATATTTTGAAAATATAATTCAAAAACGTGAATAATGAATCAACAGTACTTCTCGAAAACTATGTATGCTAAACCTGAAATTAATGGGCCAATGTATACACGACCATCACGAAAAGAATTCTTCTCTTGATTCACTCAATATCAATGTGGAATATCATGACAATATTATGGGACATGAAAACAACATCATCAAAGAAAAACTTTCCAACCATTAGCTTAGTTTTCAGATTTATTGTAGGATGAAAGTTTTCGGGTTGACGTGCCATGTATACATGCTTTGTGCTCTCAAGATAACGAAACCCTTGAACATCTGCTTTTTACTTTTCTAGAAAAGTGTCTAGTTTGCATCCAGAATGAACCCATTCCCCCCGGCATTAACACTTTCACTTTAAAAGAATGGACCACCACTTGGCATCATAACCCATTAGGGTGCAGCAAAGATTTGGAAACTTGGAATGCCTTTTGCGGTGCTATCATTTGACACATTTGGGAAGTCAGGTGTAACAACATGTTTAAGGAAACTAATCAGCACCCGGGGTCACTCTCTACTAGAACCATTAAATTAACGAAGGATAATTGGGAGACTAAGCATTACTTTTTACATTTTAGCCCAAGTAATCCTAGTAACTGATCTGCTCTCAATCACTGAAGTCCGCTAAAAAGAGGACTGCAAAAAAATAACATAATTTTCTTATGGAAGGCCGGTACCAATATTGTCACTATATATGTTTTTCCTAGAGATTACCTTGGTCTTTGCAGGAAGGTGAGAATCAGGGGATTCGCAGCTCAAACATTTAATGAAGGGGTGGTGCTGCCAGCAGATATGGCAATCCGATGGGGTGCAGAAAGGATGGTTTGGTAGTAGAAATGGATGCTAGCTACCTGAAACTGATCATGCTTTAACCGAGGATGAAACTAATTGGCAGGTACGGGCATCTTGGGAAGATAAAAAAACAACTTATTTTTTTGAAGCCTATGGATTAACAAAAAAAATTACCTTTAATGTCGTAACAAAGCTGGCCAACCAGGAAGCTCTTAATTTGGTTACCAAAACCAATGTTAGAGGAATTTGTGATTTGGTTGTTCCTCTTCCTAGCTTTAATTTCGATGCTTTGACAACATATAAAATGGTTACGGAGAACAATCAAAATGATGACCATCTCTATCCAAACTATCCCAACTATTTAATTTACTTAAGGTTTATCCATCAAACAAAAAAAAAACCTTTAGTGCTTAGTGAAATTTCCGAAAAAGTTAAATCAATTCAGTTTATTTCATTTGTGTCCAATTCAATCTTAAAAGCTTTTACAGTATCTTCTTTTTTTTTATCAGTCAGTAAAAATATATTAGAAGACGCACAAGGCGCGCACGAGTGAGTCCACTTAAAAAAAGCAACAAAGCCCTAAAAACAAAGATAAGAGTGTAAGAGAAGAGCTTTTATGATATTAGAAATAAATAAATAAATTCATAATTACCTACGAAAATAAAACCGGAGAGGAACACCATTTTCAGGCTAGTTATAGCTATACTACGTGATATCTTGCCATTCCTTTAAAACTTCAAAGACAAGCGAAAACATACATGGTACCATGTGATCTCTTGCCAAAAATTCATTTTTTATTGATTTTATGGTCGAGTAATTCAATTTTCTCATACATCTCAGTTCTTCAATTAGTTTTTTATACTCTAATAATCGGAAAACCTAGACCATGAATCAATTTTAGAAGTCGAGAATTATGCATGATAGGCGACTGGAAATTAGTGGACTAATTTATACACAACAACATAAAAGGAAAAAATAAATAAATTCCTCCATCGATTCACTCACTATTAATGTGGTATAGCATGACACATGACACATGACGACATGAAAACAACACCACTAGCTAATTGGTGGCTTTATGTTTTCGGATCACTGTGAAAGCAAAGGAGTCTTATGAAAAGGCTAAACTGACCGATCTTTCTAAGACGTTAAAACAGATTACCAAACTTCACGAAAAGTTGCAAAATTCATATGAAACAAAACAATAATCACCAAATCTACCTGGTTGGTAAGTCTCATAGAATTTTGGATTATCTTGTGCTGTTTTGTGGGCTACATATTATTACTAAGCAGTATCTATCAATTTTTCGTGGGGAGTATTGACAAGGGCATGAAACGAACTTGAGATAATTCTTCAATTGAATATGTCCTTTTTGCCATAAAAGCAGCATTGGATTGAGAGAGACAGGCAAATACAGCCACAACCGTCAAGTTCAATCCGTTATGGTGGAGTGTAATGACCATCTTGGAATTACTAGCCTAGATTCATCCAAAAACTCTATATATCCAACAAATCTACACTGTTTGGGAACCGAGCAGATGGTGACGGTTGACCTGTGTAAAGTTATGCCTAACCGTATCTGCATTTCAAGATACCAAAATACCCTTCCCACTATAAGGAATTTCAGTTGCCCTCTTTAATTTCGTTCTTTAACTAGGAAAAGGAAATTAATCTTAATTGATTAAGTTTTCATGATTATGACGTGATTTTGTTGACCGAAATGATTTGGGATTCAACAGTGCAATCCGCCTGGAAGTATATGACCACGCGTCTATAAGTAGATGTGAATTGGAGTGGCGGAACGTGCGAAGTGTTATGCTATATATGTCTAGCTAAACATATACTTGGAAGGTAACCATACTCGGTTGGTAGGCTGACAGTGTCGCTCACAGCCTCCACCAACCTTAGATTTTTAAGCTTTGACAATTTTATTTTATTTTTGATTGATAAAGATGTTGATGTTGAGAGTTAGAAACTTTTAAGCTTGTCATTTTTATTTTATTTGTGATCGATAAAATAGTTTGAGCTTTCTCCAACAACCTGAATGTCTATCTTGCGTGGAAGAAAGCTCTCTACTTCCTTCGAATGTGGATGTGTTGTAGGTGTATGAAATTACACTCATGGAAGATGCCGTGCAAAGGCCGGGATGGGGTTGTGCATGGTGAGGTGATCGCTGGACCTCTCAATGACGCTGCGGAAGCTGATTTTCTCCTCCATGGTTTAGATAAACCAATCGAGGTAAGTGCGGATTGTTTGGGTTATTCAACTGAGGTTGGTGAGCCTACGGACTTACTCAACACTGAGGTAATCAGTTCTCAGCAATGCAGTAGTGATGTTGCAGTTCTTTCCAAGGATTTACTCAATGCTATGTTGCAAAGGCAGTTTACAACTGTTACTTGTATCCCGCACAAGTGCAGGCTTGCTTTTTAGAGGGAACTGAAGTCTTGTGTCGGCAGAATCATCGTCAGTCCAGGTAATCTCTCGACGTGGCTACAACTATTACTCCTTCCAATCTGTACTCTATCTCTGTTCCGTACAAAAAGTTCTGTTGAGGAAAAATCAGGCAATAAGAAGAGATTGCAGGTTGCTGCCATCAACCATGCATCGTCGGTTTGGAAGGAACCTGGTGGTTTTATGCCCTGGCTAATAAACTACAACAACAACCTGTTCATTTCGGTTCTAGGAAGATAGACTTGGAGACAGACAAAAAGAAGGGAGTTGCCAATGTGATAGCCTGCCGGAGGAAGATAGAATGTGGTCACTTTGCAGCTGCTATACGTGTGCTCTCCTCTTCTAGGTTGGCTCCTTGCAGTGAGAAAACATATCTTGACTTGCAACATAAACACCCTCCTGCTCCTCCACCTGCCATTCCCGTTGATGCTATCTTGGCTGACCCTATCACTGTGGATTCTCGTGCTGTGTTGGGAGCCATCAAAAGCTTCCCAAAAGGTACGTCATGCGGGCGTGGTGGTCTCCGGGCCCAGCATCTGGTTGATGTAATGAGTGGATCAGCGACAACAGTGGCAGATAATTTACTCGCTTCGATTACATGGGTTGTCAATCTTTGGTTGGCCGGTAGATGTCTTGAGATTCTAGGTGAGTTCATCACCAGTGCGCCCTTAACTCCTTTACTTAAACCTGGGGGTGGTATTCGACCTAGTGTTGTGTGTACGGTTTGGCGAAGATTGGTCTCAAAAGTAGCTTCCTTCTCTGTCGGTAAGGACATGACTTCTTACTTAGGCGATTACCAGTTTGGAGTTGGAGTGCCTGTTGGAGGGAAGGGGATTTTACATGTTGTAAATTGTTTACTGGGAATGAAAGGGCATTCTGATAAAATGTCAATGTTGCTTATTGACTTTTCTAATGCTTTTAACATGGTGAGCAGAACTCAGCTCATCAAGGAAGTTCGCCTACATTGTCTAGGTATTTCTCGTTGGGTAAAATTTTGTTACTTGGGTCATGCTAAGCTCTATTATGACCCGTATATTTTGTCGTCTGCACTTGGAGTTCAACAAGGTGACCCCCTCGGTCCCTTGCTGTTTGCGTTGACACTTCATCCTCTAGTGAAGTCCATTGCTTCTCGATGCACACTTGATTTACACGCTTGGTACCTTGATGATGTCACTATTATTGGTGATACTTTGGATGTGGCCAAGGCCTTGAACATAATAGAAACCGAAGGACCAAGTAGGGGATTGCATCTTAATGTGAAGAAAACGGAAGTCTTTTGGCCCTCTATTGATCCCAGAAGCACGGATGATGGTGTTTTTCCTCTTGATATTGGTAGACCCTCTAATGGTGTTAAACTTTTGGGTGGGCTGGTAAGTTTAGATTTGAACTTTATTAGTGACATGTTGTTGACCAGGGTGAATAGGACTGTTCAACTAATGACAGCGATCAAAAAACTCAAAGACCCACAAAGTGAGATGCTATTACTTCGCAATTGCGATGGTGTATCTTGTTTATATTTTTCAATGCGTACTACCAATCCAGCAACCTTGCAACCACCCATTGATCTTTTTAATGACCATTTACTTAAGTATTTACGATCACTCATCACTGGAGATGGTGCTGGTTTTGGTCCTCTACAGCAGAGATTAGCCACATTGCCCATCAAAGAGGGTGGTCTTGGCATTTATACCATGGCTGACACTCGTGCCTAGTGCTACCTTGCTTCTCAGAGTCAGACAACTTCAGTGCAGAAGATAATCCTTGGTAATTTATTCTCAGCAAACAAAGGCTCTGCTTATACAAAATGTTTCGTTGAAGCACATACAATTTACAATTCAATTTAGTCACAAACAATACAAGCTTCTTTGAGAAAATTTAATGTGTATGAAATTTATTTATTTATTTCTAATGAAATTATTATTTTATATAATATTTGGGGTCTATTAATGTTTAAGGGGAACTTTTGAAATATATTATATTATAATTTTCTCGAATAGCACTAATTAAAGTAATAACTTGCGGAGAATCGATGATTAATCGTCGTTGAAGCACAACAACAAAAAGAAAAGAAAAAGAAGAAAAGACGATGGAGAAAAAGAAGAGAAGAAGAGCCAATATTGATTAGGATTAGGTTTAGTTTTATTGGCTTTTGGTTAATTATTTAAGGATAATAAGGTAGCAATAAATACTATAATTAAAGAATATTTTTGTTATGGATAAAATATCTTCTTATCCACATTTAGGGCACTTGGATTTACAAGAACATCTCCAACTGAGGGTGAATTTTTGTCTTTTTATTGACACATAGGATTTTAGATCCCTATTTGGCATAAATCCATCTCCAACAGTAGGGTCCTACAAAGTAGGAGGGACCAATTACTGAATATGAAGGTGTTCAAGAAAGTGTTATCTACACCTCCGGTTGCACCTCCACGTCATATTTTTCACTATTTTTTAAAAGAAATTCCCCAGTATTAGAGATGGTCTTTTAGATATGAGGTATAATATTTACTCTATATGTAAACCCAATAAATTAAAGGACTAAATAAAAAAAACCACATAGGATGTTTTGCACCTTCTGTTGGAGATGCTCTAACAGCCCTCAAAACCAAAAACTTGGAGTCCCTATGATAGCCATCATAAATAAAGATCCAATAAAGTATACATCAACCTGTTTGAGTCATTTGACCGCTTGTTTGTTTTAGTTTTGGTGCTTTGGTTTGTTTTATTCAAGTCTTGGTTTAAACGTTGGCTCATATAAGAACCTAGTTTTAGTCCTGTAAAGATGCTACATCTTGTAACTTATCCAACAATATAATGTCTAGAATATCATTTTCTTTTTTAACTAAACAAACTTATATTTGTAATCGTATACGTAACACTTCAAAAATCAAACCGTGATAATAAATGAATGCATTTTTGTAGAAGACTATTATTGGAGCGTTACATTCCATTAGAGCGACGTCACTTAATAGGACAAAAATGGATCACCCAGAAATAATATCAAAAACCCTTTATCTCAAATAATTTTATAATGACCGAACAACCCTTTAGTTAATTTTAATTTTATTAGATAATAATTAATTCTACGGTTGGAATCAATCCAAACCTGGACGTAAAACCAATTTATACGGTTGGAGTCAACCCAAACCTGGACGTAAAATCAATTTCTACGGTTGGAATTAAAAAGAACCTGGATGTAAAATTGAAATTTACGGCTAGGTTGACGAAAGGAAAATTCAGTAAACTAAACCTAGACGTAAAATTGAAAATTACGGTCGGAATTCAACTAAACCTAGACGTAAAATTGAAAATTACGGTTGGAATTCAACTAAACCTAGACGTAATGCAACATGCAAATCAAAGTTTACGGTTGAATTGAACTAAACCTAGACGTAAGTTCTTCAAAAACTAAATTACGGTTGAAAAATCTAGTAACGTACCCAGACGTAACACTAGCAAAAAGTAACTAAAATCCTAATTTTACTTCGATTTCATTCAATCTAACCTATTTTAAGCACAAAAACAAGTAAACAAAGATCGGTATGTTCGATTATTACCTTACATACACCATGGGTTTGTTCGATGAAATGAATTCAAATGGATTTACGATGAAAAGGATGAAGAGAAAGAGGAGAGGAAGAAGAAGAGCAATTGAAATGTGAAGAATGAATAATAGAAATTAGGTTTTGTTTCTGTTTTTAAGTTTTAATTTTAATTGAAGGGTAGTTTGTACAATTTCTATTGAATCAAAAGCACCCCATAACCAGATTTTTTTGTCACTAAATATCCTAGTGAAGCCCCTCTATTAGATGGTGACGCCCCAATAATAACCTTCTTTTTGTAAACGGTCCGCGAGTTATAACCCCAGAGGTGTCACCATCCTTCCACAAAAAACCCATCAAAACAAAAGTAACACAAAAACCCCATCAAAACAAAAGTAACACAAAAATCCCAAATTTAAATGTTGGTTTCAATCAACATTTGAATTTGGGGTTTTTGTATCCATTTTTAAAAATTTGGGCTTTTTGTATCAATTTTGTTTACGGTGGAGTTTTAATGGATCCCAACATTTGAGTGGGGTTTTTGTACCACAAGTTTGGTCACCTTGGATTTTTATGACTAGTTTTGTTTTATAAATGCTCTTACATGGACTCTCTTATATAATTCGAGTGGAAAGGTAGTTAAACTGTAAAAATAGGTAGAAAAATCAATCGCAGAAAACACGCCATATTATTTTATCCCTACAAACTGGTAGCAAGTGACGTATATTTTTCCTGATTATTTTAATTATAATTGAATTGAATTGAAAACCCTCTTATAAGGGTAGTATGGGAAACAATAAAATTTTGAGGGAGAAAAGTTGCCAAGTCTGGTTGAGTAAAGGAACCAAATCACACGAAAGAAGAAGTAGCTTCTTGGTTAACCAGCTTTGGCTTTTACTAGCAAGCTACTTCCAACTACTTACCATTGATGTTTCGTTCATTCGTTGGCAGGCAGACCAATGATGGACCATTCAATTTTTCAATTTTAAAATCCCAACTTAGAATTTCCTTCCTTTTTAGTCTCAAACTTGGGTTTTGTTTACGTCTCCCATGAATCTCTCGTCCGTATGCCTGGATTGTGACATGAATATAAATAAATGATACACGACCCACCAATAGGACCACTCTTTTGGATTCCCTTTGTCTAGGTTTCAGTGTGGCAGTCTAATGGATCGGGTCGACTTCTTATCCGACACTTCTCTAGGTTTTACTTGGTGTTCGCTTATGTTCTTCTCTAATCAAACTTGTTTCGAGTGTCGAACCTGGTCCGGAATCATCATTGTTCAAATGGTCGATGCACATAAGTCTCCCATCCGGCGGCGGAGCCGGACTTTGAAAAAGAGGGGACTAAAAATATATTAAACATACATTCACTACAAAACAAGTAGCTTCTAGGGACGGCTGTTTTGAAAAAACCGTCCCTAAAGAAGGATATTTGGGACGGTGATGGCCTGACCGTCCCTAATAGTCATAAAATATTTAAATCAAGGCTAAAATATGTCCGTCCCAAAAAGAAAACATGGCCAAATAGTATTAGTGACGGTGGAACAGGGGACGGTACATAAACCGTCCCCTGTTCCACCGTCACTAATACTATTTGGCCATGTTTTCTTTTTGGGACGGACATATTTTAGCCTTGATTTAAATATTTTGATTTAAATATTTTATGACGGTGGAACAGGGGACGGTACATAAACCGTCCCCTGTTTCACCGTCACTAATACTATTTGGCCATGTTTTCTTTTTGGGACGGACATATTTTAGCCTTGATTTAAATATTTTATGACGGTGGAACAGGGGACGGTACATAAACCGTCCCTAATACCTCTTGGGACGGTTTTTTGTCCTCTTGGAACGTTTTTTGGCCGTCCCAAATGGCCTTCTGTTTTGTAGTGATTAGTGGGCTAAATTTTAAAATTAGGTAGACTAAATCTAAAATGTATTAGGAAACCAAAGACTTTTCAATGGTTTTGGAGATTTTAGGGGTCTAGAACCAGGATTGGTCAACCCTTGGCTCCGCCCCTGCTCCCATCTAATGTCATATAGCAATATACATGTAGTCCGCTCGTATGTAAAGTCCTCTCACAATTAATACACTGATTCTTTTCCTTGATGTGGTGATACTCCTACATTGATACGAAAATGATAGATATCCCAAAGATACTCACTAAAAAAAAAAAAAACTCCAAAAGAGAGAGTGGGGGACTCACTTTGCACACAACATATCCTAAAAGGGTTTTCAAAAAAGACGAAGGTTGTTAATTTGTGAATCGCATCGCGAATCATTTTTCATTATTAAGAATGAAATTGTATGTTATCGTGATTCGAAGATTCGTGATAAATCTCTAAATAGACATATACATATTGGAGTTAAAGATTAATAATTATAGATATGAATAATGAAGACACAGTTTAGCGTCTAGATCAATGGTTGTACACTTAATCAGGTGGATGTGGATCTTGAGTTCGGAATTTGGTTTCTCGCGCTCGTCAAATTGTCTCCAAAAATTTATTTTTAATAAAAATCATTTGGATTTAGACTTGTCAAACTTATGAATCGGGTGCCAATCACATAAGTCAAAATGTGAATCGTGAAATGAGCAGTTCTACACTCACCGTGAATTTTCACCGTGAAATACACCGAGTGGAACAAACTCTTGGGACCCACCACCAGGGATTTATAGGGGGGCCATCTTTTTTGTGTCACTCGGTACGTAATTGCGGTGTATTTCCACGGTAAATATAGAGTTTTCGATCGTGAAATTCACAACAGACTCAATTCATACATGGGATTCGAATAGTTTGGAGAAATTTTTAACAAATCGTAAGAGTCGAGTCATCAATCATAAGATTTTAAAAACTATGCTAAAGACCATTGGACCTTCTCGGGATTTTTGTTGGAACGATTTTTCGGGGACCATGGTTTTTTTGGGGGACCATGGTTTTATTTTGGGTAAAGACACTAGAAGTAAATCTAGGTCACCCCTTATCTAGATATTTATATTAATACCTAAATTACACTCCTGATTAATTTTGGGTGATGATTAGTTAGTGTTAATAATAGTTAGTGTAATGATTACTGAGATGATTAAGTTAAAGATAATTAGTGAGATTAAAAAATCAGATGGTTTTTTATTAAAGAAGTAGAATTATTGAGAGAGTAAAGTTAGAGAAGATGAAGAAGGAAAACATGAAAAACGATGGATTTTACCGATCACAACCGGAGGAAGGGTATTTGGGTACCCAGATAGGCTTAAAACTTAGATAATGTTGGTTGAATTGCTCCAAACTTTCAAAAAAAATGAAATTTTTTATGTATATTTGGGCCAGTTCGGTTACCATATGTCAAGAACATGTAACCGAACACACCTGAAAGTGTAGTTCGGTTACGTTTTCCAAACACGCAGGTTACCGAACTCGCTCTTTAATGGAGGTTTTGGTCGTACAGTTGTAATGTTCGGTTACCTAGGATAAAATGGTAAGTAACCGAACTTTGAACTTAACAATTTATTTGGGTACATCTTGTGTGTTCGGTTAGTTCGCAAACTTCAACGCAACCAAGTTCCCAACCGAACTGCAGGTTAAAAGTAACCTAGTGCTAGAAGTTCGGTTGGTTCGCAAACTTCAACATATTTTGCGAATCAACCGAACTGGGCTTATATATGCATATATGCAATTAGGAAAACGTTCAGTTACTATGAAATTTATTTCTTGGCGAATTAGGTAGAGTTCGGTTACGAAGTTTCAAAGGTAGAGTTCGGTTACAAAGAAAACTTAACATTTTTGCGAACGAACCGAACTTGTGGACTTCTCATTATTTTCGTAAACTAAATTTCGGTGATATCCTTATTTTGCGAAGGAACCGAACTTATGGACTTGTGTTGTTCTAATACAAGGAGTTCGGTTAAAAGTATTTTTTGCGAATCAACCGAACTCTGAGTTCGGTTAAGAAAAATTAATTCTTGATAACCGAACTTTTCTCTGAAAAAAACCCTCCATTAAACCTCTCTGCAACTTCTATTTTCAACTCATTTTAATGATTACTTCTCATTTATTCAACCAAAAACGAATGACAAGTAATGAGTTTGTGAGAATATCTTTGTTAATGTTTTAAATTAAGCTATATATATATATATATATATATATAGTGGTGGTGGTGGTTGGTGGTGGTGGTAATCGGAGGTCGTGGTGGTAATCGGCGGCGGTGGTGGTGGTAATCGGTGGTTGGTGGTGGTGATAATCGGAGGTGGTGGTGGTGGTAATCGGCGATGGTGGGAGGTGGTGGTGGGAGGAGGTGGTGGTTATATATATATAGGTGGTTATAGGGTTGGTTTAAATTAAATTAGGTTAAAGGTAGGTTAGTCATTTCAATGCTTTAGGACACACCTTATAATTATAGGGTAGGTGGCCTAATAGGACCATGGTCCCCAAAAAACCATGGTCCCAAAAGATCGTTCTTTTGTTGTATGTGGGGAATTGTTGATTCCATGTATAAGGAGGTCTAGAGCAGCCCACCTAAACAAAATGAATGATGAGCCAAACAAGGACAAATGCCCTACTTACTAGCTATCTCATAAAGATTATTTTGTGTTTTTATACATATTTTTTTTTCGTGTAGTAAGAATTTATTTACTCCGTCCTTTTTAAAGTTATGGCGTCGCCTCTGATATGTCTAGAGTGACACAAAACCCGTTCCAAATTGTAAAACCACATCAAACCAAATTGATTAATAATGAACTGAATTGTCTATCAAACAATTTTGGGATGTTGTTTTAGTACTGCAAAAACTTAAACCTTGATTTGGTGTTGGTGGACTTTGAAACCAAATCCAAAACCAACTGTTTGAACCATTTAACATAAGCTTGACTTTAAATTCTTTCATTTACAACCGTTAGATCTTAACGTTACTTAATTAAACACTTACAAAAATCTCAAGTTTAGACCATTATGATTGGTTAACTATTAACCACAATAGTTAATTGATAAATCTTCTTAATAATGAACTGTCAAATATTCATAACTAATCCAAGTTTACACATATATATGTTTTTTCATTATTGTCGTTTTTTTTCCGAAGGAAAAAGTTATATATTAAAAAAGTAAAGGATTACAAAAATTAGAGCATCAATTACATGTTTATGAACAATCCCAGCTATTCCAAATAAGGTTGGTATGTACAAACTTGAAAGTACGTCGTTCACAAGACTATAATCCTAAAGCTTGTTTAATTGAATCAATATTCTCCACGGTACTCTTATGTCTCTCTCCAAACACTCTAGCACACAACATAATGTATTACCTCCCAAACTTTCTTCTCTCTTCCATGTAAGACATTGCAGGACCATGCATCAAACAACTGATTAAAGAACCGGGAAGAGGCCATGAAATCCCGAATGCCTTTATGAAATAATCCCAAAGCTGGAACGAGTAGGTGCAGTAAATGAACATGTGGTATGACGACTCTCTTACCGAATCACGTACACAACACACAAATGTCATTTTTTAAAAACCTGAACCCCTCTGCTATTCAATATATCTCTTATAGGAAGGAAGTATTGGAATGCAACCCATAACAAGAAGCTCACCTTAATAGGATCTCCACAAATGCTTTTGAAACTGACATGGTTCCAACTCTCCCATTAGGGCATCATGACACCCTTTTGTAGAAAAGCTTTCCAGGATCTGCAACTCATCTTCCTCCTCCACCAGCAAAGGCATAATGCCTAAGTCTCTTCTCAATAAGTCCTATTATATAGCTTCTCATTGGCATTTAGAGGCTTCTTAAAATTTTCTGTCCATCCATTTGTGTTTATCATCTTTGCAATTGAAATGTCGTTATCCCTAACTGCTTTGTAAATGAATGAAAAATTATCTTTCAAACAACCTCTATCTAACCATTTGTCCTTCCAATATCGTATTCCCCTTACATTCCTTACCGTGAACCTCTGCAATTATGGATCTACATTAACCACACTATTTCATAAACTTCTACATTGTGCTTTATTGTGTGTTGCTGGTATTAGGATATTCTGATCAACTACAAACTTCTGCTGCATAACTGTTACTCGTAATCTGGGTTTTGGTCCTTCTAGATAGTACCATGTGTAATCTTAGATATACCTATTGAAGGTAATTTCGGTCGAGATTTTCGATTTTGGTCCATGGCTGAGATGAGTTTCTCAGTCTCGTCGAGACGAAATGGCGTGTATTCTCTAGAGATCCACCGATAAAATCAAATCCAACCTTTAAAACTTCAATTATTTTAAAGCCTTTTTAAAATTTGATGATGTTGTTTATTTATATTTATGTACGTTATCCCGCACGACGTACAAAGAGAAGTGTTATCCCGCACGACCTTGCGGGAAGCTATCCCGCTCAAGCGGCTTCTTTACCGTTAGATCATGCTAAAACCTAGATCTAACAGCCTTGAACCCTTTAGGGTAAGTGGTGGGTCCTAGCCTGAAAGTGGTGGGTCCTTTTCTGAAAGTGGGTCCTTTCCTGAATGTGAATCTAACCGTTGATTTGATCATCCAACGGTAAAGACGCTTTTGCGGGAAGTCATCCCGCAAAGTCGTGTGGGATAGCATTTGTCATGTACAAAATACTTTTTTTTTTTTTTGATAAACAAGGAACCTTTTCATTAATGGGATTTCAAGGTTACAATGAGTTTAAGATCGAAAATAAGAGAATACAAAGTAACAAGAACATACCGTGAGAGTACAATACCGATAAATCCGACAAGAGAAAGAGAAGGATTACCGGAGTAAGACAAATACAAGTATGAATGAGATCAGATTAAATCGGAAGAAGGATGATTTTTCTCGGAATTCAATTCCAACCATTTAGTTTGTTTTTCTTCTTTAGAAAGAAATGCTCCCAAAGTAGTAGTGATTTGCTCAAATCTCTTATAACTAGTGATGAAGATTCCGTCACCGGATAAGTTGATGATGAAGATTCCGATGAAGATTTCGTCGCCGGAGACAACCGAGATGAAGATTTCGTCGTTGGAGAGCACGGAGAGTATCACTATTGATCTTAAAACCCAACCCAATAACCAAGAATCGTCATTAAAGCGAAGATAAACCTCAAAAGAATAGATAAAACAATCAAAATGGTGTAGATAAGTAGAAAACATAACAAAAACCAAACTAACCTAGAAAGCAAGGAAAAATGAAGAAATCTGCTCAGATCTAGTCCAAAAATGGACTAGATCTGAGTAAAGAAGGGTTGTTTTCGATGATTTTGTTGAAGAAGAAGGAGTGGGAGAGAGGAGAGAGAGTAGTGTGGTGAGTTAAAAGTAAAACATGTACAAAATGCTTATGCATATATTGCAAGCATAAATTTTGAAAATAAAGACTCCGAGATTTCAACGAAAACCTGCCCGAAATAAAGTTGTCCCATTTCCGTCGATTGACCACATTCGATGTACCTTACCAAATTGGTAAGTAGTTTGACCCGGAACCATAAAAATCCGGTTTCGGGTACAACCCGAGTAGGGGTATCTTAGGCTTCCACAATCTTGCCAAATCAGTTGCAAAGATACAGAGAAAGAGAAGCTTATAAATTACAAATCCCTGAATCAGCTGCTCTTTTCTTCCATCTGTTTCTTTCTTACAATTCAATACTTT
The DNA here is from genome assembly GCF_003573695.1 of Papaver somniferum. Taxonomy (NCBI): domain Eukaryota; kingdom Viridiplantae; phylum Streptophyta; class Magnoliopsida; order Ranunculales; family Papaveraceae; genus Papaver; species Papaver somniferum. The sequence goes on from NC_039359.1 coordinate 135,854,042, forward strand.
GAAGAAGAAGGAATCAGACCAAACACAGAGACCAAAAACGAAGGAGTTTCTCATCTATTACAGAGACCCTTCTCTCCTCTGAACAAACAACAAGAAGAGAGTACTCATTCTCTTAACCATGATCTCATTAAATGGAAGCAGTCTTTTGGTAATGTATTCAAAACCCTTTGTTCTAATGTCAATTTTAATCAAAACCCATATCTTCAATTCTAAAAAAATCCAATTTTTTTTTTCATCTTTTTATGAATCTTTTACTTTTTAATCAAATATTAAATTTGGGATCTTTTTATTAAATCTGTTCTGACAATGTTTTGAATCTGAAATTTGAGTTTACATTTCCAATTGAATCTATTTTTTGGTTTTCTTTTGATTGAATCTGTGAATTAATTTGTGAACAGAGCAATACTGGTATTAGTACTAGTTTCTCTCAATCAAGAAGAAATGTTCCTTCTTCACCTTCAATAGTAATGGTGGCTCAATCTAACAACAATCCAAATCGAAAAGAGAAAAAAATTGGGGCTGTATCAAGTAATGGTAGTACTACTTCTGCTGCTGCGAATGAAATCAAAGAAATAGATTCCAAATCTACTATTGCTTCTGGTGGTGTTCAAGATTTTTATGGTGAAGATCAAGCTACTGAAGATCAACTTGTTACCCCTTGGACTACTTCTGTTGCTAGGTAACAAAAAAAACCAATCTTTTCGATGGTTTCTATGCTGCTCTTATTTTTATTGATTTTTATTTTTATGGGGATTTCTTGTTTTTTTTGTGTACATAGATAGATTGGGGTAGTTTGGTTGAATTCTTTGATCACTCAAAAGTTTTGTCTCTTTTTGCCTGTTTTGGCTTAAAGTTGAATTTGGTGGATTATAATCATATATATCTGATTGTTAATGGATATTATACAATTGTTCTGATTTTGCAAAAATACCCCTAATGTTGTATCGTATTCAGTTTTAGTTTGGAAATATAAAGATGATGATGCAGATAGATTTAGCTTTGAGACACTGTTGATGTGAATGGATTTTAACTTCATTGCAATTTGCAAGAGAATTTTGTTTTTGTTAAGAGTTTGCGTTTTGTCTGTTGCAGTGGGTATTCGTTGTTGAGGGATCCACACCACAACAAAGGGCTAGCTTTCTCTGAGAAGGAGAGAGATGCTCATTATTTACGTGGTCTTCTACCACCGACTGTTGTATCTCAAGATATTCAGGTGAAGAAAATGATGCACAATATGCGTCAATATAAAGTTCCATTGCAACGATACATGGCCATGATGGATCTTCAGGTAATTTATACTGTGCAACAATTTTAGTCCCATTTTATTGATGTTGGATTGTTAATGAAATGCTTTATTTATATGTTTGTTTTTGCTTTTGTTTGTGTTGATTTACAGAACATGAATGAAAGGCTTTTCTACAAAGTGCTTATTAACAATGTGGAGGAATTGCTGCCTGTTGTTTACACCCCAACTGTTGGTGAGGCTTGTCAGAAATACGGAAGCATATTTAGACGCCCTCAGGGTCTTTATATCAGTTTAAAAGAGAAGTATAGCCTTTTTCGTTATTCTACTTGATACTATCTGAGTCATAGTTCTGGCACTGAGAAAATAAGTGGCTTTTTTAGGGGTAAGATTCTTGAGGTGCTCAAGAACTGGCCAGAGAAGAACATCCAAGTCATTGTCGTCACTGATGGTGAACGAATTTTGGGTCTTGGAGACCTTGGTTGCCAGGTAACGAGTTTTTAACTCTCATGGCATATATATCTTGGAACATTTGTTGACGGCATGTGTTCATATGTTTTGTGCTTATAGCTTGTTCTGATCCGACTCCATTTTTTCCAATGTCTGATTGATCATAGGGAATGGGAATACCTGTTGGGAAACTTGCTCTGTATACTGCACTAGGAGGAATTCGACCCTCTGCGGTAAGCATTATTGATACTCATTTTCCTGAAACTCCATATCAGTTTGAACTTCATGGTACTTGGTCTCTAGATTGATTAGTAGCAGTATCTATAGAATCTTTGATAATTATGCCATCTTTTTTCTGTTCGTTTAATTCTGTGCGATTCGAAGACTTATCTTTTGTGTTTTGCAGTCCTTGCCTGTAACCATCGATGTGGGGACTAACAACGAGGCATTGTTGAAGGACGACTTCTACATTGGACTCAGGCAAAAGAGGGCGACGGGCCAGGTCTATACTTTTACTTTGTCAATAGTTTTTGAAGAATAAATTCGTCTTTGTTATGACTTACGTTTCTTACCATTTAAGTTATCATATTTTTATTCGATATTGAATATTTCCATCCCTTCAGGAATATTCTGAGCTTCTAGATGAATTCATGTCAGCTGTCAAACAAGTCTACGGGGAGAAAGTCCTGATACAGGTCTAGTCACCATTCATCAAATGTTACATGCATGATTTATGTTAATTTATCACCCAATGTATTTCTCGCAGCTTCTTTGGAATTCTGTTGACACACTTTTAATTTTCTGCTGCAGTTTGAAGACTTCGCAAATCATAATGCTTTTGAGCTACTAGCAAAATACCGAAAAACTCATCTCGTCTTCAATGATGATATACAGGTAAAAGACTTTACTCAGAATTTTTTAAATTGTTTTCTTGCCATCCCAAGAGACGACCTTTGTTAGGGGAATTGTAGGTCTGACAATGGGTTGTGATGTTTTGCAGGGGACAGCATCTGTTGTCCTTGCAGGGATTGTTTCAGCATTGAAGTTAGTTGGAGGGACTTTAGCTGAGCACACATTTTTGTTTCTTGGTGCTGGAGAGGTAACACATTAATTCTACCCACTTTTGTCTCCTGTTCGAGGAAAACAGTATTTTAATGAAATATGCTAGAAAGGAAAAAAAACTAAGAGAGATGACCTGCTGATGTGGTAAAATATGCGTCGTATTTGATGTGGTCTCATTTCCCGGTCTTGTTCTTTGTTGATTGTAGGCCGGTACAGGTATTGCGGAACTCATTGCTCTTGAGATGTCAAAACAGGTCAGGATCAATATTAGAATGCCTTCTTACGCATCTTACATGATGTTCTCGCGGGAAACACTTTGATGAAGAAATCTTGAATTTAATTAGTGCTTTGTATCTGATTTTTGATGTAGACCAAAGCTCCAATTGAAGAGACTCGAAAGAAGATTTGGCTTGTAGACTCCAAGGTAGTAGAAGAGCAGAACACTACCAATCAGAACATTGTTTTCTGTATTGTCTTTTTTATTCAATTGTTAGTTTCTTTAGGTTCTTTCCGTTGAAACAATCCGTGTTAAAATCTGCTGCAGGGATTGATTGTGAAGTCTCGCAAAGAATCACTTCAGCATTTTAAGGAACCATGGGCACATGACCATGAACCTATCAGGAATCTCTTGGATGCTGTGAAGTCAATCAAGCCGACTGTACTGATTGGATCATCTGGAGTTGGGCAAACATTCACAAAAGAGGTCGTTGAGGCCATGTCTTCCTTTAATGAGGTAATCGCTCTAGCCCAACTTTATCTCCATCTCCATCTATATCTTTATCTATTTGATGAGGCTGATATTGGTGTGTACAATGACATGCAGAAACCTGTAATTCTTGCTCTATCCAATCCAACCTCCCAATCAGAGTGTACAGCCGAACAGGCATACAGCTGGAGTAATGTAAGATATGCAAACAGTACTCTCTATCTATAGATATATCATTATATATGCGCACACACCTTTGGTACCATATAACTGAGTAACTCTTTTTCAGGGCCGTGCAATTTTTGCTAGTGGAAGTCCATTTGATCCTGTAGAATTCAATGACAGAGTGTTTGTGTCTGGCCAGGTTTGAGTTGACTCAGATTTCAGTAGAAAATATTTATAAAAGAGTTTTGCTTTGTTTATTCCTCACTTTCTTTACTTACTTGTCCATTGTTTGATACACAGGCGAACAACGCTTACATATTCCCTGGATTTGGTCTGGGTTTGATCATGTCAGGTGCCATCCGTGTTCATGACGACATGTTATTAGCAGCATGTAAGTATAAATACGCTGAGTAGCCATGGTTCTGTCTAATCCGAATCGCAGGGGCGAATGATTGGCCCTCTAGTCTCTGTCTCTGTTTCAAACTGGACTGGGTAGACTATTTTTATTTGTGTTTATATGTACGTTTCCGTTACTTACCACTGATTGCTTGTTTCATTTTTCCCCCTTCAACAGCTGAGGCTCTAGCAGCAGAGGTGAGCCAAGAAAATTATGATAATGGTCTAATTTACCCACCATTCTCTGATATCAGAAAGATATCTGCTCAAATTGCTGCTAAAGTAGCTGCAAAGGCATATGAACTTGGTGAGTTTTAAATTTATTCGATGTCATTGATTTAAAACTTTGTCACGTGCCAACTCTGCAGAAAGAAAGATTTTGACCATATTACTTTTTCGTTTGTTTAGGTTTAGCAACTCGTCTTCCTCAGCCACTGAATCTTGTTCAGTATGCTGAGAGCTGTATGTACAGCCCAGACTACCGAAGTTACAGGTGATCCAATTGGTTCAAAATTTTGTTTTCTTTCAGGGTTTTTACAAACTGTAAGCTTTTTCTTTTATATTAAGATACTTTCATTCTTTTTTCTCTTCTTGTGTTGTATTTGATTCCTCATATGAGAAGAAAAAAGTTGGTAGGTTTCGGTTGTAGGAGTCTTGGTAAATTGGGTAGAACTGGTGTGTGTGGGGTGATTCATCTTTAAAGTGACGCTGTAAGAATATTATTTTACGTGAAATAATTATAGTCTGTTAGTCGATTTATCAGAAAACTTTGCCGAGTTGGAAAGATTTAAGACCATAGACTTTACCAGCTTTACAGAACAGCTATTTCCTCCACTGGAAAGAAAAACTACATTGCTGCATCAGTTACCTGATAGAACATTTTTTTGTCATTCCTAGAGTTTGAACCAGGAATTTAGCTGTTTGGAGGCTAATGGAAACCTTATTTAGATGCGAAATTCTATATGGGTTGCAGAGGCCATTAGGAAATAACACATTTTGTTCAGCAAAACACAGACGCTCCATACATTGCAATTCCATAAAGTGAAACAGATCTTTTTACATAATTGGGAGTCTTGATTCCCATGATGTAGCAATTTGTTGCAGGATCCTCAAAACAGTAGACGCGATTCATGAACCCAAGTCTTGGATTTTTTGTTTCCTAAGTATAACCTTGTTGGTACTTGCAAAACAGATCTTCTGTTTTCGCCTTTCTGAATGCACAACAACCTACCAAGTAAACACAGATTAGAGCAATCAAAGTGATTAATAAAACGATATCTACTCTTCTCCATTCATTCTTGATATTGGCAAGTAATCCAGCTTTGCATGAATCACATCCATAACAAAGTTGCGTTTGTTCGTTATTCCACATTAAACAATCCATGTCTGCTGCTGTGTTTATCGGACTAATCCAATACGTTGGATTTACAAACGTGAATCCACATTGCGTTGGAGGCTTGCAACAGCCGGACTAAAATAGCAAAAAGAATTCTGGGTTAGGAGAAACTTGCACCAATTTTCATGAAACTTGAACTCATATAGATCAACAGACTCTAAAAAAGCTATAGGAGGACATTCATGAAACTTGAACTCATCAACAGATTCTAAAAATGCTGTAGGCTGTACCTGTAACGGAGTGATGCGCGCATTGAAGAAATCTTGAGCAAAATGGTAACTCTGATTCAGTTCCGGGCACATGCTTGTCGAGCTGAGACAAGCTCGAATTTGGTCCCATTTATATGAAGTTTGCACTCTTCGGCGTAACCAGCCGGAGTAATCGTCGAGACGATATTCCAAGTAAGATCTACTGGGAGCAATGTGACCAGACCCTTGAAGAGTAACCATATAAATGAATACAACCACACAACCAAGTAATATTATGAGAACTAGCATAACAACCAAGTAGAAAAGAAGTAACCATGAAATTCTCCCAAATCCTCCTACCAACCCTGCAATTCCTACAACTAAGATTAAAATGCCAAGAATTACAACCGGCCACTGGAGAATCTTAACGCAAGAATTATCCGGTAGTGTCGTCAGCCAAATTCCGGCCCCTATAATTGGAATTGATAGAAGCGTCGCTATGAAGTTGATCACGCCAATGACACTATGGCTTTGTGCCATATTTGGAGATAGGGATGTTCAGATGGAAAGGAAGTGAAGAACTCAAAAATGAACTTGGTTTAATGATTGAAACAGTATTGAAAAGAAAAGCGTGTTGAATTTCTTTGAATTAACACCTTTTGCTGTTTGCTTTGGGGTTTAAAAAAGAAAAGTGCTCAGTTTTTTCAACCCATTTCCATGAAAAGTGAGATTAGCATTATCATTTCCAACTTACCTTCTTTTTTTTTTTTTTTTATCAAGAGGGCTTTTGCCAACGTTACACTGGCTAGTGGTTATGCCTTATCAGATGCTGGACTGCTGGAGAAGAAAGCTCGAACAACCGGTCACCGAAATACACAGCTCAGTGTTAGAAATTAAGCTTGACCATGCTATCGTGGATTTTGGTGAATAAGAAACTCTACTAACAAGAGAAAGAATGACATTACCAACTTACCACTAGATGAGACGAGTGAAAAATAGTTGACAACAGACTTGAAGCAAGTCCTATGGTGGAATCCAACCTATTCAAAGCTTGGAAAAGGTGTGGAATGTCAAGTATAATGGATTTCAAGTTAGAGTTGAGAGAAGAATATAAAGTCTAAGTTTGTCGTGTAATTCGACTATCTTTTCTCTTAATCAAATATTGATTCAAACCGTATTCAGTAAACATGTCGACATTCATTCATTGAATGTTATCATGGTATAGACTCAGAAATCATGAATTTCTGAGGGTATCGATCCTATTCCGCTGTTAAGTCTTAAATTCTTTACCAATTTCTTCTGCTGCTGTTGTTCTACATCATCTTCAATTACGATTTATGGAGTTTGATTGGAAGATTCAAGGAGTTCATATGAACAATTGATACTGGTGATTTCTTGGTGTGATTTAGGGATTTGATCCTGATACTTTACTGCAACGTCGTCAAAAAAGATTAAGCATGTATTTTGGATATAAAATTCGTTTTTAGAACTTGAGCTCTTGGTGATTTTGGATTTCCAGTTGGTTGTTTGGATCTGAAATTTCTCTACCTCAAAAGCTAAAAGTCGAATCTCTGTTGGTAATCTCCATCTCAACCTTTAAATTACTTTAGATTTGGTCTCATATGTTCAATTTCTACATCACTATCTCAACAAAATTCAATTTCGTCTGCCAATTCTGTTTTCATCATAACTTGGTATGATTTTGACCTAGTTCTTTTTATCAAATCCTATTGGTACTGATTCCTGGATCTATTCGATCTGAGCATGCATATTTCTGTTACTATAGTTAGTTAGGAAGAAGCTTTCATCTTAAATCCCGTAGAATATTGGGGTATGTGTGTATGTTGATTGTTCGGTTAGCTCCTTTTCTCAATGTTACTTTGATACAGTCCTCACAGTAGTGATATGTGAGTGAGTTGGTTTGTGGGTGTAATGATGGAACTGAGGATGTTGTTTCAAAATTGAAATTTTGAGATATATTCAGTACAGATTGATGTTCTCTTTGATGATTCTACATTCAATTCTGATGTAGCCTGGTTTAGTTATCTTTACTTTCCTGTTTGTTATTTTGAGTGATTGAATAATAAAAGTCCAGCTGAGATCATGCTGTGAGTACATCAATAAAATTGGAATAATGTTGATGATTTGTGATGTCAATACGTGCAAGAAACTGCAGCTGCGGAGAATTGAGAATTATTGCTTACTTATTTTACTCCATATGTCTCCTGTAATTGGTATTCAATCTGCTAAAGACAATTGCTCTCTGATGTCATTGATGTATGCAAGCTAATAGTGTTCATCGTATACTTCTCTTAGGAATAGTATTTTCTGTGGCTTGCTATGGTGTTCTCCAATTATACTACTTCTCCCACTTCATGCGCTGGTTTATCATCTGGGTCCTGCTATAAATCTTATGTATGAAGCTGACCAAGCTGCTGCCAGTGATGTGTCAATGGTTATTAAGTGGACATCTTGGGATTGTGCCAATGTTTTTAATTATCCTTCCCAATTCTGCTATTGGATGCTATTGTGTGAGAGTTCTGTTTAGATGCAAGTTTCTTGCAGCTGGTGTTGAATTTTTGCAGTCGTATTGACATAATTGGAGATTCTGGATAGTTTGGCTCTTGTATTCAGTTTTCTATCATCTACATTGTTATCTCAGCAACTGTTGTTACTACAACTTCTACTATTATCTACTGCTGCTACATCATTGTCTACACACACTGCTGCTGAATGTATCATCTACGTTTGGTTATGGATGCTGCTATTTCAGGATCATATTCAGCTATCATCACATTTGAAGACTTTTTAATCTCATAACCTATGTGTGTATGTGTATTGTGCATTTCTGCATCAAGTGTGTGTCCTGCAACATTACATTTTCTAATGCAATAGTCCACTGCTGCTGGTTACAATAGTTCTTGTCCATGATTCTCCCTGTTCAGCTTTGTTCACTACAGTGCAGTTTTCACCTGTGCACCAACTAGTAGCTGCTAACTCATGCTATACCAGTTTCAGTACTACAAAAACTGCAGATACTTATTCTACAGCTGCGACAACAACTCTCTCTCTCTCTCTTTATTATGCTACAAGGTATATTTTCCAGTCACAACTCTACTGCAACATGGTGTTTTTCTTTACTCCAATAATTCTTGTTATGCACAACATCACTGACTACATCAACGCCTATATCTCATCTACTTATGTTGCTATCGGCATGAATTTGTCTATTCTGTATCTCAATTGCCTTTATCTGTATACTTCTCAATCTGGTGTTACTTCTGTCTGTCTAAAGTGTTGTCTGTGTACTGTGTGCAAGTCTTGTGGGAGTCCAATCTCAAGTGGTCTTCTTACAACCCACTAGAGATTGAGGGAGGGTAATAGCATAATGCTGTGAGTGTGTGTATTGTGCAAGTCATGTAAGAGTTGAGAGAAGAATATAAAGTCATTCATTCATTTAATTCGACTATCTTTTCGTTTAATCAAATATTGTAATTCGACTATCTTTTCGTTTAATCAAATATTGATTCAAACCGTATTCAGTAAACATGTAGACATTCATTCATTGAATGTTATCAGCTGTCATCCACACTTTTTCCAAGTCATGTTCCATGGTTTTGTGGAATGGTGTGTGGAATTCAAAGAAACGGTGATCTGACTAACGTTAAACGTTATTCAAAATAGTGTGCTAACACAGAATAGCCTTTTTCGTCTTTTAGCATAAGTCAAACGCAGAAAAGCTATTTCTTAGCATCAATTATGCAAATATTTTAGTTAAATACCATTGACCAAATCAAACACTATTTTTATAAGACTTGAGCTTCCATGAACAGTTCCATATGCTAAGATGACATGGAAGATGAAATTCTTCCACCATAAGACTTGCTCTTCGTAATTGCAAAAGATAAATTTCATTACCATAATTCTTACCCATCTAAACAAATGAAGGAAGATAAAAAGGAAGAAAACCATCTTTCTTACACTATCTATTACTCCCTCAGTTTTTGAAAAACAGATAATATCACTTTTTCATTTTAGCCTCATTTTTTCAAAAACGGAGGGAGTACTATACTTGTTGTTTTTGAATAGTGTATTGGCATACATTATATTTTCAGTCTAGCAAAAACATAAAACAAGGACTTGTTTAAGTTTTAGGATTTTGATATGAGCCAAGGTCAGTGTGTCTGTCCTTGTATCGTTGACTCAGATAAGCCGCACATGTTACTGGAGAGAACCTGAAATAAAAGTAAGGTAAAATCAAAAGTAAATCCGCGTATTTATGACCAAATTGAGCGCTAGTGCCGAGTTAGTCAAATGAGATTTCAAATGACTTCCGGGGAGTTTTCACATCTATTGTTAGTCCATAAAGATTTTTGGAGAGTCTCTTAATGTCTCTTATTATTATTGGTTAGAGACTTTTTTGAAGTCATTTAAATTTTCTGAAACTCCATGTCATTGGATTAGTATTTCATAAGAGTCACTCCAACACCCCGGTTATTCGAATGAGAATTGAAAGTCAGAGATTTGTTGTTTCCAGAGATGTGAAGAGACTTTTTTAGGAAAATAGGCATGGTAGAAATCTCTCCCCAGGAGGTGATATTTTGGAGACTTAGAAACTTGGGGAATATTTGTTTTTGAGAGTAGGACCATTTTTTTTTTGAGCTGATGACCTAGTAACAAGCCATTTCCGCAGTAAACCAGTGGAGAGATATCATCGCAAATAAAATGTGGGATGAGTGGAATAAAGTGAATGAGAACATAGGCATATAACAACAATGAGATTTATTTTGACAATGAACACCAATTTTACTAGGTATTCATGGTACTTTTATTAAGATTATAACGGACATAATAAAGTAACCGGTAGATGTTTTGAATCTTTGATTAGATAATATTTTTTGTTTTTTGTCTCTACAAGTCACAAAGACTCTTTACAAATCTCATTTTGTGTCTCTACAAGTCACAAAGACTAGCTAACAGGGAGGTAGTCAATTGAGATTTCAAATGACTTCCGAAGAGTTTCCAAACCTACTGTTAGTCCATGAAGAATTTCGGAGCGTCTCCTAATGTCTCTTGTTATTGGTTATAGATTTTTTTTTTAAGTCATTTAAATTCTCTGGAACTCCATGTTATTGGATTAGGATGTCGTAAGAGTCACTCCAACACCCCTATTATTCGAAGGAGAATTAAAAGTCATTGGTTTAAAATTTTCAGAGATTTCAGGAGACTTTTTTAATGAAAATAGGCATGGTAGAAATCTCTCCTCAAGAGGTGATATTTTGGGAGACTTGGAAATTTAGGAAATATTTGTTTTTGAGAGTATGACCAATTTTTTTTCTCTTTTTTTGTTTGAGGTAATGACCAAGGGACGAGCCATTTGCGTAGTAATACAACCGATCTCGTCTGAATATATTGGACATCTACCGACCGAGCTTTCTCTTTGCCACTTCATAGGACATCTCCTCTGATGAAACAACGAAAAGATGCTAACCAATGATGAGATAGCATGGCAAATAAAAAAACATGGGATGACTGAAAACTTAGGCATAGAACAACAATGAGATTTATTCTGACAACGAAAAATATTTTTTTACTAGGTATTCATGGTACTTTTATTAACATTATAACGTGCATAGTAAAATAAAAAAATCGGTAGATGTTTTAAATTTTTAATTATATATTACATATTTTTTGGCTTCATAAATCACAGTATGAATCTCTATTTTTTGTCTCTACAAGTTGTAAAGACTCTCTAAAATACTCTCTGGCAATCACTAGAAATCTCCAGATTTTAAGAGAATTTCCGGGAGTCACTCAAATAAAATGTCTATGAAAGTCTATAGAAATCTTATTTGACTACCACTCTCAGAGAATCACAAGAAATCTCTATATTTTCTGCGAATCTCTGGAAGTCACACAAATAAAAATCTATGAAAGTCTAGAGAAATCTTATTTGACTACCCCTGTAAAATTTAAAACAACTTGATTCCATATTCATTTTCAGCTAAATCTGCAAGTAAGAGGGTTTAGAGAACATAGGTATTTAAAAAAAAAATTGGGTAAGAAAACATTAAAGAATGGATAGATGAAGTCCTAGTTTCCCCAGACTGGACAAATATTTATCATAATGCTATTGTCAAACGACTTGTCAGGGTGGGATCTAATCACACCCCGATAATGCTTGACACAAAATCCTTAAACAAAATCAATAATAAACCTTTTAAAATCCATAGAGTTTGGGAAGATCATGATAATTTTTAAAAATTGTGCGATTTAATTGGAGAATTGATGTTAGAGGTTCTTATACTTTTAAATTAAATAATAAGATAAAAAATCTGGCATAAATCCTTAGAAAATGGAATATAAATGATTTCGGCAACATTTTTACAGAAATAAACAACTTAAACACTAAGATAGAAAATTTGCATAAAATACCCCCACTTCCCTTTATGGAACTTAAAAACATCCAACAACACAACAGATAGATACTTGGTACAATAGAAAAACTGACTATTGGAACCATCTCTCGAAAGATAAGTATCTTCAAACTTTTGATAAAAATACAACTTATTTTTACCAACAAGCTTTTAGTAGAAGAAGAATTAATCATATTCATACGTTGAGAGATAACTGTTTCTGATAGAAAAAAATGATCAAATACAAAAATTGTTAATCAGGCACCCAAAACTGTAGGAACATCTAACAATGTGAGTGATGAAACTTTAATCAAGGACATAATCAAGCCAGTAATCAGTAACACAGAAAACTTGAATTTATGCAGAATTCCTGATGAAATTGAAATAAAAAAATACTCTGGTCAATATGAACCAGTGGGGTTCTCCAGGACCCAGTGCTTATATTCCTGGATTCTTCAAAACCCACTGGGATTTTATTAAAAGAGACATCATTAGTCTAGTTTAATAAAAAAAATTTGAAAACAAATACATTCCTAAAGCTATGAATCACACCTACATATCTCTAATCGCAAAAGTCCAAAATCCTTCTACTCCAAATGATTTTAGGCCTATAAGCGTAAGTAACACTACATATAAAGTGATCTCTAAAATACTAGCTAACAGATTAAATCGAATGTTAGATAAAATAATTGCTCCTAACCAATATGCCTTCATCTTTGGAAGGCATAATACTTATTGAAACAACAGGGGGTCTAACAACCACTCCCAATATTTCGCTTAGCAATCTGTATGGACTAACTCCAATATACTTTTAAGAGAATCAACTAGTCAGTCAGACTTAATCTTTATAAAAGTATATCAAAGAGTTATATCTCACTTTCTCGATTCAATACTTACTCAAGCAAATAGAAATTTGCGAGTCTAATTGAATACAAGAGAAATCATTAGAAAAGTACCAAAGACCAATGTTCAAGGATCAATCAATTTCAATCAACAAACAAAGGTTGGATTTCCCAATTGATCGATTCAACGCACAACATGTGATATTTCAATTATATAACAAAATATAATGCGGAAAAGAAATAACACAGACACCAGAAATATTGTTAACGAGGAAACCGCAAATGCAGAACCTAGACCAGATTGAACACACACTGTATTAAGATTCTACAAACACTAGCCTACTACAAACTAACTTCGTTCTGGACTGTAGTTGAACCCCAATCAATATCACACTGATCCAAGGTACAGTTGCGCTCCTTACGTCTCTGATCCCAGCAGGATACTACGCACTTGATTCCTTAGCCGATCTCACCCACAACTAAGAGTTGCTACGACCCAAAGTCGAAGACTTTAATAAACAAATCTGTATCACACAGGAAAGTCTACGGTAATAGATAAATCTGTCTCCCACAAAAATACCTACGAGTTTTTGTTCCGTATTTTGATAAATCAAGGTGAACAGGAACCAATTGATAACCCGGACTTATATTTCCGAAGAACAACCTAAAATTATCAATCACCTCACAATAATATTAATCGACTAGCGAAAGAAGATATTGCGGAATCACAAACGATGATACGAAGGTGTTTGTGACTTATTTTATATCTTGCCTATCGGAGAAATCAATCTCAAGCCAATCTTACGATTGTACTCAAATACAATAGAAACAACAAGATCAGATCACGTAACTACAAAGAAAATAGTTGGGTCTGGCTTCACAATCCCAGTGAAGTCTTCAAGTCGTTAACCTACAGGGTCTCGAGAAGAAACCTAAGGTTAAAGGAGAATCGACTCTAACTAATACAACTAGTATCACACAGAAGGTGTGGGGATTAGGTTTCCCAGTTGCTAGATTTCTCCTTTATATAGACTTTCAAATCAGGGTTTGCAATCAATGTTAGCTTAGTAACAAAGCATTCAATATTCACCGTTAGATGAAAACCTGGTTAGATTCAAGATAATATCTTTCAAACGTTAAATAAAAACTTAGCTTGTTACACACAATTGAAATGCACATTTATTTAGGTTTGTGTAACCGTACCCAAACATGTACACTTAGTTGGTTCAACAGTAGTTAACCAAATGGTTAGCCATATGAGCACTTCCATATCAACCATATTCTTCTTTACCATAACTAGTTCAAATGAGTCAAATGAACTAGTTAGAGAGTTGTTCAATTGCTTAGATCTCATAGAAGTATACAAGACACAATCGAAGCAAAAACGATTTGATTCACTCGAATCAATTTATGAACTTTATAGCCACGGGTTGCAATTATGCATTCCTTAGTTTATATAAGTTTAAGTTCACGAATAACTGTTTTTAGAAAATAACAAACTTAAGTGCATACTGGTACGCGGACTTAAGTACCCGGAATAAGTTTGTTTTCAGTTCAAAAACTCCAGCAGAAATTCGCGGGACGTGAACTTCCGACAGTGAGCGTACTAGTGCACGAAATTTAATTCCGGTTTTCCTGAGCATCAAAGTACGCATACTTTGGTTCAAGGAATAAGGACTTACACATATATGTGTTACCACACAATGTTTATATCCTTCCAAGATTATATATTCTAAACTCTCATTTCAATCATTGAAACATTCTTAGGGGACGTTATATAGTTGTTGTTCACAAACCATTTTTCGTCAAAGCCATTTTAAAGTAATTGAAACTAATATGACTTTCGTCACTAGTAAAGATGAACTTGGCCAAAGTGAAATCTTACCAACACATATTTCGAGAAATAGATTAGCGAGATAAACTCGGCTCGAAATAGCAAGTGTGTATAATCAAAGTCTATATAGCAATACGACTTTTGTCTCAATATAGGAGATAGAGTAGATAGACTTTTGAGTGATAGATAAGTTCAAGTCTCCACATACCTTTTAGTCGATGAAGTTCCTCAAGTTCCTTGAGTAGTTCTTCGTATTTGTATGATGATCGCCATGGAGTCTTGAGCTCAACTACACTTTCTATCTTAGTCCGAGACTTAGCTAATAGTAGACTAGAAATCATGACTTATAGTTTTGATCATTAACGTTGACAAACACGCTTGAGATAGCAACGCATGCGAGTTCGACCGAGAAGTGCTCTAACACTTATAATATTATTTTTGTGCATGAAATCCCTCATACAATGGAAAACTTCAAAAAGTAAAAAGTTTTCTTTGCTATTAAAATAGACATATTGAAAGCCTTCAATAGAGTTGAATGAGACTTTATTGAAGATACTATCCTAGCTCTTGGTTTCTGTAGTGAGTGGTGTCAGTTAATAATGAAATGCATCACTACTACCTCCTTCTCAGTTCTTCTTAATGGCTCTCCAGGAAGCAGTTCTCTGTAGATAGGGGAATTATACAAGGTGATCCCCTCTTTCCTTATTAATTTATTCTAACTACAATTTTTTTTCCCAGACTCCTCTTAAAAGCTGAATCAGATGAAAATTAACTGGAATTAGAGTTGCTAAACATGCCTCTTTGTTTCCAATCTGTTTTTCACTGATGACTAGTTGCTCTTCTCTGAGCATGTGAGGTGTTAAAAACATTATGGAGACTCTTAAAAAGTTTGGTGACATGTATGGTCATGTGGTGACAACTATGCCATACATAGGTTCACCCACATCTTAATCTAGCCTATAAGTCACCCTTTCGTGGAGTGGGCATGGGTTGTGGTGGTTGACTCTAATACCAAATGTTAGGGTCCGACACCAAAACGATAGAAATCCTTTGAATTTGGGTTTAGCCACCAAGTCAAGCAAAGATCTTAACTTTATTGATTGATTTGAATGAATAAAGGGATATTAAATGTTTGGTACCCAACATTTGAAAAATTAAGGATTGGTACCATTGACCGTTATGTTCTTGGTTTGACCTTTTTTTTCTCTTTTTTTTTCCATTAAAAGATAATCTGAAGTTACATATTTATCCCCAATGTAAACCCTTGTCTTTTCCCCCTCTTTGTTCCGAGCAAAAGCCTCACCCCTTTGAATCACAGAATGATCTTTCAATCCATCGACCGATCTTTAAACCTTAACCCCATAGTCCATTTATCAATTTTAAATATTCATTTGTTTTCGATTCTTCCTCTTTTTTCGGCTCCTATAACCAATTTCTTAATATCAAAACTCCTTCTCATCATCTCCTTTCTCCATCATAATCAAATCATTATCACTGTGACCCAAAAACCTCATTTTTCCCCACAGTAACCAATCCCAAGTCGATTTGCCCAAAAAATTCCCAAATCTCATAAAAATTGTTAAACTGAAGTAACCAAAATGAAGGACTTTTTATTACCAAAAGAAGAATATAATCAATTTGAGAATTTTATTTCATTTCTAATTCAATCTCTGCTCCAAATTCAAAATTTTACACAAACCAAACTATGGAAACCTCCGTTGATTCTTAGACTCCTGTTGATTTCCTTCATCTGTACAATACCAATTTTTGTTTTCTAATTCATTTTTACACCAGGTATTTTTTTTTCTTGTTCTCGCAGAGAGCTGGTGTAAGAAACCGATCTAAATAAACAAAAAATCTTAGGGCCTGTTTGGTACAGTTTTGAAAAACAGTTTTCAAAAATAGTTTTCCACTGTTTTAAAAACATACCCTTTTTTCCTTGTTTTCATTTTCTAAAAATTGTTTGGTAAACTGTTTTTGAAAACAAGGAAAACCAACTAAATCGGATCAAATGTAAAGATTCGTCTAAGAGATAGTGATATTAGCCATGACTCACTTGCAGTCATTCCCCATCTCTTACTTTGTTCTGAAAAGAAGAAAAGAATAAAGAAAAGAAAAAAAGAGAAAACACAGAAAACAATAATTTGTTGTTTTCATTTTTTTGTTTTTAAAAACAGAAAACAGATAGAAAACATTTTCTGAAAATGTCCTTACCAAACGCGTTTTCTCCTGTTTTCTGTTTTCTCTGTTTTTAAAAACAGAAAACTGTTTTTGAAAACTATACCAAACAGGACCTTATTATTTCACAACGAACCCTTAGATTTCTATATATATTTTGTTTGATTTAATTGAATAGATAGTGGGGGTTTGAGATTAGGGTAATGAGTAAATTAAAGTAGTTAGAGATGAGAACAATTAAACTTCCTGAACTTTGAAGGTGGGGTTTATAGTGTGTTATACGAATAACAGTTACAAATGGGTATTCACGGTCTTCAGAAAGTCTAATGATCCCCAACAGTTGGCATAAGCTAAATTGGAGGAACAAACCAGTACATAGAGAAATTGTTTGATTTTTCCCATTGATCTAGCTCATGTGCAACATAATTAATTACAAGTGCGAGGTTGAAAGGAAAAAACACAAGCTACTAGACTAGAAGAAAAAAACTGAACACGCCAGATGAAAATTGATCTTTAAAAATGGCATCCGTTCTTGAATCTCCAGCGAACACGCCAGATAAAAATTGATCAATGAGACCCTTAATATCACTTTCAATGATAATGTGGGTGAATTTTTTCTCCATCAGTTTCTTCAAGACTGTCCAAATAGATCTGACTTCAACTTTTTTAGCAGACTTCACTTCAAAAACTAAGGATACACAAAAAGAAGCTTTGCTTGAGAAGTCCCTAATCACATAGCATGCACCATTAGCTCTGGAAAAAACATCATATGCTCCATCAGTATTACATTTTTTCCAGCCAAAAGAGGGGGCATCCACTTATCACATAGACCAACAGAAATAGAAGGAGAAATAGTTAAGCAAGGATTCCAAGTCAAGAGCATTGCTCTAGCCCTACCTAAAACTGCCATATGGGTTTCTTTAAGATTTTGGAAGACCAAGTTATTTCTACTACTCCGGATGGACCAAACAACAAAACCAAAGAAATATTGAGCCTCATCAGGAAGTTTAGACACAAGATCAGTAAGCCAAAACACCAACCAATAAACGAAAGACTTATTTTGAAAGACTTGAGTGTTAACACAAAGACAGGAAAGAAACCATACATGACTTGCAATGGGAAAAGGTCCAAGGAATGCATAACAGACTCATGGGGATCAGTACATTTAACACATTCAACACTGTGCATGAGAATTCTAGTATGTAAAATAGTTCTAGCAGGTAAATCATTTTTAGCAGCTTTCCAGAGAAAGACTTGGATTTTGTAAGGAACACTAATTTTCCAAATGTGCTTCCAAAAGTTGATACAAGGGGAGGGTCTAAGTCCTTTAAGTCCCATGTAGGCATATTTAGAAGAAAATATACTATTCTTTGAAAGTTCCCAATCCCTCATGTCAGGAGTGCATAACTTGCTTAAGGGAATTGTGATAATCTTCTTAACAGAAGCATCATCAAAGTGATTATTTAGTCTAGTGACATCCCAAGTTGTAGTATTAGTCTTAATAAAATAAGAGACTTTAATATTAGGATTAGGTGGAACCAGGAGATTAGGTAATACTTGTAAGTCTAGTGACATTCTTCAAGTCTTCACGTAATACTTGTAAGTCTCATATCCTAGTAACTTTCCAGCTAACCTATACGAAGATGACTCTAGTAAATAATCAAGCGACTATTTAAATGAGTTTTGATTAACTATAATATGACAACCAAACTTGAGATACCAACGCTTGGTGAGTTCAATCAATCAATGCTCTAACATTTTTGTCTTCATAGACTTACATATAGGGTTTGTTTATTTATTCAGCATATTGCTTATCTTAATCAACTTAGAGTTGGGGGTTTATTTGTTGTTTATATTTCTGATATTTGAATGATGTTAGGGTTTGATTGTTTGATTTCATGTAGTTCTGGACTTTTAGTCCTAGTAAGTCTCGATTTTATGTTTATTATTTCACCTTTTGGTATGACTATGTTTATGAAATTACTTTGTTTACTTAAAGTTTTGTAAGTGTGTTAGAGCATAGCTCGGTTGAACCCACCAAGCGTTGGTATGTCAAGTTTGGTTGTCATATTTTAGTGAACCAAAACTCATTTAAAGAGTCGCTTGATTATATACTAGAGTTAACTTCATATAGGTTAGCTTGAAAGTATTAGAATATGAGACATTACAAGTATTGCGAAGACTTGAAGAAGTGAAGAAGTAAGGAGATACAATGACAACATCATCCTCCCACTTGAGGTTAGTGATATTTGAATTGAACTGTTTCATTCCCTAACGTATCTTTCAAGTCGTGCATATTGAAAACATATCTGTGAAGCATGAATGATTACACTCTTGTTAGACGTAGTATTAAGGAATACAATACGAAGTATAACGCTTATCTTTTGAACTTCGTATATAAGACATCGACATAATCGTTTGAATGCTATTGTGATTATGTATGGGTATGAGGTGAAGATTTCATCCTAGGAAACAATGTTTTACGTTAGTTAAAGGAAGTAAATTCATGAACTTGTTTCGTGAATCGAAAGGGAAATCGCTAGGCTTATTGTTATTGTTATTCATTGCATTCTTTTGAACTACCAATATGTGTAACTACGTATAACCGCTCATGACTTGTTTATGTTCTTGGTAAAATTATTCACAAGGCCTGACTTTTGTATTGGTATGACTTTTATTAGTGAAACCGATCTTAAGTAATCACCTGAGATGGTATGATCGATTTGGTGTTATTGGTATGATCTTAAGTAATCTCTTATTTGTATCCAAATGAGAGATTTTATAAATTTTTCTTATTTTATGCCTCAATTTCGCAGTTAATTATATATAATTTCGCAATCTTATGCGAAGTGAATTTTGATTCTTTTGAAAATCTCGTTCCTGTGTGGTCTTATTTTTCCTTCCTTATTAAAGGTCTTATTATGCCACCTCTTGTCATTGCGACAAAATCGCAGGACGTCCTTGCACTTTCATGCAAAAACCCATTGATCTTGCCTTAACTTTTTCTTTTGTATTGTGGCCTCTTCAGGAATGTTGCGACAATATGACAGGCCTAAATATTCTTGCGTAAATAAAGCCTCATGACATTGCCGTCTTGCGACGAAATTGCAGGACGTCTTCGCACTTTCATGCGAAAACCCATTTATCTCGTCTTATCTTTTTCTTTTGTATTATTGCCTATTCAGGATTGTTGCACAAATATGACAAGCCTTAATACCCATGTGAATAAAAAGCCTCATGACATTTGCGTCTTAAGACACTTATCAGCTCCCTAATGGAGGGTGTCGCCCTTATCTCCCCCTGGTTGACCCTTCAAGGAAGCGTACTTCTACCATACAATGTTAGCTCCTCCCATCCAGTCTTAACAACAACCAGTTGTTTTCGCAGCCTCTTATCCCTTTTACCTATATGTCTTATGGTTACGAGACTGCACCCTAAGTGGGGTTTCCTTCAGGCCGAGTGCAGTATAAGCCAAGACTTGTCAAGAATGGCAAAGTACGCTTCAAACGTCCCTGGCACTCTTGACTCAACCGTGTACCTCAGCGCCTTGATCGGATCTGCACTCCTTGGGAGAGTCCTTATTACCTTAGTCGCCCAACCTAAGTCATATGATTAAGATGAGAATCCAAGGTGTCTCTCCCGGATGGGCTTTTATTGACCCCAAATCTCCAGGACTCAGGTTCCGGTGGCGGTGTAGCCTTTCCCTGAGCCATGCAACAGGTACCCCCTTATATGACGTACTTTAGGTCTTACATTTGCCTCTTGCGAAATTGTATTCGCGAACTAGGGTGTACGCCATAAAGGTTCACCCCTTTCTCTTTTGTCATTTTTCTCTGATTGTCTTCTGTAAAATTCATTACCTCTGCGAGAGTCTCGCACATCATCATATTGTATTTGCATTTCGCAATCTCAATTTTGTCATTCAATAAAATGTATTTTTGAGAATTTTACTTATTGCGAGAGTGTCGCAACAACTTAATCATTTATACATTTCTTGTTTTTATTACCTTTGCCATCCTCTGCTTCTTTATTATTTTCTACTACTGCTTCCTTGGTAGTGGTATGTTCATCATTTTTATTCTGAGCTAGCATTAATTTCGCAACATCTCTTCTTCTTTTCTTTCTATTGCATCCACCATCAACCTCTCACTTTTTTGTGTCTCTTTGATTTTGTGTCGCCAATTTTCCTTCTTGTTTGCTCTTCCTTCGCAAGATTCTATCTCAGTTTCGTAACACCTCTTTCCTTCAACCCAATCTCCCTTTATGATTCCTACACCGCTGGGGTGAGGGAGTTTGATGCACTGGTGGAAAGTTGAAGCTACACCTAGAATCCCATGTATCCAAGGTCGACCAATTAATGCATTGTAGGGTGATTCTACATCAACGACACATAATAATATTTGAGAAGATATTCCCTTCAATGGAATTCGCATAGTAACCTCCCCTTTAGGCTTGTTAGCAGTACCATTAAAACCATATATCTTATATGTTGATGGTATAAGATCATCATCTCTTCCTCCCATAGTTTTATAAGTATGATAAAATAAGATATTCACAGAGCTTCCAGTATCGACTAGAATTCTGTTAATTACCCATGAATCTTCAACTTCATTATCCTCATCTTCTTTCGGTTTTGGATCAATTTCTAATTTTACTACCAATGGATTATCATTCACTTCTTCACCTTCGGGAATTTCTTCTGCGGTAAAAGAAATGATCTGTTTCTGCCATTCCTCTAGTGGCGAGATTTTCGCAATATTCATAATTTCTCTTCCATCGTTATCTCTTGCGAACACTCTATTCAAAACATTGTCATGAAAATCTTAGATTGTCTTATATGAATGTACGATAGAGTGACTTAATAGATTCTTTGCTTTTGCACCAACTTCTATGAAGAATGTTTCCTTCTTTTTCATCGTGTTTACTTTGTGATGCTCTGGTGGTGGTGGCAATGGTTGAGATTGTGGGTGCCCTACCAAAAAGTGGTTTAGTTTTCCTTGATCTATCATTCTCAGAATAATTCTTTTTACATTTCTGCAATCATTTGTTGTATGTCCATGAAAATGATGATAAGAACAAAACTCATGGATTTTGTGGTTTGGAGGTGGTTCCGTTCCCATGTTCCATGGTGTTGGTATATTCTCCATCAAAATTATAGCTTCCCATATTTTCTCCACACTTGCATTTAGAGGTGGCATCTTGATTTCTTCCCATACTACCTTGTGACCTCCTTGTCCTCTATCATAGTTTTGTCTTTGACTTCCATAAGTTTCTTGTGGTTGATCGAGTCTTTGAATCTTGTTATTTCCACCGCGATTGTAGAAATTTCTTTATATTTCATACTCCTCTTGATCTCGGCTTCCCATAGCCACCAGTTTCTGTTGATTGTTACCCGTCACCTTCTCTTGTTATACTTGCGAAGTATTCGCTACTGTGTTTACTAGCTTGGGTAATAAGCTTGCATTCGTTGTTTGTGAGCTGGTGTTCGCAATTGGATATGATTCCATTTAATTTTGCCTTTCCTCTAGAGCAATGTATTCTTCTTGAAGTTATCGCAATTCAGTCATTGTGATCGTATTCTTGACTCTGAAAATTTGTACATACAATAGGTTTGTTGCAAACATAGCATTGATAAATGATAATATAAGATATCTCTCATCTACACGAGCAGTCATTTCTCTACACATAGTTCTCCATATTTTAGTCAGGTGTTTCAAATGTAGGATCAGAATCTCGCAACAGTTATGTCTCAGCGAAGTTAACAATGGTATTGCACAAAAGCGTCGTAGAACAATTTCAGAAACGACATCAGCAAGGATCATGAGAAAGGTGTGATAGTCTCGCGAAAATCAGAAAGCTTGCGAAGTCAACATTTGTAAGGTTGCGATAATGTCGCAAACCATATCTGAAAATAAAGGACAGATTAGCTGTCATCCACTATGTATTTCCCTTATAAATAGTCATTCGAGTTGTAGATGAGAGAGAGATCTTTTTTGAGTGAGAGATAAGTAAATAGGAGAGAGAAATTTGAGAGCAGAGATCATTCTTGATTTCTTTATTTTCCTTGTAAGAATATTCAGAAATTAATCAATAAAATTAAGAGTGTAAACCTAAAAATAGGCTGATCAACGATAAAATCATACGAGGGGCGTATTGTAGGATTTCCTGCAACTACATAATGGCGCAAGAAACAGGGAGATTGAAGATCGAAAGTTGAAGATTGTTGATTGAGAAAATTCAAATCAAGAAAGTGATTAAACAAATCAGTGAATCAGTTAGAGGAAAGATGAATAAAATTAATGAAAATGGCAAAAAAATTGGAGTGTAATATGATAACAAAAAGCTTGGTTAATGAATTCCATGAAAACATCAAAGGAAGAATACATAAAAGAAATTATGAAGGAAAGAAAATTATGGCGGTAGAAAAAAAATCACCTTTGAAAGATTGGGAAAAGCAAAGAATTGTGTTCATGGCAGAAGAAATACCAAAAGAAAATTTGAATCATACATCTCCATTGGATGTCACAGTGCCTATTACACGAAAAGAGAAGGATACAACATCTCCATTGAACAGAACTTTAATTGATGCAAGAAGTTCAGTTGATATAATATTTTATCATGCATTTCGGGGAATGGGATTTAAAGATGAAGAAATGTCCAATTCAGCATATTTTGTTCATGGCTTTGGAAAATCCACAACAAAACCTAAAGGAGAAATAGTGGTACAAATTCCACTTGGAGAAATCGAAATACATGTGACATCGTGCGTGGTGGATATGGAATCGCCATATAATATGTTATTAGGAAGATCATGGATACATGCGATAAAAGCTGTAGTATGAACGTTGCATCAATGTATTAAATTCCCCACTCCAAGTGAAATAGGTGAAATTAGAGGAGATGTTGATAATGCGAAATTATGTCATCAAATTGAAGTAAGGCGTTATGAAGAACAAGCAAAAAGGAAACAATTTCGCAGAAAATTGGTAAAGGAAGCAAAGAAGGAAGAAGAATTTAGAGTATATATGATAAGGGCGAAAGAAGGCAAAGGAATACCCAGCGAAATTTCGGAAGAAGGATAAGGATCCATAAAAGCAATTAAAGAACCCACACCAATGGGAGAACCTAAACCCAGTTACACTTCCGCAGAACCAACAAAAGAAATAAATGTTGGGACTGAAGAGGAGCCTCTAATGTTGAGAATTGGAACCAAAATGGATATAGAAGAAGAAGAAAGAACTATCAATTTACTACGAGAAATGATAGGGTATCATCTTTAGATGGGTACAAAGGGTATAACCAAATTCCTCTCGCTGAAGAAGATCAAGAACATACTGCTTTCTTTTCTCCTAGAGGTTTATATTGTTATACGAAAATGCCGTTTGGTTTGCGAAATGCGGGAGCAACATATCAAAGAATGGTAGAGAAGGTGTTCGCAAAATGGATACACAAAACATTATAAGTATACGTGGATGACATGTTGGTAAAGAGTAAGGAAGCTAAGGACCATGTACAAGACTTGAGGGAGATTTTTGAACAAATGCGGCAGTATAACATTAAATTGAATCCAGAGAAGTGTACTATTGGAGTTGCATCGGGAAAATTTTTAGGCTACATTGTATCAAAGGAAGGAATACAGGTTGATCCGGAAAAAGTTCAAGTAGTTCGTGACATGCCAACACCAGCAACAATAAAACATGTACATAAGTTGAATGGGCTTCTAGCTTCGTTGGGGAGATTCATTTCGCAATCATCAGACAAATGCAAATATTTTTTCTATATACTCAACAAGGGTGCGAAATTTAAATGGAGTGATGAATGTGAAAAGGCTTTTCAAGGAATCAAAGAACATCTTATGAATACAACTATCTTACAAAAGGCAGAACCAGGAGAAGAATTATTGATTTACCTTGCGACAACGTCGCATGCATTAAGTGCTGTATTATTGCGAGTAGACGCAGGAGTGGATAAACCTATTTATTACATTAGAAAAAATTTTAATACCGCAGAGAAGAATTACTCAAAAATTGAAAAGTTGATCTTAGCATTAGTTTATGCATCATTTAAGCTCCGCATATATTTTCAAGCACACAAGATAAGGGTATTAACAAAAGTACCAATTGAATCAGTGATGAAGAATTCTAAAAGATCAGGAAGGGTAGAGAGATGGAATACACAAGTAGGCCATTTTGATATTAAATATGAAGTTTTATCTTCACCAAAATCACAAGTTGTTGCGGATTTCTGGGCAGAATTTCCTTTAGAAGAAGATGAAGCAGTAGAATAAATGATGGATGTAGAAGACGAACATGGAGATCCAAAAGATTTATTAACAGAACCAAATAGATGGGAAATACTGGTAGATGGATCATCAAATGGAGAAGGAAATGGAGTTGGAATTGTTTTAATTTCTCCAGAAGGAATAAAGATGGTTTTTTCATTCAGGTTGGAATTTGAATCCACTAATAATGAAACATAATATGAAGCTGTGGTACATGCATTAAAATTCGCAATAGAAATGAAACTAGAAAACGCCAGGATCACTAGTGATTCACATCTAGTTATTCTCCAAATAAAAGGAGAGTATACTACAAATGAACCATCCCTGAAGAAATACAAGAAGCTGGTTGAGGAATTGTCAGCGAAAATCCCAAAAATAAAATGGAGGCACATTTCAAGAAAGGATAATAGACTCGCGGACGCTTTTTCTTTCATCTCAAGTATGATGACAGATCCAACTGTGAGATGCATAAAAATACAAACACTTCTGTCACCATCAGTCAATAAAGAAGAGGAAGATGTGGATGTGATAGATAATGAAAAACAAGAACAAATAAATAATGTCGCAGACTGGAGAATGGAGCTTCATGCATATTTGGCGAAAGGAGAAACACCAAGAAATAGATTGGAAACACACAAGTTAAAAAGCCGAGCAACGAATTATGAATTAAGAGATGGGTTGTTATACCGAAAATATTTTAGTAGACCATCACTCAGATGTTTGACACGAGAGGAAGGAGAAAAGGTGCTGAAAATGTTACATAGTGGAGACGCTGGCAATCATAGTGGAGGAAGATATTTGGAACATAGAGCAAAAATGCAAGGTTATTACTGGCCATACATGCATGAAGATGCAAAACAAACATCAAGACGTTGCGAAGATTGTCAGCGACATAGAAAGAAGATACATGCACCAGGAGCACCATTGTCATCTTCAACCAGTGTGTGGCCCTTTGGAAAATGGGGCTTAGATATTGTGGGGCCATTTTTACCAGGAACTGGACAAAGAAGATACTTAATAGTCGCAACAGATTATTTCACAAAATGGACAGAATTCCTGCACAGTTGGTATATGATAATGGGAAACAGTTTCAGGGGCAGAACATAGAAATGTTACTCAATGCATTCAAGATAAAATGTGGAAAGTCCACTCCTTTATATCCACAAGCTAATGGGCAAGTAGAAGCAACAAATAAAACAATTGCAGATATATTAAAGAAGAAATTAGAAGGACATCACAAATCATGGTGTGAACAAGTACATAATGTAGTATGGGCTTATAATACAACTAGAAAAGAAGCTACTGGAATGTCACCTTTTTGTTTAACATATGGAGTTGAAGCGGTGTTACCAACAGAAGATGTTATTCCGACAACAAAAAGAGAAGCTTTGGAGAAGAATCTTAGTGCGGGCTTAATTTTAAACAAACTTGATGAATTAGAAGAAAGAAGAGAAAAGGCTTTACAACATATGGAGAATTATCAACGAAGATTAGCTCGAGAATATAATAAACGTGTCAAGATACGTGAATTTCAACCAGGAGATTTAGTTCTGCGAGAAACACCAATATATCAGCAAGAAAGTGGTGGAAAATTAGCGAAAAAATGGGATGGAACTTACATCATTAAGGAGATAGTTGGAACATGAGCTTATAGATTAATGGATCCAGAAGGAAGAGATGTTGGTCATAGATTAGACAGACCATGGAACAGGTTGTATTTAAAAAGATATTATCAGTAAGAAGCTTTGAGAAGTTATGAATTATGAAAGAATAATTGCATAATTACTCATATCAAAAGAAGATCATGATGTGCGAAATTTTCGCAGAGATAATCACAGAACAATGACATAAAAGAAAGGGGAGAACCTTTATGGCGTACACCCTAGTTCGCGAATAAAATTTCGCAAGAGGAAAATGTAAGACCTAAAGTACGTCATATTAGGGGGTACCTGTTACATGGTTCAGGGAAAGGCTACACCGCCACCGAAACCTGAGTCATGGAGATTTGGGGTCGATGAAGCCCATCTGGGAGAGGCACCTTGGATTCTCAACTTAAGAATATGACTTAGGTTGGGAGACTAAGGTAATAAGGAATCTCCCAAGGAGTGCAGAATCTGATCAAGGCGCCGAGGTACACGGTTGAGTCAAGAGTGCCGGGGGAGTTTGAAGCGTCCTTGCCATTCTTGACAAGTCTTGGCTCATACTGCACTCGGCCTGAAGAAAACCCCACTTTGGGTGCAGTCTCGTAACCATAATCCCTATAGTAAAAAGGGATAAGAGGATGCGAAAACAACTGGTTGTTGTTAAGACTGGATGGGAGGAGCTAACCTTGTATGGTAGAAGTACGCATCCTTGAAGGGGCAACCAGGGGGGAGATAAGGGAGGCACCCTCAATTAGGGAGCTGATAAGTGTCTTAAAACGCAAATGTCATGAGGATTTTTATTCGCAAGGATATTAAGGCTTGTCATATTTGTGAAACAATCCTGAAGAGGCAATAATACAAAAGAAAATGATAAGACGAGGTCAATGGGTTTTCGCATGAAAGTGAGAAGACGTCCTGCGATTTCGTCGCAAGACGGCAATGTCATGGGGCTTTATTTTCGCAAGAATATTTAGGCCTATCATATTGTCGCAACATTCCTGAAGAGGCCATAATACAAAAGAAAAAGTTAAGACAAGATCAATGGGTTTTTGTATGAAAGTGCAAGGACGTCCTGCGATTTTGTCGCAATGACAAGAGATGGCATAATAAGACCTTTGATTAGGAAGGCAAAATAACACCATATGATAAAACAAATTAAAGATAAGCATTCATAACAGGTTATTTTTTTGCAAGAAAGATAATGAGAGGCAAGTATGAGAATCGATACACAAGAAACATTATCTTTCTTATCAACAAAATATTAAAAGGAAAAGTTGACTCCAAAGTTATTGAAAAATGTAACTCTCAAAAGTGATAAAAATAAGACAGTTCAAGAAAACAAAGCTAGACAAGAAGCTCAAGCTTCAATATTAATGTCAGTATCAGGAGATGACATAAATCCTTCGCCAACATTCTCGCAAGCTTCTCCTTCATTTCGGCTTTGATCTTCGCTATGACTAGCATCTTGAGTATCGCCAGCAACTACTTCTTCGGGATAAATTTCTTTCTCATTCTGATTAACACCAGCAGATACTTCTTTAGAAGGAACTTCTTCTCCATCTTCCAGGAAATTATCCTCTGCACCGCTTTCATAATCGTAATCACTATCAGCAGGACGAGGAACTTCATCATCATCTACTTCTAAAGGATCAATTGATGTAGGAGGAAGAGAGTTGGACAATAAAATGTCATTTACAAGGACTTCATCCTGGAGATGAACTTGGCGAAGAAGTGCTCTTTGATGATTCCTATCTTGAATATCCTTAAAATAAGCAAGATAATCAAGTCTTCTTTCTGCCCGGTCGCGAGAACCAGTAAGAGTAGAGACAAGTAATGCATTCTCTTTGCGAATTTTAGCATATTTAGCCTCCAAATCAGAAATAGAAGAATGAAGATTCTTCTCAGACTCTGCGAAAAATAGAATACAAAATTTTATTAAATAAGGAATTCAGAGAGATATGACAAAGAAAGATAATTAAGGCAGTCAAACTATTATGACTACCTTCCTTTTGCGAAATAAGTGTTGAATCAAGGATAGACAACTATTCTCCCAATGTCCATTGCGTCATCAAATTTATCTCCAACTAAACCTTTAAGTCGAGACTGAAGATTTTTTCTTTAGAAACAAGGAAGGCATTTTTCTTCGCAAGAGAAGAATAAGATTCTTCTAATTTGGAATATTGTTCTTTAAGCTGATTTGCCTTCACACTTAAAGCTATTCTACCTTGAATGAGTGAATCTCTTTCAGTGATAGATGATTCTGTTACTTCTTTAAGTTCATTTCTTAAAGAGCGAAGAGATTTTCTTGGTCAGCACATACTTTTTGGAGAATATTAAGTTGTTGCGAAGATATCGCCATCTTGTTTAAATAAACTCGCTTCTCTTGAGAAGGTTTTATTCTCATCTGATAAAGTTTCCATCCCTAAATTAGCTTTGGTTAAAGAATAAGAAAGACGAGATACTTCATTACTTAATAGATCTTGTTTTGAACTAATTGGGTATTTTCATTGGTAAGATTATTTATTTGATCAAGAGAATATGAATAGAGGTTATCTAATTGGTTATATTGATCCATTAAGACTTCTTTATCAACACGGGCTTCTTCAACAGCAGATTCAAATTGATATCTCTCCATTACTCGTTTCTGATTTAATGCTTAACATGCGAAAGAGGGATTTAAAGGATAATTAACAGGGAAGGATAAAACCATCGAAAAGGCAAATTAAAGACATAGATGAGGAAATCATACCTCTTAATTCATCATTCTTCTTGCGAAGATTCACGATCCAGCAAAACATTCTGAAGTTTCTGATTTTCAAGACGAAGAGCATTACATTTTTTTCTAAAGTTGTCTGCGAAGCAGCTTTGTCAGAACCCAAATGCTTGCTCAGAATTTCGCAAACATTAGACTTGATGGGATCAGTAGAAGACTTTTTCCATCATATAGAATCTCAGATAAAACCTTGAAAGCAATATTTATCCCTTCCACGGTTCTTTCGACAAAGGAGGAGACTTAGGAAGAGAACTGGTAGAGACAGAAGGTTGAGAAACATTCTCAATGGGAAGAGAAGAGGTTTCATTCGCAGAAGGACCACAAGGGGATTTCATCATAGAAGATCAACTGGAGAAATGAAATCAGAGGCACATTTCGCGAGTTGGAGATAAAGGTTTATCTTGCGAATATCGCAGGAGATTTGGAAGAAATGAAGTCAGAGGCAGCTCTTCATGAATTGGAGAAAAGGTTTATCTTGCGAAGATGTCGCAGGAGATTTGGAAGAAATGAGTAGTGGAAGGGAACAGTAGTTGGAACAGCCTTGAGGTGGCGAGATTTCTTGTGAGGTATGAAGATCTTTATCACCCTGCGAATTACAATCTAGATAAGAAACAGAGGCAACAATATTGTTATTAGAAAAAGATAGTGTTTCTTACTACCTTCTCATTCGCAGACTTCTTTTATGCGACAACTTTATGCTGATTTGGGATTGTTAGGGTTCTGAACTGAAAATTTAGTGTTGGAGCCGCTTTTGCTGAAATAACAAGAGTATGGGAATCACATAAACAACATCATAAGGCAATAAACAAGATCAATTTCAAATATATCAATTTCAGCAAAATTATAAGGAAGAAAAAGAAGACTAACCTTGATGAATCCATGAAAATGATAGCAGGGAATTTCTGAAGAAGATCACGAACTATGAAGATCTAATTTGAAGATGAAGAAGAATTTAAAAAGATTGAAGAAGAAAGAAGAAAAGTTGCAAATGGGTTTGCAGAAGAACGATGAAGTTGCAGAGAGAATAAAAGAAAGAAGAAGAGATGAAAAGAAATATATATAGAGGAATTTTTCCTCGAGAAAATAAACGGTTAATACGGAAAGATTTAAGCGGTTAAAAAGTAACGGTTACAAAAGACGTGTCGAGAAATAAATGGAAGAAAGAATACGTGTGATAAATGCAGAATATGAGAAAATAAGCTGTTGCGGCATTTCTCACATCATTCTCTACTTTGCAGAGAAGATATGAGAAGAGGCAAGATGTAGGATCAGAATCTCACAACAGTTATGTCTCAGCGAAGTTAACAATGGTATTGCACAAAAGCGTCGCAGAACAATTCAGAAACGACATCAGCAAGGATCATGAGAAAGGTGTGATAGTCTCGCGAAAATTAGAAAGCTTGCGAAGTCAACATTTGTAAGGTTGCGAGAATGTCGCAAACCATATCCGAAAATAAAGGACAGATTAGCTGTCATCCACTATGTATTTCCCTTATAAATAGTCATTCGAGTTGTAAAGGAGAGAGAGATCTTTTTTGAGTGAGAGATAAGTAAATAGGAGAGAGAAAGTTGAGAGCAGAGATCATTCTTGATTTCTTTATTTTCCTTGTAAGAATATTCAGAAATTAATCAATAAAATTAAGAGTGTAAACCTAAAAATAGGATGATCAATGATAAAATCATACGAGGGGTGTATTGTAGGATTTCCTGCAACTACATCAAACTTTTGCCAATCCTCTGTTTTAATCTAAGAACGTCTTCTATACCAGGTCGCGAAGAATTATTACTTATATATGCCCCTAGGAATGTAGTCTGCAAATGATTGAGGGATGTTATTGTATTCTTTGGTAGACCTTCGAACCATTTTAACGCCTCCCCTGTTAAGCTGGATGCGAAATACTTGCATAATACAACATCATGATTTTCCCATTGCAACATGCACCTCACGTAGGCTTTAATGTGTTGAATTGCACAAGTTGTTCCATCAAAAATGCTGGTTAATGCGGGTAAATTGCATTTCGGTGGTATTCCTCCTAATTGTACTTCCCTTGTAAATGGAGTTTTCGCAGCTTCTTCTATAGCTTCATCCAATTGTCTTCTGCCTACTTCTCCTCTATTATTTAGCATTACTCTCATTTCTTCTAACTCTTTCAAGATTTGTTTATTTACACCTGAATTTCGATCCATTGGTCTTTTTAATTTCGCCTCTCTTCTTCTGCGTTCATGTCTTTCTTCTCTCGCGAAATTTTGCATTTCTTCTGCATTATCCTAGTGTCGTCTTCTTCTGCGAGTTTCTTATTCATCTCTATCTTGAATTCGCAAATGATTATGTCTCTCATTTTCCCATTCATGATTTTGTTCATTTCTTAATAATTCCATTCGCTGTCTTTCAGCCATCCTTTTTATTCTATCGTACTATTCATTGATATTACCGTTATTCCAATTTTCCGTACGCCTTCTTTCTTGATTGTCGTGATTGTTCTGGCAAATTGTCTCCTGAAGCTCTTGTTCTTCCATTTCCGCTCTCAATCTTTCACGTTCGCAAATTAAACGTGCTTGTTCAGCATAATGTCTTTCAATTTCTTCTTCAATCGTCTGTTGATTTCTTTGAGTTTCTTTTTCATGTAAAATTCTTCTTCCTTCCTCTCGATTTCCTTCGCCATCTTGGTCATTTCATCCCCGAAGTTGTCCGTTTTCTTGATTTCCACCATTTTGCCCATCATCAAAAGTTTCATTTTATGGAACGTAACGATCATCAGCTCTTTCTCTATTTTCGCGATATTCTTCATTAAGATTTGATATTTCTTCTTGAATATTGTTTCCAGCATTAATTGTGGGTGAGTTTCGCCTCATTTCTCTTTTAGTCGATCTTGAATATGATTTTGTAATACTTCTCGATCTTCTACTCTATAGTTTTTCCATCCTGAATTCGTGATTTTGCCTTGTTAGATTTGCACGTTCTTCTGCCTCAGCTCTTCTTTCTTTATGTATTCTTCGTCTCAACGTTTCTAACGCTCCAATTTCCTCATCTCCATGAATTATTCCTTCATCTGCTTCTTGATTTCTCTCTACCTGTCTATGGTTTCTGGTTTGTTGCTCTTCTTCTACTTCTTCTGCCGAATTTGATTGCCAAGTGTGTATACTCACCCTATCATAATCTGTATTCCTCCCTTGTACTAGTGTTTGTTGAATTGGTCATTGAATTTGATTTTCTCTATTACTTCTCATTCTAGTAGATTCTCCCATTTCACTTCTTTCTCTCCCAACAATTCTCTTGCTTCTTCTAACAGTAGTCGGTTGTTCGGATGTATTTCTTCTTCTAGCCATTTCTTCAGTGTTAACAAATTGCAAGAAATTATGTAAAATTCTTAACCAATCACTCTAAATCTTCACAAATCTCAATATTAATCTTCAATACGTCCCTGTTTCTAGCGCCATTATGTAGTTTCAGGAAATCTTACACACACCCCTCATACGATTTCATTAATACTCAACTCATTTTTAGATTTATAATCTTAATTTTATTGATGAATCTTGAATATTCTTACAAGAAAAGATAAAGGAATCAAGAATGACTTATGCTCTAGACTTTCTCTCTCCTATTTACTTGTTTCTTTCTCAAAAAAGATCTCTCCTTTTCTTCCCAGTTGAACGACTATTTATAGGAAAATACATAGTGGATGACAGCTAATCTGTCCTTTATTTTCGGATATGACTTGCGACATTCTCGCAATCTTACAAATGTTAATCTCGCAAACTCTCTAATTTTCGCAGGATCATCACATCTTTCTCATGATTTTAGCTAACGTCGTTTATTATATCATTTCTGAAATTGTTCTGCGACGCTGTTGTGTTGTGTTGTTGATAATTTCGCTGAAATATTATTGCTGCGAGATTCTGATCCTACATCTTGTTTGGCTTTTCGTTTTAATTTTTGGCTTTTCATTTTAACTTAAACTTTTTGGACTATGCTTAATAAAAATGTGGGCTACATTTAAGAGAAGCCCATAATAAACTCTACCAACAATAGGAAGGATGACATTACCAACTTAGAAAAGTGGAATATAGCTAAAGAAAATTTCATTACAAGGATTTTTGTCTAATCTAACAATTGAAAGCAGATCAAAGGAAGAGAGGAATTTATTACACTATCTATTAGGTAATTGAAACTTGACTTTGTTGGAGTTCACAAAATAGACTATCAGGTAATAACATTCCTTGCTCGACAAAACACAGACATTCTCATACTAAGTGACTCGCCCAAATTTCTAATAGATTTTTCTTCGGAGATGCTAATTACATAATTTGGAGATTCTTGATTCCCATGGTGTAGCTGTTTCTCAAGTAACCTTGTACGTACTTGCGAAACAGATCTTCTGTTTTCTCCTTTCTATATGCACATCAACCTGCCGAGTAGACACAGATTAGAGCAATCAAAGTGATTAATAAATGATATCTACCCTTCTCCAATTCATTCTTGATATTATCAAGCAATCTGAATTCGCATGAATCGCATCCATAACAAAGTTGCATTTGTTCGTTATTCCACATCAAGCAATCCCTATCTGCCGCTGTGCTTATCGGACTAATCCAATACGTAGGATTTACAAACGTGAATCCACATTGAATTTCTAACAGTTTCCTAGTTGATTTTGGTTTTCATGTCTTACGATACTCAACTCTGTTGGAGTTCGTCAGGTCCAAGTCATCTAACCAATGCACATGGAACATGTTGGGTGCAATAATCAAAATAAGGAAAAATCAAATAAGAAAAAGTTATTATATTTATCTCCTTTATAATGGAAGTGGTCAATTCGATAAAACGGACGAGCTCCCCAAATCTCCGCAACAGCAACAAGGAAAAACTTTGGAAAAACAGAGTGAGTCACGTGTTCAACACGCTGCCCTTAAGACATGAGTCACGTGTTCAACACGCTGCCCTTAAGACATTAGCGCCCGGCTACACTCAAGAGTGATGTTATAGCCTTAACAGGACAGATATCTCCAGGATAAAACACCCTACTACACCTACTACTAGCATATGTAGTAGATGCTTAACTTGAGCTTGACAACTCCGAAAAAACACTTAAGGAAAATCGTGAGCGTTAAAGAAAACAATATAAAGTATTTTTCCCTTGGGGGTTTCTCTAAAAATTGGAGAAACTCCTTTCCCATAGATTTTTACAAAAGTAGTGAATTTCTTTATATAATTGAATAATACAATTTAAAAAGATGAACTCCCCGATGTGGGACTAAAAAGCTTATATAGTCTCTTAAAACAACTAAAAAGTGAAAACTCCACGATGTGGGAATCTAATAAGTTTTTCATTCACAAAAGAAAACAATAAATTATAATTTTTATTAAAACTTTAAAAATCATATTTTATTAATTGTTTTCCAACAATCCCCAAATGAATGAAAACTCAATAAAACACGAAAACACAGATAGATCTTGGTAAATCAACAACTCAATCTCACGACCCGAACTGACTGAACAGATAGACAAATAGTGCATGTTGAAGTCATACTAGCCATTCCAACGTCATCTCCCTCACACAACAGTGTGTTGACCCCAGGGTCATACTATGGATTACAAAAATCATATAGTATAGAGAGCTTTCATCTTTAGTTCCTCACAAGTGAGACTAAAGGTTCCTTTCACCAAAGTGAAAAAAAATGAACTAGTGAACCCTTAGTGACCCTTAGGTCATAAGTTCCAGTAATACCAAAACCATTAAAACGAAAATCACATAAAAAGCGAAGGAAATACCATTTTAGGCAGAGGTGTCCATGAGGTCTTGGACCTTTGCTTAGTGAGATATTACCAGAATCACTTGATAGAGACAATGAACTATGTTTTGAACTGCTAGTGTTTGATGTAATTCGCGATAACGATCACGGATGATATCTCCAAGGTTGCTTCAAAGCTCGTGCCGTTTTGTCCAATTTGGCCCTGGACATATCCTGTTTCTCAGAATGCTCTAGAGAATCAAAGCTCATATTCTCATAGGAAGCGGCCCCACTTCCTCATTCAGATAGGTGGGCTTTCATAAAGAGTGTTACTGCTACACCCCACTTCAATCTTAAATTGAAACTATAGAACTCATTAAGACTTCTTAAAAGTCACCCTTCACATGCAGTCACACTATCACATCTACACCATAGGGAAGGGATAGAGAATTAAATTCTCTGATAGTGTTAACCTTTACCCACCACAAATTAGTGGTCTCATTCGAAACCTTGATCTTGGGATCTCTAGTCAACAAGGTTGAGTATCCTCCATGGAAAGTTTAATTTATGAGTTTAAGCCCCATCCCTCTCATGCATTTTTTTAACTATCTCTTTGTACAAACCTTTCGTTAAAGGTTGTGCGATATTCTCCTTGGACTTTATCGAATCAATGGAAATAACGCCAATTGAAATTAGTTATTTTTAGCTTTAGATATTATAGCTTGGATAACACAATGTATAGATATATCTGGCACATGCCTATGCCAGAGAGGAATGGCTTCTAAAAAGCATCTTAGGCACTCGACCCCCTCTCGTGCTTTATCTAATGCAATACTCTCAGATTCCATAATGAATTGAGTAATATAAGTATGTTTGGAAATCTTCCAAAAATAAACCCTTCTGCTAGAGTGAAAACATATCCACTCGTAGTCTTAGACTCCTCTGAGTCAACTGTCCAGTTCGCATCATAAAGTCCCTTAAGGACAAAAAGATACCTTTCATAAATCAAAAAAAAGGTCATAGAGTATTTTAGGTACCATAATACTCTACTCAATGCATCCAAATGCTCTTGCTCTGGTCTACAAGTATATCTACTTAACTTACTCACAATATAAGCAATGTCTGGACTCTTACAGTTTATTAAATTCATTAGGCATCATATAACTCTTTAGTATTCAAGTTAAGATACTCCATTACCCTTATTTTTTTCTCGAGTCTACAAGAAGAATCGTATGGAGTACACACAGGCTTACAATTAAGCTGATTGTATCTCATAAGCACAAATTCAACATAATGAGAATGACTAAGACTATAAATGTTTGATTATCTTCTAATCCTCATCCCTAAGATTACATCAAAAGGGCCTAAGTCTTTCAAGTCAACGTCCTTATTCAGTGCATGTTTTTAGTGGAATTAATCACATCTATGTTTGTATCAAGTATAAGCATACCATCAACATACAATCATACAATCACACATGCATCCTTAACAATTTACTTGTGTTATATCATTGCTCGGTCGAACTCGCATGCGTTGCTATCTCAAGCATGTTTGTCAATGTTAGTGATCAAAACTATAAGTCCTGATTTCTAGTCTACTATAGATAAGGTCTCGGACTAGGATAAAAAGTGTAGTTGAGCTCAATAACTCCATGACAATCATCATACAAGACGAAGGACTACTCAAGGAACCGGTGGATCTTCATCGACTAAAAGGTATGTGGAGACTTGAACTTATCTATCACTCAAAAGTCTATTTATCTCCTATCTTGAGACAAAAGTCGTTTAGCTATATAGACTTAGATTATACACATTTGTTATTTCGAGCCGAGTTTATCTCGCCTATCTATTTCTCGAAATATGTGTTGGTAAGCTTTCGCTTTATCCAATCTCATCTTTACCTAGTGACGAAAGTCATGACAATTTTCAGTCACTTTGAAAATTGCTTACTTTGACGAAAAATAGTTTGTGAATAACAATTACAGAATATCAACGTCCTCTAAGAATGTTTCAATGATTGAAATGAGAGTTTAGATTATATAACCATGGGAGGATATAAGCATTATTGTGGAAACACATATATGTATAAGTCCTTATTCCTTGAACCGAAGTTTGCGAACTTTGTTGATCAAGAGAACCAGAATGGTGGCGTGAGCCAAGTCCGCGAACTGGAGGAAGTTCTCATCCCGAGAAATTCTGCTGGAGTTTGTGAACTCCATCTGGGAACTTAAGTCCGCGAACATGAGTATGTTATATCTAAAAATGATGTTTGTGAACTTATTCTTATATAAACTAAGGAATGCAAATTGCAAACCGTGGCTATATAGTTCATGAACCGATTCGAGTGAATCAAATCGGTTTTGCTTCAATTGTGTCTTGTGTAGTTACATAAGATTTCCTTGCAATTGAACAACTCTCTAACTAGTTCATTTGAGTAACTTGAACTAGTTATGGTGAAGAAGAATATGGTTGATATGAAAGTGATCATATGGCTAACCATTTGGTTGACTATTGTTGAGCCAACAAATGTACAAGTTTGGGTATGGTTACACAAGCCTAGAAACGTGCATTTCATTTGTGTGTAACAAGATAGTTTTCGATCTAACGGTTGAAAGATATTAGCTTGAATCTAATCAGGTTTTCATCTAACGGTGAATATTGAATGCTTTGTTACCAAGCTAACATTGATTGAAAACCATGATTTGAAAGACTATATAAGGGAGAGCTCTAGCAACTGGGAAACCTAATCCCCACACCTTCTGTGTGATACTAGTTGTGCTAAGCTAGAGTCGATTCTCCTTTAACCTTTGGTTTGTTCTTTTAAACCAGGTTAACAACTTAAAGACTTCATTGGGATTGTGAAGCCAGACCGATACTACTTTCTTGTAATTGTGTGATCTGATCCTGTTGTTTCTGTCGTACGAGTACAATTGTAATAATTGGCTTGAGATTGATATCTCCGATAGGCAAGATATAAAATAAATCACAAACACTTCGTCTCATCGTTTGTGATTCCGCAATGTCTTTTTTCGCTGCGTCGATTAAGATTATTGTGAGGTGATTGAAAATACTAGGTTGTTCTTCGGGAATATAAGTACGGTTTATCAATTGGATCCTGTTCACCTTGATTTATCAAAAGACGGAACAAAATTTGTAGGTATATTCATGGGAGACGGATTTATCTATTACTGTAGACTTTTATGTGTGATACAGATTTTTTTATTAAAGTCTTCGACTTTGGGTCGTAGCAACTCTTAGTTGTGGGTGAGATCAGCTAAGGGAATCAAGTACGTAGCATCCTGCTGGGATCAGAGACATAGGAGCATAACTGTACCTTGGATCTGTGTGAGATTGATTGGGGTTCAACTACAGTCCAGACCGAAGTTAATTTGGAGTATGCTAGTGTCTGTAGCGGGTTAATACAATGTGTGTTCAATCTGGACTAGGTCCCGGGGTTTTTTCTGCATTTGTGGTTTCCTCATTAACAAAATTCTGGTGTCTGTGTTATTTCTTTTCTGCATTATATTTTGTTATATAATTGAAATATCACAGGGTGTGCATTGTTCAATCAATTAGAATATCCGACCTTTTGGTTGTTGATTTAAATTGATCGACACTTGGATATTGGTCTTTGGTACCATCCAAGTTATCTCTCTAGTATTTGATAAAAACTCGCAGATTTCTATTTGCTTGAGTATATATCAAATCGAGAGATTGAGATATAAACTCTTTGATATACTTTTTATCTAGATTGAGTCTGACTGTCTAGTTGATTCTCTAGAAAGTATACTGGAGTTTGTCCATACATATTGCTAAGCGAAATATTGGGTGTGGTTGTTGTCCCCCACTTTTTCAACTTGTAAATATACTTGTCAGATTCATTAACTTAAATCCACTACACATTATCACATGATAAAATTTTCCATGTCACTGTTTACGTGCTTATTTTAAAATCTATATAAAGATTTATTCAACTTACAAACTTTGTCTTCATAACCTTTCACTAGAAAGTCCTCATCAGGTTGGTCTATGTAAATTTCTTTATCTAATTCACGGTTTTAGAAAAGCTTTCTTAACATCCATCTAATGTATCTCCAATTTTTTTATGGCAGCAATATCAACTAGCATCTTAACAGAATTAATTCTCGTCACAAGTGAATTAGAATCAAGAAATGTACACCTTCTTTTAGTTTATAGCCTTTAGCTACCAACTTATCCTAATATTTTTCCACGGTTCCATCTACCTAACGTTTCCTCTTAAAGACTCATTTCCATCCCATGGTCTTACTCCCTGGAGGTAAACTAGCAAGATCTCAAGTCTGGTTCCGACGGACTGAGTCCATTTCACTAAATGAAGCTTCTTACCAGAATGGGGTTTCAGTATATGTCAAGGCTTCTTTACAAGTCTGGGGATCAGACTAAGCTAGGCATGTTATGAGTCGGCTTCATAAGAAGTCTCAAGTCTAGTTGTTTTACTTCTCTTAGGCTCAACCTCAACTTCATCTTCCTTTAAGATAAGTTCCGACTATTTGAAATTAAATCTTGGGGATCAACATCACATCTCTAATGAGGTACATTATTAAGAATAAACATGTTTAAAGAACTCAACATCCCTAGATTCCGTCATATAATATTCACACCAAAGTCAGAAAAATCACACCAAAGTCTGAAGAATCAGAACACACAACCAAAAATCTATATGTATAAGTGTACGTCATACCCTATATGAAGACACAATCAATATTTTTGGTTTCAATCTAGTTCTTTTTGGAAGAGAAATTACAATCTTAGTCAAACACCCCCACACTTTGACGCATTCATAAGAAGGTCATCTACATGTCCATAAATCATATGGAGTTTCATCTGATCCTTAAAAGGGTACTCTATTCAGGATATACTAGTTAAGAGGACTACCTCCCCCCACAAGGCCGTAGGTAATCATGAACTAATCAACATGGAAATTATCATCTCCTTAAGGATACGGTTGTTAAGTTCAAGGATTCTAATTGGTTTTCAACTTCAAGTTAATTTATACATCTTAAGGCTTCTAAGGCATCATCCTTATCCTTAAGCAAGTATACAAGATAGTACCTCGTACAATCTTCTACGAAAGTTATAAACCATCTTTTACCATAGTGATTTTGGGTTGAACTCATGTCAACTAGGCCTAATTCTAAGGGTTTAGAATTACTCTGAACATTTGTGCTAAAAGATTTTATAGCATATTTTGATTCTACACAGGTTTCACTTTTGTGTTCAAAATCCAAACTAAATTTGGGTACGCAGCCTATGCTGGCCAGTTTAAGCATTGACTTATAAGTTTACGGTTCCAAGTGTACAACGCAAAACATTCAATCACACAAAGAAATCACAAGAATCAACTATGTTCTCTTCATCAGTTTTCCCGTTAAGCTTATATAGACCCAAAGTCCTATAAATCTTGCCTAAAAAATCACTGCCTAGTTACAACAAGTTTTCCAGTTTCAAATAAAATTTTAAATCTTTTACCATCTATAACAAAACAAGATACAATATTCTTGCACATGCTCGGAACATGAAAACTTCATTCAATGTGAGAATATTACAGATATGAGCTTCTGCTCAACTTTTTCCTTTTATGCAACCTCTGTTGCAGATGAGTTACTCAAAAATAGTTTCTCGACATCCCCTATCCTCTGATAGGAGGTGAACATGTCTCTGTTTCAACAAACATTCTTGGTGGCTCCAGAATCCACTTACTGGTCTCTCACATTGGTTATTAAAATAACTTCCGACGTCGTGCCACTAAACTTGTTCTAGTTTGTTTCAACTAAATTAGCATTAACTTTATACTTATTAAGGTTTTTATGTAGTCTACAATTTACTGCCGCGTGACCAGGAATTTTACAAACATAACAATCACCCTTAATTAAAGTAATGCCGGATTCAGTTTTACGAAACATACCTTTCTTATAAAGACTACGCTTAGAGTTTTATTTGTTGTTCGTTCCTTTGTCATATTTGGAATACTTGTGTTCATCCACATGCGCCTGGTAGCCATGTCCCTTTTCAACTTCATGCCACAATCTTCGTTTATACTCTGACCACAGACACGGTAATTTCCCAATCACCTAATACACCACATCTCACAAACCTTAGTTTCGAGTTGGAAAATAAAATATGAGTTTTGAAGATAACATCTAGATATACAAACTTCGTTTGAATCACCAATTCAAAAAACTCATGGTTACCCCATAAAAACTAATTTAGTCAACAACAAAATTCTACTCGTCATAATTTTTCAGGAACATTTCTCTGTTTTGTAAAATATCAAAAAAATACTTTTATAACTCCAAAAATTCTGAAATTTGGTGTGGGTAACTATCAGGATGTCTACTACATTAGGTCAAAAGGGTTCATCGAAATTCCTTATAGGTTAAGAGATAAATTCGAAACTCTACAGCTGACCAAAAATTCATTTTTTTTGTTTTTCACTTCACAATTAACATCCATGATTATTACAAATTCTAATGTCTTAAGATTGTTGGGTGCAACAATCAAAATAAGGAAAAATCAAATAAGCAAAAGTTATTGATACTTAGCTCCTTTATAATGGAAGTGATCGATTCGATAAAACGGACGAGCTCCCCAAATCTCCGCAACAGCAACAAGGAAAAACTTTGGAAAAACAGAATGAGTCACGTGTTCAACACGCTGCCCAGGGGCGGAACTACAGCCAGCCAGGAGAAAAGAAGCCCAAATCCATATTTTATAAGCCTATTTTCTAAAGGGATGTAGAGTGCGTGTACATTTTTGGCTTAAGCCAGGGCTAGTAAAATGCTCAAGCCAGGGCTATACCAAATGTCTAGCTCCGCCACTGACGCTGCTTCTTAAGACATTAGCGCCCGGTTACACTCAAGAGTGATGCTATAACATATATAGTAGATGCTCAACTTGAGTTTGGCAACTCCGCAAAAACACTTAAGGAAAATCGTGAACGTTAAAGAAAATATAAAGTATTTTTCCCTTGGGGGTCTCTCTAAAAATTGGAGAAACCCCTTTCCTATAGATTTTTACAAAAGTAGTGAATTTCTTTATATAATGGAATAATACAACTTAAAAAGATGAACTCCCCGATGTGGGACTAAAAAGCTTATATAGTCTCTTAAAACAACTAAAAAGTGGAAACTCCACGGTGTGGGACTAAAAAAATTTTCATTCACAAAAGACAACAATAAATTATAATTTTTATTAAAACTTTACAATCATATTTTATTAATCGGTTTCCAACAGAACATAGTCACATCGATGGCAAAGTGAGGAGGTTTCAGAGCTTGTTCTCGATTCTGTTTATGTGACTATGTCTGATGGACAACACCTTCTGTTCCGGACATGTTACTCTGACAGAAAGCAGCCTCTCTCGATGCTGCAGTGCATTTTTATCATACCTAGACTTTTTAACCAGGAATTCAGCTGTTTGGAGGCCAACGGTAACATTATTTAGAGGCGACATTCTTTATGGGCTGCATAGGCTATTAGGAAATAACATTCTTTGTTCAACAAAACACAGACGTCCAGTGACTCGTCTAAATTTCTAAATGTAACATATTTTTCTTCAGAAATTCTAATTACTCAATTTGGAGAGTCTTGATTTATGTAGACATTTCTAAAGGAAAATCTTGTACGTACTCGCGAAATAGATCTTCTGTTTTCGCCTTTCTAAATTCACAACAACCTACTAAGTAAACACAGATCAGAGCAATCAAAGTGATTAATAAAATGATATGTACTCTTCTCCATTCATTCTTGATATTGGCAAGTAATCCGGCTTTGCATGAATCACATCCAAAACAAAGTTGCTTTTGTTCGTTGTTCCACATTAAGCAATCCATGTCTGCTGCTGTGTTTATCGGACTAATCCAATACGTCG
Organism: Papaver somniferum; assembly: GCF_003573695.1. Taxonomy (NCBI): domain Eukaryota; kingdom Viridiplantae; phylum Streptophyta; class Magnoliopsida; order Ranunculales; family Papaveraceae; genus Papaver; species Papaver somniferum. The sequence goes on from NC_039359.1 coordinate 135,897,253, forward strand.
GGTTTACAAACGTGAATCCACATTGCGTTGGAGGCTTGCAGCAGCCAGACTACAATAGCAAAAAAGAAATCTGGGTTAGGAGAAACTTGCACCAATGCTCTTGAAACTTGAAATCATATAGATCAACAGATTCTAAAAATGCTATAGGAGGACATGATGCTGTACCTGTAATGGAGTGATGCGTGCATTGAAGAAATCTTGAGCGAAATGGTAACTTTGATTCAGTTCCGTGCACATGCTTGTCGAGCTGAGACAAGCTCGAATTTGATCCCATTTGTATGAAACTTGAACTATTCGACACAACCATCCGGAGTAATCTATGTGACCAGACTCTTGAAGAGTAACCATAGAAATGAATACAACCATACAACCAAGTAATATTATGAGAACAAGCATAACCACCAAGTAGAAAAGAAGTAACCATGAAATTCTCCCAAATCCTCCTATCAACCCTGCAATTCCTACAACTAACATCAAAAGGCCAAGAATTACAACCGGCCACTGAAGAATCTTGACGCAAGAATTATCCAGTAGTGTCGTCAGCCAAATACCGGCCCCTATAATCGGAATCGATAGAAGCGTCGCTATGAAGTTGATCACGCCAATTTCGTTATGGCTTAGTGCCATATTTTGAGATAGGGATGTTCAGATGGAAAGGAAGTGAGGATCTCAAAAATGAGCTTGGGTTAATGACTTAAACAGTATTGAAAAGAAAACGTGTTAAATTTCTTTGAATTTACGCCTTTTTTTCTTCTCTTTTGGGTTTAAAAAAGAAAAGTGTATCCTTTTGTCAACCTATTTTCATGAAAAGTGAGATTAACAATATCAGATGCTGGCTAGTGGTTATGTCTAATCAGATGCTAGACTTCTGGAGAAGAAGTTTGAACAAACGGTCACCGAAATGCATAACTCAGTGTTACAAATTAAGCTTGACCATACGGTTGTGAAATTTGACGAATAAGAAACTCTAGTGACAAGAACTCTACTAACAAGAGAAAGAATGGCATTACCAAAAATAAATTTCATTACCACAATTTTTACCCATCTAAACAGCTGAAGGAAAATTAAAGGAAGAAAACCCTCTTTATTACACTATCTATTATTATACTTGTCGTTTTTGAATATAATAATTGCGTACATTCTGATAGATAGCAGGAGGAAGATTGTCCTGGACATGCTGTGTTCACCATTATATGTACAGTCTGGCAAAAACATAAACTGAGCACCTGTTTAAGTTTTAGAGTTCTGATACGAGCTAAGGTCAGTGTGTGTGTCCTTGTATCTTTGACTCAGATAAGCCGCACTTGTTACTGGAGGGAACCTGAAATAAAAGTAAGAAAAAAAAGAAGTAAATCTGAGCATCGATGACAAAACTGAGTGCTAACATTGATCTGATTAAATTTCATGACACCCTGATTCTATTCATTTTCTGGTTAGATGAAGTCGGTATTTATTGAAACTAATTCTACAAGTAGGAGGATTCAGAGAAAGTGGGTAATTAACAATTTATGCGGGGTGAGGTAAGAAGTAGCTGACTGCAGACTTTTTTACCATTTTAGTCAAAGTACAACAGGTTTAATAAAGACAGTAAAACATACAGTAATGCTTTTCCAAGTACCAGGGCTTGAAGATCTTACTTGGGCGGGTTTGTTTCTGACTTGCAAGATGGCAAGCACTCTACGACACACTCATGGCTTGGCTCCACAAAGTAAGCAATCTGTTCGAAAGAACAGAGATATTAGAAAAATAAAATAACGGCAAATCAAAAAGACCACTTTATGCAGCATAAAATAACAAAATATCATAAAAATTGCACTTTAAAGTTCGCAGTTCAGAAAGCTGGTGAAGACGGTCTTACAGAATATCTTTCTTGACCATTGCCCAATACTCGGTGCAACGTAGACCTATAGAAAATGAACAACAAAAGTACATAAATTGGCAACCATTAAAAGCAATTTGAATAACAGATCTCTGTAATTACGATGATGATGATAATAGACACAGGCTAATACAGTACCCTGCCCAATTACAAAAATGAACTTGAGAAACCAAGTAATAATCTTATCTAGCAGCTTAATCAGATAAGACGGTGGAGTTGCAACACAATCAAACTTTACCAATGATTTTGAAATCAAAAAGTTCTCATAAGAAGCATGGACTCATTAAAAGTTTATAAGCAATCTAGTAAATAGTAAGAAATCAAGTTGGCACTCAACGAAATACGTAAATGTGATCTCCAACTCCTTCACTCCATTTAGTACTTCAGTCATCTCATCTGTAAGATCTGGACTAATTCATATGTGGAGACGAGATTACCTGAAAATACCGTTGCTCCACCGCTCCAACATGTCACCAAGGTTTACTACAAATGCCCTGTAAGATAAAGTTTAAAAACTGAAAGCTAACTATGGTATGGGGAAAATAATCATATAGAAATTCAAATAGATTTTTCTCTCTGGGATAAGTAAGAAAGCTCGAAACCACAAAATGAAGATGATATATGATTGCACAATCAGTATTTCCATGAATAAAACCTGGGTAATTTTAAATAAAGCTTTCAATTTCCAGGTAAATTAACCCTAGGGCTGCATCTCAATAAAAGCTACACTCAACCATCTGTCAGCCACGAGTCATTTTTTCCTTTTGTAGTACTTACACGAATAACCTTTCCTTTCGAGCATATGACTACTAACATTTCAACTTAACACCATACCACTCATGTAAATGTGAATTTCCCATATTTCTAAAGATAGTTGGAGGCATTTACCCTTTCAATGGTGCCACATATTCCCAAATTTGTGGGTTACTGTCCTTATCCTTGCAGATCTTCAGAGAATTTAAAGAGTCTCAATCCCTTCATCATTCAAGCATAATGGTAAGAATGAAAAGAAAATAAGGTAAGAATTCAGTTAATCATACTTGAAGACCTAAATTGTCATCTGTTGCCAAGAGGGTAATTAATCCATAATCAGAATGTGCACCAGATCCAAATATTCCATTATCAGGGTCAGACATCCGTCCTAATGCAACAACAGAAAACCCATCATGACAAAGTTAACGAGCAGAAAAGATTAGCATACTGAAATAGAAGTCATTGACCTGTAACGTGTCTTACACCTTCATAGTGCAGCAGGCGCGAGGTTGCGATAGGCTCGCCAAGCATTTCAGGCTTATCAAAGAAATCACCATCTAGGTCAAGTGCAAGAGCGATGATCCTTGCAACTGCCTTTGCAACTCGACTGAATCAAAACAAAAGGAGCAAGACGACTAATTACTTAGTGCTTCATAGTAAACTCAAAATCAGCACAAATCAGATGTAAACCAGTGTAAGTTCATGATGGGACACACAGATGAAACCAACAATGAAACTCATTTTTCAATAACAGAGACTCAAGGCTTCGAACTTTTCTAAAACTCTCATAAAGCAATTGGTAAGTGATCACTGATCCACGACCGGGAAGCATAAAGAATGTGCACAAAGCAATCAGGGAGCCTGATGCCTAATTTTATGTTTCTAAGCATTACTCGAAGATAAAGAAGTTTGACAGTTGCAAAGGCAACAAAAATAATGATTATCAAGCACCAAAAAGATGAACTTACAGAGCCTCCTGATGGTATTTTTCCATTGTCTCCCTCCAACCAGGTAACAGATCTTCAAGACATCAAGGTACTAAGATGTTAGTGGGTAATCGTGTTATAATGTTCAACTTTCAGATTCAGTACACCACAATAAGTTGCTTAAACATCTCAAGGATATGTCCATGAAAAGGCAAATGCAAATATCACAGTTCATGCTTTGGAAATCTCTCCAGGATTCTAATTGTTCAGATAGAGATACAGTATATATCTCTATGATACCTGATTGGAAATGGATCCCCCAAATTGGTTCCTGATTACATGGATCAGTAGCTTGGGTACACATATCTCAGTACATTCAATACGATTCAAAAGCATAAGGACATAAAGCTGAATATGTCAACAGTTATGTATAATATTGAAAACATTTATATTACTTGTTCATATAACCACAACAGCTAACTGGCTAAACACTCAAACTAGTATTAGATTTTGTACGGACCAAGATAATTGCAATGTACACAAACGGCATGTTCACCAAAATTGCAATGTACACAAACTGCAAGTTCACCAAAATGCTCGCACATGTTGGTACAATGAAGCTCCTCAACAACTAATCCAAGAAATAAGACCTAGTACTTACAGCAGTACTAAAACCAGGAACGATTCATAAAAAGAGTTGGTACCTGTAGGAGGCCACTGATTGGGTCCATAAAATGGCTTCTCTGATGCAGGATCATCTTCAGGTACCTCGACACCAATATAATACCCCTCCTTGTAATCTCCTGAACCAATACAAATTACAATTTATCAAACTAACATAACACAGTAGTAGAGAAATGTTTTTATGAATCCGTGGTTGCTTCAACAAACAGTTCATGAGCAATTAACTGTGTAATAGGGTGCTATAAACCAACCATTTACTTGATTTTCAGAATCCAATAGCTCATCAAGAACAGGCGTATAACCACGGTTTTTCTCATTCCTAAGAAGTTTCATTTTCTCATCAATAGGCAGTTCAAAAAACCTTCTGCTTTGTTCAAACACTTCATCCATGAACTCTTGGGTTATTCCATGATTGATAACATAGAAAAATCCTGAATCCAAACATGCCTGTTGAAAAAACCCAAAGGCACAACAACTTCAAATTCTACAATAAATGCATTAAGCAAGAAAACACACAGTTTATGAAAAATCAGAATCAATTTTTCTTTTTCTTCAGAATTGTACCTGTTTGAGTAAGGAAACGGAATTCTGAATATCTGGGCTTGAAAGATCAATACAGTTAAGCTTGGAAATGGCGGGAATATTAGGATGATTGATTTTGCTATTCTCCATTCTCAAAGATTAGAATTTGAAAAAGTTTTTTTTTTTTCTTTTTCCTGTTTTTGTGGTTGGGATTTTGGGAGGGCGGAACATAATTGAGCTTTTCTTGGTGTATTTATAGGGGTAAGGACAAAAGTAACAATGTTATTATTCAGAATTTACAAAATAGCCACTTTTCTTTCCTTTTTTGATGATTAAAGTTTTTTCCCACCTACACTCTCCACCACTAAACTGTCCCTTCCACATTGGTAGGCTATGGATTTTCATGAATGGTGCCTCAAAAGATTTCATCATCATTAAACCAACTTTGCGCCCAAGGCTGGTCTCGGAATCTTGGATGGAAAAGTACAGAATATTATAGGCAAAGATGAAAAAGTGAAAATATCACTTTTTCTGAAACAAAGGTAGTACAATTGTTTTAAGAAACTGCATTTGTATCGGACCACAGCACTGCAGCATTCTGCAGTTGATTGGCCATATTTTGTACTATATGAACAAACAGATTCAAACATACACGAAAAGGCAATGAAAGAGAGACTCAGTTGTTAGTGAAATTTCAATATTATTATAAATTTTCTCAGTATAGAATAACATCTATCCACTTTTAAAGTGGGTTGAGCAAACGCCACCATATTGGTGGAAGAATTGAAACTCTGAAGGATAGTAATATATATCTACCACCACAGTCACATGACTCACATATACCTTCTATTAAACTAGCTATACAAACATAAATCTGACCTGAAACTATCTCATTTGATGAATTGATGCACCTATGGGCTAATCACATGGACATAACATGGTACCTGCCAAAACTCACCCAAACACCTCTCACATGTCATCAATGAAATCATCATCCATCTTCATTCTCTTCTGACTACTACCAACCACACCTTCAGGAATCGTATTCTCCATTATCTTTGGGGATATGAATTTGAAGTCTGACACGGAAACTCCAGCAGCTTTGTAATCTGGATTCGTCTCTAGAAATTTCTCTACATCAGCTGGTGATCGTACTTTCTTTCCACCTGGTGCTCTATAAAAGACATCCAATCTGCGGTGATCACTTCTTATAGTCATACCTCTTTCGAAACCAGCTGGTGACTTTGGAAGGTTAGGTTTGTCAATAACCCATGTTCGTGTATTGTCTAACTCTATGTCAGCTGGATCGTCACAATCCACATTATACTGGTCATCACAGAACCACGGTTTCTCTATGAAGTTTGCTCTGATTTCCTCGTACTCTTCTTGGGTTGGAATTAGTCTCCATTTCTCGCACTTCCCACATTGTACTGCAAATGCACCAATCGAAGATTCCCGAACCTTCTGTAATAGAAAATGTAAAGTTGGAAACAAAATTTTAGAAAAACTACAAAACTTCTGTAGTGCAACTACCATCCTAGTATCAAACAATCTCACAAATATCTATCACAACTACATTACAATAAACAAATCGCTCGAGAGGAATGAAAGTCTCAATCGCTGTCACTTGATGCCGAAAGTTATCATAGCAGGGAATATATATGAACTGGGGCAGAGGCCAGGGACGGGCTCGAACCATCATTCCAGGATTTGCAGTCTAATACATTTCCACTATGTTACACGGCCAACTCATTGCGTCTCAGAAACTCCTTTTCTATTATATTAAGTTAACTGGGAGAGGTAGGAATAGGATTCGAACCTACGTAGGCAAAACTCCAACAAATTTACAGTCTGTCGCTTTTAACCGCCCCGGCCACTCTCCCTAAATTGAACTCTCCTCAACTAAAAGCATGAACTTCGTAGGCTTGTTACCATGCAACCAAGGTGATACCAAACATGAGGAGTGTGCAGAGCAAAAGAACCCCACACACTCCCCTCACGTTAGGCCATGCTGAACAATTTGAGGGTCGGGGCAAGTCCTATTTGCTAGACAAGAATCATTTTCTCAAGAACCAAAAGGTATAATTGAGTCTAATTTGGGGAAACCCTAAAATCCTAATAACATGAAAGCAATACTTCATCACTGTTTCACAGACTAAATTCCCCCAATTCTCAGTACATAAAGTTTTCATTTCCATTGACATAAGGTTTCATCACAAGATGTCTTTCATCTAAAGTCTAAAACAAAATTTGCCCCCGTTTTCTACGGAGAAAACCCAGCTCTAAATTTCTAACAGAATCACAAAATATATCCATGAATTAAAGAAAATAAACTCAAATTTGTGATAAAAAGAAAAAACCCCACTTTCAATATCAAAAAATTACACCAAATCTAAAGTAATTTGATAAGAAGAGCAAGAGGAAGAAGAAGTTAGAGATTACTTCCATTCCTCTATGTCTGTCTGTACCGAGAGCGGCCGTGTGATTGTGAGTTATTGTGTCCTGAATTGTGAACTCCCCTGTGAATAACTCTTAGAGCAACTGCAGTGGACGACCAAACCTATAATTATGTTGCAGGGGCGAGACGCAACGAGACGCAGCGGGACGGAGTAAAGACTAAAAGCTGGACCAAAACCAGATTCCGAACCATATTTGGTATGGGACCAAGACCAAAACTATATATAGTCGAGCGAACGTATAGTCACCGTTTGTCATCGGACGTGTATATAAACTACGTCTGTTGTGAAACTCACGTAAAGTCACCGCCCCATAAAGAGGCGTGTATATAAGTTACACCTCATTCAGGAGTTGCTGAAATGTTCGCCCGTTGGGACGTTGCTGAAGTTTACTCCCCACGCCAGGCGTTCATAAAGTTTACGCCCCAGTGAGACGAAGATTATACATACGTCTCATACAGGCGATTATATAGTCAACGCCCCAGCCCGGCGTATGTATAGTTAACGCCTGATGTTGAGCGGACTTAATAGCTCCGCCCCATTTAAAGCTTCAGTTTCAAAAAAAAATTTAAAACGTTAGACAAAATTGTTTTTGAAATTTTTTTATACCGTTGGTAATTTTCGAACGTTCAAGAAAATCGAACGTTGGAAAGTTTGGAAGACATTTTCGAACGTTGGAAATTTCAGAGGAAACATCTATATATACACATGAAATCCTGTAACATTTTTCCACAACTACTACATCAAACTATCTATCACAACAAGAAGAAGAAATATTATTTCGGCTTTCAAATCATTTGGAAATTTTTCACAGATTCGCTTATAATGGCACCAAGAGCAGCACGAGGTCCAAATTTTACGACAATCGAAAATGTAACGATGTGTAAAATTCATTTATCTATATCTCAAGATCCTGGTGTTGGAACTGATCAATCATAGGCGACGTTGTGGACTCGTATCAAGGATGATATTGAACTTCATTTACCTAATAATCCAGAGCGGTCTTGGAGTTCATGGCAAAAACGATATCAGGGAATAAGTAAAGATGTGGCATTGTTTTCGGCAAAAGAGGCAGAAGTGGAAGGTGAATATCATACTGGATGGGGTCCTGAAAAGAAGGTAAGCATTCTTGATTTTTTGAACAATTATTTTCTAATATTTAATAAGCGCCCATGTACTTAAGTGTTTTTAAAAACATTAACAGCTTGAAGAAGTGGACAAGAGGTTCAAGGAATGCAACGATTGGAAAAAATTTAAGCATGAAGAGTGCTACCCAATTGTGTTAGAAAATATAAAATATAATCGGCGATCGACTTTTGTATTCGATACGACGCATGATTTGGACACTTATGAGAATAACGAGGAAGATGAGGAAGGACCGCAAACAACAACTCAAGGAGAGACTGGTAACGACACAGATGGGGGAGACATAGAGAACACATATCTCCGTAAGATGGGGAAAAAAACAGCAAAAAGATTGAAGAAAACGGGGAGAGAGAAATCCAGTCACCAAGAGGAATTGATGGGAATAATTATTAAAGAACAACAAAATTTCAATACTCATTACCAAGCACAATCAAGATTCAAGATGGAACAAATAGCAGCAGAGTTTGCAGCAAAACAAGCTGAACATGCGGCAAAAATAGCCAAGCAAGCTGAAGACGACGAATTTCGCATCATTATGATGGATCTTCAAAACATGGATCCTGTACAACAAGAGTACTTCCAACTTCGCAGGGCGGACATAGTTCGGAATAGAAGAAACCAATCTTAACACAAAGGAGGAATAGTTCAAACCTTACTTATTTCTCCTATTTAGTGATTAGTAGTATTAGTAGTATTATTATGTTTTAATATTTCTTATTATCTGAATAATTAGTCGTATTATTATGTAATTTTTGGATTTTAGATTTACTTCCGTTGATTTGAATTAAATTTCTACTTTTTTGAAACATACGACCTTAATTAAAACTTGAGGATAATTACATACAAAGAGATAATAGAACGTCCAACAAAATCATTTGTCCAAAGTTAATTATTTTATTATTATCCAAAGTTAACATACAAAGGAAATGACAAACGACAATTTTTAATTTCCATATTATGCCCATATATGTTCGATCAAGTCATCAAGCAAGCGAATATGCGCATCTTTGTTACGCATTGCACGTCGGCATTGCTCAGCACTAATTTGGGAAAACTCGTCACTATTGCCTCTTAATATATTAACTGGTGCTGCGTTGCTACGTTGTTCATAAACATGTGGCCAGTCACCGGGTAGACGCTCATCCTCGACTATCATATTATGTAAGATAGTACAGGTTTTCATGATATAGGCAAGCACATCTGGATTCCACATTCTTGCAGGTTGTTTGATGATTCCAAATTGTTGTTGAAGTACACCAAATCCCCGTTCAACATCTTTTCTTGCACCCTCTTGCATCGATGAAAATATTTCCTTTTTCCTACCAACCGGATGTTTAATGGCCATAATAATAGTAGGAATATCTGGGTATATGCCATCACCTAGATAATACGGCATATCATATGAATGTCCGTTCACCTCGTAGCTCACCGGCGGTGCTTTTCCTGTTACAAGACTTCGAAAAACATTAATATCGTTGTTAGAGCCGGGCATACCAAAAAAAGCATGCCAAAACCATAGGTCATACGACACCACTGCCTCCAACACGATACTTTCGCTCCCTTTATACGCGGTGTAAGCCCCGGATTCTGCCGACGGACATTTATCCCATTTTCAATGCATGCAATCTAGACTACCCAGCATCCCAGGAAATCCCCGTTCTTTGTTTTGCTTGAGCAACAGTTCAATATCACCAGCCGTTGGTTCACGCAAATATTCTTTCCCATACACATTTACAATCGTCTTACAGAACCTACGAGTAGCTTCCAGCACAGTGGTTTCTCCTATGCGTAAGTACTCGTCTATTGCATCTGTCGCACATCCGTAAGCTAACATTCATACTGTTGCTGTTACTTTTTGATGACGGTTTAATCCTAGAACTCCAGAAGCATCGGGATTTTGAACAAAATATCTGTCTGCATTGGTAACACATTTCACTATTCGGTTAAACAATTGTCCACGCATTCTAAATCTTCTGCGAAAAACATTGGATGGTTGGTTTGGGTACTGAGAAAAATAGTCGTTCCATAAAAGTTCAGTCCCTGACTCACGATCTCTTAGTATTTTGATACGAGTTTGAGGCCATTTTGAATTTGTAACAAGGACTCCCAAACTAACGGACATGTTATTTTGCATAATTTCTATTGCATCATCATCCGAGGAATAAAAACTACTATTAGAAGAAGAAGATGAAGAAGAAACAGAAGAGCAATAATGAGCGGTTTTCTCATAGTTTTCCAATACTATATGAAGTGGAAGAGAGGTATTGTTATTCATATATTGAGTGATCAGGTCTTTAATTTATAACCCATTTTCAAGAGCATTAAAAAAACAAAAAAATAGATATCATTTTGGGTACGGAGCAAAAGTGTTTTCCAAAAAAGATAAAGTGTTTGTCAGTGACCTGTTGTAGTTTTGAAAGTGGTAGTAAAAGTTCGTTGCTCGGACTTGTAAAGATAATGGATTTTTAGATTTAAAAATATATATACAAAAATATTAACAAATTGGTAGAGAGGTAATGGGACTAATGATTCGGCCAATCTTCATAACATAGGGCTCAATGATTTATTCTCAACAATAATCGCTCAAAACATATATGGACTCTTATATTGCCAAAGTAGATTCTCAAAACATTGGTTTTAAGTGTTAAGCATGGAACATCAAATCACCTAAGCTAAGCATGACCCATCTAATCAAATAACACCCAATTTAATCAAATCATATTTCAATTAATTTTTAATGCAAAAGTCTTAAAAAGAATTAATAAAATTACCCATGTATGAAGCCCGGCCTCCTCCGTCGTCCCAGTGTTGGGGTTTAACTCATCATAGTAAAAATGCTCTCAAAATAATTTATTATGGCTCAAAAATGGTTTAAAAATTATGAGAAGAAGAGAAAATGGTGTAAAACTGTAATCTGCGACGCACAAAAAGCGTCACAGAATTAACGATAAAAGACAAGTGTTGTTGCTGTTTAGACTGCGTTGCGACCCACGGGTGTGCGTCTTAGACACTGTTCATAAACGACTGTCCTTGCGAGTCCGTTCTTCGTGTTCTTGGTGTTCTTCATCAGCAGCAGCAGCAGCAACAAAGTTTCATCAACTCTTGATTTCTGCTTTTCTGGACCTCCTCTCGACCCCAAACTCTCGACAACCATTCTATTCAACCCCATAGACATATTTATACTCAAAAGCACCGAGATAATCCGAGTTAAATGCATATAATTCTCCCTTAATGATTTTTGTTTTCACGAGAATATTTTCTTTCCCTATTTAACCAAGACTTGATGTTCTAGCCCAACTGGATCGAATCCATTAACCATACAATCCCTGTTTAGCCCAAGCAGGTCAATCAAAACAAAATCCAGTGATTGAATCTCGCTCAAAGCCCACACAAGATCGAACCCAAATTTCTTCCGTGAACTACATGAACTTTCCCGCCATTTTGAATTTTCAAATCTTGAAGAAGGGTGTCCCCCTAACCGTCTATGGAGTGAAAATAGAAAATGCCCAACTGAGGGCCCCTTATTAGTTGGGTTGCCCCTTAACCAAAATGAGAGTCCGAATAACAAATTTCCACCGGGGATGCTCCGCATAATTTTTCGAGCCAATTTTTCCAAAATTATATATTTCCAAAAAATACCTACAAACACGCAAAATACCATAATAAGGACGAAAACAAGTACTAACAATACAGAGAATTGAGAATAAAATAGACACATATATGCGTCTATCAAATACCCCCAAACTTATTATTTGCTAGTCCTCGAGCAAAATTTATTCTTGAAAAGTGACCGAGTTAATCTCGGGTGGGTTTATCAGAGGTGTACCCACAAAAACCAATACTCCAGACCCTAGCTATCTACGAAAAATCTTGGAAAGCACTAAAGAACCTCCTTGGTTGGCATACTTATTAATTACAGGAGGAAGTACCCTAACGTGAAATTCCAATTGCTGTATACGAGTTTGCACTCAAGCATACTAAAATTCATATAAGTGACAGAGCTCTACTCAGATAGTTGCACTATGGACATCATATTCGGAGTCAAACTAATCACATGGAAAGATTAAGAGATGGATATAGAAAAATGTAGATGGTTGAAAAGTGAACGGTGTTTCCCATATCTGTCTGAAGGCCTCTGCCAAGGTGAACCTAACCTAAATGACCGAGATACCGGTCTGACTAATATTAACACACTGGCATATACAAGGGAACCAGTGGTCAATAACTTAAATCTAGATCAACAAACTGGAAAATACAAGGGAACCATCAGTTGACTACACATAACAATAACCATTTTTTTTTTAACTTAACGACATGAATAGATCTTTTTGATCCAAGCGCATGCTTCTTGTCAGCAGATTACACGATAGTTCCCACGGGTCCTATATTCCACGCTTGCTTAGGCGACGGAAACAGGGAGAACACACGCATATTGCTATCCAAGTGTTAATACTTATTCCGATTGGTCTAACTGGTCCGGTCTAAATTTTTTTTTTTTTTTTGAAAAGGTAACTCAGTCACTCTATTTCACCCTAGCAAAGGTAACAACTTGAATCGTGTGCCCCACCAAATCACTTGAAATAAAAGAAAACTAAAAATAGAAAGTGAAAAGGACTCGACGAGATATGGCGAAACTATCATGTTGTTTCTAACACCTGAGCTCTGTGCTTTTACGAATAGACTCTATAGATGTTTCCATCTAATTAGATTGGTTCCTCAACTCCTAAAACAAAAATGTTTCCATCCACTTAGATTGGTTAGTGCTATCCTTAATAGGCGTAAATTTCTAGGCTCTGGAGTTTATTTATTGCAACTAAAAAGATTTTCCCATACCCCCAAACTTAAATCTAACATTGTCCTCAATGTTCTAAAGATAAAATTAAAAGCATGAACAAGGAGAAACTGTTACCACTTGAAGAAAAAGAGTTAAGGAAAGATATTATCATGTTGCATGAGATTGGGTTACCTCCCAAGAAGTGCTAAGTTTAAAGTCTTCATCCAGACTTACAAAAGGATTGGTCAACTCGAACCATAAAGTAACAGTCGAAATAACTGTGGGTCTTATATTGCCAAAGTAGATTCTCAAAACATTTGTTGTAAGTGTTAAGCATGGAACATCAAATCACCTAAGCTAAGCATGACCCATCTAATCAAATAACACCCAATTTAATCAAATCATATTTCAATTAATTTTTAATGCAAAAGTCTTAAAAAGAATTAATAAAATTACCCATGTATGAAGCTCGGCCTCCTCCGTCGTCCCAGTGTTGGGGTTTAACTCATCATAGTAAAAATGCTCTCAAACTAATTTATTATGGCTCAAAAATGGTTTACAAATGATGAGAAGAAGAGAAAATGGTGTAAAACTGTAATCTGCGACGCACAAAAAGCGTCACAGAATGAACGATAAAAGGCAAGTGCTTCTGCTGTTTAGACTGCGCTGTGACCCACGGATGTGCGTCTTAGACACTGTTCATAAACGACTGTCCTTGCGAGTCCGTTCTTCGTGTTCTTGGTGTTCTTCATCAGCAGCAACAGCAGCAACAGAGTTTCATCAACTCTTGATTTCTGCTTCTCTGGACCTCCTCTCGAACCCAAACTCCCGACAACCATTCTATTCAACCCCATAGACATATTTATACTCAAAAGCACCGAGATAATCCGAGTTAAATGAAAATAATTCTCCCTTAATGATTTTTATTTTCACGGGAATATTTTCTTTCCCTGTTTAACCAAGACTCGATGTTCTAGCCCAACTGGATCGAATCCATTAACCATACAATCCCTGTTTAGCCCAAGCAGGTCAATCAAAACAAAATCCAGTGATTTAATCTCGCTCAAAGCCCACACAAGATCGAACCCAAATTTCTTCCGTGAACTGCATGAACTTTCCCGCCATTTTGAATTTTCAAATCGTGAAGAAGGGTGTCCCCCTAACCGTCTGTGGAGTGAAAATAGCAAATGCCCAACTGAGGGCCCCTTAGTAATTGGGTTTCCCCTTAAGCAAAATGAGAGTCCGAATAACAAATTTCCACCGGGGATGCTCCGCATAATTTTTCGAGCCGATTTTTCCAAAATTATTTATTTCCAAAAAATACCTACAAACACGCAAAATACCATAATAAGGACGAAAACAAGTACTAACCATACAGAGAATTGAGAACAAAATAGACACATATATGCGTCTATCATGACCTGGTATGACTATACTATATATATGGACGGTGAAAATCCTATACACACTGACTACTCGCTCAAACTTCAGAGGACTACTTGTTGGAGTATTTTTCGTGCAATAAATAAGATGTTCGTTGCTCGGACTTGAAAATATTTTTAAAACAAAAATATGTATAAAATTTGTCACAGGATCAAGAGATACTAGGACTCAGGATTCCACCTATTCTTATACTCATGCGAATCAACTATTAATTCTAGACAATTATAGCTTATAATGATAACAAATATCGACTCTTTTCTTTGCCAAAAAAAATATTTTATAAAGTATTAGATGTAAATCATAAGCATGATGCATCAAGAGTTCCTAGACTAAGCATACATCATCAAATAAAATCACAAATAATCAAGAAAAAAATCATAAATCAACTCATAATAGTGCAAATAGTCATAAAAGAATTAAATAGAATTACTCATGCATAAAGAATGGTTTCCTCCGTCATCCAAGTAATGGGGTTTAGCTATTCATAATAATCATGTTCTAAAAATATATATTTGATGCTCAAAATATGATTAAAAGAGTCAAAAGCTATAAAACAGTGATTCTAAGACTCACAGAAGGCGTCCAGAAAGGAACGATAGAAATAAACTGTTGTAAAAGAACGATAGAACCTGTGCGCTGTAAACAGCGACACAACTGAACTGCTGCGGGTACTGTTGAAGAACGACGGCCCTGGAGGGTCCGTTCTTCGTCTTCTTCTTCCTCCTCGAGTAGCAGCAGGAAGCTTTCCTGCAACTCATGTTCTTCGCCTCTGCAACCTCCCTCTGGTCTCTGATCGACCCCAAAACTCTTGATCCCCTTTTCTATCACCTCAACAGCCTATTTATACTCGACAGCAACCAAAATATTCTTGGTTTAATCCCACATATCTTTTCTTTATTATCACGGGAATAACCAAGATTTGTTTCCCTGTGAACTCTGATTATGCGTTAATAGAAGATATTTGGTATTTCTATCTTCTAGGATTCGATATATATCCTTCTAGGTACAATATATTCCCTCTTTACTCGAGTATCTTCCACATATATTCTTTCCTGGATGCTTCGGTCTCTGTTTATCTTTGATCTTCTCTAACGGATTGTTCAGCCCAAGTTTTTCGATCCAATTCATTGTACCAAGCCTGTTAGGCTATATTAGGTCCATCCCAATCATTTCCAGCGATTGAATCTCGCTCAAATCCCACACGAGATCGAACCCTAAACTGCCAGTGAAGTGTGCATGGCATAAGATTTTCCCGCCATTTTTTGTTTTTTTGAATCGTGAAGAAATGGTGTCCCCCTAACCACTGTTGGGTATCCCTTTAGCAACTGGGTGAAAAACATCCTTTTTTGGGGGGGAAATAGTAATTTTTCTGGGTTCCTCCGGGACATTTCTGGGACGTTTCCGGTGCATTTCTGGGGCGCTTACGGCATACTTTCGGGGTACTTCCGGTTCACTGTTTACAGAGGTCCAAATGCCACATTTTCAGTCACTTTCGCCGCAAAACCTTATTTTTCCAAAAACACCTACAAATAAATAAAATACCATAATAAGTACAAAAATGGGTACTAACAATATATACAATTGGGCTATATTAGACAAATAAATCGTCTATCAAATACCCCCAAACTTATTATTTGCTAGTCCCGAGCATATCAAATAGAAAATAAAATCCTAACTCACTGTCGCAGGCATCGTCGATTGCATTTAGCGTATGCAACAATAATTTAAACCCCTAGGTGGCCCTAGTGGCCGAGTTATAGTTTCGGGAGGGCTTACAAGAGATATACCCACAAAACCTTAATACTCCAGAGCCTAACTATCTACAACGAATCTTGGAAGGCACTAAAGAATCTCCTTGGTTGGCATACTTATTGACTACAAGAGGAAGTACCCTGATGCGAAATTCCAATTGATGTACACGAGTTTGCACTCAAGCATACTAAAATTCATATATAAGTGACAGAGCTCTACTCAGATAGTTGCACTATGGACATCATATTCGGAGTCAAACTAATCACATGGAAAGATTAAGAGATGGATATAGAAAAACATAGATGGTTTTGATGTTTACTAAGTGAACGGCGTTTCCCATATCTGTCTGAAGGCCTCCGCCAAAATGAACCTATCTTAATGGATTGAGGTACTAGTCTGACTAATATCAACACACTGGCATATACAAGGGAACCAGTGGTCGATAACCTAACTCTAGGTCAACACAACTGGCATATACAAGGGTACCAGTGGTCGACTTTATTGAATTTATTCCTTTTGGTCAAATGGTCTGGTCTCAATTTTATTTTATTTTTTATTTTTCAAATTTTTTTTTCAACTTTTTTTTTTCAACTTTTTTTTTTGTAACTCAATCACTCTAATTCATCCTAGCATAGGTAACAACTTGAATCGTGGGCCCCACCTATCACTTAGAGAAACATGGTTTAAAAACAAAATAAAATAAAAATAGAAGTGAAAAGGACTCAACGAGATATGGTGAAACTATCATGTTATTTCTAACACCTGAGCTCTGTGCTTTTATGAATAGACTCTTTAGATGTTTCCATCTATTCAGATTGGTTCCTCAACTCCTACAACCAAAATGCTTCCATCCACTTAGATTGGTTAGTGCCATCCTAAATACGCATAAATTTTTAGGCTCTGGAGTTTATTTATTCATACTGCAACTAAAAAGTTTCTCCCATACCCCCAAACTTAAATCTAACATTGTCCTCAATGTTCTAAAGATGAAATTAAAAGCATGAACAAGGAGAAACTTTTATCATTTGAAGCAAAAGAGATAATGAAAGATATTAACGTGTTGCATGAGATTGGGTTACCTCCCAAGAAGTGCTAAGTTTAATGTCTTCAGCCAGACCTAGGAAAGATTAGTCACCTCGAATCATATAGTAACAGTCGAAATAACTGTGGGTCTTCAAAACCAAATAGAGATGACCAAAGGAAACTGCAATAACCCAAGAAAATGAACAAGACTAGCAACCCCTTACCTAGTTTCCTGATTAAGATATCTATATCTAATTGTGGTTCAGGTTCTATAAAAGGGTCTAAATATATTTCTCTTTAGGCTGCAACTCCTCAAAATTGAGATCCAAATTATTAGGTCCTAGAGTCTGTTAATACTCAAATAAGAACTTAGAAGCACATAATAATAACCTAAATAATTGAGGATCCTCTAAGTCAATCAGGTTTGACTTACATAATTGACCACAGTGAGAGTGGTGGTCATTCTTAAGAAAATGTGTCGATTCTAATATCCTAAAGCATTTAGGTTTAGTCTCACAACTTAATATTCGACACATTTGGAATATAAACGTTCCCATAGTTGGAAGAAAACTATTTGGTGGGAAAACAAAGTCAATCTGGGGATCATATCCTGGGAAAACCACATCAACCAGAGGATGGGTTTCTAACGACTGAACTTCTTCCTGGACATCATTAGGTTCGGGAAAACGAGTATGAAGGTAATCTTGTAAAATTGTCGAGGCAGAGATATCAAGTCCTAAGTGAAGGGACTTTCTGAGAGTTAAAGGTAAGGCACTAGGAAGGTGATAATCACCCCCAAACTTAGAGTTCTCAGTGTCTCTAGATAGACTAGTTACAATCTCCCTAATTTCTGGATCATTAGATTCTTGAAAATGGTCAATTGATTCTTCTAATTTATTATCAGGTAGTGCATCTTTACTCATCTCTACGGGTATATCTTCTTCATCTAATACTATTGTTTCTAAGTCGCTAGACTCTAAAACAACATTTTCGGAATAAACCCGTTCCTCTAAACCACTATCGGCTTCGTAATCAAAAGGAAAAACTACATCGTCTAAAACGGTGGTATCCCTAATCAAATCCTTGTCCTTTTGAATAGTTGAATAATCATAAAAATTATTTGGATTTGAACTAGAAATGATATAATCATTATAAAGCTCAATTGGATTAATAGATTCCTGATCACTATGCCTACATATTTCAGATTCTTCATTACTACTATCCCCATCATCATAATAGTACAAAGATGATTGCACCTTATCTAAATAACTAGTGTCTTTTATTCTAGCCTCGTCCTCTAAATTAGGCAAATATTCACTATTGATATTAAGGGTAGAATTAGAAACCCTATTTTGGAAATTTAGATTATTTCGAGCAGCATTAGCTAACTGTTCATTTTCTGCCTCTAGACGTGCCTGAATTTCACTGAGCATAACACTTATACGTTCACCACTCTCGTTTATCATCTCAGAATATCGTGTACACTCTTCTTTTGAACTATTCATTGCAACTAAACGTTTATACGTCCTTTCAATCCGTTGTTGGGTCTCTTCTAGAGATGGAACAGGTTCAGAAATATCATAATCAGGACTAGTTTCCAAAAACGAGTAACCAGTATTACAGTGTTCCTGATTTTCTTGCTCGTAAGACCAATTCGCGTGTGGATAGTAATTGGGCTCACCATGGTATGAACCATAACCTTGAAAAGGTTGGCGTTCCCAACTACTATTCCCAGCATGGTCATAAAAATGATGATGTCCATATTCAAATTCAGATTGATACTCATTGTATTGGCTTCTATCATACCAGTTCGACATTCTTAATTGCAAGGGAATTCTACACAATCAACAACAAGGCTGACTCGACCAAATCAAACCTATAAAATCTAGCAAACAACAAGCATGATGGCTCCACTTAGATTGTTTCTAGACCAGCTTATATTCCTTCGAAAAGGAATTCGTTACAATTTGAGAACACCCCTCTGGAATCAATCCGAGTCAAAGTAAGTTGAATTGAGGCGAGGGAAGCTCAGTGGAGCTTTGATACCCAAGGCCTCACCGCTATCACAAGGCGACGAAGTCACGCATTCAACTCACAGAAACCATCATGAACTTTGAAGTGTGCTTAAAGAGCAACCAATATTTTTCGAACGAGTTTCCTATTAAGATTGTTACCCTATCGGTCTCGTTCTATTCCAAATTTTAAAGCTTAGGTTCACGTTCGGTTTTGTTTTCCTAAGACGGGCAAGAAGGAAACGGTGATGAAATCCGAGTCCTTATCTTGATTTGGCCAGGCCTTGCCCTTTACTAGGAAATTAAAAACAATCCAAATTCGTCCTCAATCAATGAATCATCTTAAGGAATACAGTAACTCGCTTACAGGAGATACGCGAGTGTTTCGATGGACTTACCTCCCGTACCAGACGGGGGATGAACCGTTGAAGTCGACTCGGGCCACGACTCCTATGTCATGTACGGACCCGAGGGGCCGAGACGATATTGTAATCGTCGTCCTTCCCTGCAAACAGTTTATATTTTTTTTTTATATAACCCTTCCGTAGGGTTAAAAAAAATAAAAAAAACGTCCAAAAGTCCAGAATAAAGTCCAAATAAAAAGTCCAAAAATTATGAAAAATAAAGCCTATTTACAAATTCTAAAAAAAATAAATAAAATCTATATACAAAAAAAAAAAAAATTAAATCCTAAAAAAAAATTATGTCTTTTTTTTCTTCTCTTTTAGCTTTTAGCTTTAAGCTTTTTGTTCCCAAGTCCTTAGTATTCCACTTCGAACCTGTAAATCAAAGACACAAAAAGAAACGTAAAAAGGAACAAATAATAATAAATAAAAAAAAAATAAACCTAAAAACAAATCTATATACAAGTCCCCGGCAGCGGCGCCATTATGTTGGAGTATTTTTCGTGCGGTAAATAAGATGTTCGTTGCTCGGACTTGAAAAGATTTTTAAAACAAAAATATATACAAAATTTGTCACAGGATCAAGAGATACTATGACTCAGGATTCGACCTATTCTTATACTCATGCGAATCAACTATTAATTCTAGATAATTATAGCTTATAATGATAACAAATATCAACTCTTTTCTTTGCCAAAAAATAGATTTTATAAAGTATTAGATGTAAATCATAAGCATGATGCATCTAGAGTTCCTAGACTAAGCATACATCATCAGATAAAATCACAAATAATCAAGAAAAATCATAAATCAACTCATAATAGTGCAAATAGTCATAAAAGAATTAAATAGAATTACTCATGCATAAAGAATGATTTCCTCCATCATCCCAGTAATGGGGTTTAGCTATTCATGATAATCATGTTCTAAAAATATATATTTGATCTCAAAATATGATTAAAAGAGTCAAAAGTTATAAAACAGTGATTCTAAGACTCACAGAAGGCGTCCAGAAACAAACGATAGAAATAAACTGTTGTAAAAGAACGATAGAACCTGTGCGCTGTAAACAGCGACACAACTGAATTGCTGCGGGTACTGTTGAAGAACGACGGCCCTGGAGGGTCCGTTCTTCGTCTTCTTCTTCCTCCTCGAGCACCAGCAAGAAGATTTCCTGCAACTCCTGTTCTTCGCCTCTGCAACCTCCCTCTGGTCTCTGATCGACCCCAAAACTCTTGATCCCCTTTTCTATAACCTCAACAGCCTATTTATACTCGACAGCAACCAAAATATTCTTGGTTTAATCCCACATATCTTTTCTTTATTATCACGGGAATAACCAAGATTTGTTTCCCTGTGAACTCTGATTATGCGTTAATAGAAGATATTTGGTATTTCTATCTTTTAGGATTCGACATATATCCTTCTAGGTACAAAATCTTCCCTCTTTACTCGAGTATCTTCCACATATATTCTTTCCAGGATGCTTCGGTCTCTGTTTAGCTTTGATCTCTCTAACGGATTGTTCAGCCCAAGTTTTTCGATCCAATTCATTGTACCAAGCCTGTTAGGCTATATTAGGTCCATCCCAATCATTTCCAGCGATTGAATCTCGCTCAAAGCCCACACGAGATCGAACCCTAAACTGCCAGTGAAGTGTGCATGGCATAAGATTTTCCCGCCATTTTTTGTATTTTTGAATCGTGAAGAAAGGGTGTCCCCCTAACCACTATTGGGTGTCCCTTTAGCAATTGGGGTGGAAACATTCTTTTTTGGGGGGGAAATAGTAATTTTTCTGGGTTCCTCCGGGACATTTCTGGGATGTTTCCGGTGCATTTCTGGGGCGCTTCCGGCATACTTTCGGGGTACTTCCGGTTTACTGTTTACAAAGGTCCAAATGCCACATTTTCAGTCACTTTCGCCGCAAAACCTTATTTTTCCAAAAACACCTACAAATAAATAAAATACCATAATAAGTAAAAAAATGGGTACTAACAATATATACAATTGGGCTATATTAGACACATAAATGCGTCTATCACTACTAAAGGGACAACAAACAGAGTAGACTTGAAATGACTAGTCGCTGAAAGAATAGATAAGCAATTAACTATCAGTAGGTCTAGTATGACTACACAAAAAGATAAGAAAAGATAACACCAAAGACAGGCCATCTAAATAGTCATAACAAATTAACCATTCATATTATCAGTATCCGAAGTCGTCGATCTTGGTGTCATAAAAGGCATGTGCATTCTCGGAGTGGTATTGACTGAGGACATTGTTGAAGCTGATCCTTGATTCATAAGACTCCAAACTTGTGGTGGCATTGTTTGGGAAAAGGAACCGTATCCAAGGGGAGGTTGGACAGTGAGCGGCGTACGGAAAAGAGACAGTTGTTGCTGCAAATCAACGTTCGCATTATTTAGCCTTTGTATTTCTACTTCTTTCGACATAATAACGTCCATCCTCTCCTTCGTTTGTTTTAATGTGTAAGCTTCATGCTGTCAAGAAAAAATAAAATACATAAGTACAAATATACAATAAAAAATCGAACGTACAATAAAAAGTCAAAAGTACACTTACGTGGGATAATAGATGTGGAGGAGGGATATGTACATGTTCAGCAGGTTGTTCAATTGGGTCCGTATACAAGTCACCGACATACCCATATGTTTGGGCTTCCCAAATAGGATGAGTCACATAATCTTTGTAGTTGGTTACCATTCTCCAGTATTGTAAATATATATCATAATCTTTAACAACTTGCACTATCTCTGTTGCATCGACCAAACCTTCTTTTTTTAGGCGTTCATCTTGAATATTTCCGATATCCCCTATAACTGTGTGTAGTCTTATAGGAACAGCGAAAGTACAATGGTTTTGCCTCCAACACCTTTCACCAAGATACATGTCGTGATGTACAGTTACAAAGGGAATAAGAATTTAGTAAGTATGTTATATAGAAAAAAAAGCATGAAAAAAAAAGGTACTTGGCGTTTAACAACAATTATTGAATAAAATTTAATTATTAACTCACAATGCCCATGTAAGAAAATATATATCTCGAGTCTGATATCCGCGTAGCCGTGCATCCCATATCAGATGCAAGAACTTCTCTGTATGATTCCCATGGGCGCCATGTCACTTGTTCAGCAGTAAGCTTACTCAGTAAATCCCTACAATGGAAAATATCATTTGTATTCTTTGGTACATTCCATTTAGAAGATACATGCCATTTTTGTTCTGTACTCGCCTCTGGGATTTCTGGTCGACATATGCCCAGGTATTCATACCCCCAAAACTACTCCATCAAAATAATTAGCCAATTTAATAACTTCTCAACAAAATAAACAATGAAAGGAGAAATAACTGGATTAAAAGAATACCTTTAATACTTGGAATGGACCGCATAGTGCCTTCTGTCTCCTCCCAGATAAACGGAGTGCCGCATACAATTTCGAAAACGCGGCACCACCCAAGTCATACGTGGATACTACATCAAGATTTTCAAAAGCAGCTAACCATCCAGCATCAGTATAGGTATTTGCATTAGAAAAGAAAAAATGTCCCAAAACATACATGAAAAAGGCAATTGCTACTCTATGAGCAAGGGTGCTATCATTTTCAGCCGCAACCAACTTGTCTTCGAATAAATATGACCTTAAATATTTAATTGTAATTGAATTTGAAACCCACGACGGTGCATTTGGACAGAGCGTGACATCTTGGATATCCAGAAAGATATGCTCACAAACATGTTCAAATTGGTACTTCCCCGAATCATAAGGAACATCAGGCCCATCACCGATACTCAGTCCAGTCAACAAGAGCCAATCTAGGGGGTGAATCCCATCTCACCAAATGGGAAGTGAAAAGTGTTTGTTGTATCCCAAAACCGCTCAGCAATATAATCAACCATTGAATGGTTGGTTTCGCTACATTGTATGTTCAGTAAATTTTGCCATCCCGCTTTTTCAATAATATATTTAGCTCTAGGACAGTGTTGTGAAATAGTTTGATAGTGATGAATTACCGATGCCAGAGATCCATGATGTTGATACTTCAATTTGTGCTCCCCTACAAATGTGATGTCCGTAGTAGCGTGCGGTTTATCATCTTGCAGTATAGGAAACCTCCCTAACCGGGGAATATCAACCTCCTTAATTTTACCTAGGGATTAAGTTATAATCCTCTTCGGCTACAGATTTTTGTTTCTTGTTCGTCTTCATGCGACCATTGAACCGCGCTGTGAATTTGTTCAACATTTGTGCACACACAAGATAAATGAAATTACATTATTAAAAGACCAACCCTCATTATTCCATATTTTTATTAGTCCATCACCATTTATATTCCAAATACTATAAATCCTTAACACAAACTATATCAATTCCAAATTCTATAATTCCACGAACACAAATTAAATCGTCACCGATGCATTTCGAAAATCATTACAAGATTCCACAACCCAATTTAATCATTTCAAGATTCCATAAAAATCACTACAAAATCAATTCCATACATATAAATTAGCTCTTCTACATATGTAACACACAAAATTTACATAACTATAATTTTTCGCATAACCACATGAATTGTAAAAACACATATTAATCTATATAACCCACAAATTAAGTGTTGTACATATTTGACAAAATTTTAAAAAATCTTTTAGCCTAATTCAAATGAACATCAAAAATAAACCAAAAAACAACTAAAATTAATCACCTCAAAATTCAATAAAAAACAATACAAATTCAATTATTTTTATCCATATTCACATACGTACAAATCATCTCTTCTACATATATAACACACATAATCTACATAATTACCAATTTTTACAGTACCCAAAATTTTTAAATCTATTCAACCTACAAATTAGGTCTTGTATGACTATTTTAAAATTTCTTTTAACCAAATTTACATAAGCAGCAAATACGGTTTTTTTCACATACATATTAATCTCTAAAAACATAAAACACACATACCCAATTATATTTAACCAATTTCATATTCATATTTGTTCGTTAAAACCCAATTTTATATAAACTAATTTTAACAAATAAAACCCTAAACAAATTATACAACAATATAGATAAAACAAAAGAGATTAAGAAAATAAAACATACCTCTTTTGTAACCCGGATTCATCAAGTATCTCGTTTTTATTTTTTTTTTCTTTTCCTGCTCGTTACTGTGATGTGTTAGTTTAGAAGTTGTGTTTGTGGGCGGTAGAAACAAAGAGGAGGTAGAAAAGAAAAGAAGACGACGGAGAAGATTAGGGTAAAGGCCAACAAAACACGTGGGCTATACGTGGTGGTTTCTCTTCGCCTGGGCTTTAATGCCACACGTGCTCAATACGTGTGTTAATACAAGTCAAACACTATACGTACGCCTGCATGAGGCGTTGATTCAGTCATTCGCCTGAGTGAAACCAAACATTGATTATACGTACGCCTGAATGAGACGTTGATTTACCCGTTCACCACACCAGGCGTAGATTATACATACGTCCCTTCTCAGAGCGTGAACTAAATGTACGCCCCACAACCAGCGTAAACTATATCTACGCCTCTTCGGGACGAACATTATACGCACGCTCCACATGCAAGCGTAGATTATACATCCGCTCGACTAAATATACTCCACTGACTTAACGTGACACTCCAGACTAAACTCAAATTTGATCGTTCGTTTTGGTCTTTGATCTTTGGTTATGATCGTACCACTGTGGACGCTCTTACGGACTATACTTGTCCCGTTGACACGGACATGGAGCGAGTTTTCTTAGATCTGACACGGTTTATCAGGGCCCATTCTTAGTAGTACTTTGTACTCCAAATAAGCCCGCGACCTAAATTTCCATTGATTTTTTTTTAAGGAAAAGGCAACGCCTCGTGAGATTGTGATTACATAAGAAAAGAAAAAAAATATAAGTGAATTTATAAATTCCACAACATGAAAAAACAAAAAAGTAAAAAATGTACTAAGATTTTACATTCCACTGAAGAAATTGACATCGTTTTCCATCATTTTCGTTCCTTTATCTTTTAAATTTTGATCGTTGAACACTTGGTGGAGAAACGCTCTGCAATTCCTTAACCGTTTTTTCCTAAAAACTCTCCATTAACCGTTTTCTTCTCCTTCCCTAATTTTTACAGAAAACAAAATTCTCTTTATTTAAATCTTGTGTTGTCAAATCTAAGAACCAAAATAGATTTGACAACAGTAATATTAGGATATATTATCTAAATAAAACTTAATTGCTGACGTACAAATAAACAACAATTTAGGGTTTAATTCCCTTTTTTTATTTATTTTTTTGTGATAGTCTAATGGCCTGTTATTGCCATTACGATCTCTTATTATATGCTATGTTAGCAGATTTCAATAGCCTTTTCGGCTATTTGTTCACTTGCAGAGATATACACGCGTATATCATCAAGGATGCTTCATTCCAGCGTGACGCAGATCCAAACATTTATGTCCAGAATCCATGGCTACGGTGATGATGTTGATTAAGATGTTCAGGGCATATTACTCCTTTTCAGTGGAGATTCAAGATTTAGAGATCAAAGAATCTAAATTAAAGACTCAAAAATCAAAATGGTTCAACATGAAGTTAGTAACCATTAGGAAAACATCGATTTCCTCATGGAAATATATGTATTGGGTACCTTTAATGCATTTTATTAGTTCTTCTGTTTTAGGAGAACTTATCATTATTTGTACTTTTTACTGTAACTTCTTCATCTATGTACTAAAGTTATATGTAAAACTCTACCAAACAAATTAATGAAATTTATTTTTCCTTCAAAGAAAAAAAAGAAAAAGATGATATGCCTAATGATCAATATCGTTTTTTTTCTTTTTCGAATTAGATCGTTTTCGTTAAAAATATACTTGATAGTAATGATGCCGCACCACCAGAAAATGTCATTAAGGCTTTATATAACAAGTCTTGATAGCATACATGAGAAATAATGCTTCAAAAAAAAAAATACATGAGAAATAAATAAAAAAAACTAAAGTCACAAAAATTGTGATTTTTTTTTATCTAAAGCATTAAGTACTAATTACACAAGCTGAAGTCTTCTCAGCAAATTTGACATATCAAAAACAATCAGTGAAAATCTAGGTATGGAGATAAAGAAAATGAAAAAAAGAAAGTTTTAGATAATTATTTTGAAAACGCTTAGCAAGTTGTTTTGACAAATGTTAAATGTTGGCCCAGTGACCCAAAATTCTCATACTACGTGACACACCATGTGACGCAAAATTTTCGATATGGTTCAAAATTTACTGTTTAACACAAAATAAAATGAAGTACAAATAAAATGATGATAATTGCTGCATATTTTTAATTTATCTATTCTTTGGAACAAATTCAAGTCTTTCTAATTTATTTATGCAGGGAAGTGATCCTCAGACGTTGTTGGCGCAGACATACAACTTTTTGTTTCCCTGAGCCGTGGAGATTAAGTTCATTGTCATTTGACGATCCTATCATTGTCTCGACATTTGTTTCTCCTAATGTTTTGAGTGAAATAAAGCTGTTGACGTGAGATAGTGGTACCACCTGATTCCAGTCGTTGTCTTTAGGTACCCATATTTTCTTGTAGCTTCTGTAATTAAGTTATAGCGGATAGCGTCGTCTCTATAATTATAAATTAAGAGCTCACTCCCCTTTGTAAGAGGAAATAACGAATGCATTGCAATCCTGCTATCTTCTTCTGGTCTCCGAGTTATACTTAGGGCTGCACAATGAGAAGGGTGGGTAGGATATGGCCTATACCCGTCACCCTATCCGTTTACTGGCGGTTAAGAAAATTTTTACCCGCCACCCTACCCGTCAAATAATGAATATGGTAGGATATGATTAAAAAACTGGTGGGTAGGGTAGGGTTGGCGGGTATGGGTAGGATATGTGCACTCCTAGGTAGGGTGGGTAGGATATGGCCTATACCCGCCACCCTACCCGTTTACTGGCGGTTAAGAAAATCTTTACCCGCCACCCTACCCACCAAATAGTGGATATGGTAGGATACGGTTAAAAAACTGACGGATAGAATAGGGTTGGCGGATATGGGTAGGGTATGTGCACCCCTAGTTATACTGAACTCTTTGCTCCATCTTTGAGACTTGTAAGGTTGGTCTTTCTTATTGTAACTAGTAATGCTGTCGTCCTCTTTATTCTTCTTCAAAAGCCACAAATCAACGGCCTGTGGCTGGCCCACGACATACTCATTAATGTAAACAAGGCACAAACAACTCCTTATAACACAGATATATAAAGTGTATTCCAAAGAGTTAATCGAGGTGTGATAGGGAGCTTAGGGACCAAGTGGAATTTCTCGTGTGCCAAATCAAAGGCTACAATATCCTCTGATATTTCCTGAATCCAATACAGAGATCCATTCACACAAACACTGTCAGCCCCAAAGATATTAGGTTTTAGCAAAAAAGTGGTTTCTCCTGCAGTTCTCCACTCGCTGTCACTCCCAAGTGTATATATTCTCAATCAGTCCACTGCTTGGGGCAATTTTTTTCCTAGGAGATGGGGATACTTCTCCCGAGTCTCCAATGTAGGAGATTCTAACAACTTTGTACTCATTACTAATAGGGTGGTAGCCAAAACCACATGTAATTCGTAACACCCATATGGCGTTTCTTATTGTCCATGCATAGTGCTGGAAGTTTCACGAATTCTCTGGTAATAGGATTACATACATATGACGGTTCATCAACAAGAAAGTATTTTCTGCGAAGGCCATCGATGGAGGGAAGAACGATTCCGTTATAATTTTCCGGAGTTGATAAACAGATTAATCCATTACTAGAACCAACAAGACCAATAACTTGCTTACCGGAAGTTTGAGGTCGATCCTTGTTGGAATTTTTGAATAGAAATATGAATAGGTGTGTCAACTCAGTTGAGTCTTTTCAATTTTAGTGTCTTATTCCAAGGGATGTGACTCTCCACTAAGGGTTGTGACTCTTCATGAAAGGACTTCTCAAAGAGTCACCTCTAAATCTTTATAAACCCCACTCATTCTCCATTGCAAGTGTATGTTTTTAGAGTCATAAAACTAGTACTAGGAATTTAAGAGTTTGCATGTGTCTTCAAGAGTTAAAGAAGAGTTTGTGCTACATCCATCCGTGTTCACTGTTCGGTGTTATCGAAGTGCTGCGAAAAACATCGAGGTATTGTTGAATGTTGGAGACATATGCCGCTAAATCTGTAACAGCATTTTATACAGGGCATCAAATGTCTTAAGCAAAGAGATTACTCGCCTCAATACACCCAAGTAAGTTTGTTTAAGTTTTGTGATTGATCATATATTTCTATCATTCTTTTCTTGTTTTGTTGTTGGTATTACGAGATGTAATACATAAGTGAAAACCGTGTTACAAAGAGTTGTAACGGATCGGTGAATAATACACGAGTCGTATTATTGGAGAATCGGTAACGAAGATCATTATCCAACAATCCTCCTTCGGTGGTATACAGGTTGTTCTTTCATAATGTTTTCCCCATGGTACTCCGCATAATAGAGTGCTTGAGCTTCTTTATCAAAGAGAACAAAACTCATCATAGCAGAATTAGAACCAGAACCGTCATGATTCTGCTCTTGTTGGTGTATTAATTAATAACATGTATTGTGAGTGTGCGAGTGTATGTGTGTGGTGTGGGATGTGAGGGTGTGCAGCACGTGCGAGTGCAAGAGAGAATTGAGTCGAGAGATGCTTGAGAGTTCTGTATTGATGAGTATATAGACACATGTCCTGTGTCTGTAATTCCTTATCTTCTTTAATCAATACGATTCCAAACCGTAAGCAATGTAGACATGAGATTTCTCAATGTTACTATGGTATCAGACTCAGAAATCAATTTCTGAGGGTACCGATCCTAGCTTGTTTCTTCAACAAAACCATCATTACTTCCATCTTCAACAATCATCACCATCATTAATCCATCATCTTCTGCTGCTGCTGCTATTGTAAATCGAAATTTGAAGCCTGATTTAATTGAATCATCTCAGATTTGCGACTAATTTGACGGATCTATGTGTTTCTATCTACATCAACATCATCAGTAGGTAATTTTCTTCATCTACCTCCGTTAATGGTGTTTTCTGGTAGGAATTAGGGTTTTGATTTGGTTTGATACCCCTGCTATGTCAACAAACATGATTAAGCATGTATTTTAGATCTAAAACTCAGTTTTAGGGTTTGAGCTCTTGGTTATTTCAACTTCCTGGTTGGTGTTTGGATTGAAATCTCTTACCTCATCAACTAAAATTTGAGTCTCTGCTGGTAATCTCCAATTTCATCTATAGATTACTTTAGATTTGATCTAATGTGTTCAATTTCTACATCACTTGCTCAAATACATCCAGTTTCATCTTCAACTGACTTATACATCATAATTAGCATGTATCTTGCATCTAATTTCTTTATCAAGATCTGTTGTTCTTGTTTCCTGGTGCCATGAGATTCTGAGCGTGTTCTAGTCCGCTACACCAAGGTCTAGTTAGGGCGAAAACTTAAAGTCGTTCCACTGATTGGATTCAACAGAATATTGAGAAGTTGTTGGTCTCATATCTTACTTCAAGGCAGTCCTCACATATGTGTTGAAGAATCTTGCGTTTTTTAGTGGTGTTTCTGCAATTGAACATCGAATTGGAGTTGCTGAGTTACATTAAGTAAAAATTGGAGTTCTTTTGTTGAGTGTGTATACACTCATTATGCAACCTAGTTTTCAGTTTGCATATGTGTTCAATATGCAACCTATTAGTCTGCTACTTTTCATGCTTCTTGAATAATTCAGTTGAAGTTCAGCTTCAATGGTGCTTTTTTACTTCTATTTCTTATGTGAGGGAATAATCCAAACCGCTATGGCCTTATGGAGAATAATCAAAGGATAATAATGTTCAGTAATTCATGTATCGTATCTTAGAATGAGACAAGGTCCAGCTGAGTGGGAAGATTGCATAATTGATAACAATGCTGAGATAGTGGAAATGGTAAATATGACAAGATTTCTTATTAATTACCTCCCTTATGATATATGAGTTTGCTGCAGCTTTCTGGTACACAAGTGATAGGCCAAGGGCTTATATTGGCTAAGTGTATGTTCTGTGAATGATGTTATTACTGGTGTGTGCTACATATTACTTCAGATTCTACATTGCAGGGATTATCAAGTTGTTTGTGACTTAATGCAATAACTAGAATAATTCAATGAACTATCTCCGTGCTTGCTGGGGAGTGTGTGAAAGAAGATTATTTTTTCTTTCTTATTTAGTACTGCAGGGAGAAGAAAATTAATTTTGTTGAGACAATTTTGCCAAGTATTCATGTCCAGGCCTATGAACTCAACTACTCTACTTTCGCTTATTCATGTCCTGGTGCTAATGATTTGATCATAGAAAGCAAGCTCCTACAGATGTTATTCCAATCAGATGAGTGATTCTTATTCATATCTCTTTTAGCTTAATATGGAATTATAACTGTCACTTTTTCTGCACCAACAACTCCAGCCGCTGCTGCCAGTTTAGCTACGAAGGTTCAGTTCTTGAATCTGTTTGGTATTTGTGTTGGTATGTTGTAATTTAAGAGTATACACCACTAGCTGCTGCCAGTTACCCCTTCTCCATTTGTTTACATTGATGGAAATAACTATAGTTGGTGTTCTAGAATACCGTCCAATTGAAGTTCCAGTTCATGTGTTGGTTATGCAGTGTAGTATTTCAGAAACATTTAAATCTTCTTCATCTGCTGGGGTACTATTTACATCAGATTGTAGACAAGCAGTTATCATTGCATTCCTGGTTCTAGGAAACTTGGTTATCTTTGTAGTACGCATGCTGCTAATACTGGACCCACTGCGAGCTGAATCTACACCTGCAACATCTGCTTCTATTACATCACCACCTACTTATCAAGTTACACTGCCTGCAACATCATCAATTCTAACCTTGGTTTGTCACTACTTTACCTACTACTTTTGCTGCTGCCTTAATATTTTTGCTACTGCTGCAACTACTTTGCCAGCATGGTTTGTCTAGCATATGTGTGTGCAAGCTCAAGTCGCCTCTTCAAGCCCCCTTGAGCTTGAGGGAGGGTAATGTTGGGTAAATTATTAATAATGTAACTGTAAAGAAGATACTTAGCTCAAAACAATGTTGCTGATGTTGCTGCACAGAAAATGTAGAGGCACGTAAACTACGCTGTCCTAAAGGCAATATCGCCTGCCACTCCTCTGAGATGCTACAACAGTTGGCGAGTCACCTCCAGGATACAACTACAGTTAGTACCCATCAATGTAGCATACAATGAGGGTACCCTTAGATCTTGGCAGAACTTAAAACAGTAGAAGAGATGTTTACAGAAAAAACAGAGGGAGAGTAGAAGAGATGTTTCTCTGTGGTGTGTTTTTTCTGAGCTTACAACTACTCTCTTATATAGTGTTTGTGTAGTTACAAACAAGAAAGAAAACCCATGCGTATGACAGTCAAAGAAAACCCATGCGTATGACAGAAATACTGGTAATGTTGGGTTAAAGATAGTGCATGGAGCAGTGTGTTGCTGCCAAGACAAATACGTACAGACAAGGGAGCCAGGACAAAACACGTACAGACAAAGAAGCCAAGACAAGCACGTTCAGACAAAGAAGTCAGGACAAAACACGTGCAAACAAAGAAGAGATTCTTCTACTTGTGTGGAAAACACGTACCAAAAATTTCAGCAAAAAGATAGGATCTAATGAACCCACACCCACACCCACACCCGAGCCCGACCGGACGGCGGCGTGCTTCTGTGCGAAGAACTGCGCGTACGGGAAAGGCAACCTTGCCCTAGTCTAAGCCTTCCCTCCAAGCACAAAAGTCTAATGACCCAAGGGCCATGCCCTTATAGCCAATTCTATGGTATTTATGTTTAAAACTCTTTAGATTTTAGTCAATGTGGGACTATTGTTTTATCTATTCAAAAGAAAAAACAAATGATGGGCAATAGGTCTAGGGATCAAAACATAGTCCATGGAAAAATTGGTAATTTTAAATCGTTTTTTCTAACAGGTAATAACATGTATTGTGAGTGTGCGAGTGTATGTGTGTGGTGTGGGATGTGAGGGTGTGCAGCACGTGCGAGTGCAAGAGAGAATTGAGTCGAGAGATGCTTGAGAGTTCTGTATTGATGAGTATATAGACTCATGTCCTGTGTCTGTAATTTCTTATCTTCTTTAATCAATACGATTCCAAACCATAAGCAATCTAGACATGAGATTTCTCAATGTTACTATTAATTCACAACCATGTTGCCTCCCCAGATGTTGATAAGCAAAGTAGGTCGTATTAGCATGACACCGTATAAGATCTCTCCAAGATCTACGTACTAGTTTACAATCTAATACCAACTCAACTGATAACCTAGAAAATATATTCAAAGTGATTTCTTGAGGGAGAGTGTTTAGAGGATCATAGAGGTCGGCCATTTCTTCCTCCAGAAGAATTCCGTCTCATGATCAAAAATTCTTTACGAAATTGAGGTTTTGCTTCTAAAAAGACCAAATTTCCCTTGCATGTAGGTCACATGCAGTACTGATGCCGACGCTCATGACGGCGTCAATCAAGATACAAACCTGTGTTTTGCGATTAACACTTTGTAAAACCACCAAATAGCATAAACACGATCTAGTATTTTGTTTTGCTCAGTTCGGTAGTTATTCATTATGCATAAAAACGATCTTGTATCGTGTCTTTTTTTTTGGATGCAAATAGGCTGATTTCATTCATAACTTAGAGTTTTTACATAATTTAAGATGACAGACTTGTTTATCATCCCTGATAGTAGTTTAAAATTGTCCTGGGATGTTATCAAAAAACATAAAAGATTGTTTGTTTGTTCTATTAGTGTTAGCTATTACATGAATAACGTTGTTTGCAGATCTTTTAACATGTTTAACTGAGATACAACTAGTAAGAGATGACATATGCCTTATTTCATCTACAAGATCTTGATTCATCCACTGAACCGTTTGTTTGGCAGATACTATAGAGTTAAGGTCTCTGGCACGTGTCTTTACAACTAGAAGAACTACACTTCTGGAGTGTACCTTTATTATGTAAGGTCTTTGGCACGTGAACAAATGTCTTTTTTTTTTCTTAATAATACCAACGATATATACACTCCATTATTCATTCAATTTTTTTTTCTGTTTCCTCTCTCATCTATTCATTATGCGGTACACTATTTTGTGCTTGCCTGCCACTTACTTCCATCTAGTTTTTTTTCTTGAAATACGAGCAAAGTTTTCTTTTAAGAATAATAACTTTAGTTCGATTTTAAGCCCGGCAAGAGAGATTTTGACCATTTATCAAGCAGAGCTAACCCAGGACATTCCTGATTTTGACCAAAATGGATTTTTCATGTTAGGGTTCTTCTCGCAAGACCTTTCCATGTAGTCACCAGCATTCGTGTAATTTACACTTGATTACACCATATTATATAAACTATCAACAACTATTAGTGAACCGCACAAATAAATTACGCCAAAATCGTTACTCACAGAATTTTCCATTGGTCCCATAAATAATGGCCCCCCTGCTGTTTTCCTACGGGGTTCACCGAGACCCACAGTGTGAGAGCTTTTTAAGATGTACATGGGGTTAGTCGTGGGAGATTTCGAGAGATTTTAATGTATTTGAGTTTTTTCCTGTTAATCCTGAGGGCGTTTGAGGGAGTCTCTCCAAATTCCCGTTAGTCGTGGGGGAGTTTAGAGGAGTCTTCTAAACTCCCTAGAAAACACCTGTTAGTCGCTGGGGAGTTTAAAAAAAGCTCTTGAACTCCCTGTTAGTCATAAAACCCTACAATATTAGGGAATTGGTTTCTTTGGGGAGTTTGAAGGAGTTTTTAGTGTATTTTGGTCTCACAACAAATCTCTCAAAAGAGTAGAGATTTTAGTGTATTTTGGTCTCACAACCAAATTTGGTTCAAAATCTTTCTTTTCAAATCATACGTATTTCTCAAATCTCAGCAACAAAAATGTTGTTCCCAACATGATGAAATGATTATCAGATGATGGTCATTATGATACGGTGAAACATTTCTATGAAAATATTAGGATAGTGATCTAGAGTCCATGAAAACGTGTGGATATATAGATTTGTTTAGATCTACATATCCCGTAAGATGCACCAACAAAAAAAAAAGTAGAAGTCTTCACAATTAGCGCTTCCCTGAGTTGAATTACATTACCACTTCTGCAACCACTGTCAAAACTATTTTCTCACCACTACCATCACCACCTATAACCAACCACTACTCCCTTAACCACCCCAAATAAGAACTCTAATTTCAGAAATAAATAAAGGGAGTTAGAATTGTATGGAGACCGTTAAATTGAAGGGGAAAAAATTATCTCGTTGCACAAAATAACATACTATTGATACAGAGATATGATCATTTTCATTTATTTTTTTTCTTTTGATTAAAGATCAATGTTATTTGCAAATGAGGGTTTATTGTTTCTTAAAAGAGAATGAGTTAGGAGTGAACTCTTTCAAACTCCCCCAAACTCCCTCTAATAAACTCTCTCAAACTCCCTACACTCTCCCAAACTCCCTGAACTCAAAAACACCAAACTCTCTCAAACTCCCTACACTCTCTCAAACTCTCTCAAAATTCCTGAGATTTAAAATACACTCAACTCCCCAGAAATCACTCGAGGAC
Source organism: Papaver somniferum (assembly GCF_003573695.1). Classification (NCBI taxonomy): domain Eukaryota; kingdom Viridiplantae; phylum Streptophyta; class Magnoliopsida; order Ranunculales; family Papaveraceae; genus Papaver; species Papaver somniferum. Next base: position 135,932,768 of record NC_039359.1, read on the forward strand.
TAACCCTCTGGTAGGTTTTGTGTGGTTTTGTATTTCGGTCTGTTAAGAACTACTGATAAACTATATATGCTGATGTCTTATCTTTTCAATAAAGCTCTTACTAGAGTAGAAGGTTTGTTCCTTGCGAAGATTATTACAACAACGGTTCTAAACGAATCGGGGGAGGAAAATAATGTGAAAACCTCCTCATACTGAATTTTTTTTCTTTTTTTACTGGGACCCACCTTTCGGGAGACGTGCAGACGAGGGCCTGTAAGAGGCGGTTTTTTTCATTGTTTTTTTTTTTCTCGATTTGTCGAGAATTTTTGTTATTACAAACATGTTTATCACTTTAACAAAGTAAATAGTCAATCTTAAAAATTAATTTTCATTTATTTTTAATAAATTAATAGCAATATGCCAAATTAAATATCCTCACATTTAACTATTATGGAAATCTCATGATCTCATCTACAACAACCAAAATTTGTTAGTTGGACAAGAGATCAAATCAAGGCGAAATAGATAAAGGTTTGGAGATAGTACTTTTGACTGTTAGCCAGGGAGGAAGGTAGTATACTAAGAGAATATGGTGCATGCATGTCCATTGAGATATGGTGGAGAACTAGTAATAAAATATTTAGTCATATTACTTTAAATGGACCTATCCATCATTATTCGGTGCTTTTATTATATATCTGAAGACGCTCGGCAGTCATTCCATTGAAGACCATCGTTGAGGACAACAATTAACGAAGAACGCTGAAAATATACACCAAACTTATTCAATGACGTTCGTCGACTTGGAAGAAGAAGAGGACGTCAGGTTAAGTATCAGCTCAGAGTCAGAAGAGCATCAGTTTGATAATTGGAACCTGACACACTCCGATCCTTTTCGTCCACTACCCATTCCAGACACTCCGATAGATACACCGCCGGAGACACCACCAGAGTCACCGACAACGGTACCAATACATCATGTACCTCCACCACGTGCTCCGCCCCCTCCCATCCCATACTTCCCCTTGCCAGTCTTGAATCCTCCGTCAGGTATGTTTACAGTTCTTTTGCTAGTGTTCATTTTCATCTCATCTGTCCATTTACGAAAAATTTGGCCAAAATTCTACTAAATTTTCTAACTCATTACAATTATTTTGATAGGGAACAAAGCACTCACTGAGAAGTACAGAACACTTTACAAGCTAGTCCTGATAGGTGATTGGGAAACGGCTAGGGATAAGTTCTTCAACATTGATTCCGAATCAATAACGGCCGGGATCACTATGTTCTCAGAGACAGCACTGCACATAGCTGCCAAAGCAGGACATGAAAATTTTGCCGTGGAACTCGTGAAACTTATGCCACCGAGAGCACTTGTACACCAAGAGTATAACAATGGTGATACGCCACTTCATCGTGCTGCCATTACTGGAATTACTAAAGCTGCTAAAGCAATGGTGGAAAAGAATCCTATCGTGGTACAAATTCGTAATAAGAAGGGGTGGATTCCACTTTTAAGTGCTATTTATGGATCTTCCTATCAGCAAAGAGAAATGATAGAATTTCTTTTATCTGCTCACCCGCGGCATAAGAATCGGAGTCCTTTCTCTGGTCGTATTGGTGGTGAACTCATATGTACTTTGATTAGAGCCGGCTTCTTCGGTAAGTAAACCATATATAGTAGAGCTTTACACTTTTGACTCATATGTAGTAGTTATTACTAACTTAAGGAAACCATCCTGTTTGCAGATATTGCAACAAAATTGATCGACGACCACCCAAACCTGGCTGTTGAGAAAGATAAAGATGATTCATGTGCATTAGAAGTCCTGGCTGAAATGCGTTACGCATTTCCAAGTGGAAGTCGGTTAGTGTCATGGCAACGCTACGTCTACTCGCGTCAGTGACACCTTACTCTCTCTGGCTTTCATAATTTTCTGTCAGATTTTTCTTTCTTTTGAACTTGCTATTAGAAAAGGAACAAAAATGACGCCTGCATGGTTTACAAAATAGTTCTCTTACTAAAAGTTAACTGCCACCGAATTGTTGTCAGTAGTATCCTTTCGGTGTCAAGTTCAGATTAGTTGTGCCTAATGTTCTTCAGAACGTGCTGAATAGTAGTTAAGATATTCAGTTCAGTGCCGGCCTTTAATTATCAAACGAAAAATTATGATTTTCATGTTTGTGCAGATATTACTGTTGACCTCCCTGAAACACGCCAACACCACGACACTGAGAATCCTCCGGCGAATTCTAGAAATTTATCAACTGAAGGTTTCGCTACAAAGCTCCTCAGCATTACCCAATTAACCACAGGTCAATCTTCTACTATGTATGCTATGTAATGATTTTGTGCTGAATTTGTACAAATTTTTTGAGAGTTTTTGTTTTCCGTTCCAGTGCTTGGATGGATGAAGGAACTACTGAGGAAAGGTATGTGAGAAAAAATCCAGCACATTATTGTCAGTTTATATTGGTTTATTCTTTATGTGTGCCTAACTAGAGATCTTCGATTCCCTTCCTTCAGTCCCATGCGTTAAAAAAGTCTATGACCAAAAATTGATGCATAGAGAGGCTTTGGAATTGGTTAGATGCATATATGCACAGATATCTAAGAGTGACTCGGAAATTTCAGAGTTTTTCAAAGACACTTCGATTTTCATGGTGGCAACTACATACGGGACGGTTGAAATTATAGTGGAGTGTATCGAGAGATTTCCTGATATGATTTGGCTTAAAATGAAAGGAAGAAATATATTCGAGATCGCGATTGAAGAACGGCATGAAAAGATTTTCAATCTTGTACATAAGATGAATGAATCTAAGAAGGAATTAGTGTACTTGCGAGATGATTTTGGGAATAATATTTTGCACATAGCTGCTTTGTTGTCCTCGCCTTCATGTCGACTTCAACCAATTTACTGTGAGGCACTTCAGATGCAAATAGAGCTGCAATGGTTCAAGGTATGTATCTAAGTTACAAAGAAATGTAATTCTCATCATCTATAATTCTGACTCACTGTAAACAAATAAATAATCAGGAGGTGGAGAGGATTGCGCTTCCAATACACAAGTTACTAAGGAACAAGGATGGCAAGACGCCTTTAGCATTATTTACGGAGCAGCACAAAGAATTAATGGACAAAGCAGAGAAATGGATGAAAGGAACAACAGAATCATGCATGTTAGTCGCAACCCTCATAGCTACAGTAGTATTTGCTGCAGCCTTTACAGTACCGGGTGGCAATTTCAGCGATAGTGCTAGCGGTGATAATGGCATTCCAATCTTATTGTACAGTAACTCGTTCATGGTATTTGTAGTAGCAGATGCTCTGGCTTTGTTTTCATCAACTACATCGGTTCTTGTTTTTCTAGCCATCCTAAACTCACGGTATGCAGCAGAGGATTTTCACAAGTCACTGCCACAAAAGTTGATAATAGGTCTTGCAACTTTGGTAATCTCTATAGCTACTATGATGATTGCTTTTTGTGCGACACTTTATATCGCGCTTGCACCTAGATTTGGATGGATTCTAATTTTTCCTTTAGTTGCTTTGGCTTCTGCTCCTGTTATGTCCTTCGTAGCCTTACAACTTCCATTGTTTTTGGATTTGTGTTACACAACTTATGGACGCAATATTTTCGGAAGATGAAACCAAGTGATTTGCTGTTACAATGTAATTTCTCAATATATAAGACTATCAGAAATAGATCAATGTGACCTTTACATTCATCTTCTTCATTAGTGTTTTGTTCCTTGTCAAGTTGTCATTATGCTTGTTATGAGACATATTTCTCCCTAACTGCTATATGTTTCAAATATCATGTAAATTTTTTGACTCGGTTTGATGACCTCATATGCGATCGGTTGAGACGTATCAAACCAAACAAGAATGAGAAAGAATGACATAAGAAGCAATACAACTAGTCTGTCTACTATTATATCTCAACCGATGTCCGACGCCTATAAAAAAAAGTAAAAGAACTACCCGATGCTTGATTTATAAATAGTACTCAATTAAGCTTATAACATCTAAGCTGCATGCACTCGTGGATGTGAAACACTATCTCAAGCAATTTGTGCTGCTGCCGCGGCTGACGTGACTGCTGTGGAGTGGCAACTGGCGAATGAGTCCGTTTACAACTGATAATTAAGGGGAGCGCTGCTGATTTGTGAGAAGCTCTTGGCCAACAAAATCATAGAAATCCGGATGGTTTGGATCCATATCTGGTAGATTATTAAAGTAATCGTTCGTTTGGTTTTCTTCTACAAGTTCCCTCCCAAAGAGTTCATTTTCCTCGGATGAACTTCGCCCCGTTCATTATTATTGTCATCCGAACTAGCTGGAGTAATGCCGTCATTGGCTGGTCCAGAATTTCCTGTCGATTTAGCTGGTTTCCAATATATTTTACACAAGGCAAAATCTGTAAACTGCACCAAAATCACAGATAACAAATAAAAATTCGTAAACTGCACCTAATTAAAGATAACAAATTCAAAATTTGTACAAAGGAATGCAGTAAATAATTGGCAATAACATAGGGTGACTGAGCCGACAATGCATATACATATGGGTTCATGCGTACTTACCGCCTTCACTTTATTATCTTGATCACTTGCAAGTCTTATATTACTACTGTCAGGAATATCTTGTGCAGATTTTGCTGCATCGACCACAACGTACTCCTGCATTTTGTAGTTAGTCTTACTTACTTTTCCTTTGATCCGTGAATCTTTATCATCCCATTTATAGTAAACCAAAGTCCTTTTAGACCCAATTTGTCTTTTATCTTGTTGGTCCTTAATCGGTTTAGTTCTCTCGGTAGCTTTCCAATATCCTTCACTATTGCCAGCAGCACGATTAGGTCGATCCCCGTTGGGATATTTTCGTTCTCTATGAGTAAAGAAATACCATTCTGATCCATCTACAGCATATTCCTTGTACTTACCTATCCAATCATTATCAAGATAAACATGTAATTAGATATTAGAAAATTCTGAATAACTCATAAATATGTACGTGCATGTATACCTGTAAGCTCCGCAGGTGTGTAATCGCGAATGTTTACGTCTTGGATGTAATTAGGATCTAATGGTTTTCCTGTGATTTTGTTAGTGAGGTGATGAGATATTAGCTCAGCATCAGTTGGTTTAAATCTAAAACCAACTGGAAGATATTTTATGAAACATTCATGATCAGCTGGGTAGCCCTTGAAAGTTTTTTGGTAACATTCAGCACCAACTGAGCAGTACTTTTCAGGTGCAGATGATTCCGAGTTTGTAACAATTTTTTGGTCACCCATCTTTTCTTCTTTTCGCGTTAATACTTAACCGAGAGAAAAAGAAGTCACGTACAAGAGTATATACACAATTTGGGTATGTTTCGGGTTATAGAGTTTAATAATCATAAAACTCGGAACTCTTAAGATTCACAGGGGTTATAGAGTTTGGACGTGCCGTCACAACTTAGTTTAATACAAGCTACCATCGGAAATAGATCAACGTGTCCTTTACATTCATCTTCGTCATTAGTATTTGCTTCAGTTCTCAATCGGAGCTTACATCCTGTATATGGTACGCTTTAATGGTGCATTTGTTTGAATGGACTGAGCAACATTATAGAGTCTCCCTTTACACGAGGTGTTCTATGTAAATGTAGTTCAATTGGGAGCACAAATTGATATCACTTTTATTATTCGATTGCCAAAACTAGTGACAAAACCCCTAGGTGAACAAACTAGTGATAAGAAAAAACCGGTCATTTTATTTTTAACAAATAAAAACCGTTTCAAACAAAACTGGGACAAAAACCCCAATTCAAATAAAAATTTTAAAATCCAGTTTTTATTTGATTTCTAAATTCCAAAATTAACCTTCCGCATATAAAAACACTTTCAAAGGAAAGTTTGGCGGAAACAAGAAAGAAAAAAATTTCCTCTCTGAACCGAACATATCAGATGAAAGTGTGATTCTTCTTTCCTAGTTTTCTTCGTTTTTTTCGTTTCAATTCAAAGATTCGTCATCATCTTCTCCCAATTTCAATTCAAAAATTGAGAGAGCAATTTTAGGTTTGTTTGATTGAAGAACCGGAGGAGAAGCTACAAGTTTTGAGATCTGTTTATTCGAGATACGTAGAAGAATCCAATTCAGTTGTTCGAAGAAGAGAAGATAAACGTAGTTGTTCGAAGAAGAGAAGAATCCAATTCGTTATTCGAGATCTGGTTGCAATTCAGTTTAGCTGAAATCATATTTCCGCTTTTCAAGTTGAAATTGAATCTCGAATTGAAGAATCCAGCTGAACAATCAATCAACTTCGTGTTGATCATCTGTCTTCGATCAATCTTCGTCTTCAAAGAATCAATCAACTTTTCAGGTATTCAATTCTCTTTTTTGTGTTGATTTTTGATTTTGTTTGTGTGAATTTGCTAGTCACTCTTGTCGAATAAACTGAATTGATGTTAGCATATGTTTTTTATGTTTGTGTTGATGTTCTTATGAAGGATTCCATCTCTTTGGAACTGTTTTTCAAAAAAAAAAATTGTTGTTGATATTCACATCTGGTGAAACTGTTTTTGGTTTCATCATTTTGTTCTGTAGATTATGGATTCTGTTCTCGCACTTGTATGTCACAAAGAAGATTGTTTAACTCTTCGTATTGGCCTCCAAGAGTCTTTTGCTAATTTGAAGACTAGTATATGCTCAAGTTGGTGTGAATTCTCTCCTCCTTCTATGGAAATTTTTCACATGGTTGATGATCAGCAAAAGGTCATTCATTCTGATTTTGATCTTCAATGTTTGGCTCTATTTAGTATGTATAATAAAGAAGGGATTATGGAGTTACTCGTTAGTCATAAAACTGAGATTTCTGGTTCAATAAGTTCAGGAATTATAGCTTTTGATGACCAGCCACAAAGTTCTGGAATTATACCTTTTGAGAAGCCACGGATTGATTATGATGTTCCAGATAAAATTAAGGAACCGTTGAAGTCTGCTCACTGGTTACATCTTTCAAGGAGTTGAACAGTTGTTTCCGGGAGGTGTTGAACAAGTTCGTTGTGATTTACAGAAGTATCACGCAGCAGCTGGTTATGAATACATGGTATATAGGAATGAGAAGTTGAGGATTGGTGCACGTTGTGCTAATAAGAACAAAGAGGAGAAATGTGACTGGCATTTATATGTTGTGTCTGTTGATGGTGTTGTAGGAAGTCCTTTTATTATCAAGGAACTAAATAATCAGCATACTTGTGTTGGTGGATTTGTTAACATGCCACGGATATCGAAGAAACTAGTTAGTAGCTTGATTATTGATGAAATTAAACAGGATCCTAATAAGAAAACTAAGCATATTATGGAATCTTTTACGAGAGACTTCGGCTTTGACATTAGTCGTTATTATGCATACGCAGGTAAGAAGCATGCACTGAATACTTCATGGGGAGAGAACGAGAAATCTTTTATGTTCTTGAACTGGTATAAAAACAAGTTGATTGAAACCAATCCTGGTTCTCACGTGGTTTTGGAAGTTGAAGAAGGGACCCATAAATTTCAGAGGATGTTTATCTGTTTTGAAGCTTGTAGTCGTGGATTCAATTTCTGTCGTCCTGTATTATTCGTTGATGCGGCTCACTTGAAAAGCAAGTACCTTGGTCATATGATGGCAGCAACAGGTCTAACCGGAAATGATGGTAAGGTTTTTATCATTTTTTTATGTTGGTTTCATCATTTTTTATGTTTGGTTTTCATCCCATCTTATGCTTGTGTTATGCTTTCTGTTCATGTTACAGAAATCTTCCCTCTTGCTTATGGTGTGGTTTCATCGGAGAATGAAGCGAACTGGAAATGGTTTTTGGATAATTTGAAGAAAGTCCTTTCTCCTTTGCGACCAAAGCTTACTTTTGTGAGTGATCGAGGTATTGGATTGGTAACACAAATTCCTATTGTTTTTCCTGAGGCTTTTCATGGTTGGTGCTACTGGCATATGGAATGCAATATCAATACATGCTTACCAAAGAGTTGCAAAGTTTATAACAAATATGTATTGGGACTGTTTAAGAAATGTGCGTATGCTTCTACTCATAAAGAATTTTCAGAGAATTGGGATAAGTTGAGGAAGGTTCAAAATCAGAAGTTACAAGACTATCTAAGTAGAGCTCCTCTTGATAAATGGGCAAGTTTTTTCTTCAAGGGTCGACGATATGGTAGGTTGTGTTCAAATATTGCTGAGAGTTTCAATGGTTCGGTCGTTGAAGAGAGAGAGAAGCCTATAGCCATCATGGTTGATGAGATCAGGGTGAAGCTAATGGACCAAATGTGTAAACGTCGTGAGGACTCTGCTAACTTAATGAAATGGCGTCAAACTCTATGTCCAGAATATGAAGCTCTACTCCACGACAACAAGATGCATGGATGTAACTACCAAGTCACCAAGTCGTCGGAATATGTGTTTGAAGTTCATGCTTCATTAACACAGACTGTCGATTTGAAAAGAAGAACATGTTCTTGCAACCGTTGGCGTATTGACGGTTTCCCGTGTGCCCATGCTGTCCGTTGCATCATGGTGAATGGAGAAGATCCTTACAATTATGTTGAGCACTATTTTACAGTAAAGTTCTACCGAGAATCGTATAAACATGCAATCAATCCTGTTCCCACAGTCGAAAAGCCCGTGACAGTGTCGCCGAAATCGATGGTTTTTGGTCCGAATAATGGACCACAACCAGGACGTCCATCGAAGAAGAAGAGGATTCCTAATACAGGTTCAGTTGCCAATAAGAAGATGAGAACCTGTGGTTCCTGCAATGTTTTGACCACCCATAATAAACGGACATGCCCTTCTCGTCAGATTTCATGAGAACTTGGGGTCATTTCGACTAGACTACAATATGTGGTTCCTGCAAGTCATCGAATTTTACTCTTAGTTTCGTTTGCTAGACTACAATATGTGTTTCATTTACTATTTCATATTTTTGTTTTAGAAGTTAATATGCTGCAGGTGTTTTCATTTTATATTTTGACTAAGAATAATAATTTTGATTAAGTTTAAGTTTTTCAGAATTTTTACAGGCCTTTATAGTTTGGTGTAACCGAATCAGGTTTCATCATTTTTTTGATGAAACCACAAAGGGTTTCATCATTTTTTTGATGAAACCAGAAAGGGTTTTATCTTATTTTTGGTGGAACCATTGTTTTACTGTCACTTTTTCTTCTATATTTTTTGACAACACAGTAGATGATGTTTTGTCTACTGTTTATTGGTGCCGCAAATATATGACACATCATTTATGGATAGTTTTTATAAAAATGAGACATCATTTTTGTAGACATAAGCTTTTAAGGAAATACAACTGAAATAGCACGAAATCGTTTTTTATATAAACTGTAACCATTTCACAAGTACATTAAACTTCAACTAAAACTTGAATCTGCAAGGAGAACTGTATGTCAAGGAGTATCATCATTACAATAACCATTTCAAAAGTAATTTAAAATTCAACTAAAACTGAATGTTCAATAGGACTGGCACGACATGCGAGTATTATTCTATATTGTCAAGGAGTATCTTCAACGCCAACTTTGGTCTCATATTATGCACCTTTTCTCGTATATCATCTGTAGACATGTTTCCTTTCAAGAGGCTCTTCATGTAATAGCAAACATGCAGGCCACAATCGTTCCTGAAAAACCAAAACAATGTCTCAATTGTTACAAAGTGACTAGCTGAGAGTGTTCTGATATTAGTATCTATATGTAAAGCATTCGGTTACAAGTGATGTAATGATTTCAAGCATATGCATATGTGAAATATAAACTTCCAAACATAACTTACCCTATTTGTTCACAACATGTAGGGTTGTGCAAAGAGTATGTTGTTGGCTGACTTGCCTGCTGATCACAGGGGAGCTTTGCGTCGTGCTGTGCAAATGCTGATACTATACGTTGTTTCATGCTTTCAGCACTTTTTCTGCATTCCTCTCCCGTGGAAGCCAAGGAGTTGTAGTGATAAAATTCCCCGGTTTCAAAATCAAAAGTAAGCAATGTCCAATGGTTTACATCTCCAAGTGATGTCAGCAACGGAACGAACAAAAACCGCACGCTATAATCCATTTTGTCGATGAAGCCTTCTATTACAGCACCACATTTCTTTCCTAATGAGTGACATGTCTGAAACAAAATACCAGATAAAAGCTCCTTAATTAGTTACAGACATGCAAGTTTGATGAAACCAAACTTTGTTCCATCAAAATTAACCATATAAACAACATCATTTTTTGTTTTCCACAACTATTTTTTATGCCAAAAAATTTACATTAAACAATTTCGGAGTAAACTTACATAGGCAAATGTGCTTATAAACACAGCTCTCTGGTACTTTGGAGAACCATCTTGTTTCAACTTATTTTTTTTGATGTTGTTTTGCAGCTTCAAAATGTAGAACTCTATAATGTCTCCTGCGACGTCACCCTCTCTCATCAAATTATCCATCATCTTCCCCGATATATGTAATTGAAGATTTAAATGCTCCCACGCCGTTGACCTGTTAATTTTATTTTTTAAAAAGCTAGTCAATGATGGATAAAAAAGGAGAAACAATGCATAACTTGGAACAAAATTTTGATGAAACCAGTCTTGGTTACATCAGTTATTTCCCAATTACCTTTCATTATTCTTTCTGAAAAAAGTGGTCACGAGGGGTTTCTCATTTCTGTTGAGTACTTTCAAGATCTTCAAGTTATCAACTGGTTTCAACTTCACCCCCTGTACTTCCTGCACCTTCTTGTTCTCCTTGCACTTACGAGCTGTAACCTTTCTTCTTTTTTCACACTGGTGTTGTAATCCTGCATTCTGATAGGTGGAACCAAATTCCTTCTGTCTTCCCTCATTCTTGTAACCATGTTACTCATCCTTTGCGCAGCACTGAGTTCTCCATGTCCTTTCTCTTGACTGTCACACTGCGACAGTCCTAAATCAAATCCAGGTTGTTCATTCTCTAACTCAAGTAAATCATTCGCCATCTTTACAGCTGAGTAGTAGTATACGCTTCCAACATTTGGCTTTGACGACGAACAACCTTTCTTATTGTATTCATATTCCATTTTCCTGATAACATCTTCATCAATTACAAATTGAGTTTCGTTTTCTTCTTGTTCAATAATTTGCTTCATTTCAGATTCTACCCGCTCTGCCACCTTGATATCCTCAACGGTATTTGGAGTCAACTCAGTACCCTCTCCTTCTTGTTCATCATTGGTGACTGGCATCGACGAAGAAGCTTTGCTCATTTCAGATTCCACCCGCTCTGCCACCTTGATATCCTCAATGGTATTTGGAGTCAACTCAGTACCCTCTCCTTCTTGTTCATCATTGGTGACTGGCATCGATGAAGTAGCTTTCTCCATTTCAGATTCAACCCGCTCTGCCACCTTGATATCCTCAACGGTATTTGGAGTCAACTCAGTACCCTCTCCTTTTGTTCATCATTGGTGACTGGCATCGATGAAGTAGCTTTCTCCATTTCAGATTCAACCCGCTCTGCCACCTTGATATCCTCGATATTATTTGGAGTCAACTCAGTACCATCTCCTTCTTGTTCATCATCGGTGACTGTCTTCGACGAAGAAGATATGACCTGCTCTTGTTCAGATTCTTGTTGATTTATCATGTTAACATCCCTTGTTATCACCTGCAATATTAAGATACCTAAGTTATTTTACTTTTCATCTTCCTGTGTCAAAACCTAATGCTGTAAAAATCAAAAACTTCTGAAAGAATAAAAAGAACTGGCCAATTCATCAAACAAACATTAACTTGAAATGATGAAACCAAATCTGGTTTCATCAAAAGAATGATGGAACCAAATCTGGTTTCATCAAAAAAATGATGAAATGTATAAGAAAATTGTAATATATGCGAGTAATTCAATTGTTACTAAGAAAAATCAAATCTATCTTTGTACCAGTTGTTGTTCCCTGTCCTCGGCATCATATTTTTCTAGCAGTGATTCTTCTTCTTCAGAAAGAACATATGTAGCATTGGTCCTAAGCTTTTCAATCAATGATCGCGCAAATTGGTATTTGGCTTTGAAGGAGTTAGCTTCACTGCTAGCACCAAAATTTTCTTCATCTTGCACTTTGACCGGCACTTCATTTTCTTCATCTGGCACAACAATTTCCACTTCATCTACGGGATCAGCCAAGCACATTTCTGATTCGTCATACTGAAGCAAGAATGATCCCATTCGGTGACCAATATTCTCCTGCAGTACACAAGAAAAATTGGTTTCAGATAAAAAATTTGATGAATCCAAAACTGGTTTCATCAAAAAAGTAAATCTGAACAAGAAAATATTTACCAAAATTCGTTTAAAATAAAACAGACGACATACCAAGCATAGCATTTTTAATGGTAACAAGTAATGGTAACAACTCATAGCAATAATCTAATAAAACCCTCGAAGATTTCGAATATTGTCTAACAAAAATATCAAATAAAACCCTCGAAGTTATCTAAGAAACAAAAATTCAGCTAGAATTTTTGATGAAACCAAAATTGGTTCCATCAGAAAAGTAAATCTTCTAAGTAAATATTTACCTTGGACCAAAGTTCTGTTTTTTCTTCAAGATTCTCAAAGTTAGACAATACTTGTTGACAGATGTTGCTAAGGTTCCATCTAGCAAACCTCGGATACTTGTCTAGCCCATGCTTTCTTTGTGCGATCTTTGTCATCTCTGCCAACCAATACTGCAAAAAAAAAAAACAACAACCAATATTCAAATTAATCATCAAAAACAAGTCGCTTAATATTCAACAACCATTATTGAAAAAAAATACTGAACTTATGAAAAAAAAGAACAAATCTTAACTTACCAGAGGGTATATTACACAACCAACAACATTTTCTACGTCTGTTCTGTTTGTCATTATCGAATCTAGTACATAGTCATGGAAGACTTCCGGCCAGCACACCTTGTTCATATCAAACACCATATACAAGTACTTTGCTGCGAGAGTCTGCCCACATTTGTTAGGGACAAATACTGAAACCAACAGAAACATTACGAAAAACTTGACAAAGTCATCCGCTCTGGTTTCATCATTTGCGGCTTCCAGCATACGCTTTTCAATATCGGTTTTTTTTGTCTTTTTATTTCCAGCAAAATAATTAGCCACAAAGACGTTAACCTTTTTAACCAGATCTTCATCAATGTCGTCTGCTTCTACATAATTCACCATTTGGAAACCAAAAGTCACAGCAAAATGTTCTGGAATTGTCCGCAAAATCATTTTCCTTGATCTTGCTAATTTGAAACAATACGGGATCTTACCATCAAGTCTGTTTTCAATTGTACTTAAAACATTATTACTGCTTTTGTCTTTTTGATGAGCTCATCTTTGCTCATTACGCCATCATAGAACGGCTCAAAGAAACGGCAGAAAGGACATGATTTAAGAGCTTTCAAATGCAGTTGCTTATTTTTTATCAAATCCTTAATTTTCACTGCTAGCTCGCACAAATGATGCAACGAGCACCTGTATGGTTCCTTATATCTTTTTTTACCTATTGTGAAACCAAAATTAAACCATAAGAGAATAATAAATAATAATGATGAAACCATAAGACATAAACTTGTAATGATGAAACCATAAGCACGAACAAAGTGATGAAACCATAAGCATAATTGAAACTTGTATGAAACCATAAGATTACGTAACATAGCGCCAATCTCCACAGTTTGAATTCAAATCAACAGCCAATAACAACTCTAGAAGTAAACCAATAACTAAAAATGATGAAACCAATTTTGGGTTTCATTAAGAAACAGAAAATGATATCTGGTTTCATCGCAAATCTGTTACATCATTCTTGCAGACCTAAACCTAACAAATGAAAAGTGATGAAACCCAGAATTGTTTCATAAAAAAAAAACAGATTATACTTTGGTTTCATCAAATAAACAACAAATGAAATATGGTTTCATCAAAAAGAAAAAAAAATATCTGGTTGCATCAAATATACAAACAATTGAAATCTGTTTTCATTTGGTTACATCAAACAAACTGAAACCTAAACCTAAACCAAAGAAACGATGTAACCAAATGAAAACAGATCCTAACCTAAGAAATGAAACCTAAAAGCAAACAGAAAACCAACCCATAAATCAAATGAAACCTAATAATCTTTTGAATTCAAACTCGAAATCAACTTGAAAGCAAGTTCGATTTCTTACCTTTAGGAGATGGTTTCGCTATTTTCTTTAGCTTTTCATCTTTCTTTTTCGCCTGTTGATTTTGTTTCTTCACCATTTGTGGTTGAAAAATTAGGTCAGATTTTGTAGCAGTGGTTGAAATACGCAACCTTAGAATAAGAGAAGAAGGTAAAATCGAGAAGATGATGACGAATACAGATTGATTTTGAACGATTTTGGCTTAGGGATGAGCATATTGATTTTGAATGAATACAGGACCGGATTGATTTTTAAAGAACAGAATGATTTTGAACGAACAGGAGCGGAGGTTTTAAGAAACTTTTTCCATTAGTGGGTCGTTTTCTTTCTCAGTTTCTTTTGGGTTGAATTAGGGGAGGGTAGTTTAGACAGTTTATGATATTTGGGGTTTTTGTATCACTTTTGTTTGGATGGGTTTTTTATAGATGGGTTATAACCCCTTTGGGGTTATAACTCGCTGACCGTTCTATTGCGGCAGATTTCTAGTACAGCCTCAGTCCTAATACCGGTTGTAACTACGGAAAATCCATAGCTGCACCCACACTTGAATTCATTATTCTTCACTAATAATTATTTGGTTTACATAGACTTCATTAAAGAGTTTTTCGGGAGCTCTAGATCTTGTTTTTTTTGGGAAGAAGAAGATAAGGATCAAAAAAGATCTCATCCCTTTCTCTCTCTTAGATATTTTCTGAAGTACTAGAGAATAGAAATGAATTTACAAATATAACCTTTACTTACAAGCTAAGCTATCTGGTCTAGATATTATGTAAACTATCCTAGGAATGTTATACTACACCGGCTTTCATCGGGCACCACATGTCGAGTATGGTTTTTGGTGTCTACATTTTTCCCTTTTTTCCTTGAGTATTGCTTGGAGAGCGATCCTTAAGGAAAAATCCGTTTTGGTATAGTCCTTGGAGCGAGACGTGTGTTGCATGAGTGGATGACTTTGACCTTTGTTGATGAAGGAACGAGCGAAAGAATAATTAATTGAAAAGTATATACTCGCCTCTTATTCTTTTGCGAAGTCCCGAACTTCGTTGTTATATAGATGCACCCTTTCTTGATCTTGTTGCTGAAGATCATGAGTTGTTGTTGGGACCATTCATTGATTCTCTTTTATTTTTCCCTTATATGTTTGGTTGTTGATTCATGCGTTATTATTTCGTGGATCATAATTCCTTCGTCTTGACTCCTCATGCTTAAGATTTTGATCAATCCAATCCTGATCTCTACTCGACACATCTACCCACTTCGCAGAGATTACGTTCGACGGCTCCCCTTTTTCGTATATTAAGTCGTCTTCCACAACGCGTATCTTCCTCAATAAGATCCGAGAAGTTCATTCTTCTGTCGGGATCGGCACAACCTCGCTAACTTTCCTCAGCTTTTCCTCCAGGGCTATGTATTCCTCATGATACTCCTGCAACTGTTTGTATGGTGTCCGTAAAAACAGTGATATCTGTAGAACTCATGACTCCTAGTCCCCGGAGTAGGTTCTCTTCCCGAATTCGGCAGCACCGGGATTTCCTCCATCAGTACTACTTCTCTCCACAGTCGTGTTGAGCCTCGGGAGTTTTAACTCCGTCCATGCTATCATGTTCAATCCCTGCTTCGTTGGCTTTATACTCTTAGTCTGGTGACTACCAACCTCATCACCTCGCGACTTTCAGTCTCTTCGCAGTGACCCGCCTTGGTTTTGGTCATCCTGTCTCAGCTCTCCCCCAGTGTTATTTCCAACCCTGCATGGGTCAGAGTGGCTGGCACGCCTTCCTCCTTCGTCCATTGCGACTCATTTTTCCTCCGTGAGATTTCCACTCCACTTGTACCCCCAATCTCCGTAGCTCATGTAATATTTCGTGATCCACATTCTCTTATCTTGTCTCGCCAATGCTTATTTATCGTTTATTTCGTTTGCTCTCATCCTCGCGCCTTCTTCCTTCTTCGCATCTTAGCCTATAATTTTCGTATCTCGCCTCCACTAGATGTATTCTTAGGTCTCTCTCCCGGTCATATCCTTCTAGTAGCCTTTTCCTCTGCATTCCTCGTTCGTCTTCTTCCTCGTAATCTTCATAAGGTCCTTTCCTTTGATATATGATTCGTTTTTGGGAAGAAGCCGTTATCGTTTCTGAATTTGTATCTCCTTCTTGCGAGATTCCCATCACCACTTCGTTGTAGTGTTCATTCCCTTGTTGTGTCATCCGGTCGCCTCGTTTTGCCATTCCATCTTGCTTTTCCGGTTGGTACCTTACTCGACGGGGTGTCTTACTTGGTTCTTTCGATGTCATATCCTTATCAACATCATCCTCATCCTCATCTTCTTGATTCGTCCCCTCTTCTGCAACATCCCTGGCTTTCATGATTCAGACAGGTTTCTTCATGGATTCATTTTCTTCGCTCGGCTTGTTCTTTCGTCGTCTTATGGTTCTTGTCCTTCCCCTCCCACTGATGTCCTTCCTTTTCTCCGAGCCTCCAACCGCTTGATCTGTACCACCTCTTCGCGAATTGCTCCTCCCAGTCCTCATATCTCGAAGTTCCTCCAAGACCTCCTGGTTCAAGTTTCCTTCATTTTCTGCGCGACATTTTCCTCTCACTTTGTCAGGCCTTCCTTCTCCTCGTCGTAGCTCTTCCTCGTGTCTCCGATTTATTTCGTGTTGCCTTTCGTTTTATCTTCGTATCTCCGCCTTTCATCGTCGTCCTCGTGAGCATATCTCCCTTTTTCGCTATATGTGTGCCTCCTTTTTCTTTGGTGGATGAAGGAACTTAAGCTATCCAAAGAAAAAGTAATATAGTGCTCCTTTGTCGCCTCCGCCTTACGTTCGTTAAGTCTTGAAGGTATTGGTCTCGTTTCGTGTTTTTTTTGGTTCCTCGTTGCATGATTTTGGTTTTTCGTTCATCCATTGATCTTCGCTTTGTTTGGATCTTGATTCGTGTTGTATCATTGTTCCTTTCATTCCCATTTTCTTTGCCCCATCGATTTCGCTTTTGCTTCCAGTTCGCTCCATCCACGACTTCATTTTCTTTCTTTCCTTTCTTTTTCTTTTGTTTTCTTTCTTTCTTTTGCCTCTTGAACATATTTTGTTTCCCTTGCTGCTCTATGAGGTCTTATTGCCCCTCCTAGTTAAGGTCTTATTGCGCCCCACCCTGTCATTAAGGGTCTTAAGTCGACGAAATCTAAGGTGCTCGTTATTCTTGCGAATAACGATCCATCAACCTCGCCTTAACATTTTCTATTGAGGTCTTACTTCGCGACAATACGACAGGCCTAATTATTCCCATGAATAATAACCCCATGATATTGCTGTCTTTTTTGGTCACGACTCTGGAGGGTGCCGTCCCTTTATGTTGACCCTGATTTCCCCTTCAAGGAGGTTAACCCTAACATGCATGTTGGTCTCCTCTCATCCGGTTATTACGACAGTCAGTTGTTTTCGTGACTTTTTATCCCTTTCACCGATGTGGCTATTGGTTACGAAGTCACACCCTAAGTGAGGTTTCTTTGGGACCGTGTGCATCGTAGCCAAGACTTGCCAGACGGACATGGACGGTAACGCTCCAGACGTCCCAGGCACCCGCAGCTCAACCGAATACGTTGGCGCCTTGGTCATATTTCTGCACCTCTTACCGAAGGTCATCGTAAAAGGGACCCTCAGCGGATAGGTCTTTTCATTGCCCCTAGATTTCTGTCTGAGAGTTGTTCACGTCGCACGTTAGGACTTTGTCTCTTACACTTTCGTGCGAACTAGGGTGCACGCCATGGATTCCCAGCCTTCCTAGGCGAAGGTTTTAAGGTTTCTCTTAAACCGTTTCGTGGATCTTATTTGCCTCCTACTTACCTTTTCTCTTTTCTTCTTTGTTTATTTTGGGTCTTATTTTTCTTTCTTCTCTTAATCTTTGGATATTGTTCATGCTTGTTGCTTTGTATGGCTGCTGTGCTTTTCCGAGTATAAGCTTATCTTGTTGCGATGAAAATTTTGTTGCTGGCACATGAGACAACATCCAAGTTTTTGCAACTTCGCGCTCAGCCCTTCCGCCTTGGCATCATCCATTAATGCTCTGCCAACCATGGTTGCTCCCTTGTTCGCAGTAGTACATGTTTCTTTTACTGGCTAGCTGGTTAAGGTTTGCAATCAGCTCCATTCGTATGTTTGGAATTATGTCGTTCTCCATTGCTCATCGTCGGCTCTCGGCTACAACTTTTCTCCCTTGCTATTGGCTCACTTTTCCTCTCTGTGGTTCGTTCCTTTTGAATATATCCTTACGAACTGAAGATAATTCTTCGTAAAATCCCACGCTACGAACGGCTCTAGCTTTCATGCGGGCTGTCCACGACATCACTACTTCTTCGTTTTAGGCCATTGATCACTTCGTGTTCTATCAAGGCTTTGTCAATATTGGTTGGGGAAACTTAGTCGAACCAATCTCGGGTCTCTCATCTTCTTCTCTTGCTCATTGGGCAGGGTTGTTCAATCTGTTGACGAAATAAGCCGCTTCCTCGTGAGTGCTTCGTCACGCTTCCCTTACTCCTTTTCTCTTCACTCGAAGGTCTTATAGTTGAGAGGCCATTTCTTCCACTTCCGCGAGATGGCAACGCTTCCTCCTATCATCTCGGCTTTACTAGCTGGTGCTGCTTGTCTTCGATTCTTTTCCAAAGTTTTATAGTTCTCCTTTGATCACCATCTCGTCAGTTCACTTCGTAATCAGCTCCAGCAAAGATCACTTCGTTGGTACAACAATTTCACGAGCCTTCCAATCCCACGAGATTCATCCGCCAAGACTTAACACGACATCTAGTTCGTCAACTTGCCACTTCGTCAGTCACATTCGAATTTGCAACTACGGAAATTCATCCATCTCCTTCCGTCGTCCTTATCATCATTCTCTCCCGTGACCCGTCTCTTCGTGAGTTGATTCCGTCGTCTCTGGTAACAGTGACCTCGTACACAATCCTAACGAGATTGGGATCACCGACTTTCCCCTTTCGATTTTGTTACTCGTGGCCATCGGTGCTGATTTATCTGAAATGATTTGTACCCTTGCTGGTGATTTCCAGGGTAAGTTCATGCATTTCGTATGTCCGTGTGAACTGACTTGCTGCGTCTGAGCTAGATCGGAACCTTATTGCCATCACTTCTTTCATAATCTTCCCTTTCACGGAGTATCCGCTACGAAGTAAATTTGGTGATGTTGTTGATGATGCTCTGGCGAATTCATCTTCGATTAAATTTACTTCGCGGTCACCCTTGAAGTAAGATGGATCAGGTCACGAAGTTAGAGTACTTTATTGTTATCACTTCGCTGGAGCTGAGTTCCTCGTTGAAGTAAGCTTCGTCTATATCCCTCGTTCCAAGAGCAACTTTGACCACACGAGTTCTCGTTAGTTGCGTTACTTCGTTGGCTTTGACCTTTCTTCTTCGTTGGCTTTGTCTCGTCCCATGCTTTCCTTCTCTATTCCATGAAAAGATGATTTGGATGTTGTTTTTACTTCGCAGCTTATACCTTCTGGATTCATCTTTGGTAATGCTCCTCCTTTCCTTGTCATGCTTCCATTCGTCCTCACGTCTCCTTTCTCCTTCATACCTTCGTTTTTGTGGCGCCCATTAAGCAATATCTATGTATGGCAAACAAGGCCATACAGGTGACTCCATTTAAGTACCTAGTTTTTTCTTTGATAGTACGTGGTTCCCTTCCTCCCAGCGAGACCGTTCGTCCCTCTTTCTTCGTTAAGTTTGCGGTTTTGCAACGTCAGTGCGTCTTCCTGTCTTGCTAGTCTGTCGTGTTGTCTCCACTGCGTCTTTATGTTCGTATCTCTTTTCCGTTGATGTGCCTGCCCTGTCGAGTAATCGACGAGCCATTTTCTCTTCTTCTCTTCGTGACGAAGTATATTTGTCGGAACTTGGTTTATCTCCTCATGACGAAGTAAATTTTATCACATCGACGGCTTTGCACGTTTCCTATCCGGTACTGCCATCGTTCTTTCTTCCACTTCGCCAATGATTTATCACATCGACGGTTGTGGCCTTCTTTCATCAAATCATAACTGATCATCCCTGCAACAAATTTTAAAGTCAAAGATAAATAAGAAAGAGTACTCCCTTTTAACCGTCGTCCTCTTCTTGATCCTCACGGAGTATCCTTTTCCTCTCATCTTCTGTCTTTGGGTATTCCATGAGGTAGCTTTGATTCCACGAGATAGCTTTTGTCCCACGAAATAGCTTCCATCCACGAGGTAGCTCTCCTCCACGAGGTATGTTCTCCGCATCCACAAAGCTTTAGTCCCACGAGGTAAATATTCACGAAGCAAATGTTTACGAAGTGAATGCTTCCACAAAGTGAATATTTGCAAATGTTCACGAAGCAAAAACTCTGTCCGAAGTGAGACTCGAACCCGTGTTCTGCATCTCCCAATACAAACCCTTGGTCGTATGTGCCAACTTCTGCTGCTCGTATAACACCACTTCTCGCCGACTATTCTGCCTCTAATTTGTGAAATGAAATATGACTTCATGGTATTTGTACTGTTCCTCAATCTTCCTGATTAAGCATTCGTTACTTCATCATCTTTGGTATCTTCTGTGCGTTCTTTCACGATTGGAATTCGCCGGGACTATCTTCTATGCGCTCTGATTTCTTCCCTTCATTTTGTTGAAGTGATTTCCACCTCGGATTTTAGTCGTCGGCTTTACCTCGTCGGCTTTACTTACCTCGTCGGATTTACTTTGTCCTCCTCCATCTTCCTCGTGGTCATATCTCCTTCGCCGTAGTTCATCTTCCTCCGAAGATACAGTGTTTCCTTCCGAATCTATGGCATTCATCTCCACGTTTTCGTTAAGTTGTCGGTTTTGTTGCCTCAACCTAGCATTATGTCTTACCAACTGCACCTGCTGTTCCGCCAAGTCCCGGTCCCGTTCTCGTTCACGGTGAAGCGTCTCCCTTAACTGGTCCAACGTCATGTTTTCTTCTCCGATATTCTCTTCCATCTCCTCGCGAGTCATCTTCCTCCTGATTAGGGGTTTCACCCAGTTCTTCCGATACCTCATCCTCCTCGTCATAGTTTGCCTCCGCCTTTTCTCGGTTCATTTCCTTCTTCGCAGTAGTCCCGGCTTTCACAATCTGACTAGGTTTCTCCACAGTCCCGGCGTTCACTTTCGATCTGCGTTTCCCTTGTATCATGGTCCTTCGTCTTTCATCCTTCACCAATATATCGTCATTTACCTCCTGATCCCGAGCCTCCAATCGTTTACTCCTTCTCAACACCATTTGTGATTTCGTCTGCCTCACCTTTCCCTTCATCGTTTACCTCGTTCTGAAATCCGTCCTTTTATCCACCTCTTTGCTAGTCTTTCCGCTTAATTCATGTTTCTAGCGCCAAAATGTAACTACGGAAAATCCATAGCTACACTCACACTTGTATTCATTGTTCTTCACTAATAATTATTTGGTTTACATAGACTTCATTAAAGAGTTTTTTGGGAACTCTAGAGATCTAGTTTTTTGGGGAAGAAGAAGATAAGGATAAAAAAAAATCTCGTCTCTTTCTCTCTCTTAGATATTTTCTTAAGTATTAGAGAGTAGAAATGAATTTACAAATATAATCTTTGTTTACAAATTAAGCTATCTTGGTCTAGATATTATGTAAACTATCCTAGAAATGTTATACTACACCGGCTTTCATTGGGCACCATAATGGGAGTATGGTTTTTGGTGAAAACCACTTGTCCACACCGGTGAAAACTCTCGATGATCTAATATTTGTGTATTTTGGCTCCATCATAATGATTTCTTGATTTTTCTTAAAGCTAAAACAGTTGTCCCCATTTTCTCTTTCAAAAGAAGAAAAATGGTTGCCACATTTCCCAACAGAATATCTTGATTTCAACAGAACTACCAATCTTACTACTGTAGAACAAACTGGCCCATAATTCACCAAATTTTAGCAGTCATAGACTTTGTTAAACTGCCCTTATCAAGAGACTACTAAATTGGTTGTTGACTTAGTTGGAGAGTGCTTGTCAAGGAGCTATTTACTAGGTTAAGTGATGTAATTTCAACTTGACCACTTCTGCATTTTTGACCTCTACATGTTCATTTGGGAGATTCACATTGTAAAATACTCAGGTCATTTCTCTACACTCCGTTCACATTTTAAGAATTGACCACTGCTCAACAATTCTATACCTACCGAGATAACATTCATAAATTTTGGGATTTTTTTTTAACAATACAATTAATTTAATTTAGACTGACTGTGAATGTCATAAACCAGTTTCATATCAAGGGTTGGCATTTCCGATTTTACACCTAGTTCTCCAGTCGATGAACACATCACATATTTAATCATTGCTTGTTCAAACAAAAAGTCGTCCATTCTGCAGTTCCCATTTCAAAAGACAAATTTGACCCATTAGCAGTAGGAGTAGGTCTATTATAGTACTAGGGAGGGACATTTTTGATTTTTCAGCCCGAAGCATTTCTAATCTTTTTGTGTCAATTGATCACTTAGATTTTACAAAAAAGTGGCCATATAAAAATCCTCCCTCATTTCGCTCGGTCGGTACAAAAAATATCTTGATGATAATCAAAATTTCTTTATACAAATGCGATCTCAATGTACATGCATATTCCCAACCACTTTAAAGGATTCGGCAAAGTTCACCCAGATATAATATGGTTCATCTAAAATATTATCCACATTCCACAACCACTTTGTAGCTGTATTGTGCAAGAAAATATCCGAACAACTTTTTCTTACTAGTACTTCTTTTCTTTACTAGTCAGTCAACCACGAATTAATCTCTATCATGCATCTGTGTGAACATCCAACAAACTCATCAATTGTAATTTATTAGTAATTAAGTTGTCGCGGTTTAATTTCTTCTCTTAATTGATACTCATGAAAGTCTTCTTCGTCGTCGTGTTGTCCGGATGAGTGTCAGAAGTTCTCTCTATATATGCATTTCGGCAGTGTTATGACAACCAAAGAAGAAAACAAGCTAGCTAGAATTTCTTTTATCAGGAGCAGCTGAAATGGCAACTACTTTAGGCACTTCAGCCAGAAATGAAGATCCATCGCTCTCTTCCCCAGAGCTTCCACCCTGTCTCGTTGCCTGTTCACCACCTCCGCCTCCGCCTCTCCCTCCCACTAGATCTTGGCATAAAAACTGGCAGTGGCATCGCCAATGTCCCCAGGCCCATTCATATTCAAATTCACCTCCTCCGCCTCCTCCCCCTCCTCCTCCCCCTCCCACTAGATTTTGCTGCAACAACTGGCAGCGGCTTTGCGAATCTCCTACTACTCGATGGACTCCTGCTCCCAAGTCTCCTACACAATTGCCTCCTGCTCCCCCGCCTGTTCCGGGCCCGTTACGGCACTTGTACAGACCATACTCAGGTATGTGTAATAAAAATTTGTTTAGTTACTTCTATGCTAATTTAGTTTATGGTTATTAAGAGTATGGATACTTTTTTTTTATCGAAAAGCACTCTTAATTTTGATCATGATTCTAACAAGGTCAGGATCAAATTTAAAAACCTTGAATTAGAAGCATAATCTTTTTTTTTTTTTTGATAAAGAAATTTTCTATTAAGATCTAGTGAGGTTCAGGCAAAGAGTGCCTTGATAACAAACTGACCATCCATGGTGAATAATCATTTTACTCTTCTACACAGAGTTTATCAGACCTTACTCTCTTAGAAATGGCATCTGCTAACTGATTGCCATCCCTTTTTACATAACAAATTTTCCAACTAGAAAAAAAAAGATAAAATAAGTTCGATTTCTCTAAGGATCTTATTATTCTCCCATCTGACATAGATATTGTCACTGTCAGTGGTAATAGAGTTAGCAACAACTTCCGCATCTGCTACCAGGTGAATGCTATCAATCTTCAAGTTTTTAATCCATTTTAAAGCCTCCAACATTACCATGCACTCCCAACCTCAGAATCCATCACTCCGGCTGCATTTTGTCCTGCAATGGAAATGAGCACCATACCAGTGCCAATCTCATTATAACATTATTCAATGAGACATCTACATAAGCTTGTAAGATCAAAGGATCTTCCTGTCTGACTACTGAATCATTGTTTAGAGTAGTATCAACATGATTTATAGACATATTGAAGTTATGCAAATGATAAGTAATTTTAGAAACAGTGCAAGAAGGGTTGAGAGTTTTATCCTGGAAGATGCATTCACATTTTTCTATCCAAATGACCCACCAACCAACCATGAGAGTATTTCTCCACAAATTTTGGTCACTCACTCCAACTTTATGTATGTTATTAAACCAAGAAAACATCCAATCCAAGACTAGTTTGCCCTAACTTGATCAACATCAATATTGACCATTCTCCAAACATCTCTAGCATGAGAACAACTGATTAACAGATGATAGAGAGATTCTTCATCATTGTTCCATATACAACATTGAGTATACTTGGAACTATTGTGAATAGAAGTCTCAGTCTAGCAAGAACAATTCCCTTAAGAAATTTCCAAATGAATAACTTGTTCATGTGTGGAAGTTCCATTTTCCACAAAGCCTTCCAAGTACCTTTAGGAACATTATTAAGTGCAGCTTGATTGGTAACTTTGTTCTCAACCAATTTGTTATAAGCACTTTTAACAGTGAAAACACCATCTTTGGTAGACTTCCATTTGATGACATCTTATTCAGTGGGTGTAATAATCATTCTTGATCCTGTTAACTACATCAGTGGAGAAGAGATCTTGAAGCAATGAAATATTCCAAGAAGAAGAATTAAGAATCATTAGCTTACTTACCAGAATATATGAGAGATGAGTAGGGCAGTTTGGACTTGGTTTAGTTTCAAGTCCAATAATCCAGTTATCATACCAAATTCTAGTTTTTCTCCCATTATTAGTCTCTATGTTGTAATTAGCTAGAAGCACAGATATACCAGTTTTTGTGCCTCTCTAAATCCAAGAAGTATTATTTTTCTTCTTACTAATATGTGGGAAATCTTCATTCATGAAATATTTAGCTTTGAAAATTAGATTAACCAACTGATATTAATGAAAACAAATCCTCCATGCTAATTTAGTGAGAAGAGCATGATTAATCATTTCCAAATCTCTAAAAGCAAAACCACCCAAATCTTTGGGGATGCAAGGCTTCTGCCAAGCAATGAATTTAGTACCCTTGTTATTTTTATAGCCCACCAAATTTGTCTCTGCTGAGAGTCAAGTTTTTTGATTAAGTTCTTTGGCATCTTAAATGTGCTCATCTAATACATAGGTACATAGTTGAGTACAGCTTTAACCATAGGTGTTCTTCCTGTTCGACATAAGTTGATTCCTTATCAGTTAGATAATCTTCTTTCAAAAGCAATGTTCACTTCTTCAAAGGAGTTCACTTTAGGTTTGCCAACAAGTAAAGGAGAACCAAGATATTTTTCCTTCTTGTCCATATATTTAACACCAAGGATGTTTCCGAGAGTATCATACACATCGGGATCCATATTGTTGCTGAACAAAATGGAAGATTTGTCAAAATTAATGACTTGACCAGATTGTGAACTAAAGTCTTGCATTACATGCAATAAATTATTCACACTGGTTAAATTAACTTATAAAAATAAGACAATCATCTGTAAAAACTAATAATTAATAGGAGGAGCTCCTCTGGCAGCTTTGATGCCTTTGATTTCCTTTGAATGATGAGCAAGCTGTAAGTGTTCTTGAGAGCCATTCCATAAATAAAATAAATAAATATGCAGACAATGGATCTCAGAACAAGGTGATCCATTGAGAAGAATTGATAAATAAGTAGTACTAATGCATTGGATTAATTGATTTCATTCTTCTGAAAAACCAAAACTTGAAAGGAATTTATGAAGAAAAGTCCATTATAACCTATCAAATGCTTTAGACATATCCACTTTGAGAGCAAGCCAACCACTTTCACCCTGTTTTTTCCTCATAGGGTGAATTGGCTCATGAGCAATAATAGTGTTGTCATTGATCAACCTACCAGATACATAGGTTGATTGATAAGGAGAAACAATTTAAGAAATGAGAGGCTTCATCCCGCTGACCATAATCTTGGGTATAATTTTTTATGAAGTACTACAGACCAATAGGCCTAAAGTCAGAAGGAGTCGTAAGTTTTTAGTTTTAGGAATGAGAGATATGTAAATCTTGTTCATATATTGAAGCATAAATCCTGAAGAGAATAAACTTTTAACCATTTCACAAACCTCTGGTCCAACAATACTCCATTCTGAGTTGTAGAAACCAGCTTGAAACCCTTCTGGTCTTGGAGCTGACCAATTTTCCATCCTTTTAAGGTACTAAGAATTTCCTCATCAGTTGGTGGAGACATATGTATACTATTCTCTTCATCGGTGACAATTAGAGGAATGCGATTATAAATTTTTTATTGAATAACAGGTGATGTGGAAGTACCTATTTCTTTGAAATGATCAGTTAATAATTTGGATATATCATCTCTATAATGTAACCAATTACCATTCGTATCTTTCAAGGAGTCAAATTTTTTTCTATCTCTCTTTCTTTTTGTTAAAGTATGTAAATACTTAGTATTATTTTACATATCTTTTAATAAATTATCTCTTGATTTTTTTTGTGGAAGTCATGATGAATTTGATGCCACTTCTTGAGTCCTTCATTAATTTCAAAAGCTCTGGAAGTATTCTCTGGAAAATGAGGTAGTTGTTGCACCTCAAATAAATGTTGTTAAAGTATATCCATTTTTTTGATGAATGTCACTAAAGTGATTTCTGTTCCATCTAGAAAGAGCAATCCTTCTATGTTTGCAATTTTTTTGAAGAGTTTAAAAGATGCAGAACTATGAACTTCTTAGAGTTCGGAAATTAAGTATTCCATTTAGCATTACCCAATACCATATCAATTCTAGATCTTCTCTAACATGTAACAAGATTATTACTTGTCCAAGTGTGTTCTTCGCAAATAAAACTAATATCTTCCGGACCAATAAAATGAAGCACAGAAGTATCCCATCCATCACTTGAAGAAGAAGTAGAAGTATTAGAAGTAATAAGATGAATATTC
Source organism: Papaver somniferum (assembly GCF_003573695.1). NCBI lineage: Eukaryota > Viridiplantae > Streptophyta > Magnoliopsida > Ranunculales > Papaveraceae > Papaver > Papaver somniferum. Next base: position 135,960,032 of record NC_039359.1, read on the forward strand.
AGATCACCCATTAATATGCATGTCTCATATTCTTACTCAACTCCTCGATGAAATTCCACTGTTTTTTCTTTTTTGAAGGATTACAGTAACCATACATGCATGAAAGAACTCACTCAGGTTGACTTGGATCATCTTGAATTAAAGCATGAATCATATTATCTTCACAACCAAGAATTTCACAGCTAAAACAAGGCCACCATAAAGGCCTTCTGGCTGAAGAAATCTTATATTAGGAAAATTATATGTCATTAATAAAGGTTGTAACTTAATTTCTTCAAGTTTAGTCTCAAAATAGTGACAAAAACAGTGGTTTTAACAAACTTTTTAGTGTTGTTCTTGGAAATAGGAGAAGCATCATTTGCAGAAACTGTTGTAATGTTTTTCCTGATGTTATTGACCTTTCCAAAAAAAAAAAAGGTTTCTCATGAGCTTTGAGTATATAATTAGCATCATCTTTACAAGCCCCTTTAGAATGATTGATGACATAACAATCAGTACAGATACCACTGGGTTGTCTTTCATAGAAAAATTTCTGCCTCCAGATAATTCCTGCATTGATAATACATTTGACTCCCCTTCTTAAAGGCATTGAAAGGTCTATGTTAACACAGACTTTCACAGGGTCACAACTCACCGGAATGGCATCTTTAGGTTCAATTCCTGTGAATTCTCCCATAACCTCCCCCCATCTTGGTAACAAAAGCAACGTTCATATGTTCAGGTAATAAATATTTAAGTTGAATCCAAAATTGCTGAAAACCCCAATGTTTTTCAGGGTAGATCATTCTTGGTATATAATCATGGACCAGTAGCAGGTGTTTATTGATGATCCAAGGCCTTTGTTCAATAAATGTATTCAAGAGATCCCATTTGCTAACCTTGAAGATCATCATATTTGGTTCAACTTCAACAATCTTCGCATCTTCTGAATCCATAAAAGGCCAAGTGAAGCTAATTTATTTCTCAACTGATTGGAAATTCATTTTTCCCTCCATAATTACTTTCCCAATAGAACTAGCCTCCCAATTAGTTTCTTCTTCCTCTAAGCTGTTATTTTCTTGATGAAGGATCACAACCTCATTAGAGTCGCCAAGATCTAAAAGTAGTATGCTTAAACTTATTGACTAAATCACCCACTTGACTGGAGCTTCCTTCTTCCATATTGTCAGTATTGTTATATTGAAGATGGGACTGACGGGAGAAGGGGGATGGATTCATGTTAATATGAGTATTAGGGTTCTAACAAAATAAGTGACATGAATATAAAGATATATTCTGTCTATAACTTTGGAAACTAGAGTATTGAGGAAATCTAATTGTATAGCAAGTAAAACAGTTGGTTGCTGACTAATACTAAATAAATAGGAAACTGACTTTCCGTCTACAAATGATATAGCGGAGTTTGAAATTTTTTGAATTGGCAAAAAAGCGGGATAAAATTGAACTTTGACTGAGCGATTCGAAACAGAGCTGAAACTCATTCCACATTACAACAGATTTATCATTACTACCAACACGGGACATTTTTGTAAGCAAAAGCTTGAAGATATACTCAGCTAACGATACGATCACAACAAATATATAGGCAATCGCCATTAGAGATAGGTCAAACTATAAACACATCATGGAGAAACAAGAACGTTAGAAACTCATGAAGAAAGATGAAATCCTAGTTTTTTTTTTCAAGAAGAAAATAGATAAAATCAAAATTTTCCAGCATAAGATTTTAAAAACTTATAAAAAAATATTAAAAACATTCTAATGCAATAGACAGAATAAAGTTAAGCATAGAGGAACCAAAGAAAAATAACAGAGTAAGGATTAATCAAACACATTGAAGAACTTTTTTTCACTGGGTCGGCATAATTTTGGTCGCCCGATTCGCAGAGCAATTATCCACTATTAATATCATTTTCTTGACCAACTACAAGCATAATCTTTGATTTGGAATGTTATTCAGGAAACAAAAGGAGACCCCTGAAATACTTGAAATTATATAAATTAGTGATAAAAGGTGACCTGAATAAAGCTAAGGAGTTCTTCCAAGCGGATGCAGAGGCGATTACGGCAGGTATCACAAAATCATCTGAGACCGCATTACATGTAGCTATAAGATCAGGGCACACGGACTTCGTAGAGAAGCTGGTATGGCAAATGTCAGCGAGAGACCTGGAAATTAAAGAAATGAACAATGGTGATACGGCTCTTCACACTGCTGCAATAGCTGGAAATATCCAAGCCGCTCGAGTCATGGTGGAAAAGAACCCGAACTTGCCCCAAATACGTAATAAAAATGGATGGATCCCGTTGTCAAGTGCTGCTTATTGTTCATCATATAAACAAAAGGAGATGATGGAGTATCTTTTGAGTGTCACTAAACACAACAATCGTAGTCCATTCTACGGTCGTGCTGGTGGTGAACTTATTTGCACTATAACTAGAGCAGGCCGCCACGGTAAGGTTTTCAAACTGAATGTCTTTATTCTTACAAATGTCACTAGCTGGCACACTCTATGGTTTGTCGTATCGGTCTGATCAGTATAGGTGGTACATGCATGACCTGAAACTGACTAATTGGTCTAGTAAGTGATGAACTTAGGACAAGTTTATTGTTGAATTCATTCAACAAGAAGTGGTTGTTTTCCATAATTCTTATGTTGTTAGACTTTGAGGAAACATAAATTTTACGTACACATACACCAAACAATGTATACTTATAACATATCCATATTTCTTGTCACAGGAATTGCCAAAAAACTGATCGAGGAGTATCCAAATTTGGCAACAGACAAAGATAAACATGGTATTTGTGCATTAGAAGTATTGGCCGAGATGTCATATGCATTTCAAAGTGGAAGCCAACTAACTACATGGCAACGCTTCATCTATCCATGTAATCACTCTTCCTGCACACATATATTTATCAAGTCACCACCAAAAACTTGGTGATCAAGTCTATAACGTGACCTCCAAGAGAGGGCATCTGGCCAAGGGCTTGGAAAAGGCCATGCAACTTTTTTTCTTCGTTTTTCATGTTTTTTTTTGTTTTTTTACACACTAAGAATGTAGATATGTGGTGGCACAGATATCGACGTGGACTTGCATGTATCTCCTCTCATCTCTGGAGAAGGCACTGACCTCCCAACAACCAGAGGAAGAAAATCCATAATGAACAAGTTTCCCTCTTTAACCTACTTTACTGAAGGTATGGAAAAACTCTTACAATAGAACTTTATTAAATTAATCCGTGATAAATTAATAATTTCGTTAAAATAATATCATTTGTCAGTACCGACTTGGATCATTGTGTTAAATTAATAACCCCGTTAAATTTATAAGATAATAAAAAATTTAAACTTCCATTAGGCCCAACTAATATATAAATTAATAATCAGTGCACTACATTATGATATCTTATGAAAATAGGAATCCAAAGTCTTTTGTTTCTTGTTCACATTTATATAACATAGGACTTTATCTCAAATATGTTGTAGTCTCTTAAGAAGTTCCGGAATGATTTTGTTATGTTCTTCTTGTTGTTTTAATTATAACATCAAAGTATCTATATTTACACACATAATATGCAATATATTATCAGATATTATGCCATAAATGAATTTGAATTGAAATTAACATATCCATTTACTTGTTATTATAGGAAAACGGTCCACAAACTTACCTTTAAAACTTAATTTAGCCATGTTCATATGTTAATAACTCATTCATTTATCGATAAATTAATACTTCACTAAATTGATAGAATTTAGCAGTCCTAAAGCTACTAATTTATCGAAGTTTTAATGGACTTGCTAGTTTCTCTTGATGTTGTTTAGTTATCTACACACTTTGAAAACCGTATAAATGTTTGGTTTTTATTGCAGTGATCCAATCAACGAAAGGTGTGTTGTGGCAAGGTGTAACACAACTAGGTATATACTATACATTAACAATGTTGCATTAGTTCACATGTATATTAGACTCCTTATTGTCTTCAAGCATATGCTGCTTACAATGCCACAAAAATGAAAACTTCTACAAGAAACCTCTTACCATTAATAATCTGCTTAGTGTATTTCTCATGTATAACTTGAGTTTGATTTCCTCAGTTCCAGGAAGCAAAAAGGTCTACAAAAAAAAGTTGATGCATAAGCAAGCCTTAGATTTGGTTAAATGCATTTGTGAACAAATCTCTGAAGTTAGTTATTCAGAAATATCGGAAATTCTCACATCGACTAACATTTTGAGCAAGGCTATAACAAGTGGAACAGTTGAAGTCGTAGCCGAGTGTATCCAAACATTCCCCGATCTAGTTTGGTTTAAAATGAACAAGCGAAATCTATTTGAGATTGCAATTGAAGAGCGTCATGAAAGAATATTTAATCTTGTGTGTGAGATGGATGAGGTTAAAAAGACGTTTGTTTATTTAAGGGACGAAACATCAGGTAACACTATTCTACATTTGGCTGCCAAGTTAGCACCCCCTGCTCAACTGAATTCAGTATCTTGTGTTGCCCTTCAAATGCAACGAGAGCTGCAATGGTATAAGGTATGGAAATATTGACATATATCATATATACGAGCTCTAAATACAATACTGGAGAACAACTTTATTGAAACCACAACTTGTAATTATATTTGTACAGGAGGTAGAAAAGATCTCTTTACCGATAAACAAAGTAATAAGGAACAAGGATGGGAAAATTCCCCAAGCTTTATTCAGAGAACAGCATAAAGAACTAATGAGGAAAGGGGGGGATTGGATGAAAGGTACAGCTGAATCATGTATGCTAGTAGCCACTCTTATCGCTACTGTAGTTTTCGCTGCTGCTTTTACCGTACCCGGTGGAAATTATGAAAGTGGCAGTAACAACAAAGGAATCCCAATCTTCTTACACGAGGCCTCATTCATGGTATTCGCTGTAACAGACAGCTTAGCGCTCTTCTCTTCAATTACGTCGGTTCTTATGTTCTTATCGATATTAACTTCACGTTTCAGAGAGGAAGATTTCCTTGAGTCGTTGCCTAGAAGACTGATGATAGGACTTGCAACGCTTTTCTTCTCTATAATTACTATGATGGTTGCCTTCAGTGCAACACTAGCTATTGCAATTGGGCCAAAGTTCGGATGGTTTCCAATACCTTTAGCTGTAATGGCTTGCGTGCCTATCACCCTTTTTGCATTCTTGCATTTTCATTTGTTTTTCGAGATAGCTTGGTCTACTTATCGCCCTGCGCTATTTCGTAGACATAAGATGCTTTACTAATTTTATTTTTTTTATGTAAATTGGGCAAGTGTTCTGACAAAATTTAAGACATCTGATTAGTACTCACTATGATTCTATCCTATGTTTGGTTGTTTCATTTTTCTGTTATAGTCCATCTCTCTTACAATTGTGGACAAACAGGAATTTGGTAGACAAAATTAGGTTTTGATAGGTTTATTCAATATGAGAAAACCGAACATAAAACTCTATTTATATATGTACATGACTTGTCATACAAGGAATATAATTGTCATAGCTTGGCATACAAGACATAAAAATTTAAACTAAAACTATAAATATAAAAATAATACTGTAATGGGAAAATAAAGAATAAGTTTCATATTCTCTAACACCCTCCCTCGATCTAAGTGGATGATCATAAACAGTAACCTTAGAGCGTAGAGAAGAAAAATGATCTCGTGAAAGACGTTTAGTGAAGACATCAACAACCTGATCCTTAGAACGGACAAATCGAACAAATAACTGGTCACGTTTAACTCTTTCTCGAACAAAATGATAATCGATTTCAATATGTTTAGTAAGACCATGAAATATTGGATTAAGATTAAGATCAGCACCACTATTATCATACCATAAGACAGGAGGAGTGCAGACAGGAACTTGAAGTTCTTTGAGTAGAAACTCAATCCATATGAGCTCCGCAGTAGCAGTAGCAAGTCCCCGATATTCAGCCTCATTACTTGACTTGGAGACTATTTTATGCTTTCTATCACTCCATGAAATGATATTCGATCCTAAGTAAACATAATAACCACTAGTGGATCACCGGCCCAATCAGTATTCGTGTAGGATTGAAAATTCAGTTTCAAAGAAGAAGAGGGTCGGAGAGTAATACCATTGTAAATAATGCAGGATTCGCTTGACAAGAAGAACATGCTTGTCAGTAGGATGTTGCATAAACTGAAAAACTTTATTAATCGATAAGGCAAGTTCAGGTCGTGTGATCAACAAGTAGTGAAGACCTCTAACAAGACTTCGATATTCTGTATGGTTTTTGAAAGGAACGCCACCTTGTGGATTTAACTCTGTATAAGTAGTAAAAGGAGTACCCACAGTCTTTGCTCCTTGCATATTGGCACGCTCCAATAAGTGTTATATATAACGACGCTAAGAGAGAAACAATGATAGACGCATTTATGTGTCTAATTTGTCCCAATTGTTTAATTGTTAGTGCTCGATTTTGTACTTATTTGGTTATTTTATGTCTTTGTAGGTGTTTTTGGAGAAATAAGCTTTTGCGGCGAAATTGGCTAAAAAGTGGTTTTTGCGCTCGTGGGAGAAAATTACTATACGGACTCTCACTTTGGATAAGGGGTAACCTAATTACTAAGGGGCACCCCATTTCAGGGCATGTACTAAAGGGACACCGGAACTGGATAGGGGGAAGTCATCTTCAAAGTTTCAAAACTGGATTTTGGCGGAAAAAAAGGCAGCAGCGTCAACAGTTTTGGATCAAGGAATTGAGCGACCTAGGAGGCGATTCAATGGGCAAATTTGGTACCCACGGACTCTACAAGACATAAGGGACCTGTTAGAAGCGATTAGACCCATATAATTGGGCTGGATAAGTCAGAAAATCCACACAAAGTCAAGACAGTGCACACGGTTTCTGTTTAGGGTTTGAGATTAGTTTGAGAGATTTATGGGATATCTTGCGTGGGATATACATCAAAACAGTTGGGTAAAAGTCCTAGAAGATATTTGAGACGAGACAATAGCTAGAAACAGCCTGTAACGCAACAAGAAGAAGATTATTCTTCAAACAACCCGTAAAGAATAATGGAGATTTCCAAGGGGTTTGATCGAGTTTCAAGGGGATTTAAAGCCTATAAATAGTTGGTTTTATGTCATAGAAGGGGGATGAAGAGTTAGGGGTCGATTGGGAGGCCAGCAGAGAGGCGCAGGAGGAGTTGCAGGAATTGTACCTGCTGCTGCTGTTGCCATTAACAAAGCTCGAAGAACACGAAGAACAGACTCTCCAGGGAAGACTTATTTTCAGCAGCATCAACAGCAGCAGCGGAGTGTCGTTCTTTTACTGCAGTTCTCTGGTATCGTTCTTCTCTGGACGCTTATAGAGGGTTGTAGTTTCACTGTTTTATATTTTTCACTCTTTTAATCATATTTTGAGCATCAAGTATGTATTTTGAGAACATGATTATTATGAGTAGCTAAACCCCAATACTGGGATGATGGAGGAAGCTTTTTTCCAGCCATGTGGTTATTTAAATAATTCTTAATTCATTTTTTGCACCGATTTTAATTGATTTATGATTTCAATTAATTACTTGTGATTTTGTTTGATGGAACATGCTTAGTCCTAGGGATTCTTGATGTGCCATGCTTATAATATACAAGTAATATTTTATGGAATCTAATTTGGAAAAGATAGAGTTAATACTTTTTTTATTTTGAGCTATAATCGCCTAGGATTATTTTCTGAGCCACTTGAATATGAAACACATTGGAATCCTGAGTCCTGGTTCCTCTTGATCTTGTGACATATATTTTGTATATATCTTAATTTTTAAATCTTTACAAGTCCGAGCAACGAATCCTTATTTACCGCAATCGAATTACTATAACAAACAAATCATCATTTATTTATGTAACTTCAACACCGAGAAAAATAGACAACTCTCCAAGATCCTTTAGGGAAAATTCTTTGTGGAGAGTGTCAATAAGGTGTTTCAAATAAGAAGAAGAGGATCCTGTTAATATAATTTCGTCAACATAGACAAGAAGATAAGTAACCTCAATGGTAGAACTACGAATAAATAAATAAAAATCTGCTCGGTAAGTAACAAAGCCAAGTTGTTGGAGAAACACACTGAGACAAGTATACCACGCCCTTGGTTCCTGTTTGAGGCCATACAAGGATTTATGCATATATAAACATGATCAGGATCATTTGTATCAGTATATCCAGGAGGTTGCTTCATATAAACCTCTTCCATAAGAAAACCATTGAGAAATGCATTCTTAATATCAAGTTTTCGAATAGGACAGGCAGAGGTAAGGGACAAAGTGATGGGATTTTAATTATAATACTGCAAGTGCACGACTATCGATGAGATAGTATGCAGAATACGAGTTCGTTCCACACGGAGCGAGTAATTGGCATCTCTAAATTTACCATTAAATTGTGCTAACAATATAAAATAAATGAATTAAGAAAATACATATAAAACGAAGAAAATAAATATCTATCCAAAATAAAAAAAAGTAGGAGTTTCGGAATCCACCAATTTAATTATACAAAATACTCATGCAATCTTTACAATATTCTAATGATAACTCAAGACTATAAAGACCCAACTGATACATCTTAGGAAAAAATATGGTTAAAGTAAATATTACAATTTTATGCTGTACCAAAACAATATAGTCTCATTCTCTTATAAAAAGGTCAACTGTAATACCCCGATTCGACAGGTAGGGTTCGCCGATTGGAATATAAGTAATGACTTGTCCTTTCCTAACACCGAGGCCTTTTCAACACAATTGGCTCCAGGGTTGGCAGGAAACTCTGCAGTTAAGCGTGCTCGGGCGAGAGCAATCCTGAGATTGGTGACCTTCCGGGAAGTTGCTGCTGGATTACCGCAGCGATGCCCGTTGACCGCAGTGGCTAAGTTGGGACGGGACAGTATCAGTGGAGGGACCAGTCATTACATCAACACCCGAAAACTGTTCAGAAAAGTTTAGGGACAAAGCATTAATTGAAGAGAAACTACTAAAATATTTAAGCTCAAATGCATACTTTATTTAGAGATTACCATAGTTTTTTTGCAGAATGACTGACTTCATCTTCAACCCCCGGTGGAGGGGATTAGCCCTCCATTACAAAGAAAATATAAATAAAAGAAGAAAATCCTGAACACAATTTTTGTCGGTTCTTCCCTCCCTTGATTGAATAACATGGTATTCATAGACCGAGAAGAATCTTACCTTCCATTTTAATTCCCATTATTACATCATCAATCCAATAGAATTTTTCCACATGGCAAGTAGTGAAAAAATCACCAATAAAATATGCCACGTCATCTATGTCGCACATTGAGTTTACTAATACTCCCTCCGTCCTATTTTTTTAGATGAAGGGGAAGGGTTTTTTTCTAGTTCCAAAATAAATGAAGGGTTTTCATAATTTTCACACATTCTTCCTAATTTGACCCTGCATTGGAATCAACCACTAGAACCAAGGAACAAAAAACTAGGAGATTTAACTATTTTAACAATTATTATTAAGGGATATATATGGAAAAAAATAATCTCTTTCCATTTTCTTAATCTACGTGAAAATACCTTCCCCTTCATCTAAAATAGGACGGAGGGAGTATATTATATTTTTTCCATAAAATATTCTCACTTATTTTGTTTATATGGCTCATAATGTCACATGCATGGACATTGGTGTCCAAAGGAAAGAAATGATATTTCCTTGGGACCCGCAAAAATCTTGTTTTATTTTCTTTATGTTTAATTAATCTTCTTTCCTGTTTTGTATTTCAAACTCCCATAATTCTTCTGACGCATGTGCATGTGTCCCATTCTAGCATGAATTTGGCATTTAACATTCTTCTACTTTTATTTTTAGTAAGAAATATTACGAGCAAAATGATGTCGACATTCAAGTTTCGGTCCATTTGCTTCAAGGTATTCAATAACTCATAATCTCTGCATGTAAGCCCAGTTTTAGCTGTTTTTCTCGCCCATAGACCATTTTATTCATTTACCTTCTAGGGGTGCTTGTATCCAAAGTTGGGGTGCCTGTATCCAAAGTTGGGGTGCCTTTAACACTTTTCTGGGGTGCCTTTAGCAATTTTCTCCGGATGTCCAAATAACAACTTTTTGAGCTGATTTCTCCATAAGAACGTATTTCCTTGAAAAGACTTAAAACAAATTTATTAGAGAAAAAAATGAGTCATAGCTAATGTAATTATGGGTAAAAAAGCGTCGCACTTACGTGCTTATTAAATTCTCCCATACTTACATTTTACTAGTCCTCGAGAAAAACAGAAAATATATCCGCTCAACAGCTGATCATACGTAAAAACCTCAAGACCCACTCAAGAGCTAATCATGCAAGAAAACACCATACTATAAAACCGCTCAATAGCTGATCATAAAGGCCTACAAGTTAACCACTCCCCTACACATAAATCTAACATTGTCCGCAATGTTTCTAGTGAAAGCACAATACCAAAATATAAGAAACAAGAGGAATCAGTAAAGAGAGAAGTCAGAGAGATATTACCTGGATGAAGTGTAACATTCCTTCGCCGGAGAATACGACAAAAAATAAAAATAAAAAACTTACTAATTTACAACAGCAGTGGGGTCCTCCAGAGGGATCACCATGTACCAAATGTATGAGTTGCCTCCCATTAGTCATCACACAATATTATATAGAAATAGTCGAATCTATGTGGGTCATCAAACCCGAATAAAGCTACCACAAATAAAAGGAATGCCAAGAAAATGAACAAATAAAGCATACCCTTATCTAGTTTCTTGTTTAAGACAATTATATCTAGCTGTGGTTCGGGTTCAGGCTCTATGAAAGGGTCTAAATAAAATATTTTCATTGGCTGCATTTCCTCATATACAGGATCTGGGGAATCAGGTGGTAGAGTCTGGAAAAACTCAAATAAAAACTTAGAAGCACATAATAATAATCTGAATAATTACGGATTCTCAAAGTCAATTAGATCTGACTTACATAGTTGACCACAATGAAAGTGATGATTCTTAGGTAAATGTGTCGATTCTAATTTCATAAAATAATTAGTTTTAGTTCTAAAACCTATATAATGACACATTTCAAATTGAGATATTACATTTGGTAAATAAAATCTTGGTGGACAACAAAGTCAATTATGGTATCATGGACCGGATTAACCACATCAACCAAGGGATGAGTTTCTATGAACTGAGTTACTTTCTGGAAATAACTAGGTTCAGGAAAACGTGCATGAAGATAGTCTCTTAAGATGGTAGAGGAACATACTTCATGTCCCAAATTAGGGACCTTTGTAAGAGTTAAAGGTAAACCCTGGGGAGAATGATATTCACCCCCAAACTTACAGTTGTTAATAACCTTGAATAAACTAGTCCCAATTTCTTTAATTTCTAAATTATCAAATTTAGGAAAATGTTTTTTTCCTTCTAGGTTGTAATCATGTGGTTCGACATTTCTATAATCCTCAGTAGAGACTATTGTTTCCGAACCGCTAGACTCTAAAACACTAGTCTCAGAATAAACACTTTCCTCTAAACCATCATCGGCTTCATAATCACAATGATATATTACACCATCTAAAACTATGGTATCTCTAATCAAATCCACTTCCTTTTGAATAATCATAAATATTATTAAGATTTAAACTGGAAACAACATTGTTCTCAAGTAGCTCAGTAAGGGTAACAGTTTCCTCGTCATTATGACTACATATTTCAAATTCTTCATCGACATAATCCTCGTCATCGTAACAATACGAAGATGGTTGAACTTTCTCTAAACATGCAGTGTTTTCAGTTCTAATCCCATACTACAAATTAGGTGAATGATTATATGTATTATCAAGGGTAAGATTGGAAACACTATTTTGGAATTCAAGTTCATTATGAGCAATAGCCTTAGGTACATTTTGGTCCTCATACTTATTAAGAGTCTGACACAGTTCATCCATTCTTATTTTAGATTCACATACAATTTTATTAAACTTCTTAAGTGATTCCTCTAAAGAAAGACTTGTCAATTGAAACTATTAAAATGCATCTTCTAAGGAAAATGTTCTATATTCATCGGGAATTGGTTGCAACTGTTTGATTAAATCCTCTAAAGATGAAGAACTCTCTATTTCTCATTCACATGTTCGTATGACTGGTGGACGTGCGAATAGTAACTGGGATCACCATGGTATGAACCATAACCTTCAGAAGGTCGATAGTGGTGTCAAGTATTATCCACACTATGGTCATATTACGGATATTGTCCATTAAGATACTTAATCGAATAATCATTATATCGGTCTTTATAATACCAGCTCTGCATTTTTTTTGTTACACGTGCAAATAGAGGGTCAACTAAAATTGGGTAGGCTTGGGTTATCTTAGCAAAATATACCTGCAGTCAAAAGACTGGTCAAAGGTACGACACTAAGGTTTGTGAAATTTCGACTGATAACGCCCAGAGGGTTCAGCGGTGCTTTTCCATGTGTTTTCATAAAATTCCCAGGTAAAGTTATTTCTAAGGCGGTTTCGCGTAAGCAAGCTAAATAGTTGGAAAAGTGTGCTTCACTTGGATATGGTTTGGGTGTCTTAGCGTTTTCTACTCTTGGGGAACTTGGTGAAGATACTTTGTGTTTTTTCAAGTGCCCGAAGAATTGTATTGTTAATAACGATGCTAGTAGTGGTTTTGGTAATTTTATTTTTCATACATTAGGCATTGCTATTCAAAGAGGTGTTGGAGCCCAGCTTGTTGCTAGGTTACCAACTAAAGGCTTTGTATAAGAGAAAATAAAATTATCCAAAAAAATCTAATTAAAATATTTGCAATAAAATAAAATCTAAAAGAATAAGAATATTCCTAATATAATCATTTACAAAATTAAAAATAAAAATAAAATCTAATCTAAAATATTTACAATAAAATAAAATATTGGATATTATCCTACTTACTTTTTTGGAATGCAAGTTTTATTTTCACTTTAAGTGTCAAATTATCATGCACATTACAAATAAAATGTACCCAAGTAAAATCTACAAATAAAAGGAAAGAAAATAAATAAATAACAAAACCTAACCTAACCTAATATATACAAAATCTAGCAAATAAAACAAAATAAAATAAGCAAAAAATAAAATTATAAACTAATATGTATAAACTTGAAACTAAAAAAACAATTATCAGTCCCCGGCTGCGGCGCAAAAAACTTGATGGGCTTTTAATTATAATCGCAAGTGCACCGCTATTGATGAGATAAAATCTCCAATAAGAATAACAATTATCAGTCCCGGCAGTGGCAAGTAGTGACAAAATCACCAATAAGAATATGCCACGTCATCTATGCCACAATAGGAATATTTTACTTCATCAAATATTCTCACTTATTTTGTTTATTTGGCTCATAATGTCACATGCATGGACATTTATGTCCAAAGGAAAGAAATGATATTTCCGTGGGACCCACAAAAATCCTGTTGTTTTTTTTTTTTGGTCAATCAATAAATTTTAATTTATTCAAATCAAAATAGTGATTACATGTTCGCTTACAAGATTAACAAAAACATCAAAATACATAAATAATATCAAGATAATCAAAACCCTAATACAAATAAGGATATCAACTACAAGTAGATCGCCAAGAGAAAGAGAAATAAACCGCAGAGATACCCATTTTTTGATTATGTATAAGGGGAGATGATGGTATATTCCGGAAATAATTCTGACTATTTGATTTGATTGTATTCTTCCTTGAAAAGAGATGCTTCTGAAAGAAAAGAGTATTTTTCCCATAAACTTATAGATCGAATAGTTGATGTTTTTGAATCAAGAGTAGCCAGCCACAAACCATCCATCAAAGATCGAAGAACTCTCCCCCATAATGACGAAGAAAAATCGCCCCAAAACAGCGAAGAAATATGTCAAAAGACACAAAATATGATGTAGAAACATCTTATTCAACAAACTATTACCTAAAACTAGAAAAGAAAAAGAAATCCTTGCTCAGATCTGGTCCAAAAGGGCCAAATCTGAGCAAGAAAGATGAAAAGATTCAAGGGTTTTTTTAGAAGGGAAGAGAAAAGAAAGAAGAAAGAGAAAATAGAGAAGAAGAGGAAAAGTTTTTTTTCTTTTCCCTTTATGCTTAATTGATCTTCTTTCCTATTTTGTATTTCAAACTCCCATAATTTTTCTAACGCATGTGCATGTGTCCCATTTGAACATAAAGTTGGCATTTAATATTCTTCTACTTTTATTTTTGGTAAGAAATATTACGAGCAAAATGATGTCGACATTCAAGTTTGGGTCCATTTGCTTCAAGGTATTCAATAACTCATATTCTCTGCATGTAAGCCCAGTTTTAACTGTTTTTCTCAGCTCATAGCTCATTTTATTCATTTACCTTCTGGGGTGCCTTTAGTATTTTCTCTGAATGTCCAAATAACAACTTTTTGAGCTGATTTCTCCATAAGAACTTATTTCCTTGAAAATACTTAAAAAATGTTTATTAGCGAAAAACTGAGTCCTACCTAATGTAATTATGGTGAAAAAGCGTCGCACTTACGTGCTTATCACAAAGTAAGAACAACCCGAATTGTGCAAGGCTTTATGATCGGACTGAAAGTTTCTCCATAGTCCTTCCCTTCACGTTGATGAAAACCTTGAGCCACTAGAAGAGATTTACGTCACTCAATAGTGCCATCAGCAAGGCGTTTGACACGAAACACCCACTTTGATCCTACCACAGACTTACGCCATTTAGGATCTTTCTTTGCCTGCGAATAACAAGTTGGATCAAAGAAACCATCAATAATTGCGGTATATTCCAAAGCTAAAAGAGCTTTTGGTTTGAAGATACCATCGTTTCCCCTTGGAAGGTGGAATGATCATTCTTAGTTGGTGGTCGTGAAGTCAAGACAGATGGGGAAGGTGAAGTCCTCGAAGTAATAGGAGGATCCAATGGTGCAGGTAAGAAAATACCGTCAGATAACTGTTGTTCCGGTGTTGTGGGAGAAATACATGATGGAAGGGACTGTTGAACTTCAACTGGAAGGGACTGTTGAACTTCCGAAGCTGAGCTAGTAACAAAAGCAGACGAATCAGCAGTGGAAGACGAAGAGGATTGTTGACAAACCACAACAGGAGACAGAGATGACTTTCGGACATCTGCAATTGATGTGTCTAGAAGATGTAGCTGTGTGGCAGTGTTTGCAGAAGGATTAGCGGCATCCAACAGATGAGTAGCAGCAAGAGACTGCAGGCGTTCGACAAACTCTGGCCAGCCGTCAGCAGGGATAACCTGCAATACATCAGTAGAGCTGCCAGAAACTTTGGCAGGAGGGACAGAGACAACAACGAAAATAGGAGGGGAAGACACGTCTGTAGATGATGGGAAGAAAAGGGAAGAAGATATTACATGTGAGGGTTCTGGGGAAGATGGTAGTACCAACTAGTTGGAGATTGCAAAAGAAAAAGATGACTCGTCGAAAACACAAGGAGATGACCGAGGTTCAAGTTTATTAGATCGATAATCTCTGAGATGAGGAAAACATAAGCAACCAAAAGTCCGTAGAGAAAGGAAATCAGGGACTTTATTAAATAACAATTCATATGGAGTTTTAACACCTGTAGGAACTAAGGGAACACGGTTCATATGAAAGGCGGCAGTGGAAAAAATATCGTACCAAAATCAAGGCAGAATATATGCCATGGATAAGAGAGTTAAGCCGGATTCAACTGTATGACGATGTCGTCTTTCTGCAAGACCATTTTGAGCAAATGTATGGGGACAAGTTAAGCGATGTTAGGTACCATTTTGTTGCATAATTTTGGTGAGTTTCTTATATTCAGTACCATTATCAGTTTTGAAATTTTTTATATTTCGAGCAAAGAGAGTTTGCACTTGACGATAAAAGACGTCAAAGATGCCAATAACGTCAGATTTTGTGTACATAGGATAAATAAAAGTGAAATGACTGAAAATATTAACAAAAATAATATAATACCGAAAACCTTCATTAGATAAAAGTGGAGCATGATCCCAAACATCTGAAACAATAAGATCCAAGTATTTTCATAAACTGTAGTGCTAGAGGTAAACTAAGTTTATGACTTTTATTAGCTAAACATGACTGACTCCTAAAGAATTTAAAAGCATAAACAGGTAAATTGTGCTTAGAGACAATGGGTTTGACAGTTTTGATCATTGGATGCCCTAAACGAGAGTGCCACGTTTGTAAAGAAGTACGTTTACCAACAAGAGCAGAAACAGGTGAAACAAGAAGAAGAGTATAAAGACCCTCCTTATTAAGCGTTCCTCGAAGTACTACCTTCCCAGTTTGGCGATTCTACACAAGGAAAAAAGAGTCATAGAATTCAAAAAGACATTATTGTCAAGACAGAATTTTGAGACATATAACATATTTTTTGAGAGATGTGGAACATGAAGAACATTAGGAAGAAGAAACTTACGGGTGGGAGTTGCAAGAATACCATAAGTATTGGAGATTGGAAGGGAAGAACCTCCAGCAGATCGAATATGATCAGGTCCATTGTACTCATAATGGGTGTGTAACTTGCTGAGATCATTGGTCATATGATTCGTCGCACCACTATCAGGATGCCAATCATAGGCGTAAACAGATTGATGAGAAGTAGCATATGCAGCGGGAGCATTGGAAGAGGGTCATATGCCCCTATTGGCAGTATTCTTGGGCGGTGGTCTTTTGTCACGAGCAAGATAAGTCAGTACTGTATCCAACTGTTTGTATCATAAGTAAAAATGCCACATAATGGGCCAAATCATCTATTGGCCCTCATCCAAGCCCGCTAACCAGTCAACCGAAGCAGCCCACCAGTCTGCCCAGTATTACATAAAATCAATGACCGGTCAATGGTCAAAGTCAACTCCCGGTCAATGGTCAAAGTCAACTCCCGGTCAATGGTCAAGATCAATGGAAAAGTCAACAATCGGTCAAAGTCAACCATCAGTCAATGTCAAGGCCATGTTTCCAATGTTGCTGCCATCTAGTTTCCATTCATGTTGCCAGCGGTGCGGCCAACCAATTCCTAGTTAAGTACTCTATCGCACTGCCAACCAGTCTCTACCCGTTCAGCGGATCCAGTCTGCCAGCCAGCATCCATCAATACTGCCAGCCATTGTGCCTGTCAACCATCAATCCAGTCTTCCAGCATGCAGAATTTATCATGGAAGCATGAATGAGCAGTTTCATGCAGAATTTATCATGGAGGCATGAATGAGCAGTTTCATGCAGAATTCATCATGGAGACATAAATGAGCAGTTTCATGCAGAATTGGATATGGAGGCATGCAGAGTGAATTCCAACAGTTTCATGCAGAATTGATTGCAGGGCATATTAATGCCATTTAAATCTATCTCGAAATTAGTTATTAAAACTGTATAAATAGAGATGCCCTGATAAAGGGGAAGTGGGTGGCCAATACTGAAAAAAAATAGATTGTTATTCTATTATCAGTAAAACAATTCTCCCCAAGGGGATTCACCCGTGGATGTAGGCAAACCATGCCGAACCACGTAAAAACCTGTGTCTCATTCTTTGTTCTTCAATTCGTCTCATAACCCAAAATACATACCAAATCATCGATTACATCGTGTTTCGTGCCCAAAAGTAATTTTGGGTACAAACATTTGCGCCGACTAAAGGGATCGAACCCTTGACCTCTGTCGGCCAAGCCCGACGGACGATCTCAATTCCGTCCAGCAACTGGAAAAATTCGATGCTCTATGTTACATCAAACTTCGATGCTCTGCAGTACATCAAACATCAATACTCTGAAAAATTGCATTGCTTCCTATTACATCAAACTTCGATGAGCGGCGTATATCAACCTTCGATTCTCTATGGTACATCAAACTCCGATGTTATGTGATACATCAAATTTTAGCATCATGCCTAGTCAGCACAACACGTCAACACTGTCCGCTACCTCAACACTTTCCAAGTCAGCAGTAGGTCCAGTCGTCGATATCACGTCATCATGGTTGACTAACCAGAGGTATCCACGTCAGCACCTCGGTCCAGTCAGCAACCGCCACATCAGCAACTCGTCCCGTCAACATAAATGTCATGTCAGCAATGACAAGTCAGCAGTTTCAACTAACCGGATCACACCACGTCAACATTATAATCACGTCAGCAGGTACAGTCAGCATTTAACGGTGTTGGCATATTCCTAACGGCGTCAGCATCTAATAAACGATGTCAGCATATTCCTTCGCTGACGTCAGCATGACGTCATTATCACCGGCGGTTGTCGGCGGCAACGACCGGCCGCAAAGCCGGAGGAAAATCCTGTTCACCTACTTCAACAATTTTTGTTCACCCACTTCAGAGGTAGTGTTAACCCACGTCAAGATTCTGTTGACCCACGTCAACTATTCTGTTCACCCAAGTCAAGTGTGTTCTTCAGCCGCTTCAATTACCGTCAGTATATACCAAGAATATTCCGTTACATATAAACGACGTCACTAACGCCGTCAGGAATCTTCAACGTCGACAGTATATTCCGTTTACTACGTCATCAGCATATAATCAGCTCCGACCATCTTCTCCGTCAACGATTCAGCAGCAGGTCGCCGGCGGCTTGCCGGCGACGGTCGTCTACTCCGGAAACAATGACAGAAACAGGTGGTCGGCGGCCATGCCCGGCGACGGCGGTTGCGTCGGCGGCGTCAGGCGACGTTGCCAGATGTCCAGTTGGTGGTGATCCAGTGCTTCGCATGGAACTTAATACCATGGTTCTGATTCAGTGCATTGCGGGGTAACTTAGCTGCATAACCTGTGGATTTTTACACCCCACAAAGATTTCGCTGAAGGATATTTCCGCCCCAGCCGAGCCGAGTCGACTCAGCCAAACCAACTCGCCAGCTGAGCCAAGCCAAACTTGATGGATGTTTCAGCCCCATTGGCTTAGTCCGGAGGATATTCTCACCCCACTTTGTGGGCTAAGTCTACTACAATCATCTCTTGGGCTTGATGATCGATCTTGTTTTCTTGATATCTTCTTCATACGACGTCTGAATTTGGTGATTTTTGGATCGTTGCGATCGCATGTCGATATCCTACATCATGAAGGTAAAATTTTTATAATTGGAGAACAAAATTTTTGGTACAATCACGTCATCAACATGTTTGGAGCAAGGCGCTCACCGACCAATTTTGTTTCTTCGATAACTTCTTCTTCGTGCGTCCAAATGGAGTAATTTTCGGTCCGTTGAGATCGTATGTCAGTTTCCAACATCACGAAGGCGAAATTTCAAACGTTTAAAGAAAAAATTATTTTTTGAGATTGGAACGGCGACATCGAAGATGGACGCATTTTAAATCACCATATGAAGCCATAACGAAATCCTCAATGATTGATGTTGTGTCGATTTAATTCTACAACATGAAAAGTTCGTGCCTGTCGTGTAGATTTTCAAATCTCAAGGCACTTATGCTCGTTTATGATCATAACTGCTACAGTCCAGTTGATCGAGCTATTGTAGTCCAGTTCCGCAGCAAATACTGCAGTCCAGTTGATCGAGCTGCTGCAGTCCTTTTTCGCAGTACTACAGTCCAGTTGATCGAGCTGTTGTAGTCCAGTTCCTCAGAAAATACTGCAGTCCGGTTGATCGAACTGCCGCAGTCATTTTTTGTATAATTACTACAGTCCAGTTGATAGAACTGTTGTAGTCCGGTTTTCCTCAAAATTGTTTCAGTATAGTTTTCCTCACAACTGCTTCAGTCCAATACGATCGAACTTCTGTAGTTCGGTTTCTCAGCAACTACTTCAGTCCAGTTTTACTTATAGCTGTCACAGTTCAGCTGATCACAGCTGCTGAAATATAATTCCATGGAAACCGTCTTCAATCCAGTTATGATTCAACTGGTGCTTTCCAGTCCTGCTGACAGATCTAGTTGCCGAGTCAAGCTGAGACGCTAAGGCAGCAACACAAGACGTCGTCGCTGGAAAACATCAATATAGACAGTGGTCATCCTAATCACCTCATAAACGAAGTCGCAATAACACTTTTAATATGATACGTATACAATTTACATATTTTTGCATCATTTCATATAATTATACATACTTTTGTTCACTGGGACACCTGCAATGTGGCGAGCGTTATCATGTGCCAAGGCATGTGAAGATGCACACATCTCAATTCTTTGCGAATCTGGAATAGTGGGATTGGCCCCCTGCGCGAATTCCAGATAACAGAAAATCTTTCAACATCATTTCATGCGCGAGCAAGATGCAGCAACGTTGTACAACCTTGTGCGAGCATTGAGCAGCATGACGATCATTGTCTTATGGGAGCGAGTTGCATATCACTTCACCATGGATGACCATCACTTGGGGGCGAGATATGTAACACCTCATGGTCCAAAAATAACTCTTTTGGGGCGAGCTTCGTAACACTCCATACGATTGGGGGAGAGTTACAAAGCACCTAAATGCAATGCGGAATTCATCTTCTGAAAATCGAAACAAAAGGTAACCCAAACTTCTTAATCCTCCAACAAGTTACAGGATTAAGAGGGGACGAGCATAGACCCTAATATTTTGACGCAATTATTGCAATCAGAAATGTTAAACTGCTACAGCTAAGTTGATCAAACTACTGTAATACAATTCCTAAGCAACTGCTGCACTCAGTTGGACGCGACTGATGCAGTCCAGTTTTGCTCATCAATTCTGTACTCAGTTGGACGCAACTAATGCAGTCTTGTTTTATTTGTAACTGTTACACTCAGGTTTATCGAACTGTTTTAATCCAGTTCCTCAGCAATTGTTGCAGTCTAGATGATCGAAGATATTGCAATCCAATAATGTTGTTGCTGCATTCCAGCTGATCGAAGATGCTGCAGTCCATCTCTGTACGTCGTTGTTGCATTTCGGCTGATCGAAGTTGTTGCAGTCCAGCTATGTTCGCATCCCCTGCAGTCCAGCTGATCGAAGCTGCTGCAGTCCAGCTCTGTTCATCGCTGCTGCATTTCAGCTGATCGAAGCTGCTGCAGTCCAGCTATGTTCGCATCCCCTGCAGTACAGATGATCGCAGATGCTGCAGTGCAGCTTTGCTCGTTGCTGTTACACTCCAGCTGATCGAAGCTGCTGTAGTCCAGCTCTGTTCGCAGCTCCTGCAGCCCAGCTGATCGCAGCTGCTGCAGTGCAGCTTTGCTCGTCACTGCTGCAGTCCAGCTGATCGAAGCTGCTGCAGTCCAGCTCCGTTCGCAGCTCCTGCAGTCCAGATGATCGCAGCTGCTGCAGTGCAACTTTGCTCGTCGCTGATGTAGTTTGGATGATCGAAGCTACTGCAGTACAGCTATGTTCGCAGCTCCTGCAGTCCAGCTGATCGCAGCTGCTGTAGTGCAACTTTGCTAGTCGCTGATGTAGTTTAGCTGATCGAAGCTAATGCAGTCCAGCTATGTTCGCAGCTCCTGCAGTCCAGCTGATCGCAGCTGCTGCAGTCCAGCTTCGCTCATTGTTGCTGCAGTCCAGCTGATCGAAGTGCAGTCCAGATATGTTCGCAGCTCCTGCAGTCCAGCTGATCGCAGCTGCTGTAGTGAAACTTTGGTCGTCGCTATTGTAGTTTAGCTGATCGAAGCTGCTGCAGTCCAGCTATGTTCGCAGCTCCTGCAGTCCAGCTGATCGAAGCTGTTGCAGTCCAGCTCTGTTCGCAACTCCTGCAGTCCAGCAGATCGCAGCTGCTGCATTCCATCTTTGCTCGTTGCTGCTGCAGTCCAGCTGATCGAAGATGTTGCCGTCCAGCTTTGCTCAATGTTGTTACTACCCAGTTTTGCTCGTTACTACAGAGGACAGTTTTTTCGTGGCCGTCGCAGTCCAGTTTACCTCAATCACTGCAATCCAGTTCTGCATCAACTATTGTGAACTAGTCGACATCGTTGCTGCTATCCTGATTCGTATAACTATTGAAGACATATAAAGATCGATGTCACATCCAGTAGCACAACCAAGAACATTGGAGGTCCAACAACGCACAAAGTCTGTTACCATCTCAACTACTAAAGGGTCACACCCTTTCGCTCGCAACTACCTCGACTCATTCCGTAATTGACAACAGCTTAATACTAACAGCTACTACTACCTAGTTTGGTCGGAGATTTCTGACAGTCTGCAAATTCAAATTTCCTTTACAACAACAGCTCACTAGTCAAGTTCTGCGCAACTACCACAATTCATTTTACAACAACAGTTACAGCTCACTTTCAACACCACTCCGCTTCAGCATCACCCTTCTGTTGCAGTCTAGTTCAGCCTTCGGTCCATTTTTTGCATACAACAACGATTCATGCCCAACTTTTGCCCGCCGATCTCCCAGTCACAATAGCCTCACTTGGGGGTGTCTTGATTGTGATTTCCGCAAATAACAAGGGAAGTTTGCCAATCACCTCAGCATCAATAATCCACACTTGGGGGCGAGTTTTGTCATTGACTAAGGAAAACGAAAAATTCTTAACCCCCAAAAAGTTGGAGGTTAAGAGGGGGCGATGTTTGTACCATAAGTAAAAATGCCACATAATGGGACAAATCATCTATTGGCCCTCATCCAATCCCGCTAACCAGTCAACCGAAGCAGCTCACCATCCTACCCAGTATTACATAAAATCAATGACCGGTCAATGGTCAAAGTCAACGCTCGGTCAATGGTCAAGATCTATGGAAAAGTCAACAACAGGTCAACTGTCAAAGTCAACCATCAGTCAATGCCAAGGCCATGTTGCCAATGGTGCTACCATCTAGTTTCCATTCATGTTGCCAGCGGTGCGGCCAACCAATTCCCAGCTAAGTACTCTATCGCACTGCCAACCAGTCTCTACCCGTGCAGCCGATCCAGTCTGCCAGCTAGCATCCATCCATATTGCCAGTCATTGTGCCTGTCAACCATTAATCCAGTCTGCCAACATGCAGAATTTATCATGGAAGCATGAATGAGCAGTTTCATGCAGAATTTATCATGGAGGCATGAATGAGCAGTTTCATGCAGAATTCATCACGGAGACATGAATGAGCAGTTTCATGTAGAATTGAAGATGGAGGCATGGAGAGTTAATTCCAGCAGTTTCATGCAGAATTGAAGATGGAGGCATGCCGAGTTAATTCCAGCAGTTTCATGCAGAATTGATTGCAGGGCATAGTAATGTCATTTAAATCTATCTCGAAATTAGTTATTAACACTGTATAAATAGAGATTCCCTGATAGAGGGGAAGTGGGTGGCCAATACTGAAAAAAATAGATTGTAATTCTATTATCAATAAAACAATTCTCCCCAAGGGGATTCACCCGTGGATGTAGGAAAACCATGCCGAACCACGTAAAAACCTGTGTCTCATTCTTTGTTCTTGAATTCGTCTCCTAACCCAAAATACATACCAAATCATCGATTACATCGTGTTTCGTGCCCAAAAGTAATTTTGGATACAAACACCAACCTTTTGCGACAATCTCGAGCATTGTGGAAAGATTTAATGCATATCTGACAAATAACAGCTGGTTTTCCGTCCATTGTAAGAGGAGAATACGCAGGAGTATTGACAGAGCCAACGTTAGCAAGTGGGTGAGAGATAGCAACCTGATTTTGCGCAGCGACACGGAGATCATAGGACAACAACATGAACTTAAAGTCATCAGTATTAATAACACCCATAGTGGTGATTAGGGAGCTAACAATTGATTCATATGATGAATCAAGACCCTTAACAACATAATGAAGAAATTCTTTGTCAGAAACTTCAACACCACTAGCAGAAGGAGAATCCTCAATATTTTTAACGGACTGAATGTAACCAGACATGGTTGAGCTTCCTTTCTTGACCGATGAAAGAGACTCCTTAAGATGAATAAGATGCGCATCTGTTTTAGACGCAAAGAGAGCATCAAGTTTTGTCCAGATAGAAAAAGAAGTATCACACGCCTTAACTTTGGCTAGGATTGGAGCAGTGAGAGACGACATAATCCAGCCGAGAAGAAGTTTATATGTGTGCCTCCACGACAAAAACGGTGGATTAGGAATTCCATTAATAAGAGCCGGTGGGCTTCCAAGAGAACCATCAACATATTTTTCCAAATTATAACCCTGTAAGTAAAGCGTGAACTGAGCTTTCCACAACAGGTAATTGTGACCAGATAATTTTTCAGAAATAGCTCCATGAAGACGCTCAAAGGGTACATGATCTAAGGGTAAAGAAGAAGTGGCAGAAAAAGGCATTGAGGAAGTCATAGAAGAAGTAAATTGAGAATATGTAGTTGAGGAAGAAGTTGATGAAGATTAATAAGGTGTAGTATCCATGAAGAATAGGATTGAGAAGTTGTAGTTGAAGAGAGAAAAGAAGCCCTAAAACAGGTTGTAATTGGATCAGCCTGTTTGATACCAAGACATGAATTCGATTTTGATAAGTTTCTCAATATGAGAAAACCGAACATAAAACTCTGCTTATATATATGTACATGATTTGTCATACAAGGAATATAATTGTCGTAGCTTGGCATACGAGACATAACAATTTTAACTGAAACTATAAACAGAAAAACAATACTGTAACAGGAAAATAAGGAAATCCTATTCTCTAACATGGACCTTATGGTTCTGATACCGATGGGAACTCCTGATGATCATTTATAATAGAGTGGTAAAGTTGTTGGGTTGATAATGATTCAAAAAAATTGATGAACAATACCCAACATTGCAAGGTTGTTATTCTTTTTTGCTCTATAAAGATTATAATTTTTATTAAATGAAAATGAAAGAAGAGAAAGCCCATTACAAAAGCTATAATTGGCTCAATGCCCATCAACCCATATGCCCATAGCCCCATTTTGGTCAACACTTGTCTTATTTCTTAAGGGATTACTGCTATTAAAATGGTTGTACAATTCCTTAAAGGGTCATCGTCAAGGAGTTATTTACTTGATTAAATGATGTACTAGTTATTTAAATTCACGATATTTTCTGCATTATCGACCTCCACACGTTTAGTTGGAAGATTCTTAATGCAGAAAATGTCGTGAATTTAAATAACTAGTACATTGTAAAATACTCAACCAGTCCTTCACTCTTTACACACCACTCACATTTAAAAATTAACTACCCCCTCTCTCGAGTCTTTAACGAACATGAAAACAAGAATTTCAATTTACGCTTTTATAGTTACAGATTTTTTTTCGATATGTTGTGTTAAATTCAAGACTGTTAACGGGAGTACCATTTTATTTAAGGGTGTACCAATATATGTATATAGGACAAAGAAACATTTGTCTTAAATGGTACCCCATTAGGACCATCTTCTTCCAGTGGTTTAAAGATTTTTGCCGGCAGCATTACTATTTTTGATCGGGAGAGATGTGGAACAATGAAATGACGTGACGTTTGAACAAAAAGTCGTCTGTTCCCCATCACCAAAGACAAAATAGAAGTCATTTGTACTACATGGTAAAAATATCCGGCAAGGCTATAACGTGTTAATATTTTATCTTAATACGTATGCTTATTTTCCATCTTAATATTTTAACTTAGTGTCACATATTTTCCAAGCTCAGTTCACATGGTAATCTTATCTTTTTCCACACACAACCAACCGCTTCGCATTACCAGTTTACCACCTTAAATAACCGCAAAAGATCCGACAGGATCACACATAATTTATCCGACAACTAAGCAGCTGTATTGTGGGAGCAAGTAAGCCTAATCATTTTTTCTTTCACTACTTGTCAGTCAATTATTTAATTATTGAAGACATAGTGTGTGCCTACGTAGTACATACACATCCAACAGCCTCATTAACTCTGAATTATTAATCAAAGTCGTCGGCGAAGTTTTATCTTTTAATTGATGAAATGGGTTGCATAGTATCTCTCTATATATGCATTTCCGCAGTGTAATTAACCATAGAAGAATACAAGCTAGCTAGCTCGGATTAGTTTTGTGAGGTGCAACTGAAATGTCAACGACTTCAGGAACTTCAACAGATCCTCCCTCTCTGTTCCAGAGATGCCACCCCCTCCATTAGTCCGTTCACCTCCTCCTCCTCCCCCAGCTCCTCCTCTCCCTCCAGATAGATTTTGGGCCAACAAGTGGCAGCGGCTTCGCCGGTCTCCTACTACTCACGCGCCTCCTGCTCCCCCTCCTGTTCCGGGGCCTTCACGGAACTTGTACAGATCATACTCAGGTATATGTCATACAAATTGCTTTGTTCTAAATTTCTTTGGTTAGTAATCATCATTGTTATGTTAATTGAGTTTTATGGTTTTATGGATTAGGAGTTTTTACTAAAAATTTCTGCTCTTAATTTTAATTATGATTCAAGAATTTGTGATCCAATGACCTAATTCTCTACTAAACTAATCTTTGATTTGGAAATGTTGATTAGGGAATAAAAGAAGACCCCTTAAGTACTTGAAATTGTACAAATTAGTGATAAAAGGCGACCTGGATAAGGCCAATGAGTTCTTCCAGACAGATAGAGAGGCGATTACGGCCGGTATCACAAAGTCATCGGAGACTGCATTGCATGTAGCTACAAGATCAGAACACACAAACTTTGTAGAAGAGCTGGTACGAATGATGTCAGCGAAAGACTTGGAAATGAAAGATTTTAACAATGGTGATACGGCTCTTCACACTGCTGCAGTTGCTGGAAATATCCAAGCTGCTCGAGCCATAGTGGAAAAAAACCCGAACTTGCCACAAATACGTAATAAAAGCTGATGGATTCCACTGTCAAGTGCTGATTATTGTTCGTCAAATAAACAAAAGGTGATGATGGAATATCTTTTGAGTGTCACTAAACATGGCGTTAACCGTAATCCATTTTACGGCCGTTCTGGCGGTGAACTCATTTGCATTATAACTCGAGCAAGTCGCTATGGTAAGTCCTTTTTAACTGGATCACTTTATGGTTTGCCATATTGGTCTAATCAGTGTAGGCACCACATGACGCTATATGGTGTCAAATGCACTAGGAAATTGCTATTTTCCAGAGTTTTTATGCTGTTAGACTGTGATCCTATCACTCAATGACCGAATGGGAAACATAAATCTTACGTTCTAATACACCAAGCATATTTCTTGTTTGTCATAGGAATTGCCAAGAGGTTGATCGAAGAGTATCCGAATTTGGCAACAGACAAGGATAAACATGGTATTTGTGCATTAGAAGTATTGGCTGAGATGTCGTATGCATTTCAAAGTGGAAGTCAGCTAAGTGCATGGCAACGCTTCATCTATCCATGTAATGGCTCATCCTGCACATATTTGTTTGTGCAGTCCTCACTATAAATTAGACCTTGGTTAAGTCTAATGTGACCTCCAATTCCAAGAGCATCTGGCCAAGGGCCTGAACACCAGCAGTTTTTCCCTTTTTCGGAGTTTCTTGTTGTTTTTTATCACACTAATAATGTTGATAAATGATGGCACAGATATTAACGTGGACTTGCCTGTCTCTCTTCCCATTTCCAGAGAAGGCACTGACCTTCCAACAACAGAGGAAGAAAATCTATAATGAACAAGTTTCTCTCAGTAACATATTTTACTGAAGGTATGGACAAAATCATACTTGCTAGGTTCGATTGTCTTTGCTTAGTTGTCTATGTACCTCAGGTTACATATTTTAACTTGCCCCTTTCTGCTTTTAAGAAAACGAGGAAGTCTTTCTTCCAACTACGCAGACAATGCAACAATGCACACTAAAAATGATGTTGTATTTGGTTTTTATTTGCAGTGTTCCAATGGACGAAAGATGTGTTGTGGCAAGGTGTAAAACAACTAGGTATATTAGATTTCATATTGCATTCAGACTTATTTTGCTTACAATGCAGACACACCAGGGGTTGATGGGTTAAGTTTTGAGAGTATTTCTCGCATATAACTTTGCCTTCAATTTTACAGTTCCAGGAAGCAAGAAGGTATACAAGAAAAAGTTGATGCATAAGCAAGCCTTAGATTTGGTTAAATGCATTTGTGAGAAGATCTCTGAAGTCAGTTATTCAGAAATATCAGACGTTCTCACGTCGACTAACATTTTGGGCAAGGCTATAACAAGTGGGACAGTTGAAGTTGTAGCCGAATGTATTCAAACATTCCCCGATTTAATTTGGATTAAAATGAATAAGCGGAATTTGTTTGAGATTGCAATTGAAGAACGTCATGAAAGGATTTTCAATCTTGTGTGTGAGATGGATGAGGTTAAAAAGACGTTTGTCTATTTAAGGGATGAGACATCAGGTAACACTATCCTACATTTGGCCGCCAAGTTAGCACCCCCTGCACAATTGAATTCAGTCTCTTGTGTAGCCCTTCAAATGCAACGAGAGCTGCAATGGTATAAGGTACGAACGCATATACATGCTATTATATCCAAGCTCTAAATACAATTCATGCTTATCAGAACTGATGATTGTATTTGAACAGGAGGTGGAAAAGATATCTTTGCCGATAAACAAAGTAATAAGGAACAAAGATGGGAAAATTCCCCAAGCTTTGTTCAGGGAACAACATAAAGAAATATTGATGAAAGGAGTGGATTGGATGAAAGGTACAGCTGAATCGTGTATGTTAGTAGCCACTCTTATCGCCACCGTGGTGTTTGCTGCTGCTTTTACTGTACCAGGTGGAAATTACGATAGTGATAGTAACAACAAAGGAATTCCAATCTTCTTACACGAGGTTTCGTTCATGGTATTCGCTGTAACAGACAGCTTAGCCCTCTTCTCTTCAGTTACATCAATTCTTATGTTCCTATCAATATTAACTTCACGCTTTAGAGAGGAAGATTTCCTTGAGTCATTGCCTAGAAGACTGATGATAGGACTTGCAACACTTTTCTTCTCTATAATTACTATGATGGTTGCCTTTAGTGCAACACTGGCAATTGCAATTGGACCAAAGTTTGGATGGTTTCCAATACCTTTAGCTTTAATGGCATGTGTGCCTGTAACCTTGTTTGCATTCTTGCATTTTCATTTGTTCTTCGAGATTGCCTGGTCTACATATCGCCCAGCCCTCTTCCGCAGACATAAGATGCTTTACTAATTCTATTTTGTTCATGTAAATGGGTGACTGTTCAGCCAAAATGTGAGCACCTGATTTGTGATGTACCCACAGTGTTTTTAACCTCTGTAAAGCATAGTTTTAAGCAACTGAATATCAATTAATGGATTAAGTTTTAAAACAAACTCTTTTGATTCTTGCAAGTGGTTAGACTGTTTTAATCAGGATGTCTTTTATTAGTCAAGAAATTTTGAGCACTAGACTTACATACACTCATCTTATATCTAGATGTCTTAACTAATAAATCTTTTCTCACATTTGAACAACTGTCGGAAGTTTCAGATTCAGATTCAAGAAGAGAAATACATGAAAACTCATCTTGAAATTGACTGGTTGAAATAGACGTGGTTATCATCCTTTCAAAAGATTACGAAACTTAAGAAATTCTCGAAGCAATTTTTTTCATGAGACATGGATTTTACGAATGAATCTTTGATAAACTTCTTGACTAATGGATAATAAACTTTATCTCTTAGATTATATCTTTCGGTAATCGTCAATGTCAACCGTATCTGAATCGTGCATCGCAAGTGTTTGTTTTCTTATTAATTCATCATAGTTAATATTTCCTGAGATGTGTTCAGCGAATGAACTAACAATGTTGAGTTGTTTATCTGGGGCGGAAAACAAATCGGCTTTCTTTTGAGTATACTGTAAATATAGTATATCAACATATTGTAGTACATTAACTGAATTAGCCACTGGATTCAAGTCTTATAGGCTGGATCGTTCCAAACACATATTGTTAGATCTTTTCGTGTTTTCCTTCTCTGATACCAATTTAAATGACGAGAGTACCCAAGTACACCATGTTAGAGCACTGCTCGGTCGAACTCGCAAGCGTTTCTATCTCAAGTTTGTTGTCAAGTTTAGTTGCCAAAACTATAAGTCTTGATTTCTAGTCTACTTATAGCTAAGTCTTGGATAAGCATAAAAAGTGTAGTTGAGCATTAGACTTCACAGCATTCATCGATCAAAGACGAAGAACTACTAAGGGGAACTTGTGGAACTTCATCAACAAAAGGTATGTGGAGAATTGAACTCATCTATCACTCAAAAGTATATCTACTCTATCTCTTATTTGAGATAAAATTCGTATAGCTATATAGATTTCGATTATACACATTTAATATTTCGAGCTGAGTTTAACTCGCTTACATTTCTCAAAATATGTGTTGGTAAGCTTTCGCTTTAACCAAATTCATTTTATATTCTTGAAGAAAGTTAAAAGATGATCATGTGAAAATCGCCTTGTGAGACAGTCATTTGATTTAGACTCGGAATATTTCGTATTGATCATTCGATCACTTGAAAATTGCTTCGAAGCTAATAGTTTGTGTGAGACAGCTATTGTTATCTTCTAATAATGTTTCACTGATTGAAATGGAAGTTTAGAACACTTAACCATAATTGGATTATAAACACAGTATGCGTATTTTCATATGTGTTGATCCAAGACCAGAATATACCTGTATGTGTACCGGCGTACCGGCGAAGTCAGTTGACCGAATAATCCGCGACTAATTCGCAAATACGAATAATTTTTTCAAAAACGTAAGTGGTGGGACTCGAAACCATGACATGCATCATGATTGTAACGGCTCCAACCACTGGGCCAGATGCTCGCTGCTGATAGATAACTCGATATATACTATGTATTCGAAATTTGGTTCATTTCAGATTACACAACCACCATATAACGGATCTAAAAGTTGGTTTATATTATTTTATATACGCCGAATTTGATATCCCGAATACATATCTCTAAAACGAATTATACACGTACGTATTCCATTCCGAACTACTACAGAATCACGAACCGTTTACCGCACTTTTGACCGAATTCGACTTTTACGAATCCGAATAATACACGTACGTTTGTCGTTCCGTAAGTATTATGAATCCCGAATTGCTAACTAGGAACTGAAGTTTGGAAGTGTACGACAGTGTGTGTACCCGTTTGCATACTGGCGAACACAGTCCAAGTCCAGCTACTTAGGTATGTGATAGACACATTTTTGTGTCTAATTTGATCTCAATACTATATATTGTTGGCACTCGATTTTGTACTAATTTTGTTATTTTACGCATTTGTAGGTATTTTTTTGGAAATAAATATTTTTGGAAAATTCGGCTCGAAAAGTTGATTTTGTCACCCGGAGGACAAGTGTTATTCGGACTCTCGCTTTTGGATAAGGGGTAACCTAATTACTAAGGGGCACCCCCCAGGTCACCCCCAAGGCAGCTCCTATTCACACCCCAGTTCTGGTTAGGGGAAGGACATCTTCTTCCCAAATTCAAAAACCAAAAATTGGCGGGAAAAAAATATATCAACTGGCAGATGTTTGTTGGAATTTTTGAACGTGTTCTAGGGCGATTCAATGGCTGATTTTTGGTAGGAAGTTGTGTTATGTCCTATCAAACACGTTTTGGGATTTTGGTTCGATCAAATTTGGCCATAATTAGCTGGACAATTCACGAAAGCAAAACAGGGAAACACGGGTTGGACACGGGATTGGAGAAGATTTGAGCGTGTTCTGATCATGCATGAGGGCTCTAGCAACGTTGTGGGTCGTGTGTAAACACTTCTAGAGTGACCAGGATGGAAATCTATGCGTACTAGAGCAAGAATGGAAAGAAAATATTCCCAAGAATATTTTTCTTTACTGCAGAGTTAAAGAGAATTATATGGAGTGAATGAGCGAGATTCGATGGGTCTGTTGGCTATAAATATGTTTCTATGGTTGCCTAGAAGGGTTGTCGAGAGTATGGGGGGCTGAGGAGAGCCAGAGAAGAAGAAATTCGAGTTTTCCCAAACTCGGTTTCTACTGCTGCTGCTGCTGCTGATGAACACGAAGAACACGAAGAACGGACTCGCATCAGCAGTCGTTTATCAACAGTGAAAGAGACTCACAACCGTGGGTCGTAGGTGTGGGTCTTAGGTATTCAGTAACAATAGCACCTCTTCTGTGTCGTTGTTTCTGGACGCCTCCTGTGGGTCACAGAATCCTGTTTTATAACATTTCCTTATCTTTCTCTTCATTGTAAACAGTTGTGAGCATCAATGAAATATTTTGAGAGTTTTTCCAACATGATGAGCGGCTAAAATTCCCTCGTAACCAAGGCAATGGAGGAAGCTATTCACGCAACATAAATGGGTAACTATTTCATTTAATTATATAATTCACCTAATCGCTGCTTTTGCAGAGTTTTAAATTATTTGAATGATTGTCTTAATTATTTGTTATTCAGTTTGATAGGTTATACTTGGTTAAATCTCTTGATAATCTATGCTTAAAGTTTACAAATAAAATTTTAGAATTTGTATGATTGATAGTGAATTAAAGATAAAAGAAGACTTAAGAATAGAATAGAGTTTTGAAATATTTATCAATCAATTGTGTAATAGTGGAATCTAGTTTCTTGGTTACCTCTCGCACCCGTTGTTAATATTTTTGTATATATATTTTTAAATCTAAAAATCCATCACCTTCACAAGTTCGAGTTTGAAAGATACCCCTTACCACTACAACTACTACAACCACAGAAAAATCTTTAATCATTTTGGCGCTGCCGACGCGGAATTGTGTTTAGGTAGAATTTTTTTTTTTAGATTTATTTTTCTTTGTTCTTTTTTACGTTCTTTGGGTATTTTTCTATGTGATACAGGTTTAGAGGCTTGGATCGAAAAGAAAAAATAAGAAGAAGTTGTCAAAGATTTTTGGCGATTTCATAAAGACTAGGAGCAAAGCTTAAAGCAAAAAAGAACGGAAAGAAGACGAAGGACTTTTTTCTTATTATAATTTTTTTAGATATTTTTTTTTATTAATTTTTTTTTTAGAAACTGTAATTAAAGTTTTTATTTTTGTAATCTTTTATTTTTGGACATTATTTTTTTTTTCCCGGACATTGAACACTAGACATTTTTTTAAAACCCTACGGAAGGGTTATATCATTAAAAAGAAAAAATATTATATAAACTGTGTGCAGGGAAGGACGACGATTACTATATCGTCTCGGCCCCTCGGGTTCGCACACGGCATAGGAGTCGTGGCCCGAGTCGACGACAACGGTTCATCGCCCGTCTGGTACGGGAGGTAAGTCCAATCGAAACACCCGTGAATCTCCTGCAAGCGGGTTACTGTCTGCCTTAAGGTGATAATTGTTTGAGAAAGAACCGGACTGTCTTTATTTTCCTAGTAAAGGGCAAGGCCTGGCCTAAACAAGATAATGGTTCGGATTTCATCACCGTTCCCTTCTTGCCCGCCTTAGGAAAACAAAACCTAACGCGAACCCAAGATTAAAATTTGGAATAGAACGAGACCGATAGGGTAACGAGCTTAATAGGAAACTCGTTCAAAAAATATTGGTTGCTCTTTAAGCACACTCCAAAGTTCATGATGGTTTCTGTGAGTTGATTGCGTGACTGCGCCGCCTTGTGATAGGGGTGAGGCCTTGGGTATCAAAGCTCCACTGAGCTTCCCTCGCCTCAATTAAACTTACTTTGACTCGGATTGATTCCAGAGGGGTTTGCTCAAATTGCAACGAATTCCCTTTCGAAAGATAAAAGCTGGTCTAGAAACAATCTAAGTGGAGCCATCATGCTTTTTGTTTGCTAGAAATCTTTAGGTTTGCTTTGGTGA
The DNA here is from genome assembly GCF_003573695.1 of Papaver somniferum. Classification (NCBI taxonomy): domain Eukaryota; kingdom Viridiplantae; phylum Streptophyta; class Magnoliopsida; order Ranunculales; family Papaveraceae; genus Papaver; species Papaver somniferum. The sequence continues at coordinate 135,993,775 of NC_039359.1, forward strand.
AGTCGAGTCGGCCTTGTTTGTGTTGTGTAGAATTCCCTTGCAATTAAGAATGTCGAACTGGTATGATAGAAGCCAATACAATGAGTATCGACCTGAATTTGAATATGGACATCATCCTTTTTATGACCATGTTGGGAATAGTGGTTGGGAACACCATCCTTTGGAAGGATATGGGTCATACCATGGTGAGCCCAATTACTATCCACACATGCATCAGTCTTACGAGCAAGAATATTATAGTATTAGTTCTTAGTCTCTAGAGGATACAATCAAACTATTGAAAACTAGTCTCTATTATGATCCTTCTGAACCTTTTCTTCCTCTAGAAGAGTCTCTCAAACAATTAACTGAGAATACAAATAGGTTTGTGTTAGAAATGAATAAACAAAATGCACCCATGATTGAACCGTCTATACACGATACCATAAGGAAGTCATGTGAGTCGATTCAAAAGCTTTTATTCGAGGCCCAGAACAGAACTGCTCAAGATAGTCTTAATTTCCAATATAGTGTTTCCAATTCTACCCTTGATATCAATAGTGAATATTTGCCCAATCTAGAGGACGAGGTTAGAATAAAAGACACTACTTTAGATGAGGTTTATGATGATTATGATGAATATAATATTGATGAAGAATCATACATTTTTAGGCATAGTGATCCGGAACTAGTTACTCCATTTGAGCTTCATAATGATAATATTATTTCTGGTTCAGATCCCAATAATTTTAATGATTATTCACTTATTCAAAAGGATGTGGATCTGACTAGGGATACCACTGTTTTAGACGATGTAGTTCATGATCCTTTAGCCTACAGAGTATTGGAAAATCCATTATTTGATGAACTTATTAATGGATCGGAGGAAGTAACTTTGATTAACACCTTAGTTAATGAGCCTTTATATGAAACTTTCTCTGATAATCCTTTATATGATTGTGATGATGGTTTAGAGGAAAGAGTTTACCCTGAGAATACTGTTTTAGAATCTAGCGATTTAGAAACACTAGTCTTAGAAGATGATAAACTCGTAGAAATGAGTGAGGATGAACCCAACTTAGAAGAATCTGTTGACCATTTCCAGGAATCTGATGACCTAGAAATTAGGGAAATTGTGACTAGTCTTCCTAGAGACACAGAAAACTCTAAGTTTGGGGGTGATTATCATTCTCCGTGTGCTTTAACTCTTAGAAAGTACCCTCATGTAGGACTTGACATTTGTGCCTCAACCATCTTACAAGATTATCTTCGTACACGTTTTCCCGAACCTAATGATGTCCAGAAAGAAGCTCAGTTGTTAGAAACCCATCCTCTGGTTGACGTGGTTAACCCAGGCTATGATACCAAGATTGACTTTGTTTTCCCACCAAAAACTTTTCAACCAATTGTGGGAACTTTTGATTTTAAGATGTGTCGGTTATTAAGTTTTGAGACTAAACCTAATCACTTTAGGATATTAGGGTCGACACATTTTCTTAAGGAAGACCACCTCTTTCATTGTGGTCAGCTGTGTGAGTCAAATCTGATTGACTTAGAGGATCCCCAGTTATTCAGGTTGTTGTTATGTGCTTATAAGTTCTTAGTTGAGTTTTTACAGACTCTAATACCTGAATCGGATCTTAGCTTTGAGGAAATCCAACCGATGAAAACCTGTTATCTAGACCCAGTTATAGAACCTGAACCTGAGCCACAACTAGATGTAGTTGTCTTAAACAAGGGTATGTTCGGCATCTTTTTGGTCCGTTGCAGTTTCCTCTTCTTGTGGGTAATACTTTTTGATCCAGGTGACCCACAGTTATTCCGACTACTTCTATATGATTCTATGAGGTGACTAATTCCTTCCGATGTCTGGATGAAGACTTTAAACTTAGCACTTCTTGGGAGGTAACCCAATCTCATGCAACATGGTAATATCTTTCCTTAACTCTTTTTCTTCAAGTGGTAACAGTTTCTCCTTGTTCATGCTTTTAATTTTATCTTTAGAACATTGAGGACAATGTTAGATTTAAGTTTGGGGGTGGGGAAGAAACTTTTTGTTAGTTTTAAGTTGCAATAAATAAACTCCAGAGCCTAAAAATTTACGCCTATTAAGGATAGCACTAACCAATCTAAGTGGATGGAAACATTTTTGGTTTAGGAGTTGAGGAACCAATCTGACTAGATGGAAACATCTATAGAGTCTATTCATAAAATCACAGAGCTCAGGTGTTAGAATTAACATGATAGTTTCGCCATATCTCTTCGAGTCCTTTTCACTTTCTATTTTTATTTTTCTTTTATTTCAAGTGATTTGGTGGGGCACACGATTCAAGTTGTTACCTTTGCTAGGGTGAAATAGATTGACTGAGTTACCTTTTCAAAAAAAAAAAAAAAGACCAGACCAGACCAGTAGACCAATCGGAATAAATACTAACACTTGGATAGCAATATGTGTGTGTTCTCCCTGTTTCCGTCGCCTAAGCAAGCGTGGAATGCAGGACCCGTGGGAACTATCGTGTAATCTGTTGACAAGAAGCATGCGCTTGGATCAAAAAGATCTATTCATGCCGTTAAGTTAAAAAAAAATGGTTATTGTTATGTGTAGTCAACTGCTGGTTCCCTTGTATTTGCCAGTTTGTTGATCTAGATTTAAGTTATTGACCACTGGTTCCCTTGTATATGCCAGTTGTGTTGATATTAGTCAGACCGATATCTCAGTCCATTAGGATAGGTTCATCTTGGCAGAGGCCTTCAGACAGATATGGGAAACACCGTTCACTTTTCAACCATCTACATTTTTCTTTTTCCATCTTCTTAATCTTTTCATGTGATTAGTATGACTCCGAGTATGATGTCCATTGTGAAACTATCTTAGTAGAGCTCTGTCACTTATATAAATTTTAGTATGCTTGAGTGCAAACTCGTGTACATCAATTGGAATTTCGCATCAGGGTTCTTCCTCTTAGAGTCAATATTTGTATGCCAACCAAGGAGGTTCTTTAGTGCTTTCCAAGGTTCTGCGTAGATAGCTAGGGTCTGGAGTATTGGTTTTTGTGGGTACACCTCTGATAAACCCACCCGAGATTAACTCGGTCACTTTTCAAGAATAAATTTTGCTCTAGGACTAGCAAATAATAAGTTTTGGGGTATTTGATAGACACATTTTTGTGTCTAATTTGATCTCAATACTATATATTGTTGGCACTCGATTTTGTACTAATTTTGTTATTTTATGCATTTGCAGGTATTTTTTTGGAAATAAATATTTTTGGAAAATTCGGCTCGAAAAGTTGATTTTGTCACCCGGAGGACAAGTGTTATTCGGACTCTCGCTTTTGGATAAGGGGTAACCTAATTACTAAGGGGCACCCCCAGGTCACCCCCAAGGCAGCTGCTATTCACACCCAAGTTCTGGTTAGGGGAAGGACATCTTCTTCCCAAATTCAAAAACCAAAAATTGGCGGGAAAAAAATATATCAACTGGCAGATGTTTGTTGGAATTTTTGAACGTGTTCTAGGGCGATTCAATGGCTGATTTTTGGTAGGAAGTTGTGTTATGTCCTATCAAACACGTTTTGGGATTTTGGTTCGATCAAATTTGGCCATAATTAGATGGACAATTCACGGAAGCAAAACAGGGAAACACGGGTTGGACACGGGATTGGAGAAGATTTGAGCGTGTTCTGATCATGCATGAGGGCTCTAGCAACGTTGTGGGTCGTGTGTAAACACTTCTAGAGTGACCAGGATGGAAATCTATGCGTACCAGAGCAAGAATGGAAAGAAAATATTCCCAAGAATATTTTTCTTTACTGCCGAGTTAAAGAGAATTATATGGAGTGAATGAGTGAGATTCGATGGGTCTGTTGGCTATAAATATGTTTCTATGGTTTCCTAGAAGGGTTGTCGAGAGTCTGGGGGGCTGAGGAGATCCAGAGAAGAAGAAATTCGAGTTTTCCCAAACTCGGTTTCTGCTGCTGCTGCTGCTGCTGATGAACACGAAGAACACGAAGAACGGACTCGCAGCAGCAGTCGTTTATCAACAGTGAAAGAGACTCACAACCGTGGGTCATAGGTGTGGGTCTTAGACATTTCCTTATCTTTCTCTTCATTGTAAACACTTGTGAGCATCAATGAAATATTTTAAGAGTTTTTCCAACATGATGAGCGGCTAAAATTCCCTCGTAACCAAGGCAATGGAGGAAGCTATTCACGCAACATAAATGGGTAACTATTTCATTTAATTATATAATTCACCTAATCGCTGCTTTTGCAGAGTTTTAAATTATTTGAATGATTTTCTTAATTATTTGTTATTCAGTTTGATAGGTTATACTTGGTTAAATCTCTTGATAATCTATGCTTAAAGTTTACAAATAAAATTTTAGAATTTGTATGATTGATAGTGAATTAAAGATAAAAGAAGACTTAAGAATAGAATAGAGTTTTGAAATATTTATCAATCAATTTTGCGTAATAGTGGAATCTAGTTTCTTGGTTACCTCTCGCACCCATTGTTAATATTTTTGTATATATATTTTTAAATCTAAAAATCCATTACCTTCACAAGTTCGAGTTTGAACGATACCCCTTACCACTACAACTACTACAACCACAGAAAAATCTTTAATCAGTATGCATACCCGTTTTCATACTTGAGTGGGTTATGTTCTAAAATCGGTTTGTTCATGAACTAATACATTTATATGATAAGGAATGCAATCTTTTGCAAACCTGGCTGTAATGTTCATGAATTGATTCGAGTGAATCAAAATCAATTTTGCTTCAATTGTGTCTTGTATACTTCTATGAGAATATAAACAATTGAACAACTCTAGAACTAGTTTCATTTGAGTCATTGGAACTAGTTATGGTTAAGATGAGTAAGGTTTATATAAAAGTGTTCATATGGCCAACTTCGGTTAACTATTGTTGAGCCAACAAATGTGTACACGTTTAAGTATGGTTACTCATATCTAAATGAAGTCACTTTTCATTTGTGTGTAACAAGCTAAGTTCGATCTAACGGTTGAAAGATATTAGCTTGAGTCTAATTAGGTTTTCATCTAACGGTGAATATTGAATGCTTTGTTACCAAGGTAACATTGATTGCAAACCCTGATTTGAAGACTATATAAGGGAGAACTCTAGCAACTGGGAAACCTAATCCCCATACCTCCTGTGTGATACTAGCTGCGACTAGAGTCGATTTTCCTTTAACCTTAGGTTTTTCTAAAACCCTGTAGGTTAACGACTTGAAGACTTCATTGGGTTTGTGAAGCCAGGCCCAACTATTTTCTCTATAGTTGCGTGTTCTGATCTTGTTGTTTTCTATCGTGATTGAGTACTATCTTCTCTAAGATTTGCTCGAGATTTAATCTCCGATAGGCAAGATAAAAAGTAGTCCCAAACATCTTCGTCTTATTGTTTGTGATTACACAATATCTTGTTTCACTACCATACGATTAAGATTATTCTGAGGTGATTGATATTTCTAGGTTGTTCTTCGGAAATATAAGTCCAGTATATCAATTGGTTCTTGTTCACCTTGATTTATCAAAAGACGGGACAAAACTCATAGGTATATCTGTGGGAGATATATTTATCTATTCAATAGACTTTTCTGTGTGAGACAAATTGGTTTATCAAGTCTTCGACTTTGGGTCGTAGCAAACTCTTAGTTGTGGGTGATATCATCTAAGGGAATCAAGTGAGCAGAATCCGGCGTGGTTCTAGAGGCGTAAGGAATGCGATTGTACCTTGATCAGTGTGAAATTGGTTAGGGATCAACTACATTCTAGTCAGAAGTTAACTTAGAGTAGGTTGTTGTCTGTAGCGGCTTATTACAGTGTGGTGTTCAAATCTGGACTAGATCCCGGGGTTTTTCTGCATTTGCGGTTTCCTCGTTAACAAAATTTCTGGTGTCTGTGTTATTTCTTTTCCGCATTATATTTTCTATATAATTGAAATATCACAGGTTGTGTGTAAGTTCAATCAATTGAGAATCCAACCTTTGGTTGTTGATTAAATTGATTGACACTTGGATATCGGTTTTTTATACCATACAAGTTAATTCTTATATTCAATCGGGATCGCAAATTCCTATTCGTTTGATTGCAGATTGAATTGAGAAAATGAGATATAACTCTTTGATATACTTTTCTTAAGATTGGGTCTGACTATCTAGTTGATTCTCTTGAAAGTACATTGGAGTTAGTCCATACAGATTGCTAAGAGAAATATTGGATGTGGTTGTTAGACCCCTGCTTGTTCACACCACAATCTTTTCGAATCAACCTATAAGTCTGATACCTTGAGTGTCTATGGAAAAAGTCGAGACAATACAACAACAAGGTACACACTTGATAATAGTTATAGTATAAAACCGATATATTATAAGATCACTATCAAGTGTCTTGGATTAACGTACAAGTGTATTTACTTTTAGTTATAATAAAAACAATCATAATTGCGGAATATAAAAGTAAATGACATAGCAAGATTTTGCTAACGAGTAAACCACAAATGCAGAAAAATCCTGGGACCTAGTACAATTTTGAATACTCTCAGAATTAAGTCGTTATACAAAGAACAATTTCAACTCTATATAGTTGAGACCAAGTAATCTACCCCTAGTTACTTAGTTCCCTCAGTATCCCTCCGCCTACAACCGTCTGGCCAACGCACGTGATCCCAAAATAGAAATCACTATCTTGAGATGTTTTACCTATGTAAAGTCTTAAGCACTCAACTCCTTTTGATTGTATTCCAAACAGTAAAGGAACAAAGTTGTTTGGTAATTTATCTATATTAATCTTTAAGAATAAAGATATGTTGAGTTTTGACAAAGGCTCTTCTGTTTAACAATTAAGATCCTTTGTCGGGTAAGATCAATCAAGATCCGAAATAATCAGATCTAGATTCACAAGCTATCAGATTCGGATATTGGAGAATACCACCAAATGATAGTTGCCGATACACGACTACTTGATCAAATCTACCAAACATAAATAAGATCTTAGTCAGATCCCATCTGATGCAATAATATCACAAGATGCGGAACCAAACAGAAAAAAATCTTCTTGTCTTCAAATCTTCAATTGTAACTGCAGACAAAACTTGATTCCACTTATGATCGACCACGCACAGAACAAAGTCTGTTAACAATGGTTTATCACAAGTTATCTTCAAATCTAAAAAAAGTTTTGAAGACCCCATCGATACTTTGATCTAGTTTGAGTGACCGTATGTCAGAAGAGAAGGCTCTCAAGAATCAAACTAGGTGAAATCAAAGTTTTAATAACCGTTAGTCAATCAAATCATTAATCGGAAACTAAAATAACAATGCAATTATCTATTTTCCCACCAACGGTACTTTCTAGAGCTTCTTGTTCCCACATAAGTCTTTAAACGAGCGGACGTAAGAGATTTCTCCTGATTAAAGTACTTTCCTCTCCGATATAGTATTACAAGTAATACTAGTATTCGTCTCCACCAGAAACAACAAAAAGATGAATTTTGCTTGGCTAAGGATAGTTTGCAAGAATAAAAAACTTCACTATTTGTAGACCAAGGTTGTTTGGACAACAAGGAAATTTCAAAACCGAAAGATTCTCAAGATATGCAATAAAGTACCTAATTTTGGTTGTCATATTTCCAACTTATATCCATCTTGTAATTCCGAAATATCTCTTTTAAATATATCTAATATTAATTTATCACTTAACTAATATAGTATTTCTAGAGATATGTTTTGATTGCTGGAAAATCAAAAACATATAATTCGAAAATATTAATTAAATGATTCTTCAATATTTCGGTTCAGGATCACCTCGAGTATCAAGGAATATCTTTGAACAATCAAAGGTAAGAATTGCGTACATGTTCAAATCATGGCGACACCTAGAAATTTCCTATCTATTAAACCCTAATTCCAAACTCACACAAAATACTAAAGTAATATGTGAATATTGAAAATAGGTTTTGCTCTTGGGACCGGTTCTACCATGACTCCCAACATAGATAGGGATCGTTTTTACCAAGTATCCAATATAGGTAGGGATCGGTTATACCATGGTTCCTGACAATATCTAGGATCTGTTCTACCAAGACTCCCAATATAGGTAGGGATCGGTTCTGCCATGATTTCCAGCAAAAGCTAGGATCGATTCTACCAAGTATCCCAAGATAGGTAGGGATCGGTTCTACCTTGACTTTCAATATCAGTTAAGATCGGTTCTACCTGAATTCCTTCTTTAGATTCGAATTGGTCATCCAATAGATCTTCATAGAAAACCGGACCAAAACACCTATTGATTTCCTTTCGATTATGAAAAAAGTTTGTAAATCTAATGCCTTAAACCAATGTAATAAAACATAGTTTCCTAGGATGAAATCACACCTACATCAAATACACAATTAAGTAAAAAGTTATATAGATTATGTCGATGTTGCATTTACGAAGTTCAAAAGATAAACGTTATACTTCGTAATTCATATACTTCCTTGACACTTTGATCATACTAAAATGACCAAGTCTAATACTAGAGTATCATATATAACCTCGCATGTTATGTTTTCAATCTTAAATGACTTGAAAGAAAGGATAAGAATGGAAACAAGTCAAGTCAGTATTACTAACCTCAAGTGGAAGGATGATGTCCTCGTCGTAGTCGTTACGTCTTCACATTATTTGGGTCTTCGGAATAATACTTGTATGTCTCAGCATTCCTAGACTTTCTAGTCTAACCTAAACGAAGTTTTCTCTAATAATCTTAATCAAACGACTGTAACTGAGTTTTGATATTGAAATGTGATAACCAACCTTACATACCAACGCTTGGTGGGTTCAACCGAGCAATGCTCTAACAGTTTGAGTTTGTAAATTTATTTCTTGTAAAACTTAAAAAGATAAAGTCAATTTGGCAAACCTAAATAGGTGCATTCGCAAACCTAAATAGGTGGAGTTCGCGAACCTGGTATAGATAGTTTCTTCTGGGACCTTTTTGATATTTAAGTTTGCGAAACCTAAAAGGATGAGTTCGGGAAACTAGTGAATAAAATTTCTCCCAAGACATTACACGAATTGATTTTGCAAACCTAAAAGGGTGATTAAGCGAACCCAATACAAGAAAAGTTCTCCCGTGATTTTTTGAGCATTTGAGTTCACGAACCTAAGATATTGATTTCGCTAACCTAAAGGCTTGAATGTTTCCTATTACTTTATTTACACTTGAGTTCACAAACCTACAAAGCTTTAGAATTCTATTTTATCTCTTATGAGTTCACGAACTCATCACTTGAGTTCACATACCTAAATGTTTAACGGGCCAACCTAATTCAATACGGGCTTTCGTTCATTCTTCAATAATTTGTGAGACGAACTTTTGACACACTTACGAATTGTTTTTTCGTAGATAACTCCTTCGTTTGGAAAGGTTTAAGTTTTTTTAAGAATTTATGAAGATTGTGATTCAATATTTTAGATCTTCTTCTAGACAATTTCCTCGTTGTACACATTGTTTATTCTTAGTAGTTTGAAGTTATCTTTGAAAGTAATTATTTTCATAGAATTTTATTACAGTAACAATTGTTTACAAATTCAAACTATGAAAGGAACGTCATTGCAAGTCTAACTTTTACTAAATAAATAAATTTATGTATCAAAGGAAAGGAGTTAGATTTAGCAATCGATAATTAACTTCGGTTGTAAGAAATTCATTGTTTACACCTTAAGAAACTCATCCTTGATTGATTACTATACAACGCTGAAAACTTAATCCCCACACGATTGTGTATCTTGTCGAAAATTATATTCTCCAAACATCTAGGATCTTCGTGAAAAATTAATCCCCACACGATTGTGTATCTTGTCGAAAATTATATTCTCCAAACATCTAGGATCTTCGTGATCCAAAGTTCGACTTAGAAAGACTTCACCTGGTATTCGTGAAGCACAGCTACAAGCTATCTTCGAAAGATAGGTAGTTTCGTAACTTGTATTTTTATTTGTTTTGTTCGTAATTCTTATGTATTTTAAGGTCATTCTCTTCTGATATACGGTCAAAATTCTGAAACAATCTATCTTCAGAAGATAAGTATAACTATTATCTATTAAAATCTTGTTTATAAGTTTTCTACAAGAATTCATCTTGGACTTTGATCAAGATTGATATGTGTAGGTAGTTGATTATGTATATTTAGTCTTGGATATTTAGATTCATATAAACAAGGGAATATATTTATGTCTCCCTGATCTAGCGTCAGAAAAGAAATCATCAGGCGTCTTGTTGGAGGGAGGGTAGTGTCGAAAATTATTCTGCGTGACAGGCGGGAGTTTACTTCAGGACGAATTATAGTAGATTGAATGGTTTATTCTTTATCAACTACATTCCAAACCGAAGTATTATAGTACGCTAGTGTTTGTAGCGGCTTAATACATTGCATGTTCAATTTGGGCGAGGTCCTGGAGTTTTTATGCTTTCAGTTTTCCTCATTAGAAAAATCTTTGATGTGTACTTAATTTTCGTTAATCAATCCTTGGATTCAAGAATTTTTCCTTGATATTATCTGAGGATATTTCTTGTTTGAATTAACTCTAATGAAAGTTTATACAAGGAATCTGTATGTTTTGTAACAAAAAAGTTGATGGTGTACTTGGTACCATCCCCTTTTCAATGTGTAATACTAGCAATTAATATAAAGATTGATACAACATTGGTAGTTAGAACTAAGCTAACGATACAGTGCATTCATTTATGAATGTTGTTGGATTACTTTGATGACATTATGTAGTTGTTTGACTTTAAATTTTATTATGTGTTTATCATTTGGAGTTTTTGGACAGTGTATACTAGGGTTTTCATGCATAATGTAGGCATTAGGGGATAACCTGTAGACTTGGAATTTTTTTCAAGGTATTCAGTATTCGGACATAAGCATATATGAGAATTAAATAGCTCTGCACACTTAGATAATTTTTATAGATCAATATTTGCATTAAAAACACATGGGACGATCCGCTCAGCAATGAACATGTACGGGAATTGGAACAATTCGTATGAATTGTTAAAACAACGGATTCATAGTATTTTAATTTGTTATAATAATAGAATTTGTATCTGTGGAACAGGCTCATCAATGTAAGTCGTGTAAGGATTGAGATTCTATTTTGTAGACAGTCCTCTATTATAATAGATGAAGCAGGCTATATTGCTTCAGATTCAAGCAAATTGTTTCTTGTGATCAAAGCAAGTTCATGCACTAGTTTCAACGTTTAAGAATTACTCTGATCCCGAGAAAGCTAAATTTCTCAACGTAGAATGATGTCAAAGAATGGAAACCAAGTAAGCATGTGAGAAGTTTTTTTTTATAATACAAAGAATAATGTGCACCCACGTATCCGTCGATTAAAGAACCGGGCATAAAAGTTAGCTCACGGATAACAAAGTATGACTCGTGAACCATCAAGCAATGTTGGAGTTCACCAGCACCCAAAAAAGACTAGTTCCCAAACTAAGAAAAGTGATTCGCAAACTCAAATATGTTTGAAGTGTCCGTGAACATACCCAAAAGTGTATAATTCGCGAACTAAAATATCAGTTCCTGAACAAAAGAGCAAATTCAAAAAAGTATCCATGAACACCTTGAAATTGCATAGTTTGCGAACTAAAAAATCAGTTTGTGAAAATGTACAATATAAAGTTTTGAGGCTTATATATCGCAGACATACTTTCTTAAACAATAAAAATTATTGTCAACCTCAAAAGTGATAAGACCTATGAACATCCAATGCTTGAGTTCATATGTCGAGTTTTGTCAAGTACATGCTTGAACCGAAAATTCTTCTTTGTGATTCGTCATATACTAAATACATACGACATTTTCTTAGAGGATAGAATAAGAAATAATGATCTAATTAGATAGTCAGTCTTTACATACCTTTGTTGCTGAAGTTCTCGCGGATGTCTTCGTTGTTCTTCAGTTTTCAATCTTTGATGATATTTGGTGATTTTTGATACTCAACTACCATGCTAGTCCTAGTCCGAGACTGATTTTAGTAGACTATAAATCAAGATATAGTTTGATCATCTAACATTGACGATAAGATTGATATACTAATACTTGTGGGTTCAAACCGAGTGATGCTCTAACAGAGATCTTGATTTCGAAGAGTTGACACTTAATGTTAGGTATTTTTGAAAAAGCGGGGGTCTAACAACCTCACCCAATATTTCTTTTAAGCAATCCGTATGGAAAAACTCCAATATAATTCCAAGAGAATCAACTAGACAGACATACTCAATCAATGGAAATATATATAAGAGTTGTATCTCAATTTCTCAAATCAATCTGCAATCGAACAGATAGAAATCTGTGAGCCGGATTAATATGAGAAATAACTTGGATGGTACCAAAGACCAATATCCAAGTGTCAATCAATTTATATCAACAACCAAAGGTTGTATTATCTAATTGATTGAACTACGCACAACCTGTGATATTTCAATTATATAAACAAATATAATGCGGAAAAGAAATAATACAGACACCAGAAGTTTTGTTAACGAGGAAACCGCAAATGCAGAAAAAACCCCGAGACCTAGTCTAGATTTGAACACCACACTGTATTAAGCCGCTACAGACACTAGCCTACTCCAAATTAACTTCGGACTGGAATGTACTTGAGCCCTATACAATCTCACACTGATCAAGGTACAGTCGCGTTCCTTACGCCTCTGAATCCCAACAGGACTCTGCGCACTTGATTCCCTTAGCTGATCTCACCCACAACTAAGAGTTGCTACGACCCAAAGTCGAAGACTTAATAAACCAATTTGTCTCACACAGAAAAGTCTATTGAATAGATAAATCTTTCTCCCACGGAATACCCACAAGTTTTCCGTCTTATGATAAATCAAGGTGAACATGAACCATTTGATACACCGGTCTTATATTCCCGAAGAACAGCCTAGAAATATCAATCACCTCACAATAATCTTAATTGTATGGTAGCGAAACAAGATATTGTGAAATCACAAACGATGATACGAAGATATTTCTGACTAATTTTTATCTTGCCTATCGGAGATTAAATCTCGAGCAAATCTTAGAGAAGATAGTATTCAATACGATGGAATAAAGCAAGATCAGAACACGCATCTACAGATAAAATAGTTGGATTTGGCTTCACAATCCCAATGAAGTCTTCGAGTCGTTAACCTACAGGGTTTTGGAAAAAAACCTAAGGTTAAAGGAGAATCGACTCTAGTCGCAACTAATATCACACAGGAGGTGCGGGGATTAGGTTTCCCAGTTACTAGAGTTCTCCCTTATATAGTCTTCAAATCAGGGTTTGCAATCAATGTTACCATGGTAACAAAGCATTCAATATTCGTCGTTAGATGAAAACCTGATTAGACTCAAGCTAATATCTTTCAACCGTTAGATCGAACTTAGTTTGTTACACACAAATGAAAAGTGACTTCATTTAGATATAGTAACCGTACCTAAATGTGTACACCTTGTTGGCTCAACAATAGCTAACTGAAGTTAGCCATATGAACACTTTCATATCAACCTTATTCATCTTAACCATAACTAGTTTAAATGACTCAAATGAAACTAATTCTAGAGTTGTTCAATTGTTTATATTCTCATAGAAGTATAAAAGACACAATTGAAGCAAAATCGATTTTGATTCACCCGAATCAATTCATGAACATTATAGCCACGGTTTGCAAAAGATTGCATTTCTGAATATATAAATGTATTAGTTCATGAACAAACCGATATTAGAACATAACCTACTCAAGTATGCAAACGGGTACGCATACCTAAGTGGCCGGACTTAGTTTGGATTCGCCAGTATGCGAACGGGTACGCATACCTCCAAACTCGGTTGAATTTCCGGACATGAACTTTACGCCAGTACGCATACGGGTATGCATACTAAGTTCCCGGACTTCCATTAAACCAACCAGTACGCCTACTGGTATGCATACTATGGTTCCCGGAGTTGGAATAACATGCAACAGTTAGCTATATCCAATCATGGTTAATTGTTCTAAACTCCCATTTCAATCATTGAAACATTCTTAGAAGACGACAATAGCTGTATCACACAAACTATTAGCTTCAAAGCAATTTTCAAATGATCGAATGATCAATATGAAACATTCCGAGTTTACATCAAATGATTGTCTCATACAAATCATGTAAGAAGTTACCAGGCGATTTTCACATGATCATCTTTTGACTTTCGTCAAGAATATAAGATGAAGTTGGTTACAGCAAAAGCTTGCCAACACATATTTCGAGAAATATGTAAGCGAGTTAAACACATCTCGAAATATCAAATGTGTATAATCGAAGTCTATATGGTTATACGACTTTTGTCTCAAATAGGAGATAGAGTAGAACTGTTAGCCACAAGACATAACACTGAGTTAGGGTTGATAGGAGTATGCTGAAAAATTACTTGGCACCTATATTTCCAAATATGCCACAAAGTTGTTGTAATACCATGGATTGAGGGGAAATCTGAACTGAAATTAATAATTGAATTTGGAGAAGACCAAGAAGCAAACCAATCATGAAGAGTAAGATATTGTTCAAGATAGATGTAATGTTGAGGCAGACAAGCATTCCAAATAGCCTTGGCAAAGGGGCAAGTGAAAAACAGATGGTTAACATCTTCAATCTAATTAGTAGTACACAGCACACAAAGTAACATCATTCGTAGCAGCAGAATGTCTTAAATTGTTTTTGACAGGGAGAGCATTATGTATAAGCTTCCATAAGAAAAACTGCAATTTACAAGGAACCTTTAACTTCCAAAATTTCAACCAAAAAGAGGTATGAAGATGGTGTTGAAGGTTAAGTAAGACTGCATAAATGGTGATAAGTAGAAGCTGTAGTGAAATTACCAGTTTAAGTAAGTGGCCACAGTAAGAGATCATCCTTTTGCAGATCAATTGGAATGGTTAAAATATAGCTCACCTGAGTAGGGGTAAAAAGTTGACGTAAAAGTGGTATATTCCACAATTTGAATCTGAGTTGATAAGTTGATTCACCCACTGAACATCATTTGTGTTTAGATCATTCCACTTATACTAAGCAGTAGTTTCACTGGGTATCCAGTTGTGTTTCCATATATTGATTGAAGTTCCAATTCCAACTTGCAGAGAATGCTAACTTAAGGTTATTTCCATATATTGATTGAAATTCCAATTCCAACTTGCAGAGAATCACTAACTTAAGGTTAATACAGTGAAGAGAATGATTGATGTTGTGTTTACTTGAAGAGAAACGCTTAATACAGTGAAGTGAATTCTAACGTTCTTACATAAAAGTGTACAACAAACAGCCTAAATAACAACTAGACAATATGACCATCATCCACTATGTACGAGCAGTAAAACAGTCAAGTTGTAACAAAAATCAAAATTTTGGGCCCTGACAATGTTGTGGCTCCAGGCAATAGCCTAGCTGGCCTGGTGTACAAGACGGCTCTGATAATACGAGAAAGATAGCCCTTCTGTGGAGAACTGTTACGGTTCACTTAACATCATCTGCAACTTGGGAACTTCGGATCCCCCAAAATGATTTTGGCTTCAGCTTCGTGTCTATGGCTGTAAAAAGCCAGCCCATCTGTGTTTCGCACATGGCACAGTTAGTTATTGTCCATGCATACCTATATCCAGGAGACAGAAAATGATGAACGTTAATTCTACAGAAAACCAATTTAATGTTAAGTGACAAATGATGGTTATAAATTAAGCAACTATCCATACATAGTACCATATGAACCAATCTAATTAAGAGTATAATATCCACACAAAAATTATGAGCAGTGTAATAGTCGGAAACACCTTTTGACACAATATATTAACCAAAATAACACCATTTATAATTTAACTTGTTGTAGTTAGGAAATTGATTCATCTTCCTGTTTTCACTGCCTTTATCTATCTGCCTTGTATATATTTAGCTGGAGAATTTCTAAGCTTTACTAACACTTTTGTCCTTTCAAAAACAGAAAGTACAGGGACATTTAGTGACTTCAGGAAAGTTAAAACTCATACCCAGGAAACCAGCTATACTCTTTAACAGCAGGCCCAACAAGTGCTAGTCCATTTGCTTTGTATAGAGTCATAACCTCATGCACAAAACCATTGGGATTCACGTAAGCACCAAGAGGTCCATCACTGGACATGACCAGTGTATCACTCCGCCTTGCAATTTCGGTCTACAAGAAAGAAAAAAATAGTGGTACTAAATATTACACAAACTTGAAATTTGTAACAAAACCATTTGCATTAGAACATTTTCTTTTCCCATCCTTCTGGTAGGTACCTTAGAGCAATTTTCCAGGTAAATCAAAGTTACAAACCTGGCAAGTTTTGCAGCAGACACGATCAAAACATCCAAGTAACTCGATTTCTCGTCGCAATCTGTATGAAATTCCATCAATCTCTAGCAGCTCTTGCCTAGTAGATTCTGATACAGGAAGTTTGCTTGCAATATGAAATGACAAAAGATCAGGTGTCTTTACAAGATCATCCATATTTGGGGAACCAACTATCTCCTTCCACATATCTGCATAATCTCATCAAGAATTTACCATCATTGAAATGAAATGCACAGTCTTCGTGCAACGAACTTTACAATTAAGAGAATAGTTCATGTGCACAGCAACAAGTTAGTTCTCAGCTACATTGGAGGTGCTGGATGCGAGACGATTAGCTTGTTTGTTTGTTTTTTCCATTCTAAGTCGCCACTGTTACTTCTACTATAACCCCATAATAATACGAAAATTGCTAAAGGAACAGAAGTTTATGCGTGCAGGTGGTATCTCTTTTTACAGGTCTTCAAGTAAAAAACTAAAAATCATGTTACCTGCAGCTTTCTGAGCAAGATAATAAGAATCATACATCCTGAAAACCCAATGCGGCAAGTAAAACCTTGAAGTTCTTTGCTTTGAAGAAGGTGCCCACGCCTGTTTTCCAGCAAAAGATTGATTCATTGAGCCAACACCATCACTGGCTTTCTCGGTCAATTTGTCAAGCATACTGTAGTCTGACGTCCCTGCAGGCTCGTCCAGGGAAGATATTCCCAACTGGTAACCATGATCGTACCTTCCAGATTCAGAATCATTGTTTGTCAGTTCATTAAGCCTGTCATACCCTTGACTTGAAGTTGAGGCTATTAAAGTCTGGTGTAATCTCAACTCTGCTGGTGAAAGATCACTCCCAAAGCTTGCTTCCGACATAGTTTCTGAATCATTATCCTCAGCTCCGTGTCCATATTTACTAGCATGTGAAGCAAGAGGCACGGACTGTGAGAATGTATACGTGTTAGTCACTGATGCCAGCTGTCCAAAAGCATCCCTTGGGGTCCTCAGTGGCAAATCTTCTTGGATGATCTGGATCTCTGCACAAGGCTGACAAGTGCATATAGATTAGTTTCCTCGGTCATGAAAGCAAAACAAAAGTTTATAAACTAATCCACATATTTCACTAAAACATCAAACAAGTCTTACAGCTCCTTCAACATCGATCCAAGTACGTCTTATATGAAATCGCTGCTGTCCACGAGTAACCACATTCAGAGAACCATCCTCCAATCGCCGACATTGCCGAATCTATAAAATGAATCTAATAGAATGAGCTTATTATGGAAGGATAATATATGTGAATGATAGGTTCATTGAAGATTTAGCGTCCTTCCTTATAATAAGTATAGTGTGTTTCGACTGTTACAACTACATGATACGAGATGACCACTATAGCAACAGTTACAAATTTCAATTTACTATCTGATATTCTGAATCTAAGTTTTATCGTGTTTGGAGGATTATAACCACAAGGTCCACAACTAACCAGAACGCCTACATGAACATGATATCTTGATAGGGCCCTGTCATGGAGTAATAAGACAAACCTACTTAAAAACCTGAACAGAGGTGATGTATGTCATGGATATTACACATTGCAATTATATATATACTCCAAAAGAAAAAAACTAAACCGGAAATTGTAGCTTCGAAGCTCCTTTGTAGTTTTCGTTTTACATATGTTGTTGCTGGTATGATAGATGAAGTAACTAACTAGACATTAATATCATGACTACTCCCCAAAATCAACAGGAATAGCACTCATGGGGCCCACTTTATTCAAAGTTTCCACAAGTCCATGAACTTACAACAGCAAGCCTGTCTTAACTTCACTATCTTGAGACAATACGTGCTTTTTAATAACATTGAGGAAATCGGGAAAAAAAAATATTGGTTGATAACAATCATAACTATTAATGAATGCCTACAGGTCCTCCTAAACCTTGGAGACGAAAACCGAAAGCGGCAAAAGAAACCATACCTCTGCCGTTGTCCCAACCTTTGCGCAGCATAACCTATAATCATCAGGATGTCTATGAACACGAATCTGCACCAATTTCACAAGGAATTAATTTTGCTCATAAAAAAGAAAAATGGCTGGTTACCAACGTTTGAGAGGTATGGCACATACCACACCTATTGTATGGGAAGCTTCAACTTGGTTCAATGCCTTCTCCACGGCAGCTTTAAACCTGGGTTGAATAACTCTCAGAGGAAGGGTTGCCTCGGGGAACAAAACAACACCTGGGAGAAAAATGGGAAAATGAATAATCTAAACCGTAATAGACTCAAACATAGGTTGACAGAAGGTGCTAAAGACAACAAATTATTTACAGTTTAGCTTAGACATATTAGAAGGTATATGATACAAACAGTGCATCAACTTAGAAAATCCAAAATGAGGTCAGTACAATCTCCAAACGTTTCAATTAATTTTGACTTAAACCAGTTATTTCAAAGCAAGAGACCAAAACAAGGCCTCTAAACATACACCCAGAGAAGTTCATGCCTCACTAACAGTGAGGTACATGTTTGATCTATGTGAAGGAGACCCATTATTAGTTTTAAGACTAAGGTGAGGCATACCTCTTTTTTCTCTAACACTTGTTATTTAAAAAAATAAAAACTAATTTTCATAATTAAGCGGATAATTACCTTCAAGATAGAACATCGGCACACTCAAAATAGCACCACCATCTAAGAAAGAAACTCTATGCTGTGTGTCCTCAACC
The DNA here is from genome assembly GCF_003573695.1 of Papaver somniferum. Taxonomy (NCBI): domain Eukaryota; kingdom Viridiplantae; phylum Streptophyta; class Magnoliopsida; order Ranunculales; family Papaveraceae; genus Papaver; species Papaver somniferum. The sequence goes on from NC_039359.1 coordinate 136,012,882, forward strand.
TCTGGTGCATATAAGCGAATCAACATATAAGAATAAAAAACTCACTCTAAGTCAAAAGAATATATTGTACAAGAATTTGTCAAGGTCCTCATATACCTACCACCAAGATAAGTATGCATGGAAGCCAAACTCACGTCATAGGTAAATCCACCTATATCCCCTGCCCCTCCATCATCTTCCCTATCACTGTCACAAAGCATACACAACACAATCAGTTCTCAAACCATACTCTAAATTTCATCATCATGACATAATAAAGCAAGAATTAACAATTAAGAGCTAAGCTAGTTGAAAATTTATTTAATCACCATGATAAGTGGATCAAATTTCTGCAGAAGGTCATTTCTACAAAGTGCAGAAATCAAAATCACTGCAAAAATTGACCCAATTTGTTACTAGCTTCAGCTAATTAATAATCACCATCAATAATTGGCACATAAATTCTAAAATTCATCCCCAGCTTCAAATTAATCACCACTGTGGCTCTAACTAGGGTTTTGTTTTGAAAACCCTAAATCTGAAATGAATGAAGATGAGAATTAAGAAATCAAAATTGAAAGAAAAATGTCTGTCACTTACATGGTAATATGAGCATCTTCATCAGAGGAATGATCTTCAACTTCTTCGATTTCTAATTCTTCCATATCAAGCTGTCTTATCATCTCCATTTGAAGTCTTTCATTTTCTAAGATCCTTTGATTGTTGATGCTCTCCATTTACCTTTATATGTCTCTGTGAATTTATGAGAGATACAAAGAGAGCGAGTTTAATGAGTGAAGAAGGTTTCCTCCTCTTTGATGCTGGATGTACCCGCCATGTACAGTATCGATGTTGGAAGCTTGGTACCACAAAGACAAGTTTAGGAATGTCGTGGAACATGATACCGAGGGGCCTACTTGTGCAAGGGTTTTTACTTTTCTCGGTTCACTTCAGACTTGTTCCCAACCCTACCCCCGTATGCCATACAGACCCTAGAGTTACACCATGTTTGTTTACACCTAACTCATCTGAGTCGTCTGGATATCGTTCAATATGTTTGTTTTGAGTCATATCTGATTCTAACGGTTCCGAGTCTGGGATTAGGTCTGAGTCAGAGGTTGAGTCAGATCTTACTTAAAATAGAAAACAAACGGTCTGACTGCTGACTCGGTGCAAGTCAGGGATTCACTTAGACCCAGACCCCGAGTCAGCTGCAAACAAACAAATAAGGTCTTACACACTTAGGCTCGCTGCCCTTGTCACTATTGGGGTCTGGTCTGCGAGACAGACCGTAGAGCATTTCCTATGGGGTTTTGCAAATTTTGAAATTTGGTTAGTGGAGTTTCCACTATTGCAAAATGTAATTGGCGGCATACAAAGAAGGGCGGAGCTAAAGTAAAATTATACAGGTTTTGTAAATATATTGGCGTTTGAGCCTCAGCCGCGGGTTATCAAGCTCCAACTGCTGGCGGTCGATGCCTAGACGCCAACAACTAGTTTGGTACGGTAAAAAAACGTCTAGATTCTCTCCATCAAAACTTATTTTCATTTTAAAACACTCAACTCACACCAAAATTCACTTCTCTTAAATTTTCTTTACTAAATATTTTCTAGTTTTTATTCTAGTGTCTTTGCACTAGCAATATTTCTTATAAGTTGCAAATCTAGACTAGAGTTATGCCAACCCTTCCACAATTGTCACCCATCTTCCTCTGATCAGGTCTGACCACTCTCCGATCCTCCTCTCATCCAAACCCTATGATTCTACTAGTTGTATTCCTTATAAGTTTTTACTCTGTAGTTGGATTGCACGGAAGCTCTAAAGATTATTTAGGAATGCTGGAAACAACCGGCCACAAAACCAACACCCTTTAGAGTTTTTATTAAATTTAAACGAGAAACAACTTTCTAAGTGGAACATAAAAGTGTTTGGGAAAATTCAGATTAATATCAAATCTTCCTTATAATCTATAAACCTTCTTCGTCAAAGTAATGTCGATGGGAAATTGGATCAAACCATCCAAACCCAAATAGAAGAGCTAGAAACTTATTATGATCCTGAGGAGAAACTTTGGAGGGATAAATGTAAAGAGAATTGCTTGATATTTGGAGATAAAGCACTATTTTGTTTCACTCTTGTACTTTGAATTGGAGAAGAAGAAATAGGATCTTGGATGTTACTGACCATACTAGAGTTACTCATACGCAACATAAGGGATATTTCAAAAAAAAATCCATGAACACTTAAAAGCAATTTCTAACGAGAATCATCCTCTTAACCATTGCCATGTTATTGATTTGTTTAACGTGTAAGTTACCCTTGAGGAAAAAAATACTCTAATCGTTGTTCCTTCTTGTGCTGAAATAACCAAAGTGGTTCTGTCCGCGGTCACTAGTAAATTTCCCTGACCTGACGGTTTCAATGCGAAATTCTTCTCTCACCAATGGCCTATTATTGGCAGGAGGATAGTGTAAATGATTCAACATTTTTTTGCTCTAAACACTTATTGAAAGAAATCAATACTACTTTTCTAGCTATCATCCCTAAAATTCAAAACCTGACTACTCCGGCAGAGTTGAAAACCACTAGTTTATGTAACACAACATATAAGGTACTATCTAAAATCTCAGCTAACAGACTTAAGCCTATTATCTCTAGAATTATATCGCCCTTTCTATTAACATCATGCCAAATTGCAAATTTTCTAATAAAATTTTTATGGCACAAGAAGTAGTTCACACTATGAAGAAATACAAAGGTAAGAAAGGTCTTTGATAGAGTAAGATGGACCTATCTTATAGAACTTATGAAGAAGTTAGGTTTTTCGGATAATTGGTGTATTCTAATCCCTTAATGTATTAGTACCCATTTTATTGCAGTCCTATGCAATGTACCTCGTGGTAAGTTTTTCAAACACAACCTTCGCATTTGTCAACAAGATCTGTTATCCCCTTATATTTTCCTCCCAATTATGAAGGGATTATACCATACTTCTTCATCACGAAGAAGCAAATGGCTAGTTTCGTGGCATTAACGTAGGTAAAGACAACATCCATATATCCATCTTCTTTTCCACGATGATTGTACCATCCAAAGCATCCTTATAGTTAATGCTAAAAATATCTCAGAAATCCCAAATTCCTTTAGTCTTAACTCGGGTCTGCTAATTAATTTTTAAAATCAGGTATTTTTCGAAATAAATTTGGTAAAATGATCATCAAAATCCCTAAAGTTCAAAAGATTAACATTACTGATAAATACTTAGGATCTCCCTTATTCATTGGAGCGTCAGATTAAGTGTTTTGATTCAATGATTGCCAGATTTAGGTGTAGACTCAAAAATATAGAGATACGAAACTCTCTCTGGCTGCATGAACTGTATTCATTAAATCCATTTTGGAAGCTCTCCCCATTTACCAGATGGAGTGTTTTAAGATTCCAACAGATGTTACCAACCAACTCATTTCCCTCCATATAGATTTCTGGTCGGGGAAGAAGGAAGGTAAAAAAGGTTTATATCAAGCTTGGTTATTTCTCTGAAAATCAACAAACTTACTGGGCTTAGAATTTCAATAATTAGATGCTAAAAAGTTGGTTAAACTTGAAGGTTGACACATGAAATTTGTTGGCCTTTATTGATGCCTAATGACAAGCACATATGTGCTACATTTTATACCCATATTTATATTAGCTAGGACTCGTTATTTTGGCTAATAACACCTTTTTAGTGCTTCTGTAGAAAGTACAACCAAATTCTGCTCTTCCAGAGGATAAACGTCTAAAGTAGAAGCTGAATAGCGTTTGCGACTAAAACAACCTAAATGTTAGTCAAGGGCCAAGGCTCCAAAGAAATAGGGCTCGACTTAAATGCTTTTGTGAATCAGACCACCTAAGGGACATATCATCAAGATGGTGGACGACGTGTCCAATTCTCCTCCACGTTAATTTTGTATTCTTATCACAAACAAGGGTCTTGGCACCGCTGCCGGGGAGTGGTTGCAAGATACTCTCTGATTGATATTATCTTTTTTTTCTTGTATATAGTTATTATTTTTTTTATTTTTCTTTTTGTATATAATTTATTTTTATTTTAGATTTTTTTTTTGTTCCTTTTTAGTCTGAGGTGCAGCGATTGGAGTCGATAACGGGTTAGAAAGTAAGTACTTGATATTCTCGCAAAGCTTTTGCAAGGTGAGTTATTGGGTAAACTTTACTTTATATTATGGTTTCCAGTGAGTTGGCTTCTTTTATAGACTTTTGGAATCTTACCAACAGAGCAGAGAAAGAGGAGCCATCTAATAGTTCATATGAGGAATATGCATATGCACCTTGTTATTGTCAGGAACCTGTATTAGAGAAGAATATGTAAATAATAATTGGAATTATTCTCATAGGTATGATCATTCCGGACATTGTGAAGGTTACGATCATTACCAACCTTACCCAGGTTATGAGCCACATTATATGAATTCCAATTATTATTCACACACATATGAGTCACCATATGAAAGAGATAATCAGTCGCACGATGAACTATCTCCGTCTCTCGTATCTAGCCTAGAACAATTGACCAAACAAACTGAATTATTTGTGATTGCAACTGCTGAGAGTTGTGCTGAAACTGATAGAATGATTGTTGAACTTATGAAACCAGTAAAGGATTGTCATCTATACGATGATTCAAGTTCTTATTTTCTTCATATTGATGATATTAATAATGAAACCGTTGTAGATGATGAATCAATATGCTTTGAGGATGAGGATGGACTTGACACTGGTAGTGATTTTGGGAACTCTGAATCTATTGTATCTTATCCAACTCATGATCATATTACTGATTATTTTCCTATTCAAAAGGACGAGAGTTGTATTAGAAACATTACTTATTTAAATAATGATGATTTAGAAGAACCTGTTTATACAGACAATACTATTGTTGAGACTAATGATGAGACAATATATGTTCATAATGAGATACCTTCTAGTCATCTAAATAGTGAGATTCCTATAAGTCACTTAGTTGTAGATAATAATGAGGCGATTATTAAGGATATTGTTGCTCCATTGAGCTCCTGTTTTGCTGACCCATCTTGTGATTTTCTGATTGCTGATGTGGATGTGGAGGCAATTGGTACTGGTCAGGTAACTACTGATTTTGAACCAATCTCAGTTTGTTTAGCCCATTTTGCATATTCCGATGACCCTATGCTTATTGACATTGTCAATGCATTGTGCCCTCCAATGGTCAATCAAGGTAACTCAACAATGGAAGTTATTTCCGCTTATTTATAGCCATATTTAAGAGTTACTGATTTTGATGAACTTGAACCACTAGATGCATGTTTAGATCATTGTGTTGAGTTCGATGATTTCTTGCCTTTTGACATTGTAAATTCATCGCTTCCTCTGATTTCTAGCGAAGATATTGTGTCGACGAGAGTTATTTCAGCTGATTTAGAACCTGATCCAGAGACTTCACCCCAAATAGAAACTAATATACATTCTATGTTTGTTGTCCATGTGAGTGATTTATTTATCTCGACTAAGGACTGTTTTATATTGAGAATGGATTTACACATCTTTTTCGATGTTTATAGTGTGTGCAGGTTCATATTTGCAGCTGAACTGGGTTGTTGGATTGATCCCCAACTTTTCAGACTTTATATATATGCTTTGCAGTTTATTTTGGTGTATCATCACCTGGTTTGAGATTACATGATACTGCAAGCAGGCAAAACAAATACCTTTCGCTTCATGTGAGTGAAACCATCGGATTTGTTCCCGTTTCTCTTTATATTTTATTTGTTTACCTTTTTCATAGCATTTTAGGATTTCCACGCCCATGCTTGGCCGACCCTCTTTTAATCGACCAATCAAGTCGCTCTAAAGCCGCCACACTTTCACCAGAAGTGTAGTCGCGCCTTATGTTTGGACGACCCCTTTCCTTGGCCAATCAAGTCACTCTGAACTTGCCACCATACATTAAATGCCAAACGCACCCTGCCGCGCCACCATACTGGCAAGACAAACGCGCCTTACCACAACAACATATTGATCGGCATGCCAACATGCCACTCTGCCGCGGTAGCATGCCACTTTGGCCACGCCGCCAAACCCTAATTCTTACCACGGCGCCAAATCCTAGCCTTGGCGACTCCGCCAATCCCTAATTCTTACCACGGCGCCAAATCCTGGCCTTGGCCACGCCTCCAAGCCCTAATTCTTACCACAACGCCAAATCCTAGCCTTGGCCACGCCACCAAGCCCTAATTCTTACCACGACGCCAAATCCTAGCCTTGGCCACGCCGCCAAGCCCTAATTCTTACCACGACGCCAAATCTAGCCTTGGTCATGCCGCCAAGCCCTAATTCATACCACGGCGCCAAATCCTAGCCTTGGCCACGCCGCCAAGCCCTAATTTTACCACGACGACGAATCCTAGCCTTGCCCACACCGCCAAGCCTTAATTTTGGCCACGGAGCCAAATCTTAGCTTTGGCCATGCTACAACGCCACAGGCATGGCCATGCCACAACGCCACCGACATGCCGCCATGCCACGACTACTAGTATTCCTCCATGCCACGGCTACTAGCATGCCGCTATGCCACGACTACTAGCATACCGCCATGTCACGGTTACGCCACTAGGATGCCGCCATGTCACGGATACGCCACTGGCATGCTGCCATGCCACAGCTACTAGCATGCCGCCATGCCACAGCTACTAGCATGCCGCTATACCACGGCTACTAGCATGCCTCTATGCCGCGGCTACGCCATTGGCATGCCACTATGTCATGTCTACGCCACTGGCATGCCGCTATTCCATGGCTCCACCAGGCGCTACTATGCCAATAACGTCACTTCCCTATACAACAAGATGCGGCCATAATCAATGGCCACTCTTCCTCATGAGATGCAATCTCAGCCATCCAAGTTCGCCACTGAACTGACGGACTTGCGGAAAGCCCTAGGCAACCCGCTACGTCAGGCGCCACTATGCTAATGGCGCCACTTTGCTACACAAAAAAGATGTGGCCATAATCAACGACTACCCTTCCTCATGATATGTAATCTCATCCATTCAAGTTCGCCACCAAACTGTCGGACTTGTGGCAAGTTTTAGGCGGCCGACCAAGGCAAGCCTAATAACATCACATGTTATTTTCCTATGGAAAAGTCTCTTGACTGGACTTGCCACACATAGCAACCTGCTACATGTTTTCCACGAAAACACTCGAGACATCAAACATGTCACAAAGTTGGGGATACTCATCAGGGTATTGGTATGGCGGTTTACAGCATGCGGCGTGCAATGCGCCCGTTACAAGAAAGTGTCACGAAGTAGGACAATTAGTGGTGGTAAAAAGTAAAGTGTGAACAATTCATTACCTTCATCATGGAAGCGTAATAACTGACGGTTACACGAATTCACTTCCCTTATCATGGAAGCATAACGTCTGACGGTTACACGTTACTCTATTCTTCCACCACTCAATCGTTTCCATTTCCTACGAGACCAGGGTACGTTTCAATATGACTTGTATAAATAGGCTTCACCTATTTTCACCAAAAAAATAAGTTTTCGTCGGCAACAACACAGTATCTAGAAATCACCTGGTAGATTTCCATTCAGCTAACCAGTTCTACTATCAGATACGAGTCATAAACAACCACACCTTCAGAATCAACTATTCTGGTCTCAACACTCTCTTCGTTCCATCCCTAAGACCAACCCTTCTCCTTCACTTTGTGACCAAAGCAAGCCTGGAACGGCCATTTCTTGGTTTAGGCCAGGTTTGTACAGATTGATCTCTCGAATCAAAAGTACTCCCGTGCAGTGCATTGTTTAGGGTTTAGATTCATTTCTCATCCACACACCCGAAATTACCAAAATCAGCAGAAACAGTTTTCACCCACAAACAAAGGGATGCCCACCTTTGCCAAGCACCCCCACACTTTGAAGTAATCATAAGATGGTTGTCTACCTTTCCATAACTCATATGGAGTTTTCTCTGATCCTTTAAAGGGTACTCTGTTCAAGATGTAATTGGCTGAGAGGATAGCCTCCCCCCACAAATTCGAAGGTAATCCTGAACTAATCAACATGGCATTCATCATATCCTTAAGGGTACGGTTATTACGTTCAGCTACACCATTAGATTGAGGTGAATAAGGGCCTTTAGTCTCATGTATTATTCCATGTTCTTCACAGAAATCTCCTACGGGAATTTCATACTCACCACCACGATCAGACCTAATAGTTTTAATGGTAGTATTCAATTGGTTTTCGACTTCACGTTTATATATCTTAAAGGCTTCTAAGGCATCGTCCTTCCCTCTAAGTAAGTAAACATGGCAGTACCTCGTACAATCATCTATAAAAGTAATAAACCATTTCTTACCACCTCTTGTTTAAACTGACTTCATATCAACTAGGTCCGAGTGAATTAAGTCTAAGGGTTTAGAATTTCTCTGGATATTCTTATTGAATGATTTCTTAGCATGCTTAGATTCTACGGAAATTTCACACTTATGATTTTTATCTAAAGTGAATTTGGGTATGCAGCCTACGCTATCCAATTTATGCATTGATTTATAGTTTACATGACCAAGTCTACCGTGCCAAACGTTCAATGACACACACATGTAAGCAGAAGAATCATTCGATTTCAATTCAGGACAGGTTACATTAAGTTTATATAGACCCCCATTCTTATAACCCTTACCCACATAATCATATCCCTTAGTTACTATAAGTTTTCCAGACTCAATTGTAACTTTAAAACCCTTATCATCTAAAACAGAACAAGAAACAAGATTTTTGTAGATGTCTGGAACATGAAGAACTTCATTCAATGTGAGAGTCTTTCCAGATGTGAGCTTTAGACCGACCTTTCCTTTTCCTGCAACCTCTGATGCAGATGAGTTACCCATATAGAGTTTCTCGCCTTCCCCTACCCTCTGGTAGGAGGTGAACATGTCTATGTTCCCACAAACATGCTTGGTAGGTCCAAAGTCTACCCACCAATCCATCACATCGGTCACCAAGTTAATTAACTTCAGACACCACAGCAGAAAACTCGTCTTTGTTATTCTCAACCAAGTTAGCATTATTCTTTTTATCCTTATGTTGTCTACAGTGAACTGCCATGCGACCAGTATTTCTACATACCCAACAATGACCTTTAATTTTAGTAATGCTAGAATCTGGTTGACGAAATATACCTTTATTGTTAGGTCCATGCTTTGAGTTGCGATTTTTTTTGTCACCTTTTCCAGCTTTGGATGACTTGTGTTCAGACATATGATCTTTGTTCGCCATGTCCCTTGCATATGACACGTTCTTGTCTTTGGTGCACAACATCTCTTCCACTTGAATCTTCTTTCCCAATTCAACCATGTTGATCTCGCCAGTTTCATGTCTCAGCTTTTTCTTGTACTCCGACCAAGAAGATGGTAACTTCTCAATCACCGTAGACACTTGAAAATTCTCATCAATGACCATACCTTCAGCAAGAATCTCGTTAATGTTTTGATGAAGTTCGAGGAACTGATCAACAACAGACTTATCATTCGTCATCTTGAACTCCATAAACTTTTCTACCAGAAATTTCTTGCTTCCTGCAGTCTCAACTTGGTACTTTGCTTCTAATGCAATCCACAACTCATAAGCAGTCAAGTTATCTTTAGCATTGTAAAAATCATACATTGCATCTTCCAAACCATTCATGATATGATCTTTAGCCAGAAAATTAGACCTCGTGTTAATATTGACTTCCTCCTCAGTCAAATTTTCAGCATTGTACAAGTCATCACCTGGAACCATTACATAGTCCAGTTCATGATGGCTCAGATAAAACAACATCTTGGATTGCCATCTCTTGAAATCCTTTCCGTTAAACTTTTGTGGTCTTTTTACGTCGTTGTTTCCCATTGTTACAAGGAATAATAATGTGTTAAGATTGTTGGAATCTTGCAACAATAAACAACACGTTAGATGTATCAAAAACCAATATGTAAAGAAATAATACGAAACAACTCTACCGAATCAAGTAGACGAGGGCAGAATCACAGGTTCAGCAAGTTGTCCTTAACACATTAGTTCGCGGGTGTACTCGAGTTGAGTAATGCTAAACCCCTCATAGCGAAGATGTGTCCAGGATAAGACTACCCAATATAACTTAGTTAGCACAACGCAAGTTACCCACTCTTGAACTCAACAACGGGGATGAAAGTAAGAACGCCGCACAAAACAAATGAAGAAGATGATTAAAAAGAATTGCTTCTTGTGTGTTTTTAAAACATAATTTCGAGTTTTATTTATAGGATGAAGTACTTGCAAATCAAGTTACGTTTTGGTTTTCTTCAAATACAAGTAAAACACGTAAAAGAAATTTACCATAAATAAAACTCTTAAGAAATAATTTTGGAATTAATTTCCTAAAGAAAAACTCTCCAAAAATAAATTCGTGTAGAAAAGGGACTTGGTGCATGGCATACGCGCATATCGCATGGGTCAAAACATGTATATTTGCCCACCCGTTGCACCCACGTTTTACAATATATCCATATGAAATTGGTTATATAGTGGAGCTCTACTTTAGTTCTCCACAATGTGGGACTAAGAAACATCTCATTCACTCATAAAATGAGCAAGTATCCTTGGACCCATAGGTCACTCGATCAAACCACACCAAGACCAAATATCTTTTACTATAAAACGTATTTTCTCCAACATGATGATGGTGTTGTTTTTGAGAATAATGAATATAGAGATGGAGAGAAAGTTACTGGTAACCGAGAGAAGACAAGGAGTGCTGGTGATTCTCGGCGCTGGAAGTCAGTTAGAAAGATTTTGTAGAAAATCTGATATCAAAGACTTAATGAAAGAACACAAAACTTAACTCAAACAAACTCTCTTCAATTGATAAATTTTTTCTCATGGCTCAACAGCCTATTTATATGACTCACAAACTTGACTCTCAAGTAAAAAGACTTTCCTAATAAAAAACAAACTCTAGCAAGAAACTTCTAGACAATTCTCACGTAAACAAATTCTTAAAACAGGTATTACTTGTAACCCAAGTAAACTTCTAAAAACCGTACCGTGGATCAGCAACTCTTGTTGATCCATCCACTTCATGTAAACTGTCCCAGTTGATCCATACTATACTGGATCAACACACACTGTTGATCCATATTGTAGTTGCAGGAAATCCTACACTACACCCCTCATATGATTTCATTAACACTCAACTCATTTTAGATTAACAATCTTAATTTTATTGATGAATCTTTGAACAATCTTACAAGAAAAGATAAAGGAATCAAGAATAACCACTGCTCTAGATTTTCTCTCTCCTATTTACTTGCTTCTCGCCCAGAAAAATATCTCTCCCTTTCCTGTACAACTGAACGACTATTTATAGGGAAATACATAGTGGATGACAGCTAATCTGTCCTTTATTTTCGGATATGTCTCGCGACATTCTCGCAACCTTACAAATGTTAATCTCGCAAACTCTATAATTTTCGCAGGACCATCACATCTTTTTCATGATTTTAGCTGACGTCGTTTATTATATCATTTCTGAAATTGTTCTGCGACGCTGTTGTGTTGTGTTGTGTTGTTGATAATTTTCGCTGAGACATTATTGCTGCGAGATTATGATCCTACATCTTTCCTCTTCCCATATCTTCTATGCGAAGTAGAGAATGATGTGAGAAATGCCGCAGTTATCCATCATTTCATATTCTGCATTTATCACACTATCCTTTTTCCCATCTGTTTCTTGACACGTCTTTTGTAACTGCTACTTTTTAACCACTTACATCTTTCCGCATTAATCGTGTTTATCTTCTCGAGAAAAAATTTCCTCTATATATACTCTTTCTCACTCTCTTTTTCTCTCTTTTTATTTTCTCTGCAACTTCATCGTTCTTCTGCAAATTCCGTTATCGCAACTTTTCTTCTTCTTTCAATCTTTTTAAGTTCTTCTTCATCTCCATACTGTTCCCTCTGTAGATCTTCATCATTCGTAATTTTTTTCGAAATAATCTTCCTGCTAGTGTTTTCCATGGATTCATCAAGGTTAGTTTTCTTTTTTCTTCCTTATGGGTTTTGCTGAAATTGATCTTGCTTACTGCCTTATTTGATGTTGTTTATGTGATTCACATATTGTTGTTATTTCAGCAAAAGCACCTCCAACACTAAATTTACGGTTCAGAACCCTAATATTCCCAAACCGCAGCATAAGATTGTTGTATACAAAAGAAAGTCTGTGAATCAGAAGGTAGTAAGAAACATTATTCTTTTCTAATAACAATATTGTTGCCTCTGTTTCTTATCTGGATTGTAATTCGCAGGGTGATAAGGATGTCAATAAACCTCTCAAAAAATCTCGCCACCTTAAAACTGTTGAAACCTCTGTTCTATTCCACTTACTTATCTCTTCTAAATCTCTTGCGACATCTTCACAAGTTAAACCATTTTCTCCAATTCGCGAAAAAGCTTCCTCAGACTTCATTTCTTCAACTGAACTTTCAATGATTGAAACCCCCATTATTGATCCTTCTGTGAATGAAACTTCTTCTCTTCCTATTGATAATGTTTCTCAACCTTCTATCATTGCCAGTTCTCTACCTGAGCCTCTTCCCTTTTCGAAAGAAACCGTGTAAGGAATAAATATTGCTTTCAAAGTTTTTTCTGAAGTCCTGGATGATGGCAAGAAGTCTCCCATTGATCCTGTCAAGTCTGGTATTTGCGAAATTCTGAGTAAGTATTTCGGTTCTGACAGAGATGCTTCTCAAACATCTTTGGAAAAAGAGTGTAATGCTCTTCGTCTCGAAAATCAAAAGCTTCAGAATGTTTTGCTAGATCGTGCAACCTTCGCAAGAAGAATAATGAACTGAGAGGTATGATTTCCTTATCTGTGTCTTCAATTTGCCTTTCTGATGATTTTATCCTTCCCATATTTAATTATCCTTGAAATCCCTCTTTCGCATGTTATGCCTTAGACCAGAAACGAATAATGGAGAGATACCAATTTGAATCTGCTGTTGAAGAAGCCCGTGTTGATAAAGAGATTTTGATGGATCAATATAACCAATTAGATAACCTCTATTCATACTCTGTTGATCATATAAATAATCTTACCAATGAAAATACCCAATTAGTTCAGAGGCAAGATGTATTAAGTAATGAAATATCTCGCATTTCTTATTCTTTTAATAAATCTAATTTAGGGATGGAAACTTTATCAGATGAGAATAAAACCTTATCTCAAGAGAAGCGAACTTGTTTAAACAAGATGGCGATATCTTCGCAACAACTTAGCATTCTTCAGAAAGTATGTGATGACCAAGAAAAATCTCTTCGATATTTGAGAAATGAACTTAAAAAAGTAACAGAGTCCTCTATCGCTAAAAGAGATACACTCATTCAAGGTAGAATATATTTAAATTTAAAGGCGAATCAACTTAAAGAACAATATTCCAAATTAGAAGAATCTTATTCTTCTCTTGCGAAGAAAAATGCCTTTCTTATTTCTAAAGAGAAAAATCTTCAGTCTCGACTTAAAGGTTTAGTTGGAGATAAATTTGATGACGCAATGGACCGTTGGGAGAATAGTTGTCTGACCTTGATTCAACACCTTATTTCGAAAAAAGGAAGGTAGTCATAATAGTTTGACTGTCTTAACTATCTTTTCTTTGTCATATCTTTTTGAGTTCTTCATCTTATTGAAATTTTGTATTCTACCTTTCGCAGAGTCTGAGAAAAATCTTCATTCCTCCATTTCTGTTTTGGAGGCTAAATATGCCAAAATTCGCAAAGAAAATGCATTACTCGTCTCTGTCCTTACTGGTTCTCGCGACCGAGCAGAAAGAAGACTTGATTATCTTGCTTACTTTAAGGATATTCAAGATAGGAATCATCAGAGAGCACTTCTTCGTCAAGTTCATCTCCGGATGAAGTCCTTGTAAATGATATTTTATTGTCTAAATCTCTTCCTCCTACATCAATCGAACCTTTGGAAGTAGATGATGATGAAGTTCCTCGTCCTGCTGATAGTGATTATGATTATGAAAGTGGTGCAGAGGATATTTTTGGAAGATGAAGAAGATTCCTTCTAAGGAAGCACTGCTGGTGTTAATCAAAATGAAAAAAAAAGAAATCTCTTCTGAAGAAGTAATTGCTGGCGATAATCAAGGTGCTAATCAAGGCGAAGATCAGAATCGAAATGAAGGAGAGGCTTGCGATAATGAGAACATTGGCGAAGAACGTCTATTATCTCCTTCTACTGGAATTAATACTGAAGCATGAGCTTCTTATCTAGTTCTTCTTGAATTGTCTATCTTTATTACTTTTTGCGAATAATATTCTTCAACCAACTTTGGAATCAATTTTCCCTTTTAGTATTTTGCTGGTGAGAAAGATAATGCTCTTGTTTATTGATTCCCATACTTGCCTCTCATTATCTTTCTTGCAAAAATAATCTGTTATGAATACTTATAAATATTTTGTTTTGTCATGTGGTCTTATTTTCCTTCCTAATTAAAGGTCTTATTATGCCACCTCTTGTCATTGCGAAAAATCGCAGGACGTCTTGCACTTTCATGCAAAACCCATTGATCTTGCCTTAACTTTTTCTTTTGTATTATGGCCTCTTCAGGAATGTTGCGACAATATGACAGGCCTAAATATTCTTGCGAAAATAAAGCCCCATGACATTGCCGTCTTGCGACGAAATCGCAGGACGTCTTCGCACTTTCATGCGAAAACCCATTGATCTCGTCTTATTTTTCTTTTGTATTATTGCCTCTTCAGGATTGTTGCAAAAATATGACAAGGCTTAATACCCTTGCGAGTAAAAAGCCTCATGACATTTGCATCTTAAGACACTTATCAGCTCCCTAATGGAGGGTGTCGCTCTTATCTTCCCCCTGGTTGCCCCTTCAAGGAGGCGTACTTCTACCATACATGGTTAGCTCCTCCCATCCAGTCTTAACAACAACCAGTTGTTTTCGCAGCCTCTTATCCCTTTTACCTATATGGCTTATGGTTACGAGACTGCACCCTAAGTGGGGTTTTCTTCGGGCCGATTGCAGTATAAGCCAAGACTTGTCAAGAATGGAAAGGTACGCTTCAAACGCCCCTGGCACTCTTGACTCAACCGTGTGCCTCAGCGCCTTGATCAGATTCTGCACTCCTTGGGAGAGTCCTTATTACCTTAGTCGCCCAACCTAAGTCATATGCTTAAGCTGAGAATCCAAGGTGCCTCTCCCGGATGGGATTTATTGACCCCAAATCTCTATGACTCAGGTTCCGGTGGCGGTGTAGCCTCTCCCTGAGCCATGCAACAGGTACCCCCGTATATGACGTACTTTAGGTCTTACATTTGCCTCTTGAGAAATTTTATTCGCGAACTAGGGTGTACGCCATAAAGGTTCGCCCCTTTCTTTCATGTCATTGTTCTATGATTATCTCTGTGAAAGTTTCGCAAATCATGATCTTGTTTTGATATGAATAATCTCGCAATTATTCTTTCAGAGTCCATAACTTCTCAAAGCTTCTTACGGATAATATCTTTTTTAAGTACAACCTGTTCCATGGTCTGTCAAGTCTATGACCAACATCTCTACCTTATGGATCCATTAATTTATAAGCTCATGTTCCAACTATCTCCTTAATAATGTAAGGTACATCCCATTTTTTTGCTAATTTTCCACCATTTTCTCGCTGATATATTGGTGTCTCCCGCAGAACTAAATCTCCTGGTTGGAATTCGCGTACTTTGACACGTTTATTATATTCTCGGGCTAATCTTCGCTGATAATTCTCCATATGTTGTAAAGCTCTTTCTCTTATTTCTTCTAATTCATCAAGTTTGTTTAAGATCAAACCCGCACTAAGATTTTTCTCCCAAGCTTCTCTCTTTGTTATCGAAATAACAACTTCTGTTGGTAACACCGCTTCAACTCCGTATGATAAACAAAAAGGTGACATTCCAGTAGCCTCTCTTCTAGTTGTATTATAAGTCCATACTGCATTATGTACTTGTGTGCACCATGCTCTATAATGTCCTTCCAATTTCTTCTTTAATATATCTGCAATTGTTTTGTTTGTTGCTTCTACCTTCCCATTAGTTTGTGGATACAAAGGAGTAGACTTTCCACATTTTATCTTAAATGCATTAAGTAACATTTCTATGTTCTGTCCTTCAAACTGTTTACCATTATCAGATACCAACTGCGCAGGAATTCCGAATCTGCAAATGATATTTTCGAATATGAATGTAAAGATATCTTTGTCGCGAATATGCTGTACTGCCTTCACTTCTGTCCATTTTGTGAAATAATCTGTTGCGACTATTAAGTATCTTCTTTGTCCAGAACCTGGTAAAAATGGCCCCACAATATCTAAGCCCCACTTTCCAAAAGGCCACACACTGGTTGGAGATGACAATGGTGCTCCAGGTGCATGTATTTTCTTTCCATGCCGCTGACAATCTTCGCAACGTCTTGATATTTGTTTTGCATCTTCGTGCATGTAGGGCCAGTAATAGCGTTGCATTTTTACTCAATGTGCCAAAGATCTTCCCCCGCTATGATTGCCAGCATCCCCACTATGTAACATTTTTAGCACTTTTTCTCCTTCCTCTCGTGTCAAACATCTGAGTGATGGTCCATTAAAGGATTTTCGGTATAACAGCCAATCTCTTAATTCATAATTCGTTGCGCGGCTTTTTAACTTGTGTGTTTCCAATATATTTCTTGGTGTTTCTCCTTTCGCCAAATATGCATGAAGTTATGTTCTCCAATCTGCGATATTGTTCGTTTGTTATTCTTCTTCACCGTCTATTATCATCACGTTCACTTCTTCTTCTTCTTTATTGATTGATGGTGACAGAAGTGTTTGTATTTTTATGCATCTCGCAGTTGGACCTGTCATCATGCTTGAGATGAAAGCAAAAGCGTCTGTGAGTCTGTTATCCTTCTTTGAAATGTTCCTCCATTTTATTTTTGGGATTTTCGCTGACAATTCTTCAACGAGCTTCTTGTATTTCTTCAAGGATGGTTCATTTGTAGTGTACTCTCCCTTTATTTGGCGAATAACTAGCTGCGAATCACTAGTGATCCTGGCATTTTCTAGTTTCATTTCTATTGCGAATTTTAAGCATGTATCACAACTTCATATTCCGTTTCGTTATTAGTGGATGCGAATTCCAATCTAAATGAAAAAGCCATCTTCACTCCTTCTGGCGAAATTAAAACAATTCCAACTCCATTGCCTTCTCCATTTGATGATCCATCTACCAATATCTCTCATTTATTTGGTTATGTTAATAAGTCTTTTGGATCTCCGTGTTCTTCTTCTATATCCATCATTTCTTCTACCGCTTCATCTTCTTCTAAAGGAAATTCTTCCAAGAAATCTGCAACAACTTGTGATTTTGGTGAAGACAAAATTTCATATTTAATATCAAAGTGGCCTACTTGTGCATTCCATCTCTCCACTCTTCCTAATCTTTTTGAATTCTTCATCGCTGATTCAATTGGTACTTTTGTTAATACCTTTATCTTGGGCGCTTGAAAACATATGCGGAGCTTAAATGATGCATAAACTAATGCTAAGATTAGCTTCTCAATCTTTGAGTAATTCTTCTCGGCAGTATTAAAAGTTTTGCTAATGTAATAGATGGGTTTCTCCACTCCTGCGTCTATTCGCAATAACACGGCACTTAATGCATGCGACGTCGTCTCAAGATAGATCAATAATTCTTCTCCTGATTCTGCTTTTTGTAAAATAGTTGTATTCATGAGATGTTCTTTGATCCCTTGAAAAGATTTTTCGCATTCATCAGTCCATTTGAATTTCCCACCCTTCTTGAGTATATCGAAAAAATATTTGCATTTGGCTGATGATCGTGAAATGAATCTCCCCAGCGAAGCTGAAAGTCCATTCAACTTATGTACATCTTTTATTGTTGCTGGTGTTGGCATGTCACGAACTGCTTGCACTTTTTCTGGATCAACCTGTATTCCTTCCTTTGATACAATGTAGCCTAAAAATTTTCCCGATGCAACTCCAATAGTACACTTCTCAGGATTCAGTTTAATGTTATACTGCCGCATTTGTTCAAAAATCTCCCTCAGGTCCTATACATGGTCTTTGGCTTCTTTACTCTTTACTAACATGTCGTCCACGTATACTTCTAATGTTTTGTGTATCCATTTCTCGAACACCTTCTCTACCATTCTTTGGTATGTCGCTCTCGCATTTCGCAAACCAAATGGCATTTTCGTGTAACAATATAAACCTCTAGGGGCGAAGAAAGCAGTATGTTCTTGATATTCTTCAGCGAGAGGGATTTGGTTATACCCTTTGTACCCATCTAAAGACGATACCCCATCATTTCACGCTGCGGATTCCACCATTTGAGGAATATCTGGTAACGGAAAACTATCTTTAGGACAAGCTTTGTTTAAATCAGTAAAATCTATGCAAATCCTTATTCCTTTGTTTTTCTTTGGGACAATGACCATATTCACTATCCATTCTGGGTATTTAGCTTCTCTTATGATTCCTGCATGAAACATTTTCTGTAGTTCTTCTTCTATTTGGGAATGGTAAGCTGTTCGATTTTTCTTATTCTTTGTTTAAATGGTCTCACATTCTTGTTAATCTCCAACTTGTGGCATGCAATTGATGGATATATTCCCGGTATCTCATCCATGCTCCCTGCGAAAACGTCTTTATATTCTCGCAAAAGGTTAACAGTTCTTTCTTCTTATTCTACATCCATCTTGGTTCCAATTATCAATATTAGAGGTTCTTCTATAGTCCCAACGTTTACTTCTTTTGTTGGTTCTGCGGCAGTGTAACTGGACTTGGGTTCTCCTATTGGTGTTGGTTCTTTATTGTTTTCACAGGTCCTTCTCCTTCTTCCGAAATTTCGCTGGGTATTTCCCTGCCTTCTTTTGCCCTTATCATGTATACTCTAAATTCTTATTCTTTCTTTGCCTCCTTTGCCAACTTTCTTCGGAATTGTTTCCTTTTTGCTTGTCCTTCATAATGCTTTACTTCAATTTGATGACATAATTTCGCATTGTCAACATCTCCTCTGATTTCACCTATTCCATTTGGTGTGGGGAATTTAATACATTGATGCAACGTTGATACTACAACTTTTTTCGCATGTATCCATGGTCTTCCTAGCAACATATTATATGGCGATTTCATATCCACCACTCATAGTGTCACGTGTGTTTCGATCTCTCATAGTGGAATTCGTACCACTATTTCTTCTTTAGGTTTTGTTGTGGATTTTCAAAATCCATGACACAAGATATGTTGAACTGGACATTTCTTCATCTTTAAATCCCATTCCCCTGAACGCATGATAAAATATTATATCCACTGAACTTCCTGTATCGATTAAAGTTCTGTTCAATATCCATTCTTCCGTGGATTTTGTTGTTGTCCCCATCCCTTTTCGCGTAATAGGCACTTTAATAACCAATGGAGATGTGTGGTTCAAATTTTCTTTTGGTATTTCTGCCGCCATGAATGTGATTTTTTGCTTTTCCCAATCTTTCAAGGGTGATGTCTTTTCTACCGCCATAACCTTCCTTCCTTCAAAATTTCGTTTATGTATTCTTCCTTTGATGTTTTCATGGAATTCATTAACCATTGTTTTTGTTATCATATTACACTCCAATCTTTTGTCATCTTCATTGACTCTAATCATTTTTGTTTTAACTGGTTCACTGATTTATTTAATCACTTTCTTGATTTGAACAATCTCAACAACAATCTTCAACTTTCGATCTTCAGATTCCCTGTTTCTAGCGCCATTATGTAGTTGCAGGAAATCCTACACTACACCCCTCATATGATTTCATTAACATTCAACTCATTTTAGATTAACAATTTTATTGATGAATATTTGAACAATCTTACAAGAAAAGATAAAGGAATCAAGAATAACCACTGCTATAGATTTTCTCTCTCCTATTTACTTGCTTCTCACCTAGAAAAAGATCTCTCCCTTTCATTTACAACTGAACGACTATTTATAGGGAAATAAATAGTGGATGACAGCTAATCTGTCCTTTATTTTCGGATATGGCTTGCGACATTCTCGCAACCTTACAAATGTTAATCTCGCAAACTCTCTAATTTTCGCAGGACCATCACATCTTTATCATGATTTTAGCTGACGTCGTTTATTATATCATTTCTGAAATTGTTCTGCGACGCTGTTGTGCTGTGTTGTGTTGTTGATAATTTCACTGAGACATTATTGCTGCGAGATTGTGATCCTTCACATATCAGTTTCTTCATACTGTATCAACACACATTGTTGATCTCTTCTATCTTCTTCATAGTATCTTGGTTTACTTCTCAACATCCTCCCTTAAACTAAGATACTCTTTGCTAATCATTCCCAACTTTCCACGCAAGTAATGAAAGTGTTAGACTTCAAAGACTTGGTGAAAATATCTTCTACTTGCTCTTCACTCTCAATAAACTCCACAGCTATCTCCTTGTTACTGACAAGCTCTCTAATGTAATGATACTTAATATCAATGTGCTTACTCCTTCCATGAGGCACTGGATTCTTAGTTAATGAAATTGTAGACTTGTTGTCACAGACTATTGTTGTTGGTGTCTTCTGTTCTTGAAACAATGACTTCAGCATCATTCTTAGCCATACATCTTGTGTATCACAGTTGCTAGCAGCTATATACTCAGCTTTTGTTGTAGATAATGCAACAACTTGTCGTTTCTTTGATGACCAAGAGAAAAAACCAGTTCCTAACTGAAATCCATAACCTGATGTACTTCTTCTTCATTCTGTATCACCAGCCCAATCACTATCAGTAAAACCAACTAGTTTTGGATCTTCTAAGACATTATAGAGAATTTCCATACTGGTTGTACCTCTAACATATCTCAGAATACGTTTTGCAGCTTGTAAATGTGATTGTCTTGGTTCTTCCATAAATCTGCTAACCAATCCAACTACATACATGATGTCAGGTCTTGTAGCAGTCAGATATCTAAGACATCCAACAAGACCTTTAAAGTCTCTTGAATTTACAAGTTCTCCTGAGCCTTCTCTTGTTAACTTCAATCTCTCTTCTACTGGTGTTAAGATTGGATTACGATTATCCATCTTGAAACGCTTTAGTATTCCTTCTGCATATCTTTGTTGATTGATGAAAATTCCTTTTTCAGTTTTTTGTACCTTTATGCCAAGAAAATATGACATTAAATCAAGATCTGTTATCTCAAACTCCTTCACCATATCCTCCCTGAATTCATTCATCATCTCTGAACTATTTCCAGTAAATATAAGATCATCCACATATAAACACACTATGATGTGATTGCCAAGAGTATGATCTTTCAAATACAAAGTATGCTCATGTGGACATCTTGTAAATCCTTTCTTAATGAAATAGGAATCTATTCTTGTATACCAAGCTCTTGGTGCTTGTTTCAAACCATACAAATCTTTGTTTAGCTTGTATACTTTATTCTCCTTGCCTCCATAATGTAACCAGCTGGTTGCTCAATATAAACTTCTTCTTCCAATACTTCATTCAAAAATACTGACTTCACATCCATCTGAAAAATCTCCACTTATTTTGTGCAGCTAATGCAATTATCATTCTTACTGTATCTAGTCTTGCAACTGGTGAAAATACTTCTGAGTAATCTACTCCTTGTCTTTGTCTATATCCCTTAGCAACTAACCTTGCTTTCTGTCTATCCACTTCACCATTTGACTTGTATTTTGTTTTATAAACCCATTTAACACCTATGGGTTTCTTCCCTGGTGGAAGTTCTGTTAGTTCCCATGTATCATTCTTCTCAATTGACTTCAGTTCTTCATTCATAGCTTGAATCCAACCTTGTTCTTTTGATGCTTCTTCATAAGTTACAGGATCACAATCTCCAAATAGTGCAAAATTCACTACTTCATCATCAATATGTTCATCATCTCTTGATACAATATAATCATTCAACCTAGCAGGTATGATATATTTTCTTCTTGGTCTTGTAGTTTCTTGTTGTTGTACTGTTTTTGTTCTTGCTTCTTCATGTTGTTCTTCAACATTATCTTGAATCTGCACTTCTTCTTCAACTTCAACTGGAACTGTTCTGACAGCATCAGGTGGATCAATATCCCTTGTTGATCTATTGTTATATGGATCAACATTAGTTGTTGATCCATTATTCCAGTTCCATTTTGAATCTTCATCAAAGATCACATCTCTATTTGTAAACACTTTTCCTACTTCTGGGTTGTATAATTTATATCCTTTGGTTACTGAATTATAACCAACAAGGATACACTTCTCACTCTTGTCATCCAATTTCTTTCTTAGTTCTTTGGGTACACTAGTGGAAAATGGAAGTAAAACCACTGCCAAGACAAGAAGTAATATCACTTAAAACGACTGTGTCCATCAGTTGGAATCTAGAAGTGGTTTTTTCCAGAACGACTGTTTCTGGCAAAGGTTGATTTCTTTAAAACAACCAAAGTTTGTCACAGTTACTGTAAACATACTGACAGAAACAATAGTTTTTATTGATCATATTTCATAAAAATAAAATAAATGATTCAGCTGAATCCAAAGCCGATTCGACTTTATCAAAAACTAAAAGCTCAATCACAATTAATAATAATGACTTCAAAACCGAATTTCACAAAATTAAATTGTTAGGACTTTAAAAATCAATTTGTATTGAAAGTGAATTCAGTTTACAATTTCAACTAAATACTGCGAGTTCCAAGTGTGAAAAAAATATCTAACACTAAGTTGGAAAACCTTAACCCATGTTTCTATTACAAGCTTTACAACCATAAAGTTTCAAAACATGAAGGTAAAGACTTCACCATCTATGTCTTCATCTTCTGAAAAACTAGCTCAGGTCCGTTACTCCATCCCTAAGCTGCAAAAAAAAAAAAAAAAACAAGACTACAACAATTAACAACAGTAAAAAAAAAGGAAAAGAGAAACAAATCTGCTCGATACCAGCAACACCTACAACTATCCACTCATAAATTAAAGAAAACATATGAACTGCAACTATTTTTCATATGTAAAATATCCAATCCATAACTCATGCAACCCAAAACATACATAGCGAATTGATAGAAGTCTTAGGAGAAAATCCACTGACTTCACCAATTGAGATCCTAACTACCCATCAAACTTTCCTGTTGACACACGTAGAGAGGTTCATAGCTGCATCCATAACCATTTACATGATCAAAGTTTAATGCCACCTGCAAAAAATCCAAACAAAAGGAGTTCAAAACAATTCAACCTGTGAAGAAAATGTGAGGACTTGTCGAAAAATTGACAAAATATGTTCTCTTCCTATTCAATTTTAAGGGAAAATACATTGAATGTTAAAAATTAAAGAACAAAATGAATCGTTGCTGCGAATTTGCATAGTCGTGATAAGTAGAATATTTTATAGATTAAAAAATGTCCTAGTTCTTACACCCACCACAAACCTAACAAGAAGCACCACCACAGGAACAATTTAGAATATTTTCCGTGCAGATAAACGCCAACAAAAACAGTTATACTACAAATCATACGTTCTCATATAAGCAAAATTAAGGAACAAAAATGTATCTAACTACTGATATTGAGATTAAGTTAAAAGAAATTACATACTTGTAAATTGGCATTGACCGAAAAATTTATTAAAGAAGTTTCAAATGAATGCCGAGTCGTCAATGTTGCGGCCTTTGGATGAATTCAGTAAAGCATCCACGTGGGTAGTAAATGATCTATACTGCTTCTCCAGTTTCACACATGCTAGACTCACTTGAGTCTGATTGGCTTCTCGGCCTTTGCATCACTGGGTACTTATAATAATATGTAATAATCCTACAACAAAAACTTTAGTCATAACAAACAATGGAAAGTAATTAAACAACACCATGAAACTAAAAAGAAAAAAGTTGAGAAAGTGAAAAGTTTTATTACCCTGATAAGTTTAGAGAATCTTGTTATCTTCTCTTCTGTATGTTTTTAGAGACACCACAGTCAGAGGGTAGTTCTCTTTGTATCACCCACATCCATATAGCAAGAGTGCATTCAAGGATTAATGTACCCACTAAATTTCCACCAACAACTTCCACTTTAAGTTAATCTGTCTCAGTATCTCTCCTTGCAATTTTAAGCAGATGGTATACACTGAAAATCCATTAACAAAGTTAAATATCCATTATTACGAAAAGCAAGTTAACTATCTGGTTTTCACCCCCTACTCTGATGAGTCTTTCTTAATTTTTGGTCTTATGCTTACATAAATTAAAAATATGTTCTATATTATGAGCAACGACCGATAAGTTACAAAATGAGAACAATGTATCTGCTGTAGAAGCAGGAGGATATTCAACCAACAGTTAGAAACCTTGTGGTTTTTAGCAAGTTTGTCTAAGGAATCTGCAGTACTATTTATAGACCTATAAACATACTTATATGCCGATTAAACAAAAAAATTAGAGATAGTATTGCAGTCATTTTCATAACCTAAAGTATTCCAACTTATATTACCAGAAGCAGCACTAACAACACTGAAGAAACATCGTCTGACACAAAAAGAGAAATGGTCTGTCATTTCCACACCAAGAACCAATTTCTGTTTCACCAGAATACTGTAGTGGTCAGTCATCGTTGATGTTAACCCATCTACTGTTGCCATCCCCTCTGGAAGAGATAATTATGCCTGGAAGACAAAAACATTAAGTTATCAAAGAGGAATACTATACATGAATAAAAACATACCCAACAATGTAAAGTGAGTTCATATTCGGACACTAAATCGAGTTAATAATAGACCTTTCTTGACTTTCTATGTCAATCATGATTAGCAAGAAAAGAAAGGTCTTGTATTTAGGATTCAATATGTTTTTTTTTTTCAATATTTCCCATACTCTTCATAAAAGTATGTAAGATCTCCCTTGCTCCACTAGGATTCTAAAATGTCAGCCAGCTTCCTCTCATACATAGTAAAAGTATTTCAGCATTAAGTATCTACACAACAGAAACAACATGAACTTCGCTCTGAAAAACAAAGCACTAAGTTCAGATTCTACAAATGCTAAGTGACGAACCCAGTTTTAATTGTTCACATGGAAATTTTTCTCTCTTTAGCCATTCCAACTTTTGCTTCACCTCTGCAGACTTTAGGTCGTTCCAATTGAATATCACCCATATATTCCAGAACCTACAATCACAAACAAAATCTATTATCCAACATATTATAAACTTAATAAAATGGACACATGACCCCTTCCGTTTCTTCTTTGAAAGTTGACCCATGTGATCAGATTTTCTATCAACCTAATTGACCAGATAAAAAAAATGAAGAGCAGTTATTATTAAAGGTTTCAAACTTTACGAAGATATATGTAAATCAAACAGAAACCAGAAATTGATTTTACCTTGGTAAGACCCTCAACATACTGAATCGATTCAGATCGACCAGTTTTATTTCTTGGTATAAAAGCTGCATTAACAAACATGAGCAAATCAATATCCCCAACAAATTCCATATTCAAATAACAATCCCTAATAAAACAGGTATAATAGCATAATTAACAAACATTTACATATCAAAATCCCTAAAAAATTCCAAATTCAAAGAACAATCCCTAATTTCAGATAAAACCTTAAAGTGTTTACAATAATCGTCTCCAAAACGGATTTTTTTTTTGGTGAAAATCCTAAAATCTTACAAGAAAATTAGATCTAACCAAATCCAAATTAAACAAGAGAAAGAAGAAGAAGTTGAAGAAGAAGGAGAATCATACGCTGATGTAACAGGTTTGTTTAGTTATAAACAAACTATTGCTGTAATTTTCGGATTAAATTTGGTCTTTTTGGAGAAGATGAAGAAGATGAGAAAGGGGTTTGGGTTTAGGCACAAATATTGAAGTGATTACTTCTGATTTTTTTAGTTTCTGGCTTCAAGGAGGATATGAAAAATGGAGAAGAGAGAGGCGCATCTAGCAATTGCACAGGTTAGAACGATAAGAAGAAAGAAGAACCAGACAGATAAAATTATAAAAAGGTTTGCCATAGAAAATATTTTCTCTCACAGTGGTTTTACAACTCTACCAAAACCTATTAGGGAGCTCCTCGGTTTTTAAAAAATACCCATCTCTAAAACGACTGTGAGAGAAACAAGTTTACATAAAACTACTATGGGCCACAATACCAATATTTATTACAGCACAGTAGCAGTCGTTTTAGTGAAGCCCAGGAAGTGGTTAAAAATCTATTCTCCACTAGTGGTACATGTGCATATGCAATACAGTCAAAAAATTTCAGATGTCTTACATTTGGTCTTACACCTATCCAAGCTTCTTCTGGTGTTATGTTGTTCAAACTATTTGTAGGACATCTGTTGAGTAAATACACAGCTGTGTCAACTGCATAACCCCAAAAACTTTTTGGTAGATCTTTTGTTCTTCTTATAGTTCTTGCCATCTCCATTATGGTTCTATTCTTCCTCTCTGCAACTCCATTATGTTGTGGTGTATATCTTGCAGTTAGTTGATGCTGAATGGCATACTCTTCCATAAAATTGTCAACAACAACATATTCTTTACCTCTATCAGTTCTCAAGATCTTGATACTCTTACCAATTTGTCTCTCAGCATAAGCTTTGAAACTTCTAAAAGCTTGAAATGCATCACTCTTTTGTTTAAGCAAATAAACCCATGCTTTTCTACTAAAATCATCAATGAAAGTTATAAAATAATGATTACCTCCATGTGAAGTTACTTCAATAGGACCACACAGATCAGTATGAACAATCTCCAATTATTGATCAACTCTTCTAGCTTTGTTGACTGGGAATGGATCTCTGTGCTTCTCGCCAAAGATGCAATTTTCACATCTTGATTCTGGTACCTCAATAAAGGGTAAGCCTGTCACCATCTCCTTCTTTGCTAAAGTTTGCAAACTGTTAAAGTTTACATGTCCCATCCTTTTATGCCATAACCAAGAATCATCATGAACACTGCTACTATAACAGCTTTCCTTTTGATACTGAATATTCAAAGGAAACAATCTACTATTAGTCATTTATACTCTTGTAATAAGTCTTCTAAAACGATCTCGAATTGTACAAACACCATTAAAGATGTTCATAGAATAACCTCTTTCAGACAATTGACCCATACTCAAAAGATTTTGATGCAAACCTGGTACATAAAACACATCCATAATATATGTTTTTGCACCATTTTTCAGAATAATTCCAATCCTTCATGTTCCCATAACTGGAATGGTATAATTGTTTCCAAACTTCACAATTGATCGCACTGATTCATCAAGTTTATCAAACAAATATTTTCTTCCACTCATATGATTACTGCAACCTGTATCTAGATACCACTTATGTTGAGGTTGTTCTTCAGGTGTATGACAAGCCAACAACATATTTTCATCTTTCTTTTCTTCTTCATCTTCTTCTTGACTTTCTGCAATATTAGCTTTGGAATTTGCTTTGTAGTTATTAGCAATTGTCTTTCTAGGTTTTGGACATTCAGTAGCAATGTGTCCAAAATTTCCACAATTATAACATTGTATTTTGATCTATCAAATGGCTTCCTATAACTTCCATCATTTGATCTCCCTCCATTATTGTATCCTCCTTGAAAACCTCCAGCATTAGGTTTTCCTTGATTATTTCTCCAGCTAACTTGACTTTGAATAGCTTCTTCAACTTGTTTTGCAGCAACTGTCTTCTCCAACAACCTTTGTTCATAAGCTTGTAATGAACCTAACAACTCATTAAGAGTCATTGTTGAAACTGTGTTGCATTCTTCTATAACAGTAACTTTTGACTCAAATTTTTCAGGCAAGCTTATTAAAATCTTCTCTACAACTGTTGAATCTTCTACAGTATCACCATTGTCCTTCATCTCATTGACAAGATTCAGTGTTTTTGAGAAAAATTTGATATTGTTTCAGTTGTCTCCATCTGCAACAGTTCATATTTTCTTTTCAAAGTTTGTAACCTAACCTTCTTGACCTTGTCAGAACCTGTATAATAGCTAACCAAACCATCCCATGCTGCTTTAGCTTGCTTAATATAGATAACTCTGTCCATGAGAGATTCATGAACACCTTTATGAAGAACATACGTAGCTTTAGAATTATTCTTTCTGTTTTCATTCAACAGAGTTAGCGCAGCTCCTTCAGGTACTACTCCTTCTGCTGGTTCAACATAACCATCTTTCACAACATCTCATACGTTCTGGTATGTGAAAATACTCTCCATCTGCAACCTCCAATGTTCAAAGTTTTTACCTTCAAACACCGACACCTTGATTTAACTTAAACTTGTCATCTTCTTCAACTTAACTTCTCATACCCACAGCCCTAGAACCTGATACCAGTGCTCTGATACCAGATGTAGAAAATCTGATATCAAAGACTTAATGAAATAACACAAAAACTTAACTCAAACAAACTCTCTTCAATTGATATATTTTGTCTCATGGCTCAACAACCTATTTATATGACTCACAAACTTGACTCTCAAGTAAAAAGACTTTCATAATCAAAAACAAACTCTAACAAGAAACTTCTAGACAATTCTCACGTAAACAAATTCTTAAAACAGGTATTACTTGTAACCCAAGTAAATTTCTAAAAACCGTACCGTGGATCAACAACTCTTGTTGATCCATCCACTTCATGTCAACTGTCCCAGTTGATCCATATTATACTGGATCAACGCACACTATTGATCTATATCACTTTCTTCATACTGTATCACATTGTTGATCTCTTCTATCTTCTTCATAGTATCTTGGTTTACTTCTCAACAACTTTGGATGGAATCGGTAGTTGTTGCAGTCAGTGGAGATGAACTTTTCTATAAGGAAGTGCTAGCTGTCGTCGTGTGATGAGGGTAGTACTGAAGATTGGTTGCAATCGGAGGTGATGGATAGATGGACCGGGATGAACTGTTTGCTGTGGTCGGAGTTTGCTAATCGACTGAATTTGGTTGAGCTGGTTTTGTGTTCGGTCTGGTAAGGAAGTACGTGGCTAAACTGTGAAATTGCAGCCGATGTCTCTTCTCGTATTGCTACCAGGTTCGAACTAGGGAGGAACATGAACAGAAAAGTTGAGTGTTGAGACAAGGATCTAGAGTCATGAGAACGTAGATGAAGTTTCAGGACCGAAACTCAATCGTGGATGGTGTTTACATTGAACTCAATTTAAACTGGTGTGTGTGGTCGGGAACATTGGAGTCTGGGTTTGGACTGGGATTTGTTTACTCGGGCCAAGCAGTGGGTCTACTGCGCAAGACCTATATATTTTTTATCAACAGAGATTTTAAGAGGGAGGCTAAATACGGAGGCGGCTGCACAGCCTTTTTAGAGAGCCGAACAAGAGGAAGACGAATAGTGTTTGTTGTTCTAATCGTTTTAGTTTGATCCATTGTCATTCTTATTGAGATTTATTTATGGCTTTTGATAAACCCATGTATTGATAATTATTTTGTAACTAGGGTTTTTATGGTTGAAACTACATGGGTATTAGGCCATTTTTAATTAAATTGAATTATGAAGCAATAGACCATTATGATTTGAATTGACTAATATTTTATTATTGTTTATTAAATTGAATTATGAAGCAATAGACCATTATGATTTGAATTGATTATTTTTTGATTATTGTTTATCGATTAATTGAAGTATGTGTTCTTGTGTTACCGGTTTTATAAACCTTTGTGCGTAATTCGATAGTTCCACGAATAGTTTTTGTCTCGTTATTTGATAGTCCATGCTTCAGTTGAATCCTTTGATGGGTTATACTTAGAAGAGTCAAACTCAATTTGTGAATCAATAATTTAGTTTCATATGATTTCTCGCTAATACAATTTGATAGTGCATGTTTGGGTTTAATCTTTTGATGTGCTATGCTTTTAGTATATGAGTGACAATTGCGATACTATCCTTATAATATGTGTTGTCAATAGAACGGACGATAAACACATATTCAGAATTATGTTTCACTTCAGTGATCAAATAGAAGTAGTGGTGGATATCTTACAACCCTGGTTACTGATTCTCACATCTTTGGTTACGTCTTTCGTATTTTGCGTTCGTAGTTCTATAAATTTCCAAAATATTTAATTTGATTTGTTGATTATTGGTATTAGTTAGTAGTAGTATTTTCACACTCCTCGTGGGAACGACCTGTACTTGCCATGTCTACTAGTTAGACGTTGTGCACTTGCCGTATATTTACTGTAGGTTTCTGAATCTACATCACCTAATAGGCTCAAATTCAGAAATCTAAATAATTTCTCAATTATAGACATCCTCTTAACCTAAAGATCACCAAACTGCGTCTTAGATTTGGCGTTGTATTCAAAAAGGCCTAACATCAATTAAGCTTCTTTGTATATAAGAAATGGGTAATGGGGAGATAATGCATATAAAGGAAGACTATTGGCTTCCATATGAGTTTGATATAAGATCTAACTAGTTTTTCTCAATGTATTTCTAGTCAGCCACCTAGTGGACTCTACATCCATATTCTGGGATGTATACCTGATCTGTAACATCTTTGACCATCATGTAGCTGAGTACATACTCACAATTCCCCTTATGCTCGGGTCTAAGATACCATAAGATGGAAACTAGAACCATGCACGCTTTCTCTAGAACTGCTCTTTCTAATTATAAATGTATAAATAATACTCCCCCCGTTTTAGGAAAAGAGATACTATCACATTTTCAGTTTGGCCTATTTTTAGGCTAAAATGAAAAATTGATAGTATCTTTTTTTTTCTGGAAACGAAGATAGTATGTTGCCTTCTGCTTCCTTTCTTACAAATTCACAGAATAGGAATATCTGTGAATCTGTAATAACAGAGAGTGGATTGATTTTTTTGAAAGCCCTTGGGATGCTCTCAAACATAATTGATGAAGCATGCAGTATCAATCTTGTTAGTCAAGTACAAAATGAAATGGTGGGCAAAATCTATCTGGAATAAAAGAGAGTGGATTGATTTTTTGAGGCCATACCAACAACAAAAGCCTTTTATCTATCTATAATTATATAATAACTAAGAAAGCAAATCAGTTGGCAATTACACGTTGTAACAAAAGCAATGCAATTTCAACCTGCAACTATCCACATATACTCCCAGTTTTATTTTTATAACTTCTAGAAAGAGACAGGATCGGGAGTCTAACCTCTCAACAAAGTCATGTATATATTATTTTCCCTCTAGTAAATCTAAATTTTCTCATAGAAAAAAAGAACTGTTTGGTGCCACTGTACCGTTTAAAACAAGAAGAGTCTTTCTTAATTTTCACTAACTATTACTATTTTAGGTTGGCAAACCATTTATTCTAGACTCTTACCCAAAATGGAAATAGAAAACAAAATAAAAAAAACTATTTACTGTAGAGTTTAATGGATCTGGCCGGCCACATGCTATATAAGATGCGAAATGTTGATTGAGACGTGATCTCTAATAGCATAGTGTAATGTGATTGTGTGTGTCATGTGATAGTCGTGTGTAGTGATCCTGTGCAGTGAGCGTGCTAGAGTCGAGAGAACAATTCTATTGATCTATATAAACTCTGCTTGTCATGTAATCATATTTATCTTTCTCTTAATCAATTGATTATCAAACCGTATTCATTAAAACATGTAGACATTTATTCATTGAATGTTAACATGGTATCAGTCCTGAGAATTTCAATCCTCAGGGGTATCGATCCTTTTCGCTGCTAAATCTTAAATTCTCTACCAATTTCTTCTGCTGCTACTGTTCTTCATCATCTTCAGTTAGGGTTTGTGAAGTTTGATTTCAAGATTCAAGGAGTAGTATGGAGAGTTTCTACTGGTGATATCTTAGTGCGAATTTGGATTTGATCCTGATGCTTACTGCAATGTCGTCAATTAGGATTAAGCATGTATTTTGAATCTGAAATTCAGTTTTAGGGTTTGATCTCTTGGTTATTTCAATTTCTTGTCGGTGTTTGGATTGAAATCTCTTACCTCATCAACTATCATCAGAGTCTATGCTGGTAATCTCCATCTTAATATTTAGATTACTTTAGATTTGATCTCATGTGTTCAATTTCTACATCAGTATCTCAACAAAATTCAATTTCGTATGCAAATTCTGTTTTCATCATAACTTGGTATGATTTTGACCTAGTTCTTTTATCAAATCCTACTGGTACTGATTCCTGGATCTATTCGGTCTGAGCATGCCTATTTCTGCTACAATAGTTAGTTGGGAAGAAGCTTAATGTTGTTCCATTGAATAGTGGGGAAATATTCTTCTTAAATCCAGTAGAATGTTGGGGTACTGTATTTGTTGATTGCTTGGTACACCATTGAGTGCTTAATTTTGCTTCGGTTGGCTCCTCCTCTCAATGTTACTTTGGTACAGTCCTCACAGTAGTGGTATATGAGTGAGTTGGTTTGTGTGTATAATGATGGAACTTAGGATGCTGTTTCGGAATTGAAATTGGTGAGATATATAAGTACAGATTGATGTTCTCTTTGATGAGTCTGCATTCAATTGAGATTGTGGCATGCAATCCTTTATCCTTTATCTTTTATGTTGTCTTTCATGTTGCTGAATAATACCGGACTATCTATTGTTTTCTGGTTTTGTTATTTCTTCGATTGCGAATAATATGGGTGCTTTAATAATCCTGACGTCATTAGGGGCTACCCTGAAAGAATTAGGGGCAATAAGACAAAATAGGTTGAAAATACAATTATGTCCCTTCATAATCGGTAGTTAACTATATAGTTTTTGTCCACCAATTACTAGTTTATGTAAGAATGGGATATTGACATAATCGGTAGACAAATAACATATCATATCTACCGATTGTTAAAGTATAAAACTCAATTTTATCTGTTTTGCAGAGATAAACGAATTTAGGGCAACCGTCTATAATCGGTAGCAAATGAACATCCTACGACTACCGATTATAGTTGCCGACACAACCTTTAGACGATTAAGACCGACCAAAACCTAGGAATTTCATTTCATTTTCTTTCTTTTCTTTTCAACTCGTCTTCTCATCTTCTTCTTCCCTTCCGATTGTGGAGAGTAAAAACACTATTCCCCCCTATTCAAACTTCAATTCATCTCCGTCGTTCATCGCCGAATCAAAAACATCGTCGATTCTTCTATAAAACGATGACTGATCCTAATGAACCCACGAAAGATCAAGAAAAATCTGCTGCAAACGATGAAGAACACGAACACGAAGAACATGAAGAGGATGACGCAACTGATGTAGGAGGTGGTGATGATTCTGATAATCAAACTCTCGAGCAAATGGCCCCAATTGGGTAAGTTTCTATCTTTTTACTCGTTTATGTTGCTTCAATTTGTCGAATCCATGAAAATAAGTTCAAGGTTTTTCAGTTATTTCCCAGAATCGGTAGTTAGATCTAAATTTTATCTCCCGATTACGTCCATTTTCTAGGGTTTTCGGTTACATCGACCAGAATCGGGAGTTAAGTTTTGCAGATTACTACGGATTATACAAAGCTATTTGCCACTGAACCATAAAATTGACATAATCGGCAGCTAAGTTATATGTTGCCTTACGATTTTAGCAGAGAATTAGAACATGTAGGGACACACAATTCATACACAGAATCGGAGATATTATATAGTATTTGTCTTCCGATTATTCATAATCGTAGGTTACACGAATTCAACACACTTCTGATTATGTAAGTTGTAAAATTTGAAAATTTTGTGATTTTAGCAAAATCCAATTTCGGGGCTACGTTTTAATTGGAATCCAAAGACTATTTCTTTACATCCGAGTATATGCAATTAGTTGATATGTTATATTGTTTTGTTCCGATTATGTATGCCTCGTGACTTTCTCAGTTTTTGAACCCAAATTGATGCATAATCGGGAGATAGAACTAGAATAGGACTTCCGATTGTGTGTAATCGGAACAAAATATTTTACCCGTGCTTCCGATTGAGAATAATCGAAAGTCATATTTTAATTACAACTTCCTATTGTGAAGTTTGTAATGTAATTCTTACGAACCAATTTTATTGTTTAGGGACAGGTTAGGTAAGAAAGTCCAGGATACAACTGTTATATATAAGGCCTCGTCAAAAAGGGAGTAAGAAACTAAGCGCGAGTGCGCGGAGAGAAAGGGAAAGGAGACAAAAAGGAGTGGAACCAAGCGCTCAACAAGGAACTCAAGAAGAAGTAAAAGCAAGCGCTCCAGAAATCACTCAATATGAAGGACAACCAAGTGGTACTCAAGGAGAAGAAGGAGTTACAAGGAAGGAAATCGCGAAGAAAGCATCACACCTTGTCCCCATTGAGTTGAAGAAGACGGATTTTGAAGAAGAAATCCCGGCGCTTCATAGAGATGGAGGAGCATTGTTATTTGGCTACAAAGACTCCTGGGCCAGAGAAATTTACGAAACCGAGGTAATAATTGTAATTTTTTTTACTAACGTATTGTCGTTTTATTTGTAATAATACTCTATTAATTTTGTAATGTGTTGTGTGTTTAATAGTATCATTCTGATGCGATTATTCTGCTCAAACCCACTGCCTCACCATCAAAAATATTGAAAGATTGGCCTTTAGACGGTGAATGTGAAAGGTTCAAGACAATTATAGCCAACTCGGGATTATCTACTGCTGCCGAGAACTCAATGTTGGAACATGATCGGGTTGCGATATCGGATTTTGTGGAGAGAATGTATCCCGATACTGACACCTTTTATATGCCGTTTGGGGAGATGACCATTACTTCAGATGATGCAAGGCAGATTCTTAATCTCAATGACCATGGTGTAGCTGTCAAGTATGAGTACAAAAAGCAGTTAAGTTGGGAACAACTTTATGATTTGTGTAACAAGTGTCTTGGTTGGGATAAAGAGACATCAGACATTGAGTTCAACATGTGCTTCTCTTACAAAACTAGATAGTTTAACATGATTCAGTTGATCAGGATGTTCAAAGGCCCTGCCAAGAAAGAAAAGCAAGGACCGTTAAGTGATGCCGAAGTGGATGCCGCGATGACCGCCTATCTCTTGGTTGTATTGGGATGTGTCATATTCCCCAATACCAGTGGCAACCGAGTAGATGCCAACCTTCTACAACTATTGCATCCTCTCAATAAGGTCACGGAGTACTCCTGGGGCACGACAACTATTGCATTCTTGATGGCAGAGTTGAGAAAAGCGTCGAGGCTTAGAACTAGCCAAATTTCCGGGAACGTGAGTCTATTCCATCTATTTTCTCAACTATATTAATCCGTTGATCGTTATGTTATTTCATTTTCTAATTTAAGAATCAATTTCTAATACTTGGTTTGATATCTATGTATACATGGATCTATGACCACTACCCCAGTCTGAAATTAGCAGATGTGAACCCAGTGTGGGAGAGAGGTACACCGAGAGGATCAAAGTACAAGTTCAATGACAACCGTTCAAGGACAAAGGAGCATCATTTGGTTATCTTGAGGGAGAAATTAGACTCCGTTAAGGCCTCAGAGGTATGCTTTGATCCATACAAGGAAGACCGAGCTAGTGGACATATAGCGGGTCGTTCCAATTTGTCCCATTATTTTGGATCGTTGTGGCACCCCACAGGTTATGTGTTGTACAATGGCTCCAGGGTGATGCGACAACATGGTGATTGCCAAACAGTACCATGGCATCACATTAATGTCATGTTCAAGTTGGACATGGAGCATAGCGAGCCTAACAAGGACAACATCAAGGTAGTTTACTCTAGTACACCATCTGTTGTTGATCACTGGATAAGAGGATGTACCACTTGGTGAACACTAGGGGAGCTGTCAACCGAGGTGTTGAAAATGCTCCAGGCTATATGGAGTGGTACCGGGAGCATTCACATCTTCGTGTAATCCGTGAGTTTAAAGCAAAGGCGACCTCAACGACTTCAATTTACAGATGGATCATCGAAGAAAAATCCCCAGGTTATGAAAAACTGGTGCTATGGTTATGACTTTTCCCTCTAATATTACGATTCAATTCCTTAGATGAACTCCATTTGGTGTTTTTTCAATTAAAAAAACAGGTGAATAGGTTCAAGGTTTTGTCCAAATGGTGCGCTGATTGCATAACGAATGGACAACCTGTGCCAATTGAGAAGATAAAAAAGCACAGGGAGATGATTGATAATGTTGATAATGAAGAGTATGCAACTGAGTTTGGGGAGAATAAAGTGACAAAGAACCCGCCCAAGAAAAATGCATCAAAGGAGAACAAAAGATCCCAGGCTTCTTCAAGCTCTCGTGCTGAAGGAAATATTGAGGGAGATGGAGGTGATGCTGGTGATAATGCGGGTCGTCCTAAGCGTTCTAAAACTTTAGCTGACAATACTAAGAAGAAAACTAGGAATTGGGTGATAATGTGTTGTTCGATGCTATGAATTATGTTGTTTTAACCGTTTCTTTCGGATTATGGTGTTTTAACTACTGTTTTGGATTATATGTTCTTAAGGTTATGGGTTATGAATGTTTATTACTTGATTGTCTGAAACTGCTGATTTTTTTACCATAATCGGAGGATAGTTATAAACCTTACCTACCGATTCTGGCAAATTTTCAAAAAATTGACAAATATGTTCAGAACATTAACTACCGATTCTGGTGACTTTTAAAAAAATTTGTCAGACAGGTCCACAATCGGAAGTACAAAAATTAACCATTTCTACCGATTGTCATGGTTTCATTTTTACTAATCTTCTGAACCAAAAAACTTTATAAACGGACACAATATTTTATCATTTGCTACCGATTATGGTGGTTCCCAAATCGGTAGTTTAGGTGAACTTCATAAGCTACCGATTATGGTAGTTCCCAAATCTGTAGTTTAGGTGAACTTCATAAGCTACCGAGGTAGTTCCCAAATCGGTAGTTTAGGTGAACTTCATAAGCTATCGATTATTCGAAAAAATTGAGATTTTTTCAAATTTCAATTTTGGGGAAACTCCATAATCGGGAGACATGGTAACTAAATACTATCCGATTGTAGGGTAGTTCCCAAATTCAAAAATTTTGAGATTTTTTCAAATTTCAATTTTGGGGCAACTCCATAATCGGGAGACATGGTAACTAAATACCGTCCGATTGTAGGTTAGTTCCCAAATTCGAAAAACTTGAGATTTTTTCAAATTTCAATTTTGGGGCAACTCCATAATCGGTTAATTAGATGAACTTCATACCTTCCAATTGTAGGTTTTTTCAAAATAACAAAAACTTTCACACTATAGATGTACACAATAACCTCCGATTATCCTAACGTCTACCGATTATGGAGGTATACTAAGGATTTTATTTTTATCTACCGATTATGGAGGGTATAAATGACATTTCGGAAAATCACTGATAAGGGATGGCTTAAATTTACGCTTGTGTGACCTTTTTTGTATTTTTGTGTCGCCTCTAATTCATTCAGGGTCGCCCCTAATGACGCCAGGTTAATAATTGACTTTCAATAAGTTGCTTCAGCTTTAGTTTGCTGAAATCAGTTGCAGTAGAGAGAGTAGAGGAGCTCTATGAGTTACAAGATGATCAGATGTTGTGAATTATTTGTTGGGTGCAATAATCAAAAACAAAAAAAAAATCAAATAAGCAAAAAGTTATTGATACTTAGCTCCTTTGGAGTGGAAGTGATTGCTTTTACGAAATGAACAAGCTCCCCATATCTCCGCAACAGCAACAAGGCAAAACTTTGGAAAA
This sequence comes from Papaver somniferum, assembly GCF_003573695.1. Taxonomy (NCBI): domain Eukaryota; kingdom Viridiplantae; phylum Streptophyta; class Magnoliopsida; order Ranunculales; family Papaveraceae; genus Papaver; species Papaver somniferum. The sequence goes on from NC_039359.1 coordinate 136,050,678, forward strand.
CAGAGTGAGTCGTGTGTTCAACACGCTGTCCTTAAGACATTAGCGCCCGGATACACTCAAGAGTGATGTTATAGCCCTCACAGGACGGATATCTCCAGGATAAAACACCCTAATACACCTACTAATAGCATATGTAGTAGATGCTCAACTTGAGCTTGGCAACTCCGAAAAAAACATTAAGGAAAATCGCGAATGCTAAAGAAAGCAATACAAAATATTTCCTTTGGGGTCTCTCTAAAATATAGAGAAACCCCTTTCCCACGTTTTCCCTTAGGGGTCCCTCTAAAATATAGAGCAACCCCTTTACCATATAGGGGTCCCTCTAGAATATATAGCAACCCCTTTTTTTCCATACTTTTACAAAAGAAGTGAATTTGTTTATATAATTGACAAACTCAAGTTAAGAAGAGCTCCTCCCCTATGTGGGACTAAAAATCTTATATAGTCTCTTAAAAACAACTAAAGAGTGGAAACTCCACTATGTGGGACTAATAAGTTTTCATTCACAAAAGAAACACTAAATTAAAATCTTTAAAAAGTATTTTTATTAATCGTTTTTCCAACAATCCCCCACATGAATGAAAACTCAATAAAACGTGAAAAACACAGATAGATCTTGGTAAATCAACAACCCAATCTCACGACCCGAACTGACTGAACAGAAAGACAAATCGTGCATGTTGAATTCATACTAGCCATTTCAACGTCCTCTCCTTCTCACAGTAGTGTGTTGATCTCAGGGTCATACTATGGATTGCATAAATCATAATAGTATAAAGAGCTTTCATCTTTAGTTTCTCACAAGTGAGACTAAAGGTTTCTTTCACCAAAGTGAAAAATCATGAACTAGTGAACCCTTAGTGACCCTTAGGTCCTAAGAACTAGTAATACCAAGACCATAAAAACAACATAAAACTCATTTTCTCCAAATGAATTAAAAATAGATAAAAACGAAAAACAGGAAATACCACTATAGGCAGAGGTGTCCATGAGGTCTTGAACCTTTGCTTAGTGACAGATTACTGGAACTACTTGCTAGACAGTGAACGCGATGTCTTGAGCTGCTAGCGTTTGGTGTAATCCGCGATAATAACCACGCATGATATCTCCAAGGTTGCTGCCAAGCTCGTGCCGTTGTGTCCGTTTTGGCCCTGGATTTATCCTGTTTCTCAGAATGCTCTAGAGAATCAGCTCATATTCTCATAGGAAGCGACCCACTTCCCCATTCAGATAGGTGAATTCCATCAAGAGTGTTTGCTGCTACACCCCACTTCAATCTTAAATTGAAACTATAGAACTCATTAAGACTTATTAAAAAGTCATCCTCCACATGCAGTCACACTATCACGTCTATACCATAGGGAAGGGACGTAGAATGAAAATCTCTGATAGTGTTTACCTTTACCCACCACAAATTAGTTTCTCATTCGAAACCTTGATCATGGGATCTCCATTCAGCAAGGTTGAGTATCCTTCATGGTATGTTTAATATATGAGCGTAAGCCCCAACCCCTTCAATGCATTTTTGACTATCTCTTTGTACAAACCTTTCGTCAAAGGTTGCGCGAAATTCTCCTTGGACTTTAGCCAATCAATTAAATAACGCCGATTGAGATTAGTTATTACTTAGCTTTAACTATTATAGATTGGCTAACACAATGTATAGATATAGCTGGCACATGCCTATGCTAGAGAGGAATGTCTTCTAAAAAGCATCTTAGGCACTCGGCCCTCTCTCGTGCTTTATCTAACGCAATACTCTCAGATTCCATAATGAATTGAGAAATATATGTTTGTCTGAAAAACTTCCAGAAACAAACCCTCTTGTTAGAGTGAAAACATATCCACTGGTAGACTTAGACTCCTCTGAGTCAACTATCCAGTTTGCATCACGAAGTCCCTCAAGGACAACAAGATACCTTTCATAAATAAAACAAAAGGTAATAGAGTATTTTAGGTACCATAATACTCTATTAAGCGCATCCCAATGCTCTTGTTCTGGACTACAAGTATATATCTTAACTTACTCACAATATAGGCAATGTCTGGACTCTTACAGTTCATTAAATTCATCAGACATCCTATAACTCTTGAGTATTCAAGTTAATATATTTCATTACTCTTATTTTTCTCGAATCTACAAGAAGAATCGTACGGAGTAAGGCATGCTTACAATTAGACTGATTGTATCTCATAAGCACAAATTCAACACAATGAGAATGACTAAGACTATAAATGTTAGATTATCTTCTAATCCTCATCTTTATGATTACATCAATAAGGTCTAAGTCTTTCAAGTCAACGTTGTCATTCAGTGTATGTTTTAGTGGAATTAATTATATCTACGTTTATATCAAGTATTAGCATATCATCAATATACAAGCATACAATCACATAGGCATCCTTAACAAGTTACTTGCAAATATACTTGTCAGATTCATTGCCTTAAATCCACTACTCATTATCACATGATCAAATTATCATGTCACTGTTTACGTGCTTTATTTGAAAACAATACAAAGATTTGTTCAACTTGGAATCTTTGTCTTCACAACCTTTCACTACAAAGTCCTCAGGTTGGTCTATGTAAATTTCTTTATCTAATTCACGGCTTTATAAAATTTGTATTAACATCCATCTGATGTATCTCTCTGTTGTTTATGGCAGTAATAACAATTATCATCTCAACGGAAGTAATTCTTGTCACATGCGAATTAGAATCAAGGAAATGTACACCTACTTTTAGTTTATATCCTTTAGATATCAACCTAGCCTCATAATTTTCCCACAGTTCCATCTATCTTACGTTTCCTTTTAAAGACTCATTTACATCCTATGGTCTTACTTCCCGGAGGTAAACTAGCATGATCCCAAGTCTGCTTCAGACGGACTTTGTCCATTTCACTAAATGAAGCTTCTTAGCAGAGTGGGGTTTCGGTAAATGTTATGGACGAAGCTATATTTTTGGGTCCTCTATTTTAGGTTTATGGATGGAAACCTTAGCCAAACACCCCCACACTTTGAAGTATTCATAATAAGGTTGTCTACCTTTCCACAGTTCATATGGAGTTTTATCTGATCCTTTAAAAGGTACTCTGTTCAGGATATAGCAGGATGAGAGGACAGCTTCCCCCCACAAGTTTGAAGGTAATCCTGAACTAATTAACATGGCGTTCATCATCTCCTTAAGGGTACGGTTCTTACGTTCAGCTACACCACTCGACTGAGGTGAATAAGGAGGGGTAACTTCGTGTATTATGCCATGTTTTACACAGAAATCTCCTTTCGGAATTTTATACTCACCACCGCGGTCAGACCTAGGTTTTCAACTTCAATTTTATACATCTTAAAGGTTCTAAAGCATCATCCTTACCTCTAAGAAAATATATATGACAATACCTAGTACAGTCGTCTATAAAAGTAATAAACCATTTCTTACCACCTCTAGTTTGAACCGGATTCATGTCAACTAGGTCCGAGTGAATTAATTCTAAGGGTTTAGAATTTCTATGAACATTTTGCTAAAAGGTTTTTTATCATATTTTGATTCTACGCGTTAACTTTTGTGTTCAATATCCAAATTAAATTTGGGTACGTAGCATATGCTATCCAGTTTATGCATTGACTTATAATTTACATGTCAAAGTCACACAAAAGAAAGCACAAGAATCAACTATGTTCATTTTATCAGATTTTCCTTTAAGCTTATAAAGACCCTAAGTCTTATAACCGTCGCCTAATAAATCACTGCCCTTAGTTACAACAAGTTTTCTAAATTCACTTAAGATCTTGAATCTTTTACCATCTACAACATAAAAAGATACAAGATTCTTGCATATGTCCGGAACATGAAAACTTCATTCAATGTGAGAATATTACAGATAAGAGCTTCTGCTCGACCTTTTCCTTTTATGCAACCTCTGTTGCAGATGAGTTACTCATATAGAGTTTCTCGACATCCCCTATCCTCTAATAGGAGGTGAATAAGGTCTCTGTTTCAGCAAACATGCTTAGTGGCTCCAAAGTCCACCCATCAATATCTCTCTCATTGGTTATTAAAATAACTTCCGACATCATGCCACTGAACTCGTTCTAGTTTGTTTCAACTAAATTAGCATTAACTTACTACTTATTAAGGTTTTTACTTTGTCTACAATTTACTGCCATATGGCTAGGAATTTACAAACATAAAAATCACCCTTAATTAAAGTAATGCTAGATTCAGGTTTACGAAACATACCTTTAATAAGAAGACCACGCTTAGTGTTGCGTTCGATGTTCTCACCTTTGCCATCTTTGGAAGATTTGTTTCCAACCACATGCGGCTATTAGCCATGTCCCTCACCTTTATTCACAAATCACAATTCCAAATCAGAAAGTAAAATACGAGTTTTGAAGATAACATCTAGATATACAAACTTCGTTTGAATCAGCGTTTCAAAAAACTCATGGTTACCGCACAAAAATTAATTTAGTTAACAACAAATTTCTGCTTGTCAGAATTTTTCAGAAATGTTTTTCTGTTTTGTAAAATATCAAAAAAATATTTTTACAACTCCAAAAATTCTGAAATTTTACGCGGGTAATTATCAGGATGTCTACTACGTTGTGTCAAAAAGGGTCATCGAAATTCCTTCTATGTTGAGAGATAAATTCGAAACTCTACAGCTGACCAAAAATTCGGTTTTTGTTTTTCACTCCACAATTAACATCCATGATTCACAAGACCAACCATTTTCGATTATTACAAATAAATAATGTCTTAAGATTGTTGGGTGCAATAATCAAAAACAAAGAAAAATCAAATAAGCAAAAAGTTATTGATACGCTCCTTTAGAGTGGAAGTGATTGCTTTGACGAAATGAACAAGCTCCCCATATCTCCGCAACAACAACAAGGCAAAACTTTGGAAAACAGAGTGAGTCGCGTGTTCAACACGCTGTCCTTAAGACATTAGCGCCCGGCTACACTCAAGAGTGATGTTATAGCCCTCACAGGACGGATATCTCCAGGATAAAACACCCTAATACACCTACTACTAGCATACGTAATAGATGCTCAACTTGAGCTTGGCAACTCCGAAAAAAACATTAAGTAAAATCGCGAATGCTAAAGAAAACAATATAAAATATTTCCCTTGGGGGTCTCTCTAAAATATAGAGAAACCCCTTTCCCATGTTTTCCCTTAGGGTCCCTCTAAAATATAGAGTTTACCATATAGGGGTCCCTCTAGAATATAGAGCAACACTTTTTTTTTCCATACTTTTACAAAAGAAGTGAATTTGTTTATATAATTGACAAACTCAAGTTAAGAAGAGCTCCTCCCCTATGTGGGACTAAAAATCTTATATAGTCTCTTAAAAACAACTAAAGAGTGGAAACTCCACTATGTGGGACTAATAAGTTTTCATTCACAAAAGAAACACTAAATTAAAATCTTTAAAAAGTATTTTTATTAATCGTTTTTCCAACATTATTGCAAGAGGATGGAATTTTCATTGTATTCTATTCTAATGTTCCTTCAGCCTAAGTGCAGCAACTACTTTTGGTTCACAAATTTCAATTATCTTGCAAGAAGTATTGGGCTGGAGATGGTCAAAGTGCATTACTCTCCTAGCTGCTGCATCATACAATTGGTTCTTGCACTTGTCAGAATCAGCAAATGTTGCTGTAATTGCCTATTTCTTTTATAATGCAGCATAACATATATATCTCATTATGATTTTCAATATCAAGCTCAAGCTATTTCCTCGTCTGGTTTGCTAGTGGTGCTGGGAATGAGCTTGTTATGCATGTGTGTGATGAGATATGTACATTTATGTTTGTTGCTTATTCTGCAACTCAGCCTATTGTTACTGCTTTTTGTTGTTGCTGTTGTTCACTCTGCAACAAGGTTCTTCATTCCGATCTCTATGAAGCTTCATTTGCATATGGTTTGGTGATGGATTGTGTCGGAATGTGATACTTTAGCATCATCTGTTTCTCAAGCTGCACTTACTGAAGTTATTTCCAATGCTTGGATTTTATTCCATTGGCTAATATTCCGCAGTCTTGTTATGTTGGAGTTGGTACTTTTGGACATTGTTGTGTTGGTACATTTCAGAGCAGGATATTCAGTTGTTACCCCTACAGTCAAGTTTTGCAAGTTGGTTCAATGGTTATGCTAGTCTCAGAAATTGTGACAGAGAGCTTCTAATTGTCAGAATTCAGTATTTGTAGAACAATCGAGTTGATACTGGTGCTTACTTCATTCCATGCTGGCACATTTACTTCAGTTGATATCTGATGCTCATATTACATTTGTTAACTTTCCGCGACAAGGCTTCAACTTCTGCAACATCTCCAACTCAGTCCTTTACGGTGTTTACTGATAAAGTGATGCTGGTGCAGTGTTGCAGAAACCCAAGCTTCATTGCAGCTGTGTACAATGCGCAGTGGGAGATTCCTAAGTGTTTCTTGTCCGAGACACCTTGTTGTACTAGCTACTGCCTCATGCTGTTGGGTGCAAGATCAGAAATATCTATACATACTTCTCGTGTTTTCAGATTGGCATATCGCCGTATTCAGTAAAACATGTAGACATTCATTCATTATTCATTGAATGTTAACAATCTCTGACTCAGAAATTTTATTGAATAAATTTTACTCCTCGCTAGAGAATTTAAGGAATAAAAGATGCAACTCCAAAGGCAGCAATTATTGGAATCCCAGTTATAGAATGGATGCCCTTTGCACATACCTGATTCATTTCTCATCTCTGTATCTATCCATCTTAAGAGTTTACTCCACCACCATGTCCGCTGCTAGAGAATTAGTTGGTGATAATGATCATAATCATCAATTTCACGAACAGATGATAGAGATTAAAGAGCTACTTAAGATGTTGGCCGAGTCTCATGCTAAGTTAGTAGAAACCCAAGCAAAACAAGCAGAATTGCAAGCTAACCAGGCAACATCTCAAGCTAAATTAGCAGAAACACAAACAAATACTCAACAACAAATCATAGAGATTTTAAGTCGAAGCACTAATAATACCACTGGTCAACAAGGTACACTATTATTATTATTATTATTATCATAAAATTGGTTAAAAAGACCAAAATCAACTATTCCTGGGTGAAATGGACAATTAGATTTTGATACTTTTTAAATGGACAAAAATGTAAAAATAGGCAGGATGTAACCAGTTTCATCGTGCCCATTTTCAAATATTTTTTCTTATTTTCAATTTACACACGATGTATCCAGTTTCATCCTTGCTATTTTTTAAATTTAAGTTAGGATGAAACCAGTTTCATCCCTACTATTTCTTTTTTTGCCATTTCACCCAAATTATTTTTTACTCGTCCATTTGAACCGTGATTTAAATATACTTGGACAAATGACCCATTTTTCGTATTATTATTCATTATATAGTTTTTATCTCCGTACCAAAATATGAGACTTTGTGCAAGTCCTTTCAAGAATTTTGTTTGCTGCTTACTGTTACCAGAAGAAGATACCACCAACAGTGCCAGAGAAGAGATCACACATGATCTTAATGTCAATAATGATGGTGAGCAGAAGGATGGTTGCCGGGCAAAATTTGTTTTTGGACAACACGACCTCCTATTGGAAGCACTAAGGGAAGATGACTTGGAGAAGGCTAAGGAGTATCTTAAGAAAAGTCCTGAAGTGATCAATGAAGCGATCTGTGAAGACTTATCTACAATATTGCACAAGGCTGTATACTGGAACATCGAGATGACGTTCATAGAGGAGATTGTGGAACTCATGACACCAGACATGCTTGAATATAAAACAAGATCTAATTGTGGTGGTGATAATGCAGTTCATATTGCTGCCTTTCGGGGATACACTGAAGCTGTTGTCACTTTGGTAAACAAGAATTTGAAGTTGGCTCAGATAGGCAATGACGATGGATGCACACCACTTGAAATAGCCCTTCTTTACGTTACACCTGGACAGAAGGCAATAGTCGACTACCTTTACTCCGTAATGAAAGACGTGGAGCCTAGTCCGTTTTCAGGTAGTGATGGTGCTAACTTGCTATGCTACGCAATTGATGCTGATTTCTATGGTAGGTAAACAAATTCAGAATTTTCATCGAATAGAGGGTGCATTATATGATTATATCCGCATTGGCAATACATTTGGCCCTTGCATGTCCCACAAGCCTTGATCATATAGAATTCAACTTTGGTGCTAACCAAGTGTTTTGCTTGTAGATTTGGCATCATCTCTTGTCAAACGGTTTCCGCAATTAATTACAGAGAAATCAGACTCCCACAAAATGTGTGTTCTAGAGTTGTTGGTTCGAAAGCCGCTTGCATTTCGAAGCGGAACTAAGCTAACATGGTGGCAGAAACGTGTTTATTCATGTGAGTCATCAACCTAAATTTATATTGCAAGAAAGCAGTAATTAGTTTGTGCCATCTTTATTTATCCATTTAATAAATGAATATATTTCATCAAAAAAAAAAAATCTAAATGAAAATACAATATGTTGGTACAGTAATTCAAGTGGAGGGCTCTAAAGTCTCCTCAACGACCGTTAAAGAATCCCCGTGCCTTACTTAACACGAGGTACGTACGTCTTCCTTGAATATCCTAGTACAGTTGCAACTTTCCAGATTCGACATCAATAATCACAGATTGAAGGGTTTATTCTCATGGATTTGACTCTTATTTCAGTGCCTTATATCATGAATGTAAACAAGCACTAGTTGATGCACGAACAAGCAATTGCAATGCTTAAACAAATGTTAGCTGGACTCAAGAATGCAAATAATTTAGATGCTACTATAGCAACATTTTTTCAAAATAATCCCGACATCATAAAGGAAGCTATAAAGCTTGGGCATGGAATTTATTAATATATATTCTTATTTAAGGATTATATATTGTTTCTTAGTATATAGGATCTTTGGTTTATCATAATATTGGACTCTATATATTCATGAGTTGTGTAATCAGAATTGATAAGATTATTATAATAAGAATTATCTTCTTCTTGATCCTATATTTGTGAAGATGGTATCTATGAGTTAGGGTTCTTGAATCATGGGTACTGATTCAGAATTATACCAAAATAAATCAAAACAAAAAGGGCAGATGGAAAACAAATTTGCTCCTATTATCGTTCAATCTGAAGGTGCAGTATTCAAGCCTGGGATTGTTCTTGATGAAACAAACTATGATTTGTGGTCACAAATCATAGAGATGCATATTGCTGAAAAAGAAAAAACCTCCTTTATTATGGGAAGGACAAGAAAACCTACCGAGGAAGATCCAAGATATGAGAAGTGGCACACAGATAATCAAAAAGTCAAGAGATGGTTGTTGATGTCTATGTCACCTGAAATCATGAAGAGATATATTCGGTTACCTACTGCTAGAGAGATTTGGGATGCATTATCTAAAGCCTTTTATGATGGAGATGATGAGATGCAGGTATTTACTCTCAATTTATTATGGAGAACTAACTAAAATATTTGGAGAGATGGATCATCGTGACAAGGTGGTTATGGAGAATTCTAATGATATTGAAGCCTATCGAAAATCAATTCAGCGCCTAAGGGTGCATATATTCCTTGCTGGATTAGATGAAAGTTTTGAACAGATCTGTGGTGAAATCTTGAGAAAGGATCCTATTCCTGAATTGGAATCATGTTATGCACTCGTTCGTTGTGAATCTGTTCGACGTACAACTATGGCAAAAGAATCAGAAGAAGTTGAACCTGCTGCTATGGAAACTCGAAACCGGTACAATCAAAAAGGGTCTTTTCAGAGATACTCAAAGACTGAGGTGGACAAGTCATCACTTAAGTGTACACACTGTAACCAATCTGGACATACAATTGACATGTGTTTCGAGTTGGTTGGATATCCAGATTGGTGGGATCAACATCTGGATAGGAAGAAGGAGACAAAAAAAATTCTGGTGCTCCAATGGCTTCAACAAAGATAGGAAAGGATTCCATGGTAATATCTGCATCAGTATCAAGGACATGTAACGATGGTAAGTTTTTAAACGTTTCTTCACTTGTTTCGAATAATTCATGGATAGTTGATTCCGGTGCCACAGACCATATGACATGTGATTCTAAACAAATCTCTCCCCTTAAACCATCCTTACAAAAAACAGTCTCTATTGCAAATGGCTCACAAGCTCCAATTACTAGTGAAGGGTCAATATCTCTCACTGAAACTTTAAACTTAGATTCTGTCTTAGTAGTTCCTACATTAGACTGGAATCTCCTATCAGTTTACCAAATAACTAATACTTTACATTGTGTAGTGATATTTTGGCTTGACTGTTGTGTTTTTAAGGACATCACAACGAAGCAAACGATTGGTTATGGTGTTAAGCGTGGGAAGTTGTATTATCTGGATTTGGTGTCAAGTAGTTCGGATAAGCTGCGTCAAACTCTTCTTGCTGATGGTTCTGAGGGGGAGAGACAAAAATCTCAAATTTTGTTATGGCATCGACTATTGGGACATGCGTCGTTTGGTTATTTAAAAAAATTATTTCCTAGTTTGTATGCAAAACTTGATATTTCTAGTTTTCATTGTGAAGTATGTGAACTTGCAAAAACACATCGTGCTTCTTTTCCATTATCATTCAATAAGAGTCCAGTTCCTTTTATGATCATACACTCTGATGTTTGGGGGCCATCTAAAACTACTACCCTGGGTGGTTCAAGATGGTTTGTTACTTTTATTGATGATTGCACTAGAATGACGTGGGTGTGTCTCATGAAAAACAAAAGTGAAGTTACCGCCTTGTTTCAAAAGTTCCATAAGATGATTAACACTCAGTACAACAAACAGATTCAAGTACTTCGTAGTGTAATGGTGGTGAATATATGGATTCTGACCTTCAACATTATTTTGAGGGACACGGGATTATTCATCAAACTACTTGCTCTAATACGCCTCAGCAGAATGGAGTAGCAGAGAGAAAGAATCGTGAATTACTGGAAGTGGTCCGTGCTTCATTGATAGAAGCACATATGCCACTGATGTATTGGGGAGAGGCACTTACTTCTGCAGCATATCTTATCAATCGAGTGCCATCCAGTACCATTGTGTTTCAAACACCCCATCAAGATCTTGCTGAAGCAGTTGTGGCTCCAACTGTTCCTAATCTGCCGCCTCATGTGTTTGGTTGTGTATATTATGTTCATCTACACAAGAACCAACGTGATAAGGTGTCTCCTAGAGCTCTGAAGTGTGTATTTGTGGGATATGCAACAACTAAAAAGGGATACCGTTGCTATCATCCTCCAACCAAAAGAATGTTTGTTACTTTGGATGTTGTATTTCATGAAGATACTATGTATTTTTCATGTGAGTCTGAACTTCAGGGGGAGTACCCTAAGGAAATTCATACTCTTAACTATGATGAAGATATATCGAAAATTAATGTATCTGTTATTGTCAACTCTGATGATATGGTAAGAGAATCTGTTAATGAAAGTTCTTCACGAGAAGAAACATAAAGTACAATATTAGATCGTGATATAGAGATTCAAGATGAGGTTATGATAGAAGAGATTCCAGAGTCTACGTTACCTCAAGAAGATGAAACACCAAACCAATCGTCTGCTACGGATGTTCTTGAAGAATCTAGGAGACAACTTCCACAATATGTAAACATAGGTATTCCTAAACCCAGATATGAACCTGAAATCTCTAGTAAGGTTAAGTACCATATGAGTCATTATGTCTCTCACCATCGTTTGTCTAAAGCTAATAAGGCATTCGTGAATCAACTATCTACTGTTTTTAATCCTAACAATATGCAGGAAGCATTAGCTGATCCAAAATGGAGAGCATCTATAGAAGAAGAAATGAGGTCCCTTTTTCAGAATGATACTTGGGAATATGTTGATTGTCCAGAAGGAAGAAAGATTGTGGGGTGTCGTTGGATTTTCACCATGAAATACATGGAAAATGGTGAGATTGAACGTTATAAAGCAAGATTAGTTGCTAAAGGGTACATCCAAACTTATGGTATCGACTATACAGAAACTTTTGCTCCAGTAGAGAAAATCAACACAGTACGAGTATTGTTATCGCTTGCTGCAAACTTGGATTGGCCTTTGCAACAGTTTGATGTAAAGAATGTCTTCTTGCATGGTGAATTAACTGAAGAAGTTTACATGGAGCTCCCACCTGGTATTTCAGTTCCAGGATCTCATGGTAAGAAGGTATGTAAGCTAAACAAGTCATTGTATGGACTAAAACAATCTCCAAGGGCCTGGTTTGGCAGATTCACCAAATCTATGAGGAACTTTGGATATCGTCAGAGTAATTCTGATCATACTTTGTTCATAAAGAAAAGTAAGGATAAAATTACTGCTCTTAGCATATATGTAGATGATATGGTGGTGACAGGAAATGATCTAGAGGAGAGGAAATCTTTGCAAAGATACTTATCAAAGGAATTTCATATGAAAGATCTTTGTTCATTGAAATACTTCCTTGGGATTGAAGTTTCTCGATCCAGTGAAGGAATTTTCTTCTCACAAAGGAAATATGTTCTTGATCTGCTAAAAGAAGTGGGCATGTTAGCATGTCAGCCAATCCATACACCTTTAGAAAAAAAGGTAAATCTGTGTATTGAACCTGATCAAGTTCCTGCTGATAAAAGGAGATATCAAAGACTTGTGGGGAGATTGATGTATCTATCTCACACAAGGCCAGATCTTGCTTATGCACTCATTGTTGTTAGTCAATTCATGCACAATCCAGGTGAACAACACATGGATGCAGTATTACGTATTTTGAGGTATTTGAAGTCTTCTCATGGAAAAGGAATTTTATTCTCTAAAAATGAAGATTATAGAAAGGTTGTGTCATATACAGATTCTGACTATGCAGGAGAAATAGATGGCAGACGTTCTACTGCAGGCTACTTTACCCTTGTGGGAGGTAACTTAGTTACTTGGAGAAGTAAGAAACAAAATATTGTTACACGATCAAGCGCATAGGCTGAATTCAGAGGTATGGAAGATGGCATTTGTGAAACTTTGTGGTTGAGGCTTCTCCTTAAGGATTTGGGAGTTCCTCTCAAGGATCCTATTACTCTGTATTGTGATACCAAAGTTGCGCGTGATATTGGTCATCATCCTGTTCAGCATGATCGTACTAAACATGTGGAGGTTGACAGGTTCTTCATCAAAGAGAAGCTGGACAACAACATTATTGAGCTGCCACCGGTTCGGTCTGAAGAACAACTTGCAGATATTCTCACACATGGAGTGTCATGCAAAAAATGCTTGAGTTTTCTGGATAAATTGGGCATGTGTGATATCTATGCACCAATTTGAGGGGGAGTGTTAATATATATCCTTATTTAAGGATAATATATTGTTTCCTATTATATAGGATCTTTGCTTTATCATAATATTGGGTTCTATATATTCATGAGCTGTGTAACCAGAATTGATAAGATTATTATAATAAGAATTATCTTCTTCTTGATCCTATATTTGTGAAGAGAATTTGTAAGGGAGTGTCTCAAGCGGTACGGTTTCTTGATTTGGTATAACATAGCGGATCAAAAAATGATAGAGATGGTTGTTGCAGGAAAAAATTGTAGAGATAGTGAATTTAATATGTGATTGCGGTGATGTTGAATTCGAAGATAAAATCACTTTGCTTTTTGTGATGGATAATAATGACAACACAATCTTGCATCACGCTGCCAAGTTAGCTCCTTCTGCAAAACTCAATATGATTTCAGGTGTAGCTCTTCAGATACAACGAGAATTGCAATGGTTTAAGGTAAGGATGTTATTTCATCGGCAATTTAAATGTTCACATTTATTTTTTAAACTCTAGTAATATTTCATTTCATAATTCGTACAGGGAGTAGAAAGGATGTTAAAGATTAATTATAAGGACAAGAGAAATAAAGAAGGATACACGGCTCGAAGTATATCTACAAAAGAACACAAAGAATTGGTGAAGGAAGGAGAGGAATAGATGAAGGATACATCTGGATCCTGCATGCTAGTTGCTGCCCTCATTGCTAGAGTAGCATTGCAGCTGCTTTTACAGTTCCTGGAGGTAATGTTAGTGACAGTCATAGCTCTAAAAACGGTACTCCAGTTTTCTTGGGAAAGACCACATTTACCGTGTTCGGAGTAGCAAGTGCCTTCTCTCTTTTCTCTTCTATAACATCAGTGCTCATGTTCTTAGCTGTATATACTTGATACGCAGAAATGGATTTCCTGAAGTCTTTGCCACAAAAAGTAATTATAGGCCTTGCGGCCCTTTTCATATCTATGGCGGCAATACTGGTAGCATTTTGTGCATCAGTATTTATCGTAATTGGAGACATGTCCCCTCAGAGTCTAATTCTTATAGGATTGTTTGGTTGTGTCCCTGTGACCTTGTTTGCATGGTTGCAATTGCCATTGTTTTACGAAATGGTCCAGTCCACATATTGGGGTGACCACTTTGAAAAACACAAATACATCGACCCTAGAGTGGGGAAGATGATAACAAAAAGAAAGAGAGTATAGTAAGCTCCGTGAAAACGGTTAGTTGTATCGTCCTGTGATCCGAAGTCTGTTAGCCCTCAAAAACTAACAATTGTGAATTTTCATGTACTTTGTGTTAGTTGTTTATCGAGTTTCGAGGTGTAATGCAAGGAATTATAATTTACGTATTTAGTTTGGTGCTAACCACAATGCATTATTATGTTCAATGCTCTGAGGATCAGGCGATAACCGAGTCAACTCATTTTAAAAATCGTTTTTGAAAATCCATGAAAACTTGATTTCTAATCTATCTTTTACATTGATTTATGATTAAATGTCTCTTTTCAATCTTGGTTCAATAATGGTTGTGGAATCCATCTTTTAAAATCTGCAAATTTCTCTTCTCAATTTTAGAACCCTAGAACCTCTTTTTCTGAGTTAGTTTTCTTTTCTAATGAGTTTGTGATTTTTTTCAAATCTCTGATCAATCATTATGTGGGATACCAGTGGTGGAAAAGCATGAAGAATGCAGTTGGGAAAAAAACAGTGATGTGGCCAGCAGTGGTGCTAACCATCTTCCTTGTGTCAATGGTCCAAATTAGTAGTTCAGAAAGTCTCCTTCATACATCGAAATATGATTTTTCATCAAATCTAACTTCAAAAGCAAAGTAAGAATTCTCCTATACAATATATGGATGAATTTCAACAAAATTATCAATGGGAATATCAACTTTCCCAAACCCAGGTTCAAACTAATAACCCAAACGAGAAAATTCAAAAAAGTTTGGCTCCGAGTTTTTGGTCAATTATTCTCCGAAATTTTAGTAATCTTCCCAAAGCAAACCAGTCAATCCCCTTATTACCAAAATTTTCTATATTCCGAACATACCATCTCAGATATTACAGAACTAATTTTGGTTATAAACTGAATCTAGTTTTAATTCCATATCCAATCCAATCTAGGGTTTTCCAAAACCAAAAATTCTTTACTTGTTTATCATATATTTTCAAACCCTAACTTTATACCCAAGAGTATATTAACCTGTATAAAAATTTCATAAAATCACAGTTCACCTACCAACCTGCAATCCAGAGAAAATAATCCTATCTATCAGCCAAAACCATGTCTTCTTCTCAAGGGGATCGCATCAACCAATTATCCAGACAACTAAGGAATGCAAATAATGATTTAACTGCAAATCAAAGAAGAACAGTGGGTTTCAACTCAATTGATCCATCAAGCTGCAGATCAATGGACTTATGGAATAATAGGAAAGCTGAAGGAGAAAACTAAAATGAAGATGAGAATCATAAGGGAAGAAATCAATACTTTGTGGGGAAAATATCAGAATAAGGATATTAGAATCATGGGCCATAACCTATTGCTTATCATACTAAAAAATGAAGCTGAAAGAGATGAAGTCATAGCAGATGGACCTTGGATAATTGATGGAGTGCTATTTCATGTTCAGAAGTATCACAACAACATTCCTATGAAATATTATGTGTTTGACAAGCAAATTTTCAGCATACAATTTAAATACTGGAGGCTGGAACACATGAGTGTAGCTATGATTGATAAAGCCATTAACTTTATGGGAAGAAAGATTTCAACAAAGCCAAAGAACTGCAAACCTAGAGCAGGAACCACATTTAAAGCTAGAATTGAAGTGGAATTGAACAAACCCCTTCACAGAGGAGGATGGTGGAAGACTCTAACAAATGAAGATGTTTGGATCAGATATCACTGGGAAATGCAACCAAAGAACATCTATCCAAAATGTTTTGTAATTGATCATGATGAAGAAAAATGTGAGTATACTTCTCATTTACTCTATTTAGACACTTTGTCTACTACTGAATATGAAGCTCTTCTCAAAGAGGATAGTGAAACCAATAAGGATAAAGACCAAGGTAGCTCAACTACTTATATGGAAGAGGAACTAGCTGAAGATGGTAATTTAGAAGATTCCAGAAATTTCAAAAGAATGAGAAATTCCACTCTTAACTCTGAGCCTTCAATGAATCCTCACAACATTCATATTGAGGCCCCTGCAACTACCTAGGACCAAGTTACTACTAATTTGGACCAACAACACAATGAAATGATGGAATCGGATGAACCAACTGCAATGATATCTGCACCCATGGATGATTGTGTCAGAGTCTCCTCTCAGGTATACAAAACTCCTTGCGTTTTTTAATATTTTAAAATATCTTAAATTTCTCAAACAAACCATGAAGTTACTTGCCTGGAATGTTCAAGGATTAGCAAAAAAGTTTACAAAAGACCAAATTTTTGTTTTAATCAAAAAACAATATCCAGACTTTCTGTTTTTAACTGAAACAAAAATCGACAAAAACAGAATGATTGACTTTGCTAAATATTTGAATTATTGAAATCATGCTTGCATAGACAAAGTAAGTCTAGATGGTGGCCTTATCTTAATGTGGAAATATAGAATTAAATGTGAAATTCAGGAAGCCTCTAATAACATTATTCATGTTATAGCCAACCTTCATCCAGCCAAATCAGATGTCTTCATTTCGTTCATGTATGGACCCACTTATACTGATCTTAAAAAAATTCAATGGGAGATTATGAATAGAATCAATGAATCTACCAGTCAGCCTTGGCTTGTCATAGGTGATCTCAATGTTCACCTTCATAGATTAGATGTCTCCTCTCCAGTCTCATAGGATGATAAATTTGTTCAAGAACAAATAAATGAATGTGGCCTCATGGATCTAGGTTATATTGGTAGAGACATTACTTGGTCTAGCAACAATGTAGGTACTGGTACTAGAAAATCTAGAATATACATGGCTTTAGGGAATCAACAGTGGTGTAATGAATTCCCTAATGCAAAATTATATCATCTTGTCCAAGAAGGCTCTGACCATTGTCCTATTATGCTAAACATTGATAGTCTTAATCATAATTTGTGGAAACCTTTCAAATTTTATGTTATGTGGCTTAAACATGCAGGTTTTAGAAACCAACTTGACATTGCATGGAACTCTGATATTTTAGGTTCACCTGCTCACCAATTAAATGAGAAACATAAGATTACTAGGAAAAGACTTTCCATTTGGAACAAAATATAATTTGGTGATATAGACACTAATATCAACTCTCTGCAAGACCAATTACTTTCCATTCAGAGTGAACCTATATCTAGAATACAAAATGATAAACTTATTGAGGTTAACAAAAAATTAGAATTCTGGTTTGAGATTAAAACTGATTTCTATAAACAAAAATCAGGAGATAGGTTTATCATTGATGTTGATAATAATTCTAAATACTTTCATACTCTTGCTAATAGAAGAATGCATAGTAAAAACATTGATTGCTTATATGATATGAATGGTAACTGGTATGACAAGAGATATGATATGGCTAATATTCTCATTCAGCATTTCAGTTCAGTAAGTGGTTCTGATCTTCAAATTATTCCTGATGATATATTTAATATTATTCCAACTATTATTACTGATGATTTGTCTGAGAATTTTACTAGAATTCCAAGTGCTGAGGATATTTTTTCTATGATTAAAACTATGGATTGTTGGAGCTCTCCAGGGCCTGATGGCTTTCAAGCTTGCTTTTGCAAAGCCAATTGGAGCATTGTTGGTAACAATGTTACTCAAGCTGTTCAAAATTTCTTTATAACTGGTAACGTGCCTAGGGATTTTAACAAAAATTTTCTTACTTTGACTCCTAAAGTTGATGTTGCTAAATATCCTGCTGATTTTAGACCTATAGGGCTGTGTAATACTATCTATAAAACAATCTCTAAGATTTTAGCAAATAGGATCATACATTTTCTTAAGAAAATAGTGTCACCCTACCAGTCATCATTTGTCCCTGGGAGAGCTATTCAGGACAACATAATAATAGCCCATGAAATGATTCACACCATGAAACATAAAGAATGAGCTAGTGGCACTATGGCCCTGAAATTAGACCTTTCCAAGGCTTTTGATAGACTTGAATGGCCATTTCTGTTAGGAATGCTGAAAAGAATAGGTTTCGCTGAAAAGTTTTGTAAATACATTGAGCAATGTATTTATACTACCAACATCTCCATTTTACTTAATGGATCTCCCACTCTGAGTACAGTCCTACCAGAGGATTAAGACAAGGGGATCCATTATCCCCTTATCTTTTTATTATTTGCATGGATTATTTATCCAGATTGCTTGTGAATGCTTCTTCTAACCAGATCATTGCTGGTGTCAAGGCTGCTAGGAATGCACCTGCAATCACCCATCTTTTATTTGCAGATGATATACTCATCTTTACCAAGGCAGACATGCACAATGTTGCAGGTATTCTTGATACTCTCAACTTTTTTGGTAAGTACTCTGGCCAAATGCTCAATTTCAATAAATCTAGTGTTTATTTTAGTCATAATATCAGTCCTTTTGCTAGAACATACATTTGTAATGCTCTTAGCATGATTGAAATGAAGGACACAGATAAATACTTAGGAGTTACTTTAGTGATGGGTAGAGACGAATCTAAAGCCTTGAAACCAATTTTGCAGAGTTTTAATTCTAGAGTAGTTCCATGGAAAGGTAGAAGTATGAACTATGCTGCTAGATCAGAATCCCTAAGAACATCATTAGTCAACTTGATTCCATCCAAAGGAAATTTTGGTGGGGGAAATAAGGTAATTCTAAGGGCATCTACTTTATAGGCTGGGATAAACTCCAAGTTCCTAAAGATCTTGGAGGACTAGGTTTTATAAATTTAGAAAATCTTAACACTGCTCTTCTCACCAAAGTAGCTTGGAAAGCTTGCAATGATGATAACTCTCTCTGCTATAAAATCCTTAAGGCTAAATATTATAAGAATGGCGATTTTCTTCATTTAGATAAGCTTAAGGATGATTGTTCTTGGTTATGGACAAGCATCTACTCAGGCCTGGAAATTTTGAAAAAAACACAATGTGGTTAGTTAGAAGTGGTACTAAAGTTAACATCTGGATAAACTGTTGGGTTATAGGAATGAATAGCCCACATGTTCCTGTTTTAGGTTCCTCTATATATGCTAATTATTCTCTGGTCTGTGATTTGTTCTTAGCAGGTACTAGACAATGGAATATTGATATTTTTAATGCCCCTTTTCCCCTGAATGTGCTTCTCTAATTTTGAACATGAGAATTCCTAATATAGGTGAAGATTTGATGATATGGAAACCTGAAAGAAAAGGTAACTTTTCTGTTAAAAGTGCTTATAATACTATATGCACAAATGAAGTTAATTCAATTTTTGCTAATACTAATACTCCTAAAGTTGTATGGAAAAACTTGTGGAATTTTAAAATGCCACATAGAGTGCAGATTTTTGTCTGGAAATGTACTAAGAAATTGTTCCAGTTAGAACTATCATCTCTAAATACAAACCAGATATTGAAACTCAAAGTTGTTTCTGCAAGTCTTATGCAGAAACAACAAACCATTTGTTTATGGATTGCAGCTTTGTTAGATCCATTTGGTTTGCTATGCATATTAACATTGATGCTATCAAGAATGATTTTGAAAACTGCGCAATAAGTTGGTTTCATTCTTCAGATTCTAACATCTCTTCTTTGTGTTTGAGTGAAAGAACTTGGAAAGAAAGATGTTCAGTGATATTCTAGAATAAGAATCCTAATTTGTAGATTACTATTGCTAGAATTAATCATCTATATACTCAATGTTCTTATCTTCCAAATGCCCATAATAATATTGTCAACAATATAATGCAAACCAAGATTTGGTTACCTCCAGATAAGGAGTTTGTGAAAGTTAATCTGGATGGTTCTTATTTATCTCAGACAAAAAAAATGAAGTATAAGACTGGTCCTTCGTGATTGTGCAGGGAACTGCCTAGGAATGAAAGGAATATGTTGCAGTGAAGAAGTGGAAGAAGATTATGGGGCTGAGTACTTTGAATGCAAGACATTGGAGGTAGTTGTTAAATGGATGGAGGATCTTCAAGCAATAAAAGTAATATTTGAATTGGACTGTGATTCAGTGGAAAATTCCATAGCGGGAAATGAATTACAGGTTCATTGGTTCAATCAGAACAAGATTCAATTTATCAAACTTAAGTTTAATAGTAGTAGATTTTGGTTTTGCAAATCCATTCCTAGATTATGTAATAATGCAACTCGTAGCATAGCTAAAGAAGCTAGAGAACAATCTGTTTCTTTTCATTTAACAGAGAATTTTCCACGTTACATCTCTACTGCAGTAGAGGAAAACAAATGTAAAATTTTCAGTTAATAAATGAAATCTTTAGTATCAAAAAAACAACCACAATGGATTATCGTTTGAGTATTTTAGTTTTGAATATATTTGGAATTTGCCGATCTTTTTTGTCGGTAAAGAATTTGGTGCTAGTGAGTTTCGAACTCATGTCACTGGTATCATCACCCATAGACAAGAATTTGGACACAATAAAAGTTTAATAATTTGATAGCCAAGCATCAATTTAACGAAGTATTAATTTATCGATAAATTAATAGGTTATTAACATATCGAAATCATATACTTTAATATAATGATTAAAACAATAAGAAAAATAACACAACAAAATCATTTCGGAACTTGTTAAGAGATTACTACAACATATTTGAGATGAAGTCAAACGTTATATAAATGTGAACAAGAAACAAACAATTCTGGATTCCTCATTTAATAAGCATCATTAGTTGGGCTCTATTACAAGTTTAAATTTTTTTTTATCTTATAAATTTAGATGACTTATTAATGTAACACACTCAAGCAAATTGGAACCGAAAAAAATACTAATTTAATGAAGTTATTAATTTTTCACGGATTAATATAACGAAGTTCAATTGTATTTTGGAATTTGCCGAATCTCCATCAGGATGAAAAAAAGTTCACAAACTTGTTACGAGACTTGAAAATATTCGAGCTCGAGCTTTCGCAAGTCATAGCAAAATATCAAATATTTCGGGATGGAACTGAAACTACACTTTCTCTATAACTTGAAATAAAAAGTCGTGACTTCATTAAGGGGGTAATGAGAAAAACCCAAGACCTTCAAAGAGTAAACATAAGTGGATTTCGAGGCATACATTAACCGAAAACCAAAACAATATACAATCTAATCAAAAACTTTTTCTTCCATCATTTGGAGGTTTACATCGTTCTATAAAGCTTCAATTCAACAAACTTTGTTGACATAGTAGCTACATAAAGGCAATGAATTTTATCATTTTGAATGGATCTGCAAATTTTGTTCTAGAAACTATTATTCTTGGAAACGAAGAATGAATTTTAGGCTTTCCTAGTTGTATGCAATTGCATCCTTTTACTGACACTATTGAGGTAAATACAAGTTTGAACATACACTGGTAAAACTAATCATTGCATCCCCTATATAATATACCTTCTTAAATATAATATTCATGCTAAATAATAAAAAAAATTCTAGTCCAAAACTTTGGACGTTAGTGATAAAATAATAAACTCAACAATGTCATAATATAAAGAATTTCAAGAGTTTCCTTTGAGCAATTATAGATGGAGATAACTAAATGCAAACTATGAAAAGACTAATTACAACCCACGATTAAAAGCAAAAATATTTATAACCTAATTTTAGTGGGTGTTTAATACCTACCATAATTCATCATTCCTTTACTCTTTAGATGTTACGGTTTTATATGTTGAACACATACATGGATGTCTACCCAGAAGAATCAATTATTTCTATAGATGTTAGGGATTCATATGTTGAACATATACACAGATGTCTACCAAGAAGAATCAATTCTTTTTTAACGTTCGTAGTTATAAAATTTTACTTATGATTCTAATATGATCGTTTTAGATTATACCGTTATAACATAGCTCGGTTGAACCCACCAAGCGTTGGTATGTCAAGCTTGGTTGTCATATTTTAGTGAGTGAAAACTCATTTAAGAGTCGCTTGATTATGTACTAGAGTCAACTTCGTATAGGTTAGCTTGAAAGTATTAGCATATGAGACATTACAAGTATTGTGAAAACTTGAAGAAGTGAAGAAGTAAGGAGCTACAACGACAACATCATCCTTCCACTTGAGGTTAGTGATATTTGACTTGAACTGTTTCATTCCCTAACGTATCTCTCAAGTCGTGCATATTGAAAACAAAACTGCGAAGTATGAATGACTATGCTCTAGTTAGACATAGTATTAAGAAATACAATACGAGGTTTATTCCTTAACCATTAAACTTTGTAGATAAGACATCGACATAATAGTTTGAATGCTATTGTGATTATGTATGGGGTGAAGATTTCATCCTAGGAAACAGTGTTTTACATTTTTTTTAACGAAGTAAATTCATGAACTTGTTTTGTGAATCGAAAGAGAAATCGCCAGGCATTGTTTGTATTGTTATTCATTGCATATCTTTTGAACTACCAAATATGTGTGATTAGTACCGCTCATGACTTGTTTATGTTCTTGGTAAAACTATTCACAAAGGCCTGACTTTTGTATTGGTATGACTTTTATTAGTGAAACTGATCTTAAGTAATCACCTGAGATGGTATGATCGATTCAGTGTTATTGGTTTGACCGACTCTGGGTAAAGGGGAACCGATCCAAGTAAGAGGTGCAACCTATTACAAAGGGGAATCGATCCTTTTATGAGGTGCAACAAGTTTTTAGCAGAAAGGGGAACCGATCCTATGGACATGTGAAGTAATGATTATCTTTAATTGTTCAAAGTTATTCCTTAATAACTAAAGAAAGAAAATCCCAGATCGAATCAAATAAATTGAGAATCTTTTATTTAAGTTTTTTAATTTTACTTTTGGAAAATGAAAATTACTAATGTGCATTTACTAGTTGGAGATTTTCTAAGAGATTTTCGGTCATTATTTTGGACAAAGTATTTCTTATGGAAACCGAATCTGGAATATATTGCATATATTGAGAATATTTTCGGTTTTGGAAATTCCTTGGTGTCCAAACTTCCTTGGTCTATAAATATGAAAGTTTGCATTTCGAGCAAACTAATCCTCGTACAGCAAGAACTATCTCAGTTGTGCTGCTACTAGTGAAGCTGCATATTCGGAGATAGGAGAGTAACCTAATTAGGAGAAATCTCTTACGGCCGCTCAGTTTAAAGTCTTCTTTGGGATTGAGAAGCTCTATTAGTACCGCTGGTGGGAAACTAGATAATTGCGGTTTATCTTTTGGTTTTGATTAATTTGATTGACTAACAATGGTTGAACTTTGATTGCACCTAGTTTTTTTATGCTTGAGAATCTTCTCTTCTGATATAAGATTCACTCAAACTAGATCGAAGTTTCGACGGGGATCTTTAGACTATTTGTAGATCTAAAGACGTCTTGTGATAATCCATCGTTAACATACTCAGGTTTGTGCGTGATTGATCACAAGAGATTCAAGTTGATTGTATGCAGGTGTTTATTGAAGATCTAAGAAGATTTGAAGACAAAAAAGACTTTGAAGATTACTGATTTGGGATTCATAATCTTTGGTGTGCACATACTTGTTTCGGTAAAAGAGGATCCAACTATAATCGGTTTATCCTTGTGGTCGATTAGATTGATTAGTTGTGTAGATTGGCATCAATATAATTCTTTGTCATTAAAAGTATTGATTGCAAAATCTAAACAATTACTTCGGTAGTTGATAATAAGATAGATCTAATAACCTGACGAAGGAGTTTATTGAGATAAACAGAAGAGCCTTTGTCGAACTCATATCACTTGGTTGAAAAGAGTTGATACCAAATAGATTTTTTGTTCATTTACTTTTTGAAATACGAGCCAAAGATATTGTTCCAAGTACGTGAGTTATTACAGGTCGGAGGCGTGGGAATACAGACGGAAGTAGGTGAACTATAGGTTTAGTTGCTTGGTCTCAACTATAAGAAGTTGGTTTGATTTTGTATAGAGGCTTAATCCTGAGAGTATTCAAATCTGGACAAGGTCCCGGGGTTTTTCTGCATTTGTGGTTTCCTCGTTAACAAAATCTTGTTGTGTCATTTACTTTTATTTTCCGCACTTATAATTGTTGTTATTACAATTTAAAGTAAATCATACAAACGTTAATTCATATTTACTTGATAAGTAATCCTATTGTGTTTGGTTAAGTCTGAATCTTTTATCAAGTAAATATACTTCGTTGTTGTATTGTCTCGATCTCGTATCCATAGACGATCAAACAAAGTGTGAACTGATTTGTTGTATTGTCTCGACTCAGTCCATAGACAATCACTTTCGGAGAAACGACTTATAGGTGGAAAAGTTTTATATTGAGGTATATTTGGGTACCCTCGTCTTTTCAATTGGTATCAGAGCAATAAACACGAAAAGATCTAACAATCTGTGTTCGGTGCGATTCAACCTATAAGAATTGAATCTAATGAATGATTCAGTTAACGTAAAGCAAGACATCAAGAGTTTTGAATTAACACTTGATGATGGCATCTACGATTCAATATATGAAGAAATCATCTCTAGATATTTTACGAGATAAGTCAATCTTGTTAATGATGTAGAAACCGATGACAACTGGAAAATTTGTCTAAAAGAAATGATGGATGAAATTTCCGATGATGATGACTCTGATTTTGAATGAGAAGTAGAAGAGGATATCTCAGAATACTCTAAACTACTGAATCCTTTGAAAAATAAAAAATTGAGTTCTTCAAATTTCGTTGGTCTTATGACTCCTCTTTGTCATGAAAACAAGAAATTGAAGAAGGTTTTTCAAAGATATTATATTGGTTACCAAATCAGTGATTCTCTTATTAAAGATCGTACTGGCGAGCTAAATTCTAAGAAATTAGAATGTGAAAATCTACGAAGAGATCTCTTTTTGTCGAAAAGAAACTTGTTGAATCTGAAGCAAGGGTTAATTCTCAACCAAAGAGTTTTGAAGAGAAATAATGTGTATAGTTCTCACGAGAAAAACATCTTAAGGCTAATCTAGATGGTGCTCTTGATAAAATCAAGACATTAGAAGAAGAAATTTTGGACCTTAAAAGGTTCAATGTTAGCTCAAACAATTTAACCTCAATGTTAGAAGCAAATAGAAACAATTTATCCTTGTGGTCGATTAGATTGATTAGTTGTGTAGATTGGCATCAATATAATTCTTTGTGATTAAAAGTATTGATTGCAAAATCTAAACAATTACATAGGTAGTTGATAATAAGATAAATCTAATAACCCGACGAAGGAGTTTATTGAGATATACAGAAGATCCTTTGTCGAACTCATATCACTTGGTTGAAAAGAGTTGATACCAAACAGATTTGTTGTTCATTTACTGTTTTGAATACGAACCAAAGGAATTGTTCCAAGTATGTGACTTATTACAGGTCGGAGGCGTGGGAATACAGACGGAACTAGGTGAACTATAGGTTTAGTTGCTTGGTCTCAACTATACGAAGTTGGTTTGATTTAGTATAGAGGCTTCATTCCGAGAGTATTCAATTATGGACAAGGTCTAGGGGTTTTCTGCATTTGTGGTTTCCTCGTTAACAAAATCTTGCTGTGTCATTTACTTTTATTTTCCACAATTATAATTGTTGTTATTATAATTTAAAGTAAATCACACAAACGTTATTTCTTATTTACTTGATAAGTAATCCTATTGTGTTTGGTTAAGTCCGAACCTTTTATCAGGTAAACATACTTCGTTGTTGTATTGTCTCGATCTCGTATCCATAGACAATCAAACGAAGTGTGAACCGATTTGTTGTATTGTCTCGACTCAGTCCATAGGCAATCACTTTCGGAGAAAGGACTTATAGGTGGAAAAGTTTTAGATTGAGGTATATTTGGGTACCCTCGTCTTTTCAATTGGTATCAGAGCAGTCAAACACGAAAAGATCTAACAATCTGTGTTTGGTGCGATCCAATGATTAAAGATTTTTTCGTGGGTTGTAGTAATGAGGTTCAAACTCTCAGACTTGTGAAGGTGAAGGATTTTTAGATTTATAAAAATTATATACAAAAATATTGACAAATTGGTAGAGAGGTACTGGGACTAATGATTCGGCCAATCTTCATAACATAGGGCTCAATGATTTATTCTCAACAATAATCGCTCAAAACATAAATTATATGGACTCTTATTTTGCCAAAGTAGATTCTCAAAACATTGATTGTAAATGTTAAGCATGGAACATCAAATCACCTAAGCTAAGCATGACCCATCTAATCAAATAACAACCAATTTAATTAAATCATATTTCAATTAATTTTTAATGCAAAAGTCTTAAAAAGAATTAACAAAATTACCCATGTATGAAGCTCGGCCTCCTCCGTCGTCCCAGTGATGGGTTCTAACTCCGCATATTGGAAACACGCTCAAAGGAATTTTTCATTGCTCAAAAGAGGTGTACAAATGATAAAATGGAGATAATAATGAAAATCGGGTGTTTGCAACGTTTATAATTATTTCAAACACCGTTACAAAGAACGATAAATGAAAAGTGCTGTAGTATACAGAATACTACGACCCTCAGCTGACAGTCGTTGTTACTGTAGTATGAATGACTGTCTCTGGTTGTCTAATATTCTTCGTGTTCTTGAGTTGCAGCAACAGAAATGGTGGCTCTGCAACTCGATTTTTCTTCACTCTGTAGCCTCCAAAGCTTCCCCAAACTCTCGACAACCTCTCTGTAGCACATTAGGAACATATTTATACGTAATTGAACCATTGAATCTCCTCCATTAACTCCAAATATTCTTCATTTACTCGGCCATTGAAGAAAAATATTTCGGAATATTTTCTTCCCTGAATTATCTCTATACGCATCTGGAGCTGTAAATGGTGAGTAGATTTTCTTTGTTTATCTCAAACACACTTCAGAATATATCCAAGCCCCATCCAAACACGAGCAACACACTTCCAACTCATCAAAACCCCGTGAAATATTTTCCATGCACGCGTCTGCTCTGATTTCATCTGATGGATTTTCCAGCCAAATTTGATCGCATCCAACACCCATATCCTTCCTGTCTAGCCCAGCAGAAGATACCCAATGAGTTTCAGCCATTGAATCGGCCTGAAACTCCTTCAAAAATCGATTGGAAAATATGCCAGTAAATAACCAAATTTTCCCGCCAATTTTGGAATTTGAATTTGGGAAGAAAACTGGCCTCCCCCTAATCCAGTTCTGGTGTCCCTTTAGCAATTGGGGCTGAAATATAACTTTTGGGTGGAAATAGTAATTTTTCTTGGTTCCTCCGGGACATTTCTGTGACGTTTCCAGTGCATTTCTGGGGTTCCTTTAATACTTTATCTTGGGGGTGTAAAACACCACTTTTTGAGCCCATTTCGCCGCAAGGGCTTATTTCTCTAAAATTTCCTACAAGAACACAAAATAACACAATAAGTACTTAATCGAGTCTAACAATACAGAATATTGAGAACGAAATAGACACATAAATGCGTCTATCATCCAACCTATAAGAATTGAATCTAATGAATGATTCAGTTAACGTAAAGCAAGACATCAAGAGTTTTGAATTAACACTTGATGATGGCATCTACGATTCAATATATGATGAAATCATCTCTAGAGATTTTACGAGATAAGTCAATCTTGTTAATGATGTAGAAACCAATGAAAACTGGAAAATTTGTCTAAAAGAAATGATGAATGAAATTTCCGATGATGATGACTCTGATTTTGAATGAGAAGTAGAAGAGGATATCTCAGAATACTCTAAACTACTGAATCCTTTGAAAAATAAAAAATTGATTTCTTCAAATTATGTTGATCTTATGACTCCTCTTTGTCATGAAAACAAGAAATTGAAGAAGGTTTTTCAAGGATATTATATTGGTTACCAAATCAGTGATTCTCTTATTAAAGATCGTACTGGCGAGCTAAATTCTAAAAAATTAGAATGTGAAAATCTACGAAGAGATCTCTTTTTGTCGATAAGAGAATTGTTGAATCTGAAGCAAGGGTTAATTCCCAACCAAAGAGTTTTGAAGAGAAAGAATGTGTATATTTCTCACGAGAAAAACATCTTAAGGATAATCTAGCTGGTGCTATTGATAAAATCAAGACATTGCAAGAAGAAATTTTGGACCTTAAAAAGTTCAATTTTAGCTCAAACAATTTAACCTCAATGTTAGAAGCAAGTAGAAATCATTGTGATACACGAGGATTGGGCTATAAGGGAATAGATGCTTCAAATATTAACAAAGTGGTAAAATTTGTTAAAGCTACTAATTCTTCTCAACCAGAGGCTTCCACTGTTGTCAAAAATGATACTATTTCTTGTGAAGAATTAAAGCCAGTCAAGCCTAAGAATTGTGTTCAACCAACAGCAATAAAAGAAGGAATTTCTGCTAATATCAAGAAAGCAACAACGTTGAACAAAGACAAGAAGAAGAAAACTCGTCGAGATCCAGTGCAAGAGGATCCACAAAAAGGTAACATCAAAACTCATACTTCGTATATTTATACTAAGCATCGTTATTATTGTGGTAATAAAGGACACTTGCAATGGGGATGCAAATTTCGTAAGATGCAAGATGCACTTTCTTTTATATCAAACGAATTGGATAAGATTGCTCCCCAAAAGAACTCAGATCGGTATTGTCCTAAGTTTAGACAAAATAATTATTATAATGATAGTTCAAATTTTGCATATCACACGACAAGGTCATTTCATAAAATACCCAATTATAGAAAGAGAGATGACTTTTTAAATGTAAAAACAAGATCTGATGTTCCAAATTGGAGAAAAGATGTTTCGCAAAGTATTCAAAAGGAAAATCGTCCTAATGATATGAAGGAAAAAGCCACTCCTGCGAAACCCATCTCTAAATGGGTCCCGAAGTCTTCCATACACAAGAAGGGACCAAAAGTTAGTAACAAGAATGACTCTCAGCTGTTAATTGTTGGTGGCAACCATTACAAGAGTCTTCTTGAAAGACTAAAGAAAGACATCATGTCTGAAATCTCTTGTACTAGTGAACATTGTGATAATGACACTCTTCATCACAAGTCAAAGACGAAAAACAAGAGATGGAACAAGAGAAAACAAACCAAGCAAGAGGTCAAGAATGATGATTCTGTCTTAGTCACTCGTGAAGAACAAGACAAGGCTCAAATCAACACAACCTAGTTGTGTTAGAATGTGCATGCTCACCTTGGTGATCAATCTTTTGAAATGTGAGGAAGCAATGAAACTGAGCACATGATTTCTCGGTTATTATATGACTAATTAATATTTTTAGGGAGATTTATTTTCTTCTATACTCATACTTTCTCTATCTATATTTGAGGTTTTGATAGAAATAGTAATTCTGAGTTTAAGATATTGATATCTACAGATCATATATGTGTATCTCTTGTTTTTACGGTTAAAACGGGCCAAAAATCACTAAATTCGGACATCGTATGGAAAAGTTATGTCAAATGCAGTTTAGTATTGTGATCCTTCACTAGCAACACATGGGTACCGATCCTAGTGGGAGGTGAAACACATGGGTACCGATCCTAGTGATATCCTAGTGAGAGGTACAACACATGGGTACCGATCCTAGTGAGAAGTGCAATACGAAGGAGTGTAAAACTGTTTTGCCTATAACTTCTTCGTCCGAACTCGGAATGACCTCATTCTTTTTGCGTTGGTTTCGCAATTAAATTTCCTACGAGATTGAGTAGGATTAAGTTCTAGCCCATGTTGGTAGGATTTATCAAAGGATCATGAGGGGTTCTGATTGAAACAATATGTGAAAAAGTCACAATATGTTGAATCATTTGGTTTAGCATAAAATCATATTTGTTTCGGGGTTTTCAACTTTTGATTTCAATAGTTAAAAACCGGTTTTCAACCTTTCTATGGTAAAGGTTAGTTGTTGTTATTCTTTTGTTTTGCATAAGGATGACAACATAATAATATTTCGATATCAATTCTCCGTGGAAGAAGATGCAAACATATTGGAGAAGTGGATGCGAAATTTGAGGTAACAATCTTGTTAGTTAATTTTTTTCCTGTTTAAGAAAAGCCTGATTTTATTTCATATATTTATTGCTTTTGCTTAACAAAATTTCGGTACAATTGATTTTTTATTCAATTATTTGTGTATGGATGTATGTGTGATTCAATTGGTTCCGGTTAAGAAAAACTATTGTTATCTTGCTTTATTGTGTGGTATCAATTATTTAGGCTTACAAAATTTCGGTGCAATTGCGAAGAATTAAAGCCAGTCAAGCCTCAGAATTGTGTTCAACCAGCATCAATCAAAGAAGGCATTTCTGCTAATGTCAAGAAAGCAACAACGTTGAACAAAGACAAGAAGAAGAATAATAAAACTCGTCGAGCTCCAGTGCAAGAGGATCCACAAAAAGGTAACATCAAAACTCATACTTCGTATATTTATACTAAGAATCTTTATTATTGTCGTAATAAAGGACACTTGCAATGGGGATGCAAAGTTCGTAAGATGCAAGATGCACTTTCTTTTGTATCAAACGAATGGCTAAGATTTCTCCCCAAAGGAACTCAGATCGGTATTGTCCTAAGTTTAGACAAAAGAATTATTATAATGATAGTTCAAATTTTGCATATCACTTGACAAGGTCATTTCATAAAAGACCCAATTATAGAAAGAGAGATGACTTTTTAAATGCAAAAACAAGATCTGATGTTCCAAATTGGAGAAAAGATGTTTCGCAAAGTATTCAAAAGGAAAATTGTCCTAATGATATGAAGGAGAAAGCCACTCCTACGAAACCCATCTCTAAATGGGTCCCGAAGTCTTCCATAGACAAGAAGGGACCAAAGTTAGTCACAAGAATGACTCTCAGCTTTTAATTGTTGGTGACAATAATTACAAGAGTTTTCTTGAAAGACTAAAGAAAGACATCATGTCTGAAATCTCTTGTACTAGTGAACATTGTGATAATGACACTCTTCATCACAAGTCATAGAAGAAAAACAAGATATGGAACAAGAGAAAACAAACCAAGCAAGAGGTCAAGAATGATGATTCTGTCTTAGTCTCTCGTGACGAACAAGACAGTGCTCAAATCAACACAACCTAGTTGTGTTAGAATATGCATGATAAACTTGGTGCTCAATCTTTTGAAAGGTGAGGAAGCACATGAAACTGAGCACATGATTTCTCGGTTATTATATGACTAATTAACATATTTAGGGATATTTCTTTTCTTATATACTCATACTTTCTCTATCGATATTTGAGGTTTTGATAGAAACGGTAATTTTGAGTTTATGATGTTGATATCTACAGATCATATATGTGTATCTCTTGTTTTTACGATTAAAACGAGTCAAAAATCATTAAATTCGGACATCATATGCAAAAGTTATGTCAAATACAGTTTAGTATTGTGATCGTTCACTAGCAACACATGGGTACCGATCCTAGTGAGAGGTGCAACACATGGATACCGATCCTAGTGAGAGGTACAACACATGGGTACCGATACTAGTGAGAGGTGCAATACGAAGGAGTGTAAAACTGTTTTGCCTATAACTTTTTCGTCCGAACTCAGAATTACCTCATTCTTTTTTGCGTTGGTTTATCAATTCAATTTCCTACAAGATTGAGCAGTATTAAGTTCTAGCCCATGTTGGTATGATTTATAAAATGATCATGAGGGGTTCTGATTGAAACAATATGTGAAAAAGTCACAATATGTTGAATCATTTGGTTTAGCATAAAAGCATATGTGTTTCGGGGTTTTCAAATTTTGCTTGCAATAGTTAAAAACCAGTTTTAAACCTTTCTATGGTAAAGGTTGGTTGTTGTTATTCTTTTGTTTTGCATAAGGATGACAACATAATGATATTTCGATATCAATTCTCCTTGAAAGAAGATGCAAACATATTGGAGAAGTGGATGTGAAATTTGAGGTAACAATCTTGTTAGTTAAATGTTTTCCTGTTTAAGAAAAACCTGATTTTATTTCATATATTTATTGCTTTCGCTTAACAAAATTTCGGTACAATTGATGTTTTATTCCATTATTTGTGTATGAATGTGTGTGTGATTCAATTGGTTCCGGTTAATAGAAACTATTTTTATCTTGCTTTATTGTGTGGTATCAATTATTTAGGCTTACAAAATTTCGGTGCAATTGCGGTGCTTTAATGTCTATGTTGTTTCAATTGCTTCCGGTTGAGGTGAATAATTATGCAAGTTGATTAATTTGGTTTGTATGAATTTCTTATGGCTTAACGAAAGAAAATGTTTACGAGATGAATTGTTTAGTCCAATTCGATCCCGGATATTAGAAACTAGGTTAATTCCGATCTTAGTTAGACTTATCAAAGTGGAGGTTTCGGTTATTCAAGTCTAATTGAATGCCCTAACAAGGAAATGCTAGTTAACTAACCTAGTACTTGTCTTGTTTAAAAGTTAAAGGTCTAAGTTATATGGATAATTAGAACCTGATGAGAAAAATAAATTTATCTTTATTTTGGTCTTATCGAACAAGCGATTGTATTTGTAAAATCGGTTAGCAAAGGAACTAAGGTGCTTAGTTGATTTTTGGTTTGCTAAACTATTAGGGAAAATTGCTTCGTTCAATTGTTTCCCTGGAAACATATCAAAACAAATTACTTTGTAGTTTCGGTTTTGATATTAGTTGTAAAAAATGGTGTATGGAACCATCGTGCTTAACTCTATAGGTTTGCAAGTCTATTTTGTGATTTGTAAGATCCTTTCGGTTTGTTCCTTTATTTTTCGTTTCTTTGTCATTTTGTGACAAAAAGGGGGAGAAAATATATGGAGTAAACAAGTGATACCGGTATTGATTTATATTGATTGGTGTCGTTAAGGGAAAGGACATTGGTGCTTAAACGTTTATCTAAGGAAAGAGTGAAAGCATAGACTAAGGGGGAGTAACATATCATATAATTGTAGTTATATGGACTAAAAAGGAAATAACAAATACGTGCGGATTCATAAAATCTACCTATCTTACCTTTATGGGGAGTATTAGCTTTGTTATTATAATGTCAACATTTAAGGATTGAATGTATACAGGTTATTGTGTTGTTGAATTCGGGGATCAAGCGTATGTGTAATGAATTCTTGTAATTTTTTTATCCATATGATGTAAGAGTTTTTTCACTAAAATTTACAAAGGGGGAGATTGTTATAGCATATCTCGGTTGAACCCACCAAGCATTGGTATGTTAAGTTTGATTGTCATATTTTAGTGAGACAAAACTCATTAAAGAGTCGCTTGATTATGTACTAGAGTCAACTTCGTATAGGTTAGCTTGAAAGTATTAGCATCTGAGACATTACAAGTATTGAGAAGACTTGAAGAAGTGAAGAAGTAAGGAACTACAACGAAAACTTCATCCTTCCGCTTGAGGTTAGTGATATTTGACTTGAACTGTTTCATTCACTGACTTATCTTTCAGGTCGTGCATATTGAAAACAAAACTGCGAAGCATGAATGATTATACTCTAGTTAGACATAGTATTAAGGAATACAATACGAGGTTTATTGCCTAACCATTAAACTTTGTAGATAAGACATCGACATAATCGTTTGAATGCTATTGTGATTATGTATGGGTTGAAGATTTCATCCTAGGAAACAATGTTTTACATTTGTTTTAAGGAAGTAAATTCATGAACTTGTTTTGTGAATCGAAAGAGAAATCACCAGGCATTCTTTGTATTGTTATTCATTGCATATGTTTTGAACTACCAATATGTGTGATTAGTATAACCGCTCATGACTTGTTTATGTTCTTGGTAAAACTATTCACAAAGGCCTGACTTTTGTATTGGTATGACTTTTATTAGTGAAACTGATCTTAAGTAATCACCTGAGATGGTATGATCGATTCAGTGTTATTGGTATGACCGACTCTGGGTAAAGGGGAACCAATCCTAGTAAGAGGTGAAACCTATCACAAAGGGTAATTGATCCTTTTATGAGGTGCAACAAGTTTTTAGCAGAAAGGGGAACCGATCCTATGGACATGTGCAGTAATGCTTATCTTTAATTGTTCAAAGTTATTCCTTAATATCTAAAGGAAGAAAATCACAGATCGAATAAAATAAATTGAGAATCTATTATTTAAGTTTTTTAATTTTATTTTTGGAAAATGAAAATAAGTAATGTGCATTTGCTAGTTGGAGATTTTCTAAGAGATTTTCGGTCATTATTTTGGACAAAGCATTTCTTATGGAAACCGAATCTGGAATATATTGCATATATTGAGAATATTTTCGATTTTGGAAATTCCTTGGTGTCCAAACTTCCTTGGTCTATAAATATGGAAGTTTGCATTTCGAGCAAACTAATCCTCGTACAACAAGAACTATCTCAGTTGTGCTGCTACTGGTGAAGCTGCATATTCGGAGAGAGGAGAGTAACCTAATTAGGCGAAATCTCTTACGGCCGCTCAGTTTAAAGTTTTCTTTGGGATTGAGAAGCTCTATTAGTACCGTTGGTGGGAAACTAGATAATTGCGGTTTATATTTTGTTTTCGATTAATTTGTTTGACTAACGGTGGTTGAACTTTGATTGCACCTAGTTTGTTTATGCTTGAGAATATTCTCTTCTGATATAAGATTCACTCAAACTAGATCGAAGTTTCGACGGGGATCTTTAGACTATTTGTAGATCTAAAGACGTCTTGTGATAATCCATTGTTAACAAACTCAGTTCTGTGCATGATTAATCACAAGAGATTCAAGTTGATTGTATGCAGGTGTTTATTGAAGATCTAAGAAGATTTGAAAACAAAAAAGACTTTGAAGATTTCTGATTTGGGATTCATAATCTTTGGTGTGCACCTACTTGTTTCGGTAAAAGAGGATCCAACTATAATCGGTTTGTCCTTGTGGTAGATTAGATTGATTAGTTGTGTAGATCGGCATCAATACATATTCTTTGTGATTAAAAGTATTGATTGCAAAATCTAAACAATTACATAGGTAGTTGATAAAGATAAATCTAATAACCCGACGAAGGAGTTTATTGGAGATACAGAAGATCCTTTGTCGAACTCATATCACTTGGTTGAAAAGAGTGATACCAAAAGATTGTTGTCATTACTGTTTTGAATACGAACCAAGGAATTGTTCCAAGAGTGACTTATTACAGGTCGGAGGTGGGAATACAGACGGAACTAGGTGAACTATAGGTTTAGTTGCTTGGTCTCAACTATACGAAGTGGTTGATTTAGTATAGAGGCTTCATTCGAGAGTATTCAATTATGGACAAGGTCTAGGGGTTTTCTGCATTTGTGGTTTCCTCGTTAACAAAATTGCTGTGTCATTACTTTATTTCCAAAATATAATTGTTGTTATTATAATTTAAAGTAAATCACACCAAACGTTATTTCTTATTTACTTGATAAGTAATCCTATTGTGTTGGTTAAGTCCGAACTTTATCAGGTAAACATACTTCGTGTTGTATGTCTCGATCTCGTATCCATAGACAATCAACGAAGTGTGAACCGATTTGTTGTATTGTCTCGACTCAGTCCATAGGCAATCACTTTCGGAGAAAGGACTTATAGGTGGAAAGTTTAGATTGAGGTTATTTGGGTACCCTCGTCTTTTCAATTGGTATCAGAGCAGTCAAACACGAAAAGATCTAACAATCTGTGTTGGTGCGATCAATGATTAAAGATTTTTCGTGGGTTGTAGTAATGAGGTTCAAACTCTCAGACTTGTGAAGGTGAAGGATTTTTAGATTTTAAAAATTATATACAAAATATTGACAAATGGTAGAGAGGTACTGGACTAATGATTCGGCCAATCTTCATAACATAGGGCTCAATGATTTATTCTCAACAATAATCGCTCAAAACATAAATTATATGGACTCTTATTTTGCCAAAGTAGATTCTCAAAACATTGATTGTAAATGTTAAGCATGGAAACATCAAATCACCTAAGCTAAGCATGACCCATCTAATCAAATAACAACCAATTTAATTAAATCATATTTCAATTAATTTTTAATGCAAAGTCTTAAAAAGAATTAACAAAATTACCCATGTATGAAGCTCGGCCTCCTCGTCGTCCCAGTGATGGGTTCTAACTCCGCATATTGGAAACACGCTCAAAGGAATTTTTCATTGCTCAAAAGAGGTGTACAAATGATAAAATGGAGATAATGAAAATCGGGTGTTTGCAACGTTTATAATTATTTCAAACACGTTACAAAGAACGATAAATGAAAAGTGCTGTAGTATACAGAATACTACGACCCTCAGCTGACAGTCGTTGTTACTGTAGTATGAATGACTGTTCTCTGGTTGTCTAATATCTTCGTGTTTTGAGTTGCAGCAACAGAAATGGTGGCTCTGCAACTCGATTTTTCTTCACTCTGTAGCCTCCAAAGCTTCCCCAAACTCTCGACAACCTCTCTGTAGCACATTAGGAACATATTTATACGTAATTGAACCATTGAATCTCCTCCATTAACTCCAAATATTCTTCATTTACTCGGCCATTGAAGAAAAATATTTCGGAATATTTTCTTCCCTGAATTATCTCTATACGCATCTGGAGCTGTAAATGGTGAGTAGATTTTCTTTGTTTATCTCAAACACACTTCAGAATATATCCAAGCCCCATCCAAACACGAGCAACCACTTCCAACTCATCAAAACCCCGTGAATATTTCCATGCACGCGTCTGCTTGATTTCATCTGATGGATTTTCCAGCCCAAATTTGATCGCATCCAACACCCATATCCTTCCTGTCTAGCCCAGCAGAAGATACCCAATGAGTTTCAGCCATTGAATCGGCCTGAAACTCCTTCAAAATCGATTGGAAAATATGCCAGTAAATAACCAAATTTTCCCGCCAATTTTGGAATTGAATTTGGGAAGAAAACTGGCCTCCCCTAATCCAGTTCTGGTGTCCCTTTAGCAATTGGGGCTGAAATATAACTTTGGGTGGAAATAGTAATTTTTCTTGGTTCCTCCGGGACATTTCTGTGACGTTTCCAGTGCATTTCTGGGGTTCCTTTAATACTTTATCTTGGGGGTGTAAAACACCACTTTTGAGCCCATTTCGCCGCAAGGCTTATTTCTCTAAAATTTCCTACAAGAACACAAAATAACACAATAAGTACTTAATCGAGTCTAACAATACAGAATATTGAGAACGAAATAGACACATAAATGCGTCTATCATCCAACCTATAAGAATTGAATCTAATGAATGATTCAGTTACGTAAGCAAGACGCAAGAGTTTGAATTAAACTTGATGATGGCATCTACGATTCAATATATGATGAAATCATCTCTAGAGATTTTACGAGATAAGTCAATCTTGTTAATGATGTAGAAACCAATGAAAACTGGAAATTTGTCTAAAAGAAATGATGAATGAAATTTCCGATGATGATGACTCTGATTTTGAATGAGAAGTAGAAGAGGATTCTCAGAATACTCTAAACTAGAATCCTTTGAAAATAAAAAATTGATTTCTTCAAATTATGTTGATCTTATGACTCCTCTTTGTCATGAAACAAGAAATTGAAGAAGGTTTTTCAAGGATATTATATGGTTACCAAATCAGTGATTTCTTATTAAAGATCGTACTGGCGAGCTAAATTCTAAAAAATTAGAATGTGAAAATCTACGAAGAGATCTCTTTTTGTCGATAAGAGAATTGTTTGAATCTGAAGCAAGGGTTAATTCCCAACCAAAGAGTTTTGAAGAGAAAGAATGTGTATATTTCTCACGAGAAAAACATCTTAAGGATAATCTAGCTGGTGCTATGATAAAATCAAGACATTGCAAGAAGAAATTTTGGACCTTAAAAAGTTCAATTTTAGCTCAAACAATTTAACCTCAATGTTAGAAGCAAGTAGAAATCATTGTGATACACGAGGATTGGGCTATAAGGGAATAGATGCTTCAAATATTAACAAAGTGGTAAAATTTGTTAAAGCTACTAATTCTTCTCAACCAGAGGCTTCCACTGTTGTCAAAATGATACTATTTCTTGTGAAGAATTAAAGCCAGTCAAGCCTAAGAATTGTGTTCAACCAACAGCATAAAAGAAGGAATTTCTGCTAATATCAAGAAAGCAACAACGTTGAACAAAGAAAGAAGAAGAAAACTCGTCGAGATCCAGTGCAAGAGGATCCACAAAAAGGTAACATCAAAACTCATACTTCGTATATTTATACTAAGCATCGTTATTATTGTGGTAATAAAGGACACTTGCAATGGGGATGCAATTTCGTAAGATGCAAGATGCACTTTCTTTTATATCAAACGAATTGGATAAGATTGCTCCCCAAAAGAACTCAGATCGGTATTGTCCTAAGTTTAGACAAAATAATTATTATAATGATAGTTCAAATTTTGCATATCACACGACAAGGTCATTTCATAAAATACCCAATTATAGAAAGAGAGATGACTTTTTAAATGTAAAAACAAGATCTGATGTTCCAAATTGGAGAAAAGATGTTTCGCAAAGTATTCAAAAGGAAAATCGTCCTAATGATATGAAGGAAAAAGCCACTCCTGCGAAACCCATCTCTAAATGGGTCCCGAAGTCTTCCATACACAAGAAGGGACCAAAAGTTAGTAACAAGAATGACTCTCAGCTGTTAATTGTTGGTGGCAACCATTACAAGAGTCTTCTTGAAAGACTAAAGAAAGACATCATGTCTGAAATCTCTTGTACTAGTGAACATTGTGATAATGACACTCTTCATCACAAGTCAAAGACGAAAAACAAGAGATGGAACAAGAGAAAACAAACCAAGCAAGAGGTCAAGAATGATGATTCTGTCTTAGTCACTCGTGAAGAACAAGACAAGGCTCAAATCAACACAACCTAGTTGTGTTAGAATGTGCATGCTCACCTTGGTGATCAATCTTTTGAAATGTGAGGAAGCAATGAAACTGAGCACATGATTTCTCGGTTATTATATGACTAATTAATATTTTTAGGGAGATTTATTTTCTTCTATACTCATACTTTCTCTATCTATATTTGAGGTTTTGATAGAAATAGTAATTCTGAGTTTAAGATATTGATATCTACAGATCATATATGTGTATCTCTTGTTTTTACGGTTAAAACGGGCCAAAAATCACTAAATTCGGA
This sequence comes from Papaver somniferum, assembly GCF_003573695.1. NCBI lineage: Eukaryota > Viridiplantae > Streptophyta > Magnoliopsida > Ranunculales > Papaveraceae > Papaver > Papaver somniferum. The sequence continues at coordinate 136,090,283 of NC_039359.1, forward strand.
CATCGTATGGAAAAGTTATGTCAAATGCAGTTTAGTATTGTGATCCTTCACTAGCAACACATGGGTACCGATCCTAGTGGGAGGTGAAACACATGGGTACCGATCCTAGTGATATCCTAGTGAGAGGTACAACACATGGGTACCGATCCTAGTGAGAAGTGCAATACGAAGGAGTGTAAAACTGTTTTGCCTATAACTTCTTCGTCCGAACTCGGAATGACCTCATTCTTTTTGCGTTGGTTTCGCAATTAAATTTCCTACGAGATTGAGTAGGATTAAGTTCTAGCCCATGTTGGTAGGATTTATCAAAGGATCATGAGGGGTTCTGATTGAAACAATATGTGAAAAAGTCACAATATGTTGAATCATTTGGTTTAGCATAAAATCATATTTGTTTCGGGGTTTTCAACTTTTGATTTCAATAGTTAAAAACCGGTTTTCAACCTTTCTATGGTAAAGGTTAGTTGTTGTTATTCTTTTGTTTTGCATAAGGATGACAACATAATAATATTTCGATATCAATTCTCCGTGGAAGAAGATGCAAACATATTGGAGAAGTGGATGCGAAATTTGAGGTAACAATCTTGTTAGTTAATTTTTTTCCTGTTTAAGAAAAGCCTGATTTTATTTCATATATTTATTGCTTTTGCTTAACAAAATTTCGGTACAATTGATGTTTTATTCAATTATTTGTGTATGGATGTATGTGTGATTCAATTGGTTCCGGTTAAGAAAAACTATTGTTATCTTGCTTTATTGTGTGGTATCAATTATTTAGGCTTACAAAATTTCGGTGCAATTGCGGTGCTTTAATGTCTATGTTGTTTCAATTTCTTCCGGTTGAGGTGAATAATTATGCAAGTTGATTAATTTGGTTTGTATGAATTGTTTATGGATTAACGAAAGAAAATGTTTACCGGATGAATTGTTTAGTCCATTTCCGGATAAGAGAAACTAGGTTAATTCTGATCTTAGTTAGACTTATCAAAGTGGAGGTTTCGGTTATTCAAGTCTAATCGAATGCTTTAACAAGGAAATTCTAGTTAACTAACCTAGTACTTGTCTTGTTTAAAAGTTAAAGGTCTAAGTTATATGGATAATTAGAACCTGATGAGAAAAATATAGTTATCTTTATTTTGGTCTTATCGAACAAGTGATTGTATTTGTACAATCGGTTTTGCGAAGGAACTAAAGTGCTTAGTTGATTTTTGGTTTGCTAAACTATTAGGGAAAATTGCTTCGGGAAATTGTTTCCTTGGTAACATATCAAAACAAATTACTGTAGGATCAGAATCTCGCAACGACAATATTTCAGCGAAATTATCAACAACACAATACAACGGCGTCGCAGAACAATTTCAGGAAGAATATAATAAATGACGTCAGCTAAGATCACGAGAAAGATGTGATAGTCCTGCGAAAATTAGAGAGCTTGCGAAATTAATATTTGTAAGGTTGCGAGAATGTCGCAGATCATACCCGAAAATAAAGGACAGATTAGTTGTCATCCACTATGTATTTCCCTATAAATAGTCGTTCAAGTTGTAAAGAAAGGAGAGAGTCCTTTTTGAGTAAGAAACGAGTAAATAGGAGAGAGAAAGTCTAGAACAGAGATCATTCTTGATTTCTTTATCTTTTCTTGTAAGAATATTCAAAGATTGATCAATAAAATTAAGAGTGTAAACCTAAAAATGAGTTGATTAATAATGATATGAGGGGTGTAGTGTAGGATTTCCTGCAACTACATAATGGCGCTAGAAACAGGGACCTTGAAGATCGAAAGTTGAAGATTGTTGTTGAGAATATTCAAATCAAGAAAGTGATTAAATAAGTCAGTGAACCTGTTAAAAGAAAGATGAATAGAATTAATGAAGATGACAAAATATTGGAGTGTAATATGATAACAAAAACGATGGTTAATGAATTCCATGAAAACATCAAAGGAAGAATACATAAACGAAATTTTGAAGGAAGGAAATTTATGGCGGTAGAAAAGACATTACCCTTGAAATATTGGGAAAAGAAAAAAATTACATTCATGACGGCAGAAATACCAAAAGAAAATTTGAACCACACATCTCCATTGGTTATCACAGTGCCTATTACGCGAAAAGAGAAGGAGACAACAACAAAATCCAAGGAGAATGGATATTGAACAGAACTTTAATCGATACAGGAAGTTCAGTGGATATAATATTTTATCACATTCCATGGGAATGGGATTTAAAGATGAAGAAATGTCCAGTTCAACATATTTTGTTCACGGCTTTGGAAAATCCACAACAAAACCTAAAGGAGAGATAGTGGTACGAATTCCACTTGGAAATCGAAACACATGTAATTGTGCGTGGTGGATATGGAATCGCCATATAATATGTTATTAGGAAGACCATGGATACATGCGATAAAATGTAGTATCAACGTTGCATCAATGTATTAAATTCCCCACACCAAATGGAATAGGTGAAATCAGAGGAGATGTTGACAATGCGAAATTATGTCATCAAATTGAAGTAAAGCATTATGAAGGACAAGCAAAAAAGAAACAATTTCGCAGAAAGTTGGCAAAGGAAGCAAAGAAAGAAGAAGAATTTAGAGTATATGATAAGGGCAAAAGAAGGCAAAGGAATACCCAGCGAAATTTCGGAAGAAGGAGAAGGACCATGAAAACAATAAAAGAACCAACACCAATGGGAGAACCTAAACCCAGTTACACTGCCGCAGAACCAACAAAAGAAATAAACGTTGGGACTATAGAAGAACCTCTAATATTGAGAATTGGAACCAAAATGGATATGGAAGAAGAAGAAAGAACTGTTAACTTGTTGCGAGAATATAAAGATGTTTTCGCAGGAAGCATGGATGAGATACCGGGAATAGATCCATCAATTGCATGCCACAAGTTGGAGATTAACAAAAATGTGAGACCATTTAAACAAGAATAAGAAAAATTGCAACAACTTACCATTCCCAAATAGAAGAAGAACTACAGAAAATGCTTGATGCGGGAATCATAAGAGAAGCTAAATACCCAGAATGGATAGCGAATATGGTCATTGTCCCAAAGAAAAACAAAGGAATCAGGATTTGCATAGATTTCACTGATTTAAACAAAGCTTCCCCAAAGATAGTTTTCCGTTACCAGATATTCCTCAAATGGTGGAATCCGCAGCGGGAAATGATAGGGTATCATCTTTAGATGGGTACAAAGGGTATAACCAAATCCCTCTCGCTGAAGAAGATCAAGAACATACTGCTTTCTTTGCCCCTAGAGGTTTATATTGTTACACGAAAATGCCATTTGGTTTGCGAAATGCGGGAGCGACATACCAAAGAATGGTAGAGAAGGTGTTCGCAAAATGGATACACAAAACATTAGAAGTATACGTGGATGACATGTTAGTAAAGAGTAAAGAAGCTAAAGACCATGTACAAGACCTGAGGGAGATTTTTGAACAAATGCGGCAGTATAACATTAAATTGAATCCTGAGAAGTGTACTATTGGAGTTGCATCGGGAAAATTTTTAGGCTACATTGTATCAAAGGAAGGAATACAGGTTGATCCAGAAAAAGTGCAAGCAGTTCGTGACATGCCAACACCAGCAACAATAAAAGATGTACAGAAGTTGAATGGGCTTCTAGCTTCGCTGGGGAGATTCATTTCGCGATCATCAGACAAATGCAAATATTTTTTCGATATACTCAAGAAGGGTGCGAAATTTAAATGGACTGATGAATGTGAAAAAGCTTTTCAAGGATCAAAGAACATCTTATGAATACAACTATTTTACAAAAAGCAGAATCAGGAGAAGAATTATTGATCTATCTTGCGAGACGTCGCATGCATTAAGTGTTGTGTTATTGCGAGTAGACGCAGGAGTGGAGAAACCCATTTATTACATTAGCAAAACTTTTAATACTGCCGAGAAGAATTACTCAAAGATTGAAAGTTAATCTTAGCATTAGTTTATGCATCATTTAAGCTCCGCATATACTTTCAAGCACAAGATAAAGGTATTAACAAAAGTACCAATTGAATCAGTGATGAAGAATTCTAAAAGATCAGGAAGAGTGGAGAGATGGAATGCACAAGTAGGCCACTTTGAATTAAATATGAAATTTTGTCTTCACCAAAATCACAAGTTGTTGCAGATTTCTTGGCAGAATTTCCTTTAGAAGAAGATGAAGCAGTAGAAGAAATGATGGATGTAGAAGAAGACATGGAGATCCAAAAGATTTATTAACAGAACCAAATAGATGGGATATTGGTAGATGGATCATCAAATGGAGAAGGAAATGGAGTTGGAATTGTTTTAATTTCGCCAGAAGGAATAAAGATGGCTTTTTCATTCAGATTGGAATTTGCATCCACTAATAATGAAACAGAATATGAAGCTGTGATACATGCCTTAAAATTCGCAATAGAAATGAAACTAGAAAATGCCAGGATCACTAGTGATTCGCAGCTAGTTATTCGCCAAATAAAGGGAGAGTATACTACAAATGAACCATCCTTGAAGAAATACAAGAAGCTGGTTGAAGAATTGTCAGCGAAAATCCCAAAAATAAAATGGAGGCACATTTCAAGAAAGGATAACAGACTCGCAGACGCTTTTGCTTTCATCTCAAGCATGATGACAGATCCAACTGCGAGATGCATAAAAATACAAACACTTCTGTCACCATCAATCAATAAAGAAGAAGAAGACGTGGATGTGATAATAGACAATGAAGAAGAAGAACAAATGAACAATATCGCAGACTGGAGAATGGAACTTCATGCATATTTGGCGAAAGGAGAAACACCAAGAAATAGATTGGAAACACACAAGTTAAAAAGCCGTGCAACGAATTATGAATTAAGAGATGGGTTGCTATACCGAAAATCCTTTAATGGACCATCACTCAGATGTTTGACACGAGAGGAAGGAGAAAAAGTGCTAAAAATGTTACATAGTGGGGATGCTGGCAATCATAGTGGAGGAAGATCTTTGGCACATAGAGCAAAAATGCAAGGTTATTACTGGCCATACATGCATGAAGATGCAAAAAAATATCAAGACGTTGCGAAGATTGTCAGCGGCATGGAAAGAAAATACATGCACCTGGAGCACCATTGTCATCTTCAACCAGTGTGGCCTTTTGGAAAGTGGGGCTTAGATATTGTGGGGCCATTTTTACCAGGATCTGGACAAAGAAGATACTTAATAGTCGCAACAGATTATTTCACAAAATGGACAGAAGTGAAGGCAGTACACATATTCGCGACAAAGATATCTTTACATTCATATTCGAAAATATCATTTGCAGATTCGGAATTCCTGCACAGTTGGTATCTGATAATGGGAAACAATTTGAAGGACAGAATATAGAAATGCTACTTAATGCATTCAAGATAAAATGTGGAAAGTCTACTCCTTTGTATCCACAAGCTAATGGGCAGTAGAAGCAACAAACAAAACAATTGCAGATATATTAAAGAAGAAATTGGAAGGACATCACAGAGCATGGTGCGAACAAGTACATAATGCAGTATGGGCTTATAATACAACTAGAAGAGAAGCTACTGGAATGTCACCTTTTTGTTTAACATACGGAGTTGAAGCGGTGTTACCAACAGAAGTTGTTATTCCGACAACAAAAGAGAAGCTTGGGAGAAAAATCTTAGTGCGGGCTTGATTTTAAATAAACTTGATGAATTAGAAGAAAGAAGAGAAAAAGCTTTACAACATATGGAGAATTATCAGCGAAGATTAGCCCGAGAATATAATAAACGTGTCAAATACGCGAATTTCAACCAGGAGATTTAGTTCTGCGAAACACCAATATATCAGCGAGAAAATGGTGGAAAATTAGCGAAAAAATGGGATGGACCTTACATCATTAAGGAGATAGTTGGAACAGGAGCTTATAGATTAATGGATCCAGAAAAGAGATGTTGGTCATAGATTAGACAGACCATGGAACAGGTTGTACTTAAAAAGATATTATCCGTAAGAAGCTTTGAGAAGTTATGGATTCTGAAAGAATAATTGCAAGATTACTCATATCAAAACAAGATCATGATGTGCGAAATTTTCGAGAGATAATCACAGAACAATGACATAAAAGAAAGGGGCGAACCTTTATGGCGTACACCCTAGTTCGCGAATAAAATTTCGCAAGAGGCAAATGTAAGACCTAAAGTACGTCATATTAGGGGGTACCTGTTGCATGGCTCAGGGAAAGGCTACACCGCCACCGGAACCTGAGTCATGGAGATTTGGGGTCAATAAAGCCCATCCGGGAGAGGCACCTTGGATTCTCAGCTTAAGCATATGACTTGGGTTGGGCGACTAAGGTAATAAGGACTCTCCCAAGGAGTGCAGATCTGATCAAGGCCGAGGTACACGGTTGAGTCAAGAGTGCCAGGGACGTTTGAAGCGTACCTTGCCATTCTTGACAAGTCTTGGCTTATACTGCACTCGGCCGAAGAAAACCCCACTTAGGGTGCAGTCTCGTAACCATAAGCCCTATAGGTAAAAGGGATAAGAGGCTGCGAAAACAACTGGTTGTTGTTAAGACTGGATGGAGGAGCTAACCTTGTATGGTAGAAGTACGCCTCCTTGAAGGGGCAACCAGGGGGGAGATAAGGGCGGCACCCTCCATTAGGGAGCTGATAAGTGTCTTAAGACGCAAATGTCATGAGGCTTTTTATTCGCAAGGATATTAAGGCTTGTCATATTTGTGCAACAATCCTGAAGAGGCAATAATACAAAAGAAAAGATAAGACGAGATCAATGGGTTTTCGCATGAAAGTGCGAAGACGTCGCAAGACGACAATGTCATGGGGCTTTATTTTCGCAAGAATATTTAGGCCTGTCATATTGTCGCAACATTCCTGAAGAGGCCATAATACAAAAGAAAAAGTTAAGGCAAGATCAATGGGTTTTTGCATGAAAGTGCAAGGACGTCCTGCGATTTTGTCGCAATGACAAGAGGTGGCATAATAAGACCTTTAATTAGGAAGGCAAAATAAGACCACATGAAAAACAAAATATTTATAAGTATTCGTAACAGATTATTTTTTGCAAGAAAGATAATGAGAGGCAAGTATGGGAATCAATAACAAGAAGCATTATCTTTCTCATCACAAAATATTAAAAGGAAAAGTTGATTCCAAAGTTGGTTGAAAAATGTAACTCGCAAAAGTGATAAAAATAAGACAGTTCAAGAAGACAAAGCTAGATAAGAAGCTCAAGCTTCAGTATTAATTCAGTAGCAGGAGATAACAGAAATTCTTCGCCAATATTCTCGCAAGCCTCTCCTTCATTTCGGTTTTGATCTTCGCCTTGACTAGCATCTTGATTATCGCCAGCAATTACTTCTTCAGGAGAAATTTCTTTCTCATTTTGATTAACACCAGCAGATGCTTCTTTAGAAGGAATCTTCTTCATCTTCCAAGAAATTATCCTCTGCACCGCTTTCGTAATCATAATCACTATCAGCAGGACGAGGAAATTCATCATCATCTACTTCTAAAGGATCAATTGATGTAGGAAGAGATTTGGAAATAAAATGTCATTTACAAGGACTTCAGCCCGGAGATGAACTTGAGAAGAAGTGCTCTCTGATGATTCCTATCTTGAATATCCTTAAAATAAGCAAGATAATCAAGTCTTCTTTCTGCTCGGTCGCGAGAACCAGTAAGGGAGAGACGAGCAATGCATTTTCTTTGCGAATTTTGGCATATTTAGCCTCCAAAACAGAAATGGAAGAATGAAGATTCTTCTCAGACTCTGCGAAAGATAGAATACAAAATTTCATTAAGATGAAGAATTCAGAAAGATATGACAAAAAAAGATAATTAAGGCAGTCAAACTATTATGACTACCTTCCTTTTGCGAAATAAGGTGTTGAATCAAGGACAACAACTATTCTCCCAACGGTCCATTGCGTCATCAAATTTATCTCCAACTAAACCTTTAAGTCGAGACTGAAGATTTTTCTCTTTAGAAATAAGAAAGGCATTTTTCTTCGCAAGAGAATAAGATTCTTCTAATTTGGAATATTGTTCTTTAAGCTGATTCGCCTTTACACTTAAAGCTATTCTACCTTGAATGAGTGTATCTCTTTCAGCGATAGATTCTGTTACTTCTTTAAGTTCATTTCTCAAAGAGCGAAGAGATTGCTCTTGGTCATCACATACTTTTTGAAGAATACTAAGTTGTTGTTGCGAAGATATCGCCATCTTGTTTAAATAAGTTCTTCTCTTGGATAAGGTTTTATTCTCATCTGATAAAGTTTCCATCCCTAAATTAGCTTTAGTTAAAGAATAAGAAAGACGAGATACTTCATTACTTAATAAATCTTGTCTTTGAACTAATTGGGTATTTTCATTGGTAAGATTTATATGATCAAGAGAATATGAATAGAGGTTATCTAATTGGTTATATTGATCCATCAAGATTTCTTTATCAACACGGGCTTCTTCAACAGAGATTCAAATTGATATCTCTCCATTATTCGTTTCTGGTTTAAAGCTTAACATGCGAAAGAGGGATTTCAAGGATAATTAAATATGGGAAGGATAAAACCATTAAAAGGCAAATTAAAGACACAGATAAGAAAATCATACCTCTCAATTCATCATTCTTCTTGCGAAGATTGTCACGATCCAGCAAAACATTCTGAAGCTTCTGATTTTCGAGACGAAGAGCATTACATTCTTTTTCCAAAGCTGTCTGCGAAGCAGCTCTGTCAGAACCCAAATGCTTGCTCAGAATTTCGCAAACATTAGACTTGATAGGATCAATAGAAGACTTCTTGACATCATCCAGAACTTCAGATAAAACTTTGAAGGCAATATCTATCCCTTCCACGGTTTCTTTCGAAAGAAGAGACTTAGGTAGAGAACTGGTAGAGATAGAAGGTTGAGAAACATTCTCAATGGGAAGAGAAGAGGTTTCATTCACAGAAGGATCAACAAGGGGGGTTTCAATCATTGAAAGGTCAGCTGAAGAAATGAAGTCTGAGGCAGCTTTTTCGCGAATTGGAGATAAAGGTTTATCTTGCGAAGATGTCGCAGGAGATTTAGAAGAGATGAGTAAGTGGAAGGGAACATAAGTTGGAACAGTTTTAAGGTGGCGAGATTTCTTGAGAGGTTTAGTAACATCTTTATCACCATGCGAATTACAATCCAGATAAGAAACAAAGGCAACAATATTGTTATTAGAAAAGGATAGTGTTTCTTACTACCTTCTCATTCGCAGATTTTCTTTTATGCGCAACAGTCTTATGCTGCGATTTGGGAATGTTATGGTTCTGAACTGTAAATCTAGTGTTGGAGGCGCTTTTGCTGAAATAACAAGAGTATGAGGCAATAAACAAGATCAATTTCAGCAAAACTCATAAAGAAGAAAAAAGAAAACTAACCTTGATGAATCCATGGAAAACAATAGCAGGGAGATTGTTTCGGAAAATTACGAACTATGAAGATCTGCAGAAGAAATAGTATGAAGATGAAGAAGAACTTAAAAAGATTGAAGAATAAAGAAGAAAAGTTGCAATAATGGAATTTGCAGAAGAACGATGAAGTTGCAGAGAAAATAAAAAGAAAGAAAAAGAGAGTGAGAAGGAATATATATAAAGGGAATTTCTCCTCGAGAAAATAAACACGATTAATACGGAAAGATATAAGCGGTTAAAAAGCAACGGTTACAAAAGACGTGTCGAGAAATAGATGGAAGAAAGAATACGTGTGATAAATGCAGAATATGAAGAGGAGAACAGCTGCGGCATTTCTCACATCATTCTCTACTTCGCAGAAAAGATATGAGAAGAGGCAAGATGTAGGATAAGAATCTCGCAACGACAATATTTCAGCGAAATTATCAACAACACAATACAACAGCGTCGCAAAACAATTTCAGGAAGAATATAATAAATGACGCCAGCTAAGATCACGAGAAAGATGTGATAGTCCTGCGAAAATTAGAGAGCTTGCGAAATTAATATTTGTAAGGTTGCGAGAATGTCGCAGATCATACCCAAAAATAAAGGACATATTAGCTGTCATCCACTATGTATTTCCCTATAAATAGTCGTTCAAGTTGTAAAGAAAGGAGAGAGATCTTTTTGAGTAATAAACGAGTAAATAGGAGAGAGAAAGTCTAGAACATAGATCATTCTTGATTTCTTTATCTTTTCTTGTAAGAATATTCAAATATTGATCAATAAAATTAAGAGTGTAAACCTAAAAATGAGTTGATTAATAATGAAATCATATGAGGGGTGTAGTGTAGGATTTCCTGCAACTACATACTTTGTAGTTTCGGTTTTGATATTGGTTATAAAAAATGGTGTATGGAACCATCGTGCTTAACTCTATAGGTTTGCAAGTCTATTTTGAGATTTGTAAGATCCTTTCGGTTTGTTCTTTATTTTTCGTTTCTTTGTCATTTTGTGACAAAAATGGGGAGAAAATATATGGAGTAAACAAGTGATACCGGTATTTATTTATATTGATTGGTGTCATTAAGGGAAAGGACATTGGTGCTTAAACGTTTATCTAACGAAAGAGTTAAAGCATAGACTAAGGGGGAGTAACATATCATATAATTGTAGTTATATGGACTACAAAGGAAATAACAAAGACGTGCGGATTGATAAAATCTACCTATCTTACCTTTAGGGGGGGTATTATCTTTGTTATTATAATGTCAACAACGATATTTAAGGATTGAATGTATACAGGTTATTGTGTTGTTGAATTCGGGGATCAAGCGTATGTGTAATGAATTCTTGTAATTTGTTTATCCATGTGATGTAAGAGTTTTGTCACTAAAATTTACAAAGGGGGAGATTGTTATAGCATAGCTCGGTTGAACCCACCACGCGTTGGTATGTTAAGTTTGGTTGTCATATTTTAGTGAGCCAAAACTCATTTAAGAGTCGCTTGATTATGTACTAGAGTCAACTTCGTATATGTTAGCTTGAAAGTATTAGCATATGAGACATTACAAGTATTGAGAAGACTTGAAGAAGTGAAGAAGTTAGGAGCTACAACGACAACATCATCCTTCCGCTTGAGGTTAGTGATATTTGACTTGAACTGCTTCATTCACCGGCGTATCTTTCAAGTCGTGCATATTGAAAACAAAACTGCGAAGCATGAATGATTATACTCTAGTTAGACATAGTATTAAGGAATACAATACGAGGTTTATTGCTTAACAATTTAACTTTGTAGATAAGATATCGACATAATCGTTTGAATGCTATTGTGATTATGCATGGGTATAAGGTGAAGATTTCATCCTAGGAAACAATGTTTTACATTTATTTTAAGGAAGTAAATTCATGAACTTGTTTTGTGAATCGAAAGAGAAATCGCCAGCCATTATTGGTATTGTTATTCATTGCATATCTTTTGAACTACTAATATGTGTGATTAGTATAACCGCTCATGACTTGTTTATGTTCTTGGTAAAACTATTCACAAAGGCCTGACTTTTGTATTGGTATGACTTTTATTAGTGAAACTGATCTTAAGTAATCACCTGAGATGGTATGATCGATTCAGTGTTATTGGTATGACAGACTCTGGGTAAAGGGGAACCGATCCTAGTAAGAGGTGCAACCTATCACAAAGGGGAATCGATCCTTGTATGAGGTGCAACAAGTTTTTAGCAGAAAGGGGAACCGATCCTATGGACATGTGCAGTAACGCTTATCTTTAGTAGTTAAAAGTTATTCCTTGATAGATAAAGGAAGAAAATCCCAGATCGAATAAAATAAATTGAGAATCGTTTATTTAAGGTTTTAAATTTTATTTTTGGAAAATGAAAATTAGTAATGTGCATTTACTAGTTGGAGATTTTCTAAGAGATTTTCGGTCATTATTTTGGACAAAGCATTTCTTATGGAAACCGAATCTGGAATATATTGCATATCTTGAGAATATTTTCGGTTTTGGAAATTCCTTGGTGTCCAAACTTCCTTGGAATATAGATATGAAAGTTTGCATTTCGAGAAAACGAATCCTCGTACAGCAAGAACTATCTCAGTTGTGCTGCCACTGGTGAAGCCGCCAATTCGGAGAGGAGAGTAACATAATTAGGCGAAATCTCTTATGGCCGCTCAGTTTAAAGTCTTCTTTGGGATTGAGAATCTCTATTATTACCGTTGGTGGGAAACTAAATAATTGCGGTTTATCTTTTGTTTTCGATTTATTTGATTGACTAACGATGGTTGAACTTTGATTTCACCTAGTTTGTTTATGCTTGAGAATCTTCTCTTCTGATATAAGATTCACTCAAACTAGATCGAAGTTTCGACGGGGATCTTTAGACTGTTTGTAGATCTAAAGACGTCTTGTGATAATCCATTGTTAATAGACTCCGTTTTGTGCGTGATTGATCACAAGAGATTCAAGTTGATTGTGTGCAGATGTTTATTGAAGATCTAAGAAGATTTGAAGACAAAGAAGACTTTGAAGATTTCTGATTTGGGATTCATAATCTTTGGTGTGCACAATACTTGTTTCGGTAAAAGAGGATCCAACTATAATCGGTTTATCCTTGTGGTAGATTAGATTGATTAGTTGTGCAGATCGGCATCAATACAATTCTTTGTGATTAAAAGTATTGATTGTAAAATCTTAATAATTACTTCGGTAGTTGATAATAAGATAGATCTAAGAACCTGACGAAGGAGTTTATTGAGATAAACAGAAGAGCCTTTGTCGAACTCATATCACTTGGTTGAAAAGAGTTGATACCAGACAGATTTGTTGTTCCTTTACTGTTTGGAATACGAACTAATGGAATTGTTCCAAGTACGTGACTTATTACAGGTCGGAGGCGTGGTAATACAGACAGAACTAGGTGAACTATAGGTTTAATTACTTGGTCTCAACTATACGAAGTGGTTTGATTTTGTATAGCGGCTTAATCCTGAGAGTATTCAGTTCTGGACAAGGTCCCAGGGTTATTCTGCATTTGCGGTTTCCTCGTTAACAAAATCTTGCTGTGTCATTTACTTTTAGTTTCCGTAATTATAATTTTTGTTATTATAATTTAAAATATATCACACAAACGTTAATTCCTATTTACTTGATAAGTAGTCCTATTGTGTTTGGTTAAGTCTGAACCTTTTATCAAGTAAACATACTTCGTTGTTGTATTGTCTCAATCTCGTATCCATAGACGATCACACGAAGTGTGAACCGATTTGTTATATTGTCTCAACTCAGTCCATACACAATCACTTTCGGAGAAAGGACTTATAGGTGGAAAAGTTTTAGATTGAGGTATATTTGGGCACCCTCGTCTTTTCGTATACACTTTGATCCGTTTCATTGGTATGGTGAATATTAACTTTGTAATTTCTCTTTATCAATGGATAGCCATACCATCTTCATAGCATAATAATTTCTAACATATTACGCAGTCCCTATTTTTGTAAATGCAAATTGCTCATAAAAATGATAGTATTAGATTCATATGTATTGGCGTAAATTTATTCCAAATTAACAAATTAAATAAACAAAAAGGTGACCAGAAACAGAAGAATTGAGATGGTGAGAGTGAAACCAAAAACGAACTAAAAAGGGAGATGTCGGTTTCTCAGTTTTGGCAAGAAGAATACAAATAATAAAATATAGGTATTAGCTATTCACATTAACAAGTTTTAAAAATATATTAAATTTGAATGTGGGTTGTATTAAAATTTATTGTGGGATGCATTTAGTCTGCATAATAGATCCCAAATGTAATATAAAAAATTAGTGTACTAATAACTTGTCCACGAGTAATTAGTAATTATAACACATTTCCTCAATTTAATATTGGTTTATTTTTCTTTGAATCAAGATATATTCCGTATATAATAGTTCTTAATGCACTAAAAGTATCAGGAGTCACATTATTATACTGCAATAGTTGACAATAGTTGAGCATTTTAGGTGCATCATATCAAACTACTAGACTTATACAAAATTAAAAATCATTCTCTAAATTAATAATATATTAGTTTAAGCTTCTTTAGCTATTTCACGATAAAAAGAATGATGATTATGAAGAAGAAGGTAATAATAATGATTATGAAGAAGAATATAATGATGATGCTTCTTCATCATCATGATCACTTGCTTCTTCATCATCCTCATTTTCCTCTCCATCCTCATCATTTTCTTCTGCTTCATCATCATCATGATCACCTGCTTCTTCACCATCATCATTTTCCTCTCTATGCTCCTCGTCTTATTCTCTTCTTCATATGTGTCACGAGTGCTATCCGAATCGACTTGACTATCATATTAAGTGGGTTCATCATCCTCTCCCGAAGCATAACATCCACAGTGAAACCTGGTTCATCGAGCCTATAGTTGATTGGAAGCTCATGATTATCCATGGTCACTCCATTAAATTCCATATAAAGCTGATCGGCATCACCATGAAGAGGGTGTGAGTTTCCGATTGATTCTTTCAATTGGTAAGATGGTTGGTATAAATCTATTCGCTCCATGAATTCACCATGTTGTATTCTGCATCATTAACTTAAACATTCACAAAAGTTATCATGAAATAGTTATCTATTGGGGGTTCGGAAGTGAATGGGGGAACATTATCAGGATTGAATGGGAGGTTATTTGAATTTTCCATTGTTTTTGATACAAAGAGATTTTTTTGAAATTTTGTTGGTGCATACAGAGTTTTCCTACCGAAACTCTTCTAGGTAGTGGGAGAATATAAAAACTCATGATGCAACATCAATTCTTCGTGTTGTACTTCTGAACACAATCTGATGCGCCGAATTCGCGTATTATTCGGGATCGAACAAATCCATTTCAAGCATTTTCCATAAAATTTTTACGTTGTTGTTCAAACCCAACACCCCTTACGCCCAAGGTAATGAACCACCCTGTCGTCGATTGTTTATTGTTTGAGTTTCTTGAATTTTATATATAAACCAAACTACTAAAATCAATATCTCTCCAATATGTTAGTGTTTTGAAAAAATCTTTTCTTACATATAACGTATGCCGAATATTTTCTTCATGAAGATGATGATGATAAAAAGAATATATGGAAGAAATAGCTACTGAAGAAATGAAAGCATATGAGATTTTGGTCCAACGTGAATGGAGTTTTGATTGAAAATGTACAAGTAGAAAAATACATTCAGAAATCAATTTGAATTTCAGTCATCAAGATTGTTTTTCATTTTCAATTTCAGTGATTAAAAAGTTTTTAGTTTATATCTTGAAGATTCAGTATCTGTTTCAGCCAAAGGTTTCGGTTCCTAAAGAGGAGGTTTCGAAGATCACCTCATCAAATGAAGAAGCTACGAAGGTGCTATAAGGATACCGTCTTAGATGAATTATATGAAATCTTCCTGGATGTGCGCCAATAAGTATAGTATTGCATCTCAACTTCATTTGCAATATGAATGAGCCTCTATGCCTGTTTTTCACCTCCCTATAAGATATTTTGATCGACCACATGTCATGTAATTAATCTAATGTCACTTTAGTAAAATATACAAAAATTGTGTGATACATTTGTAACATATATTTCCTTGAATTTTAGTTAAAAATAAATAATATAACTCAAAAGATAATCAATCAAATAGACTAATATATTAGTAGTATGCATGTATAATTATATAGGTTTTACAAATCAAAAATCACGAGCATACTTAATAAGGTGTCCACATTATTTTCGCATTTACTATGTAATTGATGTATTGTAAATTTATCGTTATTCATTTAATAACATAATGATAAAAGAAAAATTAAAATAAAAAATGTGTCTACCAAATATAAAGTAGAAAATATTAACATAAAATGAGAGATTTCTAGCATCTTCAATGGCTTTGAACGCATCTTTAACAAAAATATTATGTGACTTGAAACTAATTCGTTTCCATTATCTTGTCAACCCAATTAAACCTTATAAACGATCAAGGTTTTACAAATAAGAGCTATCTAACTTACCGACAATTTTTTCTTTAGATACGTCTTTTTTCTTCGGTTTTTCCTTCTCTCTTTTTTCTTTAATCTTCCTTTTTTGCCCTGATAACAATGTGTTTTTAATAACGGTAATGAGATTATAAAAAGTAAACATCATGTAGTTAATCTAATACATATGTCACTTTAGTAAAATATAAATAATTTGGTATGGCATTTTTGTAGAACATATTTCATTGAGTTTTATTTAATAATAAATAATCGAACTCAACTTATAATATTCATAATCAATCAAAAAAAATCTAATATATTAGTAGTATAATACTGAATAAAGTTTAAATCGATAACACATGTCAAGGGAGCACTATTACACAAAGAATCAAATTGGTTTACAAATTAACAGATATTAAGTAAACCAAATTTAAAACTAGAACAGTAAAAAACCAAAAAGTTCACGAAACTAAAACTTAAATGATAACAACCAGAAGATTCTTCTTCACTTTTTTTTTCTTTTTTTTTTTTAAATCTAAACCCTATAGTCATTAGTGACAAATGTATCAGTTGGTGTTTCACCGTCGTTACTTTTTAAACAACTAAAAACCAAAATTATAATTCCCGCGATACTTAAACCACATGATATATACGCATTTCATTACCGAAGAAATCGATGTTGATATAAACAAAAACTAAGAGGCTTATCCGAAAAACAACTAAAAATTACACGTCTTATCCTTTGCTCCCAAGTTAGCAACGAGATCATTAAGAAATAATCCTTTGAAAGTTGTGGCTGGTAAACTTCATTGAAATAATAGTAACATTCTCAAGGAGTAACACAGTTTCATTTTCGAACATGAAAGAAACCATGTGCATTCTACCATGTCACCATTTTAACCTAATAACAAGTTTATATTTCCACACCAGGAGGCTCAATTTGGGTTTAACAATAAATCTTACATTGGTTTTGATAAGGCCTTACATTTTCTTATAAGGTTGTAAGGGTAAAGAAACTAAAGGTTTCAAACTACAGTACCGCAAAACGCCCTCCGGCTGTCTTTGAATATCATGAATTACATGAAAAGTACACTCACACTCATAACAATAAAAATCAAAAATTAACAACAACCTTATTAATTGAGATCAAAAACAAGACTTGCACTTGTTGAATATGTATCTTGAATGACAAATTGCAAGTTTTACACTTGTTAGAATTCAGATCCTCTTGATTTGGATACAACTAGATTGATCTTGAATACTTATTTTTGAGATCGTTCAAGAACTCTTTTACACAATCAGGTTCGCAGACCCTGATTTAACGGTCTTTGATTTTACCTACTTGTGATTGTATTAGGTTTTTCTATACAGGTGCCAGACGAAAAAATTGGTAGTGTACTTGGTACACTCTCCTTTTCACATCAACCAAAATTTTAACTGCTAATATATAAGTTATATAGGTGAATGCTTAATCATCGATGGAACTCTCAGTAGCAATTGTATTAAGTCATCCACGTTTATCCATAGTTTTGATGTGCCTCTTTCTACCATATATATATATATGCCTTTCAAGGGTGATAACCATTTATCTATTGGGCTTCAAACTATTAGGAGTATTATGCGTCAGTGACCAATTCAGAATTATTCGCAGATTATTTGTCGAATTGCTAACTACGGTGGAAACTTTTAGTTTTTTTTTTTACTTTTCCATTGCCTAGTAATTGATCGACATTTCTCGATTAGTCTGATGTAAGTGTCTTGAGTTGAGTATGCAGGCTCTTGAGTCAGGATTCTATTCAAAGTTCAGAAAGAAAATTTGGAAAGTGCAATTAGATATGTGCCTTTAGAAAAATTGAGTATTCTAAAAAGTCCATAATAAGTCTGCATGACACAGAATAAACGATTGAACCCACGACATCGGTTTTTGAGACCCACATTCTACCGACCTAAAGTAAGAACATTTTCTAAGATAACAAAGCTGACCTCTTACGATCCATATTTGTACTAGTATTCCGATGTTTTTATCGTAATTCATTAGATCAGTCTAATACTACCAGCAAGACCAACACTGCCGTAACAAGAAAAAACAAAGGCCGCGTCCAATAAAAAAAAATCTCCCACTGCAGCAGCAAACTCTAAAACACCCTGTCGCCAGATTAAGTTTATTCATTTTTTTATATTAAGTTTTCTCACTGTATTAATTTTTTTTCCTGTCAAATAATAAAAGAAATAAGTGAAAAAATTAAGAAAAATAGGGTTAAACTGGTAATTTGCAAGGCCAAGTAGTGTATCCCGTAACCAAACTCTACAACACTCTGTAACCAGATTCCCCCAAATCAGCCTTCTTTTATTATTACAGCAGTTCATATGGACTCAACAAACATGAGATTTGTTCATTTTGCTCCCAATATGGACTCAACAAACATGAGATTTGTTCATTTTGCTCCCACTATGGACTCAACAAACATGAAAAAGTGATGGAAAAACCAACAGAATTTTTGGTTTGTTGAGTGAGGCGGAAGATCTCACGCGCGCTTGATGGAAAACCGAGCGGTTCAACCAAACACGCTGGCGTGTGAAGGAAAAACGCTGGCGCGTGACCCAGAACAGACAATATTTACTTCACATGCCAGAGTGGCGTGAACTGCTAAATCTGGACGAATGAAATCTCTTGTCATCCAACGGCTAGAATTTTGAGTTTTATAAATACTTCTCATTTTTACTCCAAATTCACACATTTTATACCTCTAGTCTTGTTTACTTTTTTTCTCTGAGCTTAAATTTTTTTTCTTCAATTCAACAAATTTGTCGAACGAAGATGTCTCGTCAGTGAGCTCCGTATACTGAAGAAGAAGATGAATATATTTGCAGAAATTATGTTATTTAATTTACTCATGGGTGAATTTCTTGACGGTTATTCACGATGGGTTTTGCAGTGACACCCGTAATCCGAGACGTCGTGTTATATGCGAAATAGAAAATCGTTTTTGTACAATTACGAAAGAAGTAAGTGGGTTTGTAGCTTTAACTATGCAAGTAAATTGATATAGACTGAGAGGTGAAAATGATGCTGATATGGTAACAAGATCTTTGGATGAATGGTGATGATGGATAAATGTGGCTTTTCGTTTCGAAAAATGTTTCAAAATCCTTAAGGTGTTGAACAATTTTAACCCCTTATTTGTAGTTGTTGTTCCACCTGGTACTTCTCATCAGTGAAGCCACTGTAAAAATGCTTAATTTTATACATATGTAATTCAGTGAAGCTACGGTAAAACGCTTAATTTTAAACATATGTAATTTCATTTCTATTTGGTAAACAAAAAGTCGTAGTTTAATTGATTAAAACTAGAATTACAGGCGTATCAGAATTAAAAATCACAATCTCTCTAACGTCGCTCATCATTGTTAACTCGCTCATCGTTAGCTTTGGGGCCTGGAGTCAGCCATTCTCCAAGGCCTGGGATCTCCCCATGCACCAACATATGTGTTAAATTTCAATAAGGGGAAAAACTGGTTGAAAAAGATTAGGCGATTGGAAAGCACTTGGTCCTGCACTCGGTCAGCCAAACATATAAGATATTTTTTGTTGTTGTTGTTATTGTTGGTGGTGGTGGTGGTGGTGGTGCAACAGTGTATCAAGCATCATTTGGGTTGTAGGGAGAGAATGATAATGAAATGCGCTTAGAATCTGGCAGAATTACTTGAGGTTGAGATATAGGCACAGTTTGCGGTGAAGTATTGTGACGTACTTGTGGTGAAGTATTGTGTCGTACTTATGTTTCTCCCACCACTGTATCACTCTCGTGCCATGATATGTTTCTCCTGGTGGAATTGGAAGACTGTGAACGCGCAACATAATTTACAGTTGGAATCAATCCAGAAATTGTGTCCGCCTGCCATTTCCGACACACACCCAAGTGTATAACCTCGAATTGTCGATTCATCCAATGCATATCAGTAAGTTGTCTCTTAAAATCTTCATTACCGGGAACCATATTGTAGTAAGGATATTCACGTTCCATAGTTTGGGAAACAACGAGGATCATGGTTGGCTCACCTTGTGAAGTAATACTTCTCCCAACGAAATTCTGGCATATTTGACGAAGATGATGAAGAACTTGCACTTGTGGCGGGGTAAGTCATAAAACTTGGATCTTTTGGATGAGGATGTCTAGGAATGATATTTGCATCATGAGCTAGGAGTGATAACCTTGGAAAATCAAACCCATAGATTTGTATGTTGTATCTCACAATTACAAGATTCACAATCGACATGTACCAGGAGACATACTACGCTTCACCAATATTCCTCTTTGTATTTAGTTCATACCTCTCCCACTAGATTGACCTCAGCCGATCATAATCTGATGCAGAGGTTTGCATCTGTGGTGGCGGGTTAATCTGTAATACCCTGTAATTTTAGAACATAACTCACTCAAGTATGCAAATGGGTACGCATACCTAAGTAGCCCGACTTGGACTGTGTTCGACAGTAGGCAAACGGGTACGCATACTGTCACACATCCAAACTTCAGTTGAAATCAGTATGCATACGGGTACGCATACCAAAGTTCCAGGACTTCAATAGAGTTTTCCTGTACGCGTACGTGTACGCATACCAAGGCTCCCGGACTTCACCTTACCTAACAGGTACGCATACAGATATGCATACTACACCGGTCTTGGATCAACATATATGCAAGTACGCATACTATGTCTATAATATAATTACAAGCCTCTGACCCGGTGCATACGCACCGGAATAAAACGTATAGTTATGTAAATATAAGAAAGTGTCTCATTAGAATTGTCTCATCCATATGAATCTGATTTATATGCTTGTATTTTCCTCAAAAGCGAGAATCGAGGACCTAAATTTTTCATGTGCTTTTCTTCTTACTTCTACATAATAAACGTCAAAAGAAATTATTGTTCTTTATTATAAAGATTTCTGGCTGATTTATCACATTTCTTCGCTTTCGTAAGAAGGCAGATTATCTTGTATCGTTGCTAAATAATATACTCTTTATTACAAAGATTTCTTGCCAGACCACTATAAGTCTACTTGATCATGATATTTACAGAAAATGAGAATGATTTGAGAATCTTTGAATATTTTGTAGAATATACATGATGTTTCGTTAGGAATGCAACCATGAACCATCTTTGGTATTTCAATGACCAACCATGTCTCGTGATTCTCCATCAATACTAATATTTCACTGTTAACACCTCCATAATCTTTTACTTCCAAAATGGTTTTCAACATTGTCCGGTGATTCATCAAAACTTTTCTACATTGCCTAATGTACGCTGAATCGTTGATATACGTTAAAGTACTGAAAAATTCATGATCTCACGTGGAAAACAACGACATAATGACGAAGATTTTGTTGTGTTCCTACTGCTAATTCTTGCAAACAGAAAACGGATGATGACTGTGGGTTCCATCCTAGTGTTTTACTAATTCATCCTAGTGATGATGACTGTGGGTTCCATCTTAAACTTCTTCCCGTTGTTGTTATTAAGCACTTCCGCCTATAGGATGTGTTTCGAACAGCGAAACCACTCTAACTTTGTAATCACCGTTGTCTCGACACTCGAATATAATCCTAGAACATTGTCTTTCTTATCGACTTATAATGTTACAATGATGGGGCTTCATTATATATCAAAAATGCTTTGAAAGACTCCATGAATACTTGGTATAGATTTCCGAGCGTACTTCAAAATAAATTCAAATGCACAATGCGATGACAGTTGCAATGGAGCATAGATTTTGTAAAGAGAATAACACTCATGAGCCGTATAATAATACAAATGCATTGAAACTTTTAGAAGTTTGCATAACATACCTACGGACTTGGAGATAATATACTTTCTACCCAAAGGAATACAAAAGTGTATTTCCTACGATATTTGCACGACTCAAAACTACAGATTTCCACTAATTCATCACATATCATTCTCCGTAGCAAACATACCACAAATCATTACAAAATAAAACAAAATCAAGCACTAATTATGTTAGTAAAGTGCATCAAAATCAAATGACATCTCTTACCCGGTAATTAAGAATCGACGGACATTAAAAAATGGTTAAAATATTACCATTTATAAGGTTAACTTGTGGCTCTTCTTTGTGTCTTTTTGCGTGAGAGGGCTCCTTACAAAGAGGCGAGAGTGAAAAAACTCTTCAGATATTGAGAAAGAGTGTCATTATATCATGTGAGAGGGGATGGATTGGAAAGTTTTGATAACATGTACTGCCATGGAGGATGTAATTGTCTGTCGGTTATGTTTATGTTTCTTTGAATGAGTTGGTCTGCGAAAAGACTTGATAGGTGTAGGTTGCCGAAAACATATAACAGATGTATCTCTTATCAGTATCAGATGGAGTTGTCCACTGAATGGTGTCTTATGGTAGTGTCTTTTGGAATTGCATGTTGGATTGTGGCCAATGGTTGTGCCTTTTGGAATTACATTGTGTCTAATGGTAGTATCTCTTGGAATTTCCAACTGGATTGTTGATCGCTGTCGTATGCGTCAAAAATAATATTACTTTCTCATAACTTAAAATATATAATATAGCAAGGATAAAAAAAGATCGTTCCCACAGAGAGGATTTAGGTTGTCAAATTGTTTCGGCTTCCTATATAAACAAGGGGGGATTTTCTGATTTTTAAGTAAAGGAAAATAAACTAAAATCAAATAATGAAATAAACAAAATATCAATAAGATGAAGATACTGGTCAAGGATTAGTTTTCACAAACATGAATTTGTAACAATAACTAGAATTGATATTTAATCTCAACTTTTATCAAAAGTCCTAGGATACCTTGATCGCAAGAATATCCAGCTAATTTCCTTTTATCATCAACAAACACATTAAAAGATCCAAATGTGAATTCTTCCTAAAAAGCAACCTAAAGTGTAAAAGCACAATTAAGTTTAACTCCCTAAGTGCACTAAGTTCTATGAAATAAGACTAATCAATGCAAACGAACGTGTAAAAGCACTAATCCGTTTTAACAAAGGTTATGATCCACGTGTGACTATTAGGATGTATCACTACAAGCAATACTCACAATTATGCTACTTGCAATCAGGAATTATCACTTTTGCGTATAATAACCCTAATCTAGCAATAGAGATGAAAACTAATTCAACCGATTCGCGACTCGACTAAACATGCATTCAAATCATATAACAATATTAAAAGTGAATCATAATCAACAAAATATGGAGACAAAACTAATTCATTGCATAAATATCATGATTGGGACTCCAACTTATTCCATAACCAAAATAGAGTTATCTAATCATATCCATGGAGTTCATAAACAAGAAGATGAAATAAGACTATCATGTTCAAAACCCTAGGATAAAAGTAGTATAAGAAGATAAAAAGATCCCCCAAATTGTTTCGAGGCCTCCCTATATATAGAGATTTGTAACCTCTTCTTGATGAAACTAGAAAACCTAGCAAAAATAGGAAGGTTGCACCTCCTTAAGAATCGTGTCCCGCGCATCACACCCCGTGCAAAGTAAGGTTGCTATAACTCGGCAAACATCCAAAAAAACACGCCACTTCCAAAAGCTGACCGTGTATTGACATTGTGAAGGCAGACAATGAGCTTGCTTCCAATCCAGCCCAAGTCCGTTATTAGCCATGGAACTGACAGGATAAATTATTTCTCTTCATATTCACGGCTAACTCATGTTCCTCCATTGAGCATTAAGCTTGGAAACAACACATCTTCTTCTCTATATTGATAATGACAGCAACTGAACCCAGCTTCATCTCTGTCCATCTCCGTCAATCACTGGAAACCATCATCATTACTCTATTCTCGAGTGAACTCCGTCACTGATCTGGTAGCAGACTCTCTATTTCAACTGCTCCTCGTCACTACCATTCTATCTCCATTATTCTTTAGCTTGTTTTCTTGCATTGACTTCAGCACTAATCACCTTCCTCCATCTCCAGGCCATCACTATTTTTGCATTCATCTTATCTGCATATCCTCTCCAGACCACCTGCACTTTACTTGCATCCACGTACAACATATCTTACATAGAATACAACACTACTGAATAGCATTGCAGCACCTATCACAGATTATTATCAACCACAACGAACTCCACCATCAATCTCTATTTCTTCCTCATCATTACTGCCGATATTGGCAGCATCTCACATTCACCTTAGTTCCTCCATGTTCATCATGATCCCTAAATGGCTGTCAACAGCAGCATCCAACAACTCAACCCTTACAGCGCATGTTCTTCTCCATCAACTCTATTTCAAACACCAACCATTCTTCTCGTCACTGCCATCTTATCTGGAGTACCACCGCAATTCTGTCATTTAAAACCTCAATCTCCATATCAGTTCATTCTCATTTGTTCACTGCAGCACCAGTTTCAATACTGCAATGCACAGCACCAGCAATGTCACCTACACTTCAATCTCCATTGCAGCCAAATCCTCCAGAACCACAATTGCAACTCCACCTTGCTGCAACTTCAAAAAGACACATAGCTTCGCTGCAGCTCCAATTCCCTTAATTCCAGCTGCGACTTCGAACACATTCTGCAGAAGCATCACCATCATAACCATTGCAAGCTCATCTCAGCAACTCCATCTATGCAAATACTTTCAGCAACCTCGAGCTCATATATCCCACTGCAATCCATCACTTCCATTTCTTTCTCGCAGCCAATTTGCACCTGCACTTGTTCTCGAGCATCATCAGTTCTCCCAGCTCAGCTCACACTACTTTTTACTCTAGCCTTCTGCAAACGTACAACTGCAGCACACAGGTTCATCTCATTCTCCGCCTTCAATACAAATCCACCACAGCTCAGCCATCACAATTGCAAGGCCTCCTAAACTGCTCTCAGTTCCTCTGTCATCACCTGCATACTCCACAGTCCATCAACTTCAGACCAATACCATAGATTCAGCTCCATAATTTCTGCAACTTGAGCTACATCCACCACCAATGCCTTCGCTGCCAATTTCCTGCAATATTTTGTAACTTCATAACCACCTAACTCAGGCCACATACTCAAATCCTCAAATTTCTTTGTGCTTCTCTGCAACAACACTTGCTCAGGCCACTGCATCACTGCAGATTCAACTTCAAATGGCAGCAGCTCGCCATGGCTAGCATACAGTATTCAGCCTGTACCCGTTCATCTTATACTTCAACTGCAACGAACTTCGGCTTCCTCCATGAGCATTATTCTTACCAGATTCTGCACTGTACATCATATGACAACAACTAAAGCTACAACAATAGCAGTAGCATCCTTGAAATCAATATCACCACTGCCAATTCCCTGTAAAACTCATTGCCGCAGACCCATTTTAACACCACCACTGACTGCATCTCAAGTCATCTTCACCAGCAAGCTTGCAACTGACTCTGCATCACAATCTTCACTTGGACTCCCATGTAGAGCTGCATCACAACCTTGAAATTCTCCAGCTTTTTCTTGTTGACCTGCAACTGAACTGTTCATACATCTAACTTCACAGCACCAGGTTCAATGTCTACCATCCATGTCCATATTAACCTCCACCAGAGACTCAAGCCATCTCAACTGCAATCCTTGCTCTCTCCCCGGTTCAACAACATCACTTGGTTCTTTCTCGGCAACATATCAAACACCAATCTGAACTCCATCTTCGCAGCATCATATCCTCATTCTTCTCAGCCTGTGTTAGCCTGTAGCAACAACTATTTCATCCATTGCATCCATTCTTCAACCTGCCATCACCTGCAACCATTGCCTCAAATACCAGCAGAACAACTTCTCGGGCTCAAACCCTTCCTTGTTTCAGCTACAGTTCATCTCTGCATTGCATCACCAATAGCACCCATGTTCTCTAGCTTCACATTAGTTCAGTTGCACACACAAATCCTCCATTAACATCAGCAGAAACCCTAAAACCAAATCGATCACAAACCCTTGATAATCATCTGTAGTCGTACCACCATCTTCACTGCCATACCTCCAATCTCAGTAAGCCCTTGAAAATCATCTCTTCCACCTGCAATCTCCCAACACAATTGCATCCTTCACCATTCTCAGTTTCACATGAACATCATCAATCCATTGAGCCATTTGCCTATTCATTTCAACTCCTGGCACATTTAAGCTTTAACTGCTTCACTTCATCACCTTTCAGTCACCGCCATCAATGGCAGAAACCATCTTAATCACTGCCAATTTCATTCTAGACCAACAACACCCCATTGAAACAACACCAACAACTCAATCTTCTCTTCTTCTGTGTATTTTTCAAATCCAACACAAACCCATTGTTTACAGACCTGATTAATCTCCAATCGAACCCCAGTTCTCACCACCACTGTCTTGTTCTTCTCCATCTCCTAAACCAACAGCAACTACCACGAATTTCCATCTCAGATTCGAACCAAAAACCCATTTAATTGACGACAAATACTGGCTGTTCTCCATATCACGACCTTCATCTTCCCTGATTCTTTCAATTTCATCTCTCGACCGATAGCAAAATCATCATACCTTTCAGATCTCTCTCCATTTTGTTTATGGTTGCGCCTCCTTTTTCAATTTTAGATGTAAAAGAATTGAATGTGTCCGAGAGTCTGAGATAGTCGAACCACAATTATGTTTTTAGATGTGGGACGGCTATTTGCACCCACAGTCCTGGGATAAGGGATGTCCTGCTGCTTATACTCTCCTCTCAACTGTGAGTCTTGAATAATTGACAGTTCAATCTCCCACAATAAATTCTGAATTTAGGCGAGTTCCACTTCTTTTTGCTCTAATGACTCCAAATCACCTAAATAACTCAAAAGAAAACATAAGAGACATAATTCATATAGACAATAGCAAAGAAAGCATAAATACTAGATATAAAATTAGGTATTTTAGACACCTATCAAATTCCCACACACTTAGACTTTGCTAGTCCTCGAGTAAATGAAACAAAACAATTTTAAAACATACATACAACTCCATCTCGTCGAGGATACGGTTACTCTTAGCATGAATAACAGACCTTTAAACCCCTAGGTGTCCCTAGTGGACGAGTTTTAGTCTCGTGAGGGCTTACTAGAGATATACCCACAAAACCTACTTTTCCAACTTACTAGTTCTCCGAAATGATAGCATCCAACGCGCTAAGAAGACATAGAGATTCTGCACACTAGTCATAAGAAGTTAGACACAAAAATGAACACAATCTCATCCTTAAAAGTTGAGAGAGAAATAACCATCCCTTCTCGAAGGAAATTCGGGTTCGGAGTGATCAAAATCCTCGACTCTTCCTCCCAAGAAAGGGTTTTATGAAGTTGCTCTCAATAATAAATAGTTTTTTTATGGGTCACACATGTGTCCAGGTAGGAAGGAAGAGAGAATCCTGCGACACCTTGAATGGTGGGAAGGCAAAAACCCTTGGAATTGTTTTGAAAAACCCACATCTTTTATTCATTTTTGAAAAACCATTTTTCTGACGATCTCTAAGAAAGGAAATCAACCACTTAACGAAGGTGGGAATATGCTTACTTACCTCGTTATCCGTTCGACGTGCAGCTAGCACCACTCTCACAGCATCCATAGAAACGTCTTCTGTCTTCAACTGTCGATGATAATTCTTGAACTTTGTAAAATCTTGACAATGTGATTCTTTCCTCTAATTCCTTGTTGCTTGAAACTTCATTATGGATATTTCTTCTTCCATTGGCTTTATTGAAAGAACAAAACTAAAAACAAACCAAAATGATACAAACCCAAAATATAATACAAAAGATTTTTCTTGTCTTTATTTTTTTTTGTTTTTTTTATTGAGACAAGAAAAATAAAACAAATACAAAATAAATAAAAAAAAAAACAAAATAGTAAAACGAATAATAAACCTAACAAAATCTTGTCTCTTTCTCTTTTTTCTTTTTTTTTTTTTTTTTTTTTGACAAGGGACTTAGCATAAAATGACCATGTCCCAAGTTTTTTTTTTTGTTTTTTCGGAACAAGAGAAAATAATATACAAATATGATAAAATAAAAAAAATGCAAGTACAAAGGCCATGGTGTAAGTACTTTACCGTTTGATTCTTCACAACTTGTATGTCTCGATATCATAAACTCCTTGAACTCTCATATTGATAATCTTCGCTCTTGTACATAAAGTCTTCAACTTGTAAAAATTCTTCTCCTTGTCTTGTTGCTTTACTTGAATATGAAATCTGCTCATTTCTGTACTGTTGCTTGTAAACCTTGAACGTCTTCAACTTTCCTTCGAATTTGTGATGCTCCTCTTGTTGATGATGATGGTATTTCTATGGACCTGTTGGTGTAGAGAGAGATAAAGTGGATGGTGCTAACTGCGAACAAGATTACAAGTGATATGTAAGTTAGCAATTCGATGTCACCATCATGATTGATAAAATAGCACTCAAGAGATCAAAATAGTGCTTCTATTGGTGGGAGGTTGGGTAGCTCACCATTCTACCCGGAGTTTACGTACGGTGACACACACTCTAAAAGCACATATTTAGACAGGTACAAAAAATGAAGGTCGGTGCCTCACATGATGTAACAATAAGTAGTCTCCACTATAGGGGATCACAAATCTAATACTGAATTCAGTCTGCACCTCATTTGCCACTGGCATGGTTAAATCCAACTTTAACTCTCATACAAGTAAGAAACCCGATCATGTTCTCTGTCATCTCTAAGTTCAGTCACTCTTATGAGAATCTCGATGTAATCTTAGCGACATGTATACTATGTGACTCTAAACTAACTACAAGTTGGAGTTCATTTATTCACTAATTGACATAAAAGTTGAAAAAAATTAAAAATTTACAATGCAAATGCTTAACCACTCCCCTACACTTAAATTTTACATTGTCCTCAATGTAAATTGAATCGTCCAAAGAAAGTCAAGGTGGGAAATCATATAATGATATGCGACAAGAAATAAAAAAAAAATACAAGATAAGAAAAAGCTAAAAACAAGACAAGAAATAAATACAAGACAAGAAATACTCATCCTATGGGTTGCCTCCCATTTAGCGCTTGGTTTAAAGTCGTCAGCCCGACTTGCAAGACGAATTCCCCATACACCAACAATCTGAAAAGTTGGGGATCCTTCCATGTAACCTGTTTTGCAAATAGTAACTTCACACAAACATTAGTATAATAAAGCAAAAGTGAAGCTATAGCCCAATAGAAGTTTCCCCCACACTTATTATTGTCCACACTTGGAAGTGTATAAAGAACATAAAATTCAGGAACTTCTATGGTTTCTTCTATGCAAACATTCATAATATGAGAATCAGATGTTTCTAATGGTGGAAATCGAGAAACAAAGTCATTCAACAATATTCTCGAAGCATATACATTCAAACCAATAAGAGGTAAAGAAGAAGAAACAATATGCAAAGGGTTAGATAAACCTTGCACAATCTCTTGTATCACATAATCCTCGTCATCCTTGAAAATTTCAAGTGAATTACTCACCTCTTTTATATCATGATCCTCTATCAAACCTTGCAACCATTCTTCATCCGTTTCTACCTTAACTAAAGTCTCGACATTAACATCATCATTATAATCCTTTGCAAGATCAATTGGGTCTTCCACAATATTGGTCATAACGGTCACATTCTCAACATACTCGTCATCATTAGGCTCAAACTCTTTTGCGGATGCAAATTTCGCTATAAGAAATTTTTTTAGAAGACTCGAAAATGCATCATCCTCAAGCTCCACCCTTTGTATAGGCTCTTGATCATTATGAAGATCAATGCTTGAGTAATCTACACAAGTGTCAACATATTCCTCTTCGTCTTCATTTTGATCCAAAAAAGATTTCGTTGTACACCTTTGGGTAATGTCACCATGAATTGCTTCAAACGACGTATCTTCATAATCATCGTCAATTTCATAGCTAACATAAGATTGGTTGTCGCTGAATTTAGTGTTCTAACCTCAAACTCATCCTTTTGAATAGGCGAATGATCATTATTAAGATCAAGAGTTGAGTTAGCTACACAATTATCAACGAAAGTCCCCAAAGGTTGGCCTTTTTCAACATTAGCATCAATCAAATATTCATCACACACCACAGGCATATTAGAATAATTATTGCTTTGAAAACAAAATTCTTCTTCATACCTTTCTTCCTTGTATTCATCAATGCTTCTTCGTAAGATAGCCATCCCTTCACAAAGTTCTTGGAGTTGCTCGTTTGTAGCCTCTTTATCTTTTTGAAACTCTTGTCGTAAAAAGTTGGAAAAGTTGTCTAACAAGTTGGAGACTTGTTGTTCACGAGCATAAGAATCCTCCAATCCTTGTGGTTGTTCGCACACATACCCGTCATAAGGTTGTTGATATGTATGAGGACCACAATATTCCGTAGGATATTGATCTTAGCCAATAAATTGGTTTTGATTATACCCATGGAATGGTTGGAAGTTTCCATATTGTTGAGGTTGTTGAAAACCGTATCCGTCATTCCAATATGCTCCATCCATAGAAATCGGTACCTGAAACACGATTCTCAAAACAAGGTTAACAACCGGAAAATAAAAAAAACACTAAAAAAAAAAAAAAAAGTGACAACCGCTGCCTCCCCGGCAGCGGCGCCAAAATTTGATCGTTGTCGTATGCGTCAAAAATAATATTACTTTCTCACAACTTAAAATATATAATATAGCAAGGGTAAGAAAGGATCGTTCCCACAGAGAGGATCTAGGTTGTAAAGTTGTTTCGGTTTCCTATATAAACAAGGGGGATTTTCTGATTTTTAAGTAAAGGAAAATAAACTAAAATCAAATAATAAAATAAACAAGCAAATCAATAAGATGAAGATACTGGTCAAGGATTAGTTTTCATTCACAAACATGAATTTGTAACAATAATTAGAATTGATATTTAATCTCAACTTTTATCAAAAGTCCTAGGATACCTTGATCGCAAGAATATCCCGCTAATTTCCTTTTATCATCAACAAACACATTAAAATATGCGAATGTGAATTCTTCCTAAAAAACAACCTAAAGTGTAAAAGCACAATTAAGTTTAACTCCCTAATAGCACTAAGTTCTATGAAATAAGACTAATCAATGCAAACGAACGTGTAAAAGCACTAATTCGTTTTAACAAAGGTTATGATCCACTTGTGACTATTAGGATATCACTACAAGCAATACTCACAATTATGCTACTTGCAATCAGGAATTATCACTTTTGCGTATAATAACCCTAATCTAGCGATAGAGATGAAAACTAATTCAACCGATTCACGACTCGACTAAACATGCATTCAAATCATATAACAATATTAAAAGTGAATCATAATCAACAAAATATGGAGACAAAACTAATTCATTGCATAAATATCATGATTGAGACTCCAACTTATTCCTTAACCAAAATAGAGTTATCTAATCATATCCATGGAGTTCATAAACAACAAGAAGAAATAAGACTATCATGTTCAAAACCCTAGGATAAAAGTAGTAGAAAATGATAAAAAGATCCCCCAAATTGTTTCGAGGCCTCCCTATATATAGAGATTTGTAACCTCTTCTTGATGAAACTAGAAAACCTAGCAAAAATAGGAAAGTTGCACCTCCTTAAGAATCGTGTCCCGCGCATCACACCCCGTGCAAAGTAAGGTTGCTATAACTCGGCAAACATCCAAAAAAACACGCCACTTCCAAAAGCTGACCGTGTATTGACATTGTGAAGGCAGACAATGAGCTTGCTTCCAATCCAGCCCAAGTCCGTTATTAGCCATGGAACTGACAGGATAAATTATTTCTCTTCATATTCACGGCTAACTCATGTTCCTCCATTGAGCATTAAGCTTGGCAACAACACATCTTCTTCTCTATATTGATAATGACAGCAACTGAACCCAGCTTCATCTCTGTCCATCTCCGTCAATCACTGGAAACCATCATCATTACTCTATTCTCGAGTGAACTCCGTCACTGATCTGGTAGCAGACTCTCTATTTCAACTGCTCCTCGTCACTACCATTCTATCTCCATTATTCTTTAGCTTGTTTTCTTTCATTGACTTCAGCACTAATCAACTTCCTCTATCTCCAGGCCATCCCTATTTTTGCAGTCATCTTATCTGCATATCCTCTCCAGACCACCTGCACTTTACTTGCATCCACGTACAGCATATCTTACATAGAATACAACACTACTGAATAGCATTGCAGCACTATCACGGATTATTATCAACCACAACGAACTCCACCATCAATCTATATTTCTTCCTCATGATTACTGCCGATATTGGCAACAGCTCACATTCACCTTAGTTCCTCCATGTTCATCATGATCCCTAAATGGCTGTCAACAACAGCAGCCAACAACTCAACCCTTACAACGCATGTTCTTCTCCATCAACTCTATTTCAAACACCAGCCATTCTTCTCGTCACTGCCATCTTATCTGGAGTACCACCGCAATTCTGTCATTTACAACCTCAATCTCCATATCAGTTCATTCACATTTGTTCACTGCAGCACCAGTTTCAATACTACAATGCACAGCACCAGCAATGTCACCTACACTTCAATCTCCATTGCAGCCAAATCCTCCAGAACCACAATTGCAACTCCACCTTGCTGCAACTTCAAAAAGACACATAGCTTCGCTGCAGCTCCAATTCCCTTAATTCCAGCTGCGACTTCGAACACATTCTGCAGAAGCATCACCATCATAACCATTAAGCTCATCTCAGTAACTCCATCTGTGCAAATCCTTTCAGCAACCTCGAGCTCATATATCCCACTGCAAGCCATCACTTCCATTTCTTTCTCGCAGCCAATTTGCACCTGCACTTGTTCTCGAGCATCATCAGTTCTCCCAGCTCAGCTCACACTACTTTTTACTCTAGCCTTCTGCAAACGTACAACTGCAGCACACAGGTTCAGCTCATTCTCCGCCTTCAATACAAATCCACCACATCTCAGCCATCACAATTGCAAGGCCTCCTAAACTACTCTCATATCCTCTGTCATCACCTGCATACTCCACAGTCCATCAACTTCAGACCAATACCACAGATTCAGCTCCATAATTTCTGCAACTTGAGCTACATCCACCACCAATGCCTTCGCTGCCAATTTCCTGCAATCTTTTGTAGCTTCATAACCACCTAACTCAGGCCACAGACTCAACTCCTCCAATTTCTTTGTGCTTCTCTGTAACAACACTTGCTCAGGCCACTGCATCACTGCAGATTCAACTTCAAATGGCAGCAGCTCGCCATGGCTAGCATACAGTATTCAGCCTGTACCCGTTCATCTTATACTTCAACTGCAACGAACTTCGGCTTCCTCCATGAGCATTATTCTTACCAGATTCTGCACTGTACATCATATGACAACAACGAAAGCTACAGCAATAGCAGCAGCAGCCTTCAAATCAATATCACCACTGCCAATTCCCTGTAAAACTCATCGCCGCAGACCCATTCTAACACCACCACTGACTGCAGCTCAAGTCATCTTCACCAGCAAGCTTGCAACTGACTCTGCATCACAATCTTCACTTGGACTCCCATGTACAACTGAATCACAACCTTGAAATTCTCCAGCTTTTTCTTGTTGACCTCCAACTGAACTGTTCATACATCTAACTTCACAGCACCAGGTTCAATGTCTACCATCCCTGGCCATTTTAAACTCCACCAGAGACTCAAGCCATCTCAACTGCAATCCTTGCTCTCTCCCCGGTTCAACAACATCACTTGGTTCTTTATCGGAAACATATCAAACACCAATCTGAACTCCATCTTCGCAGCATCATATCCTCATTCTTCTCAGCCTGTGTTAGCCTGTAGCAGCAACTATTTCATCCATTGCATCCATTCTTCAACCTGCCATCACCTGCAACCATTGCCTCAAATACCAGCAGAACAACTTCTCGGGCTCAAACCCTTCCTTGTTTCAGCTACAGTCCATCTCTGCATTGCATCACCAATAGCACCCATGTTCTCTAGCTTCACACTAGTTCAGTTGCACACACAAATCCTCCATGAACATCAGCAGAAACCCTAAAACCAAATCGATCACAAACCCTTGATAATCATCTGTAGTCGTACCACCATCTTCACTGCCATACCTCCAATCTCAGTAAGCCCTTGAAAATCATCTCTTCCACCTGCAATCTCCCAACACAATTGCATCCTTCACCATTCTCAGTTTCACATGAACAGCATCAATCCATTGAGCCATTTGCCTATTCATTTCAACTCCTGGCACATTTAAGCTTCAACTGCTTCACTTCATCATCTTTCAGTCACCGCCATCAATGGCAGAAACCATCTTAATCACTGCCAATTGCATTCTAGACCAACAACACCCCATTGAAACAACACCAACAGCTCAATCTTCTCTTCTTCTGTGTATTCTTCAAATCCATAACAAACCCATTGTTTACAGACCTGATTAATCTCCAATCGAACCCCAGTTCTCACCACCACTGTCTTGTTCTTCTCCATCTCCTAAACCAACAACAACTACCACGAATTTCCATCTCAGATTCGAACCAAAAACCCATTTAATTGACGACAGATACTGGCTGTTCTCCATATCACGACCTTCATCTTCCCTGATTCTTTCAATTTCATCTCTCGACCGATAGCAAAATCATCGTAGCTTTCAGATCTCTCTCCATTTTGTTTATGGCTGCACCTCCTTTTTCAATTTCAGATATAAAAGAATTGAATGTGCTCGAGAGTCTGAGATAGTCGAACCACAATTATGTTTTTAGATGTGGGACGACTATTTGCACCCACGGTCCTGGGATAAGGGATGTCCTGCTGCTTATACTCTCCTCCCAACTGTGAGTCTTGAATAACTGACAGTTCAAGCTCCCACAATAAATTCTGGATTTAAGCGAGTTCCACTTCTTTTTGCTTTAATGACTCCAAATCACCTAAATAACTCAAAAGCAAACATAAGAGACATAATTCATAAAGACAATAACAAAGAAAGCATAAATACTAGATATAAAATTAGGTGTTTTAGACACCTATCAATTGTGTCTTATAGAAACATCGATCGGAACATCCAATTAGAATGCGATGACATGGAAAATCAATGCTGACATGGCTTCACCATAATTAAGAATGATTATGGCTACGACATGTGGCATTTTGGGGTATCTTATTATAAAGAAAGATGGTAAGTGTTCTAAACTCCATTTTCAATCATTGAAATATTCTTAGAAGACGACAATAGTTGTCTTGCACAAACTATTAGCTTAAAAACAATTTTCAAGTGATCGAACGATCAATACGAAATATTCCGAGTCTACATCAAATGATTGTCTCACACAAATCATATAAGATGTTACTAGGGGATTTCCACATGATCATCTTTAGACTTTCGTCGAATAAAAGATGAACTTGGTTAAAGCGAAAGCTTACCAACATATATTTCGAGAAATATGTAAGCGAGTTAAACTCATCTCGAAATATCAAATGTGTATAAATAGAATACCATATAGTAATACGACTTTTGTCTCAAGAAGGAGATAGAGTAGAAATAGACTTTGTTAGAGCACTGCTCGGTCGAACTCGCAAACGTTTCTATCTCAAGCTTGTTTGTCAAGTTTAGTTGCCAAAACGATAAGTCTTGATTTCTATTCTACTAATATATAGCTAAGTCTCGGACTAGGATATAAAGTGTAGTTGAGCTCTAGACTCCACGGTGTTCATCATGCAAAGACGAAGAACTACTCAAGGAACTGGTGGAACTTCATCGACAAAAAGGTATGTGGAGACTTGAACTTATCTATCACTCAAAAGGATACTTTATCTCCTATCTTGAGACAAAATTCGTATTGCTATATAGACTATGATTATACACATGTACTATTTCGAGCTGAGTTTATCTCGCTTATCTATTTCTCGAAATATGTGCTGGTAAATTTCGCTTTGGCCAAGTTCATCTTTACTAGTGATGAAAGTCATATTAGTTTCAATTACTTGAAAATAGATTTGATGAAAAATAGCTTGTGAACAACAACTAGATAACATCCTCTAAGAATGTTTCAATGATTGAAATGAGAGTTTATAATACATAACCATGGTTGGATATAAACATTGTGAGATAACTCATATGTGTGTAAGTCCAATTTCCTTGAACCAAAGTATGCGTACCTTACTGCTCAGGATAACTGGAACTAAAGTCCGCGTACCAGTACGCGTACTGCCGGAAGTTCACATCCCGTGAATTCCTGCTTGAGTTTGAGAACTGATAACAAACTTAATCCGGGTACCTAAGTCCGCGTACCAGTATGCGTACTTAAGTAGGTTATTTTCTAAAAACAGTTTAATTCGTGAACTAAGACATTTATATTTTAAGGAATGCAATCTTCGCAAACCATGGCTATAATGTTCATGAATCCATTCGAGTGAATAAAAACTGTTTTTTTTCGATTGTGTCTTGTATACTTCTATGAGATTTAAGCAATTGAACAACTCTCTAACTAGTTCATTTGAGTCACTTGTACTAGTTGTGGTAAAGATGAACAAGGTTGATATGAAAGTGCTCATATGACTAACCTATGATTATTTACCGTTGAACCAACGACTTGTACACGTTAGGTACGGTTACTCAAACCTAAATGAAGTTACATTTCATGTGTGTATGAAAAGCTAAGATTCGATCTAACGGTTGAAAGATATTATCTTGAATCTAATGAGGTTTTCATCTAACGATGAATACTGAATGATTTGTTACCAAGGTAGCATTGATTGCAAACCCTGATTTGAAGACTATATAAAGGAGAACTCAAACAACTGGGAAACCCCCACACCTTCTGTGTGATACTAGTTGTATACTAGAGTCGATTCTCCTTTAACCTTAGGTTTTTATCGAGACCGTGTAGGTTAACGACTTGAAGACTTCATTAGGATTGTGAAGCCAGACCCGACTATCTTGCATATAGTTGTGTGATCTGATCTTACTGTTTCTATCGTATTTGAGTACAATCGTAAGGATTGGATTGAGATTAATTTCTGCGATATGCAAGATAGAAAAGTACTCACAAACATCTTCGTCTCAACGTTTGTGATTCCGCAATATCTTGTTTCGCTAGTCGATTAAGATTATTGTGAGCTGATTGATAATTCTAGGCTGTTCCTTGGGAAAATAATTCTAGGTTATCAATTGGTTCATGTTCACCTTGATTTATCAAAAGACGTAACAAAACTCGTAGGTATTTCTGAGGGAGACAGATTTATCTATTCTTGTAGACTTTTCTGTGTGATACAAATTTGTTTATTAAAGTCTTCGACTTTGGGTCGTAGCAACTCTTAATTGTGGGTAAGATCAGCTAAGAGAATCAAGTGCGTAGTACCCTGCTGGGATCAGAGACGTAAGAAGCACAATTGTACCTTGGATCAGTGTGAGATTGGTTGGGGTTCAACTACAGTCCAGACTGAAGTTAGTTTGTAGTAGGCTAGTGTCTGTAGCGGTTTAATACAATGTGTGTTCAAGCTGGACTAGGTCCCAGAGTTTTTTTTCATTTATGGTTTCCTCGTTAACAAAACTTCTGGTGTTTGTGTTATTTCTTTTCCGCATTATATTTTGTTATATAATCTAAATATCACAGTTTGTGCGTTCAATCGATCAATTGGTAAATCCAACCTTTGGTTGTTGATTGAAATTGATTGATACTTGAATATTGGTCTTTGGTACCATTCCAGTTAATTTCTCTTGTATTCAACTAGACTCGCAGAAATCTATTTTCTTGAGTCAGTATTGAACCGAAAAATTTACATATAACTCTTTGTTATACTTTTATTAAGATTGAGTCTGACTGTCTAGTTGATTCTCTTAAAAATATATTGGATTTTATCCATACAGATTGCTAAGCGAAATATTGGGTATGGTTGTTAGACCCACGCTTTTTCAATTGGTATCAGAGCAGGCAAACACGTTTAAGACCTTATAAGTCTGTGTTTGTAGTGATCTGACTCAATGGACAGCAGTAATCTCTCTGATAACGCAACACAAGATCAGAGGTCTTATGAGATGTTTCAAAATCCTAAGAAATCTAAGAAGCCTTCTGTACCTGCCTCTGTGTCTGAATCTGGATGATCTTTCAGATGAGAGTGATTCAGAAGAAGGACAATCTATTGATGAGGAAGTCTCTCAATATATCAATCCCTTTGACCATGCCTTGAAAGAAAATAAGTCAACATATTGCTTGAGAAAATATTTGGCACCTCTCTGTCAAGAAAACAGAAAGATGAGAAAACTCTTTAAAGGTTATGATTGTGGATATGAACTTTTACAATCTACCGTTAAAGATCGATAAGAAGACTTACACTCAAAAAGGTACGAATATGATAATCTCCTTCGGAATCTCTTTATTTTGAAAGAAAGACTTGCGGAATCTGAAGTAAGATATGACTCTCAACAAAAATATTCTAATAACAGAGAACTCAGTCTCCTCGCCATAGAAAAATCTTTGGAGACCGATCTCGTTGTTGCCTTTAATAAGGTAAAATCACTTGAGGAGAATCAGAAAATATTCAATTCTAGCTCTACAAAATTATCTTCTATACTTGGAGCATGTAAAGAACATCGTGATACACGTGGTCTGGGCTATAAGGGAATAGACGCTCCAAGTACTGATAAAATCAACTTTGTTCAATCTAATGTCAACTCTTCATGTAAAAAAACGTTACCAGCAGCTGACGGTTTTGGATACAAGGATTGTATTCCTTAAATTTAACTCTCATGAGAACAGTCAAGAACAAATCCTTTAACTGCTATTATTGCGGAAATAAAGGACATCTTGAACGAAGATGTCGTTTTCGATTAAGGAATGAGAAACTCCACAACATTCTTGTATGGATGTCAAAAGAAGTAATTAAACCTGTCTCTCATATTGCTGGAGTAAAAGGCAGTGTATGCAATCAAGAGAAATGTTGTGATGAGTCATTTCTAGATTATGATTTTGAGACAAAAAATGCCTACAATTGTAGAAGGAAGAATGTCAGGTGGACAACTGACTCTTTAAATTACTCTGAGAAGAGAAAAAGGCATAGGAGAAAAAAAGAAAAGGTAAATTCCTTATCTCTTTCTAAAGAAGACAGTGAACCCGAGGTGTCTTCTCCAGATTTCATTCGTATCAATAATCGAGTCTCAGAGCTCAAGATCAACATAAACAGACTCAAACGGACTATCAAAAAGGCAAGGTAAGCGGCAGGTTCAGGTATTCCTTGTTCCTCTCCGGTTAAATCTCTTTCAACTAATCCTAGTGATTTTTCTGAAAATCTTCAAGGAGGAAAGAGAGAAGAAGTCAATATTCTTGATGAGCAAAAAGCTCATCAAAATACAACATGACTGCTTAATGTAGCATCCTTCTTGTAATGTGGAAGGATGCTCATAATTCTCAAGAAGCCTTTGTGTCTTGAGAAAGTAGTTGTTGCTATATTTTATATAAGTTTTTTGTCCTTTACGAAACAATGATCATAAAACTGTTGAGCCTTGCTCCAGTACTTTACATGATGTAATGTTTTTTTTGAGTGTTCACTCTTGAGAATAATTTCTTGTTGATTGCCTTGATTTTCAACAATTCTCTTATGTTCCCTTGAACTAAGAATTTCATCCTTTATTTAAAATGATTCTTGAGTTTTTCATGACTTCTTCTAAATTTAGCTCCATTATTCTTTTTGGTCTCGTACCAAAATTGTAACCATAAGTGCACGTACACCTGACCCACACGGAACGTATATGAGTATCCCTAGGATTTCCTAAGAAACACTCATATATATATGTATCATGCTCCATTTTGGTACATACACATTCTGTAACGTCAAAAGGTTCACCTGATTTCTGTGTGCACAATGGATGGATGAAACAAGGAAGACAATGTTGAGAAGGGAAAGACTATCGAGTTTCACGAGAACCCTATTTTCATATCCTTCTATCATGTTGTTGATCATGAAAACAAACTACCAGTTCAGATGTCATCACAACTGGTAGGAAATCTTCTTCGAGATTTTAAGGTCGTTCGTGAACAACTTGAAATTGCGACAAGAAATCTTGAGTTTCTGAAAAACGAACTGAATAAAGCAACTGATGAGCTCGTCTATGTTAAATCTCTGGTTGCTGGGTATGTTTAATGTTTTTCCAAATCATGTTCTCAAGGAGTTGTTTTGATTTTTTCTATGAAATCTTCTTATAAGAATTTTATTCTTGTGTTTTTAGGAAGAATAACTAGAGTTTGGAATAGCCATTATTGTGATTACACATAGCTATGTCCAACGATTTTCATCTTCATGGTTTTTAGATTTATTTTCTTAAATTCTAAAGTTTGTTTGGAAGACGATTTTTGCAGTATTAATCTTTATGGTTTTATATATTGCAAATTTGTTATGGGATATGTGTGTTTGCGTCCGTGAACTATGGTTGTCCCATACGTGGTGAAAAGTTAAGTCTCTCGTATGTCGATATGCAAGTATTGATAAAGGATCGAATGAACTCTTAACAAAACAAAAGATAAGCCTATTATATGTCTTTATGCAAATATTGATGAAAGATAGGATGAGCTTTTTTTTACAAAGAGTATGTCTATTATATGTCAATGTGCAAATGGTGATCAGAAATAGAATGA
The DNA here is from genome assembly GCF_003573695.1 of Papaver somniferum. Taxonomy (NCBI): domain Eukaryota; kingdom Viridiplantae; phylum Streptophyta; class Magnoliopsida; order Ranunculales; family Papaveraceae; genus Papaver; species Papaver somniferum. The sequence continues at coordinate 136,130,898 of NC_039359.1, forward strand.
ATCTTTGTCTATTCCACAGTATTGATCTTTCCTGATCCATATTTCTTATGTATGTACTGTGCGGCTCAGTAAGCTCTCTTATGTTGAGCATTTCTGATTAAATTAATCATGGGTTCTCTTGTGGTTAATTTAACTAAGTTTTTGGATACAAATTCATATTCTTATGTGAGTTGTTAATATCTAAAGAAATCCTTCTTTTCTTGTGAAAGTAAGGTCGCCTTTGTTGTTCTTTCGGGAATGACATTTAATGGGGGAGAGTTCTTAATTGAACTTGTGCTTAATTGACAAATCTTTGTTGAGAGTGCGGATGTGGAATATTATAGCGTTTATCTTGTATCTTTATAAACTCCTTGATGAATGCATTTAGTTTCGGCTATATGATTTCATCTAAAAAGTTGGTATGTACTTTCTTTTGGTCATGAAGTGTCTCTATGGAAATTTTATGAGGATCCCACTAGTTTTCGTACCTTTGCCAATTTTATTGACAAAAAGGGGGAGAATTAATATGTAGTTCGCACTACAAATACATATGGTTTTCGGATCATTATGTAAGGGGGAGTGGTTTTCATGTGATATGAAGTATTGACTAAGGGGGGGTGATACATATCACCATAGTATTGTTGTCAAAGTTGTGATACAATTGAACTTTGATGCTGTGTAATAATAATATGACACTGTGTAACAATGATTAAGAGCTTTTGTTTTCTCATTGTTATGGCTACGGATCTTCAACAAGGATTGATGTTGCATTGAATATCTTTGGAATCATTGGAGTGCTTGGAAGTGACGAAGATTTCGAGTAATGTTGAAGAACCAAGAGGATCATGCATGTGGAAGAGAAGTTGCAAAGTTTATTTATTTTGTATTCCATATGTATTGATAATTATGTCGCTAAAATTGACAAAGGGGGAGATTGTTAGAGCACTTCTCGGTTGAACTCGCAAGCGTTGCTATCTCAAGCTTGTTTGTCAAGTTTTGTTGCCAAAACTATAAGTCTTGATTTCTAGTCTACTAATAGCTAAGTCTCGGACTAGGATAAAAAGTGTAGTTGAGCACTAGACTCCACGGTGTTCATCATGCAAAGATGAACAACTAATCAAGGAACTGGTGGAACTTCATCAACAAAAGGTATATGGAGACTTGAACTTATCTATCATTCAAAAGTCTACTTTATCTCCTATCTTGAGATAAAAGTCGAATTGCTATATAGACTGTGATTATACACATGTATTATTTCGAGCTGAGTTTATCTCGCTTATCTATTTTTCGAAATATGTGCTGGTAAGCTTTCGCTTTGGCCAAGTTCATCTTTACTAGTGACGAAAGTCATATTAGTTTCAATTACTTGAAAATCGTTTTGACGAAAAATAGCTTGTGAACAACAACTATATAACGTCCTCTAAGAATGTTTCAATTATTGAAATAAGAGTTTAGAATACATAACCATGGTTGGATATAAACATTGTGAGACAACTCATATGTGTGTAAGTATAATATCCTTGAACCAAAGTATGCGTACTTTGCTGCTCAGGATAACCGGAACTAAAGTCCGCTTAGTGACGGAAGTTCACATCCCGTGAATTTCTGCTGGAGTTTGTGAACTGAAAACAAACTTAATTCGGGTACTTAAGTCCGCGTACCAGTATGCGTACTTAAGTAGGTTATTTTCTAAAAACAGTTTAATTCGTGAACTAAGACATTTATATTTTAAGGAATGCAATCTTTGCAAACCGTGGCTATAATGTTCATGAGTCGATTCAAGTGAATCAAAACTGTTTTTATTTCGATTGTGTTTGTCTACTTCTATGAGATCTAAGCAATTGAACAACTCTCTAACTAGTTCATTTGAACTAGTTGTGGTAAAGAAGAATAAGGTTGATATGAAAGTGCTCATATGGATAACCTATGGTTAACTACCGTTGAACCAACGACTTGTACACGTTTAGGTATGGTTACTGAAACCCACAATGAAGTTACATTTCATATGTGTATAACAAGCTAAGATTCGATCTAACAGTTGAAAGATATTAGCTTGAATCTAATCAGGTTTTCATCCCATGTTGAATATTGAATGCATTGTTACCAAGGTAGCATTGATTGCAAACCCTGATTTGAAGACTATATAAAGGAGAACTCCACCAACTGGGAAACCTAATCCCCACACCTTTCGTGTGATACTAGTTGTATACTAGAGTCGATTCTCCTTTAACCTTAAGTTTCTATCGAGACCCCATAGGTTAACGACTTGAAGACTTCATTGGGATTGTGAAGCCAGGCCCGACTATCTTCCATATAATTGTGTGATCTGATCTTGCTGTTTCTATCGTATTTGAGTACATTCGTAAGTATTGGCTTGAGATTAATTTCTCTGATAGGAAATATAGAAAAGTAATAACAAACATCTTCGTCTCAACGTTTGTGATTCCGCAATGTCTTGTTTCGCTAGTCGATTAAGATTATTCTGAGGTGGTTGATAATTCTAGGCTGTTCTTCGGGAATATAAGTCTGGGTTATCAATTAGTTCCTGTTCACCTTGATTTATCAAAAGACGGAACAAAACTCGTAGGTATTTCTGTAGGAGACAGATTTATCTATTCATGTAGACTTTTCTGTGTGCTACAGATTCGTGTATTAAAGTCTTCGACTTTGGGTCGTAGCAACTCTTAGTTGTGGGTGAGATCATCTAAGGGAATCAAGTGCTTAGTATCCTGCTGGGATCAGAGACGTAAGGAGCGCAACTGTACCTTGGATCAGTGTGAGATTGATTGGGGTTCAACTACAGTCCAGACCGAAGTTAGTTTGTAGTAGGCTAGTGTCTGTAGCGTCTTAATATAGTGTGTGTTCAATCTAGACTAGGTCCCGGGGTTTTTCTGCATTTGCTGTTTCCTCGTTAACAAAACTTCTGGTGTCTGTGTTATTTCTTTTCCGCATTATATTTTGTTATATAATTGAAATATCACAGGTAGTGCGTTGAATCGATCAATTGGTAAATCCAACCTTTGGTTGTTGATTGAAATTGATTGATACTTGAACATTGGTCTTTGGTACCGTTCAAGTTAATTTCTCTTGTATTCAATTAGATTCGCAGATTTCTATTTGCTTGAGTAAGAATTGAATCGAAAAATTGAGATATAACTCTTTGATATACTTTTTGTTAAGATTGAGTCTGACTGTCTAGTTGATTCTCTTAAAAGTATATTGGAGTTTGTCCATACAGATTGTTAAGCAAAATATTGGGTGTGGTTGTTAGACCCCCACTTTTTCAGACTTTCCGAGTGATAGATGAGTTTCAGTCTCCACATAACTTTTGTTGATGAAGTTCCACAAGATCTCTTAGTAGTTCTTCGTCTTCAATTGATGAACGCCATGAAGTCTAAAGCTCAACTACACAATCTATCCTAGTCCGAGACATCACTATAAGTGGACTTAAAATCAAGCCTTATAGTTCTGATCACTAAACTTGACAAACAAGCTTGAGATAGTAATGCTTGCGAGTTCGACCGAGAAGTGCTCTAACACTATAAGTCTTGATTTCTAGTCTACTTATAGCTATGTCTTGGATTAGGACAAAATGTGTAGTTGAGTTTTAGACTTCACGGCGCTCATCGATTGAAGACGAAGAACTACTAAAGGGAGCTTGTGGAACTTCATCAACAAAAGGTATATGGAGACTTGAACTCATCTATCACTCAGAAGTCTATTATATTCTATCTCCTATAGAGACAAAAGTCATATAGCTATATAGACTTTACATTATACACATTTGATATTTCGAGCTGAGTTTAACTCGCTTATATCTTTCTCGAAATATGTGTCGGTAAGCTTTTTGCTTTAACCACGTTCATCATTATTCTTGACGATCATGTGAAAATCACCTGGTAACATCTTACATAATTTGTGTGAGACAGTCATTTGATGTAGGCTCGGAATGTTTCGTATTAATCATTCGATCACTTGAAAATTGCTTATAAGCTAATAGTTTGTGTGAGACAGCTATTTTCATTTCTAAGAATGTTTCAATGATTGAAATGGGAGTTAAGAACTAAAACACATGTCTGGATGGATACATTACGGTTTGTGTACTTAGTGTACGAACTGTATTGACGGAATTCAGGACCGGAAGTTTGCATACCCGTTCACAAACTTATTCAACTGTTTAAGTCAGGGTACATAAGTTTCCATACCCGTTGGCAAACTGATTTAACTGTTGAAATCCGGGAACCAAGTTTGCATACCCGTTCGCAAACGGTTTCAACTGATGAATTCGATCCGGAGCTAAAGTTTGCGTACCCGTTTGGAAACTATCGGCTTGTGACAAATGTCCGGAACTTAAGTTCGCCTAACAGTTTGCAAACTTAAGCGGTTCAAGTTCTTAAATCGGTTATGTATAATTTCATACTTCTGAACAAATACATTTATAAATTAAGGAATGCAATCTTTGCAAGTCGTAGCTAAAATGTTCATGAACTGATTCTTTTGAATCAATCCAATTTTACTTTAATTGTATCTTGTATAATTCTGAGGATATAAACAATTGAACAACTCTATGAGTAACACAATTAGATTCATTGATTATCAATTGATCTATAAGTGTTAAGATGAACAAGGTTAAGAGAAAAGTGTTCATATGGCTAACATCGATTAATTATTATTGATCCAACTCAATATACACGTTTAGGTACGGTTACCCATATCTAAATGAAGGTATATTTCATTTGTGTGTAACAAGCTAAAGACCATCTAACGGTGGAAAGATATTAGCTTGAATCTTAAATCAGGTTTCATATAAAAGTGAATATTGAATGCTTTGTTACCAAGGTAACATTGATTGCAAACCCTGATTTGAAGACTATTTAAGGGAGAATTCTAGCAACTGGGAAACCTAATCCTCACACCTCCTGTGTGATACTAGTTGCGACTATAGTCGATTCTCTTTCAACCTAGGTTTTCCCTAAAACCATTATAGGTTAACGACTTAAAGACTTCATTGGGATTCTGAAGCCATACCCTAACTATTTTCTCTGTAGTTGTGTGTTCTGATCTTACTTTGTTCTATCGTATTGAGTATTATCTTCTCTAAGATTTGCTCGAGATTTATCTCCGATAGGTAAGATATAAAAAGTAATCACAAAGCTCTTCGTCTAATTCTTTGTGATTCCATAATAACTTCTTATACTACAATATATTTAAGTTATTGTTAGGTGATTGATATTACTAGGTTGTTCTTCGGAATATAAGTCCGGTATATCAATTGGTTCCTGTTCACCTTGATTTATCAAAAGACGGAACAAAAACTTCGTAGGTATTTCTGTGTGAGACAAATTTATCTATTCAATAGACTTTTCTGTGTGCGGTAATTTTTTTTATCAAGTCTTCGACTTTGGGTATAAAAACTCTTAGTTGTGGGTGAGTTTAGGTAAGGGAATCAAGTGCGTAGAGTCCTGCTGAGATTCAGAGGCGTAAGGAACGCGACTGTACCTTAATAAGTATGAGATTGGTTAGGGCTCAACTACATTCCAGTCCGAAGTTAACTTGTAGTAGGCTAGAGTCTGTAGCGGATTAATATAATGTGGTGTTCAAATCTGGACTAGGACCCAGGGTTTTTCTGCATTTGCAGTTTCCTCATTAACAATACTTCTGGTGTCTGTGTTATTTCTTTTCCGCATTATATTTTCGGTATAATTGAAATATCACAGGTTGTGCGTAATTCAATCAATTGGTAAATCCAACCTTTGGTTGTCGATTGAAATTGCTTGATGCTTGGATATTGCTCTTTCGTACCATCCAAGTTATTTCTCATATTGATCTGGCTCACAGATTCATATCTGTTCGATTGCAGATTGATTTGAGAAATAGAGATATAACTCTTGGATATATTTTCCATGATTGAGTCTGACTGTCTGGTTGATTTTCTTGGAATTATATAGGAGTTAGTCCATATAGATTGCCTAAACGAAATATTGGGTGTGATTGTTAGATCCCCGCTTTTTCACTAACCCATATGAATACTAATCCATTACCATTTTTAGTAAAAAACCCAAAACCCAAACACCTAAACAAAAATAACTTGTGATTCTCATAAAATCCTTCCAAATTCCACAAACCCTAATCATTTATTATTATTTTTATTATTTTTTTCCCCAACGATCTCCAATACAACCAAGAAATGGTAAATCTTCATTATCACGTTCTATTATTAGCATTTATTCATTGATTACATGTTTAAAAATTCAATTTTGAAAATCAAAATCTCCGATTTACCCAGAATCGGTTTATGTAGATGTATCGTATCAACCTATTCTGGGTTTTGTTCTTCGTCCATGAAGAACATGCAGAGGAACCGGTTTATATGATGACTAGATTCGACCGATTCTGGTTAGAGATCAGAATATGAAAAGACATCGCCAAAATCAGTTTATAAGTCCATGAACATAAACCAATTGTGAGTAGATTTTTTTTTTAAAAATTCGTGCTCCTACAATTGGTTTATATGTACGTGGTTAATGTACATATTATGGAAATTGTCTCTTCAGATTTCATTTCACAATCGTTTTTTATTATGTGTCTTATCCACCGATTCTTAGGGTTTCATGTTCCTTTGTGTTTTTATTGTTAGAATCAGATTACATATGTTGTCCTTTGTATCAGTTGTTGAACTAGCTAATTTTTCTTGGTATATATGAACTTTAGCCACCTAGCCTTTTATTGGAAGAGCTCGTTGAGTTCATCAGGTTCGGATTTGGGTGTGAGACCCGTCTGGAGCAGGCACCGGCGTTGGACGATTAACTTTCATTGGAAGAGCTCGTTGAGCTCATCAGGTTTTCCTGGAGAAGGAGGGATGCAATTGCAGCTCGTAAGGCACGCGATGGACATTTGAATAGTCTTTTTGAATAAATGGTTGCAGGCGAAGCTACCAATGCTTCTAATTGTGCTGGTCGTGATGCTGCTTCTCCATGATGTTGATGCTCTCTTAGACATCATAAGTTTAAGTTTTAAGTTTTTATGTTTTGAGACTTTTAGTGGTTTAAGTTTGTAAACCTTTTTTGGATGATTATGGTTTGAATTTAAATGTACTGTGATTGTTAATTAAAATTATGTGTATAATAGGTTTATAGAAAACCAAGTTTATGCATGCTTTAAAATATGTTTTGCAAGTACTCACAAGCAATCGGGCTATACAATTGCACCTATAAACCGATTGTTGAGGATGTATCGTGGAATCGGTTTATGTGGGTGTCAATATGATCCGATTCTTCATGTCTCAAAATCGTCGGGTTTTTGTATTTTTTATTAGACAGAATCGTATTACATGTGCAACTATATAAACCGATTACTGTCGGTGAAAATTTAAAATTTTCTTTGTTGATTTTCAAGCACAATCGATTTATGTTTCCAAACATAAAGACTGATTCAGTTGGGCATAAAAACATAATCGGTTTTTTCGGACATTCGAGAATACCGGTTGTGTTAAATTATTTTACTTTTTTCGGAAAAATTAGCCGATTGGGTCGTTCTTTATATAAACAGACCTCATCCGCGGACCCAGTTTTCCTCAAATTTGCTTATTCTATTCGCTCTTACTCCATATATTCCACAACTACTTATTTCATACCTCTATATACCAAAATGGCATCGTTTGACTTCGTCGAAGATTTGACAATCATCAAAGCATGGTACGCCAAAAGTCGAGTTATAGATCACTCCTCCGTGAGGATAGAGTCCGAGACTTTTTGGGAGAAGATATATAACAAATTCAGGCAAGGTCATGGGAACTCGAAGAGAATAAGTCTTCAACAAATCCATGATAGGCACCAAGTCATCCAAGATGCGATATTTGCTTTTATAAATATTCAACAATGGATTTTGAACGCTAGCCACTTTAGCTTATCCCTTCAATAATTTGTAAGTATTTTTGTGGTTTATTCTACACAATCTACTTTTATAAATTTGTAACAAACAAAGTAAGTTTGTGTCGTGTATTTGTTGAACGAGGCCGTAATAGCGCGCCACTTGGAGGAAAATGAGGAAGCATTCACATTTGATGAACGCTTTCACTTCATGATATCCAAAATTCCGAAATATGCCCTGGACTTTATGGTGGGTGAATTAGACTCTTATTCCTCCGACGAAGACTGATAGTTTTAGGAGCTTTTGTATAGATTTTGTGGGTAGATCTCTACGTAAACCCTCACGAGGCTATAACTCATCAACTAGGGTCGCCTAGGGGTTTAAAGGAGATTGATACACGTGCTAAGTGCATCCGGATTCCTACAAAAAAGAGTAGATTTGAAATGAATGAAAAAAAAATCTTACGAAAAAGAAACAATTGGTTTATATATGACGCCCAAAAATACGATTACAAGAGTCGGGTTTTATCGATGCATGCTTTAACCGAATTTTAACGTCCTTCGTGAATACAAAAACACTACCCATAATCAGTTTACTAGTGCATGAACGTAAACCGATTCTGGATAGTGTTTCCGATAAAAATCTATCACTTTCAGTTATTTGATGTTTTGAAGATCAATTTACATCATATAAAATAATTAATTAATATTAATTAATCAGACGTAAAATGGGTAGAAAGTGAATATTTGGATGAGAGGTTGTGTGAAATTAATTTCTAACGAATTTTTTTATCATTTAGTAACATGCCACAAATAAATGTTCTAGGCTCCAAAGTCCAAACTAGACAGATAAATAAAATTCAAACCTTAAGTAAAAGCTCTCCTCCTTTTCCCCCTAGCTGTCTCTCTATATATATTCCTAAGATCTTTGAAGCGTTTAAGGTTTTGAACTGTTTGGGGTCGTTGTACCGTTTAAAACAAGCATAGACTTTCTTGATTTTCACCGATTAATTAAGGTTGGCATTTGTTGTATTTGTTGTATTACAGGTTTTAATCATCACCCATATATCTTTCTAATGATGACTGCAAAACCCATTTGACCAAAAATTAAAGCTCTACAATATGAATATTCTTCCGATCTTCCTAAGAGCATCTCCAACGGTGGGTGCTACAAATTCTATATGGAGTTTTTATTTAGATCCTTATTTGTGCGAATTCGTGCACACTCGTTAACGAGTGTATGTTTCACATTTCAATGTCTACCCTTGATTTAATTTAGGGAGATATGTAATGAGGGTCGTGATTCTAAACATGGAGGGTAATGGGGCTTTCGGTTAAAAAATGGCAAACCACAATAGAACTCCATTAATACATTTTCTCTGTCCTCTCTCTCACTCCTTCTTCTTTAACAAACCCATCAAAAACAATTCTTTTCGGCTCAGATTTAGTCCATTTTTGGACTAGATCTGAGCAAATTTCTTCGTTTTTTCTTGCTTTCTAGGTTAGTTAGTAGATTAATTTGGTTTTTATTGTGTTTTCTACTTATATACATCATTTTGGTGGTTTTATCCACTCTTTTGAGGTTTATCTTCGCTTTAATAGCGATTCTTGGTTATTGGGTTGGATTTTAAGATCAATAGTGATACTCTCCATGCTCTCCAACGACGAAATCTTCATCTTGGTTGTCTCCGGCGACGGAATCTTCACCGGAATCTTCATCATCAACTTATCCGGAGACGGAATCTCCATGGTGGTCTTTTTGACGATGGAAGCTTCATCACTGGTTATTAGAGATTTGAACAAATCATTCCTATTTTGGGAGCATTTCTTTCTAAAAAAGAAAAACAAACTAAATGGTTGGAATTTAATTATGAGAAAAACCATCCTTCTTCCGATTTAATCGGATCTTATTCATATTTGTATTTGTCTTACTCCGGTAATCCTTCTCTTTCTCTTGTCGGATTTCTCGGTATTGTATTCTTACGATATGTTCTTGTTACTTTGTATTCTCTTATTTTCGGTCTTAAACTCATTGTAACCTTGAAATCCCATTAATGAAAAGGTTCCTTGTTACAAAAAAAAAAAAAAAAGGGTTGGCAAACCATTTATTCTGGACTCTTAACTAGGGAAATAAAATATGAAACAAAAAACCATTTGTTCTTGTTCTAGAGTTTAGTGGATCTGGCTGGCTCTGACTCGGACTCTATAAGATGCGAATATGGTGACTCTGAAATTATTGAATAAATTTTGGATAAATTAAGGAATAAAAAATGGAACTCCAAAGGCAGCAATTATTGGAATCCAACTATACAATGGATACCCTTTGTCCTTTGTACACACCTAATTCATTGTTACTCGCTCACTCCATCTCCCAGACATCTCTTTATCCATCCATCTTATAATTTTACTCCACCACCATGTACGCTGCTACAAAATTAGTTGGTGATAATGATCATAATCATCAATCTCACGAACAAATGATAGAGATTAAAGAGCTACTTAAGATGTTGGCAGAGTCTCAAGCTAAGCTAGTGGAAACCCAAGCAAAACAAGCAGAATTGCAAGCTGACCAAGAAAAATCTCAAGCTAAATTAGCAGAAACACAAGCAAATATTCAACAACAAATCATAGATATTTTACGTCCAAGCACTAATGATACCGCTGGTAATAATAATCACCATACACAACAACAAGGTATACCTTTAATCATTCATTTTATAGTTTTATTTCAGAAAATTATACTCCCTCCTCCGTATCAAAAGACATTTTGTGCAAGTCCTGATAAGAATTTTGTTTATTGCTTTAAGAAGATACTGCCAACAATGCTAGACAAGAGATCACGCATGTTCTTAACGTTAATAATGATGGTGAGCAGAAGGATGGTTGCCGGGCAACATTTGTTTTTGGAAAAAACAACCACATATTCGAAGCACTAAGGGACCGTGACTTGGAAAAGGCCAAGGAGTATCTTAAGAAAAATCCCGAAGTGATCAATGAGGCCATCTGTGAAGACTTATCTACAATATTGCATAAGGCTGTATATTTGAACATCGAGATAACGTTCTTAAAGGAGATTGTAGAACTTATGAAACCGGACATACTTGAATATAAAACAAACTTTCATTGTGGTGGTGACAATGCAGTTCATATTGCTGCCTTTCGTGGATATACCCAAGCTGTTGTCACTATGGTAAGTAAGAATTCTAAGTTGGCTCAGATACGTAATGACGATGGATATACACCACTAGAAATAGCCCTGCTTTACGTTACACCTGGACAGAAGGCGATAGTTGAGTTCCTTTACTCCGTAACGAAAGACGTGGATCCTAGTCCGTTTTCAGGTAGTGATGGTGCCAAGTTGCTATGGTACGCAATTGATGCTGATTTCTATGGTAGGTAAAGAAATCGAACTAGCATAATTGTCATCGAATAGAGTGTGCATTATATGATTATATTCGCATTGGCAATACATTTGGCCCTTGCATATACCACCTTGATCATATAGAATTCAATTTCGGTGCTAACTAAGTGTTTTGCTTGTAGATTTCGCATCATCTCTTGTCAAACGGTTTCCGCAATTAATTACAGAAATCAGTCTCACAAAAAATGTGGTTCTAGAGTTGTTCGTTCGAAAGTCGCTTGCATTTCGAAGCGGAACTAGGCTAACATGGTGGCAGAAACGTGTTTATTCATGTGAGTAGTCATCAACCTAAATTTATATTGCAAGAAAGCAATAATTAGTTTGTGCCATCTTTATTTATCCATACGAAAATACAATATGTTGGTACAGTGATTCAACTGGAGGGCACTAAAGTCTCCTCAACGACCGATAAAAGAATCCCCGTGCCTTACTTAACACGAGGTACGTGTTCCTTGAATATCCTAGTACAATTGCAACTTTCTAGAATCGGCATCAATAATGACAGATTGCAGGGTTTATTCTCATGGTGGAAATTTGACTTTATTTCAGTGTCTTATATAATGAATGTATACAAGCACAAGTTGATGCACAAACAAGCAATTGCACTGCTTAAGCAAATGTTAGTGGGACTCAAGAATGCAAACAATTTAGATGTTACTATAGCAACTTTTTTCAAAATAATCCCGACATCATAAAGGAAGCTATAAAGCTTGGAAACATAGAATTGTAAGGGAGTGTCTCAAGCGGTACGGTTTCCTGGTATGGTACAACATAGGGATCAAAAAATGATAGAAATGGCTATTGCAGAAAAAAATGTAGAAATAGTAAATTTAATATGTGATTGCGGTGATGTTGAATTTGAAGATAAAATCACTTTGCTTTCTGTGATGGATAATAATGACAACACAATCTTGCATCACGCTGCCAAGTTAGCGCCTTCTGCGAAACTCAATATGATTTCAGGTGTAGCTCTTCAGATACAACGAGAATTGCAGTGGTTTAAGGTAAGGATGTTATTTCATTGGCAATTTAAATATTCACAATTCATTTTTAAACTCAAGTAATATTTCATTTCATAATTCGTACAGGGAGTAGAACGTATGTTAAAGATTAATTACAAGGACAAGAGAAATAAAGAAGGATATACGGCTCGAAGTATATTTACAAAAGAACACAAAGAATTGGTGAAGGAAGGAGAGCAATGGATGAAGGATACATCTGGATCCTGCATGCTAGTTGCTGCCCTCATTGCTACTGTAGCATTTGCAGCTGCTTTTACCGTTCCTGGAGGTAATATTAGTGACAGTCATAGCTCTAAAAACGGTACTCCAGTTTTCTTGGGAAAGACCTCATTTACCGTGTTCGCTGTAGCAGATTCCTTCGCTCTTTTCTCTTCTATAACATCAGTACTCATGTTCTTAGCTGTATATACTTCGCGATATGCAGAAATGGATTTCCTGAAGTCTTTGCCACAAAAAGTAATTATAGGCCTTACGACTCTTTTCATATCTATGGCGGCAATACTGGTAGCTTTTTGTGCATCAATATTTATCGTGATTGGAGACATGTCCCCTCAGAGTCTAATTCTTATAGGATTGTTTGGTTGTGTCCCTGTGACCTTGTTTGCATGGTTGCAATTGCCACTGTTTTACGAAATGGTCCAGTCCACATATTGGGGTGACCACTTTGAAAAACACAAATACATCGACCCTAGAGTGGAGAAGATAATAACAAAAAGAAAGAGAGTATAGTAAACTCTGTGAAAAGCGTTGGTTGTATCTTCATAGTCATAGAGAACTAAGGTCTGTTGGCCCTCAAAAACTAACAATTATGAATTTTCATGTACCTTGTTGGTTGTTTATTGAGTTTGGAGGTGTAATGCAAGGAATTATAATTTGTGTTTAATTTGGTGCTAACCAAAATGCCCTATCGTTGAGTATTTCAGTTTTGATTTTGAATATTTGGAATTTGCCGAATCTCTGCCATCAGACTGAAAAAAGTTCAAAACTTGTTGTGAGGCTTGAAAATGTTCGAGCTCGAGCTTTCGAAAGTCATATCAAACATTTCCGGATATAACTGACACTACACTTTCTCTATTGAATTGAAATAAAAAATTGCGACTTCAATAAGAACGGAAAACTCTATACATGGGACGATTAACATGGGCCAGATCTCGGACAATCAATCCAGACCTTTAATCATTTCCATCTTCATCCCATTACCAATCTCGATGCTAGAGTCATTCCCTTTTTCATCATTAAGATTGTGACACGTCATGTCCCATATCTGCACTAGCCCCCACTGTCCCGGCTGTAGCAAGGTCGAATAAGAACCTTATGACTTGGGCTGCAGTGGGATAGTTTTGGGCTGACAAGACGACAAAACAATCACTAAGTAGTAATCCCGTACCCCTTATCCAGTTATTTTTAGTAATGGCTAATATACCCCCAATTTAATTAGAGCTAATGAAGTTGATTACCAAAACTAATTATAATTAGTAACTTAATTACCTTAATCATGTATTTATATTCTGAAAATCAATTTTTATTTTTATTTAGAAGAAGGAGAAGGAGGCTTCTTTGGAAATTTTTCAAAAACCTTGGAAGAGTATGACAAAACATATCCTCAAAATCTGGGTTTTTTTTTGTGTGGTTATGGTTGTTAATGAGTCGACCCGGCCGTAAGTCCATATTACAAAAAAAAAAAATACTACATTCAAACCGTAAGTGACGGTTATCGGGGAACTTAAAAAAAACCAGCCGTAAGCCATAGTTACAGCTTGGAAAAGTAGAACAAGACGTATAAACAGTCCAGAATCATCTGTGTCTTCTTTACTGATAGGTTCATAAGTTTAAAAGGCAACTTTTCTAGCAGTAAGTGTTTATGGAGTTTGAAACTTTTAGGGTTTGGGCATACACACTACGACTTGAAATGCAAAATTCATTTCATTCATTAACCCACATTGCAAGCCATTAAATATTTACTTGAGCCGCATTACAAATTCGGATCTAGTATCCCATGTGATTTACTAAGAAGTCCTTGATAATGGCAAATGACTTCGTAGTTGAAAGATGAATCTTTCCCTTTTGTCCATTCCTTCCTAGCTTGAAATACGACTTGAACATCAGTTTCACCTCTAAGACGAAGTTCATATCAAATACGAAGTAAATCCATATGTTCTTCAACTTGTATGTGCATGTCTCCAAATCAAAGAAACAAATTAACTCTGTCATGGTTATTAGCTAGTGTTACCAGTTTCACTAATAATAATTTCATAGATCTTTTTCCAAAATAACTAACACTCGTTAAACCACGTTGCTTTAGTTCTTCTCCTCTTTTTGGATAACATATATAATACATAGTTTTGGAAAATAGACAAGTCTTCGTCCAAAGTAAAATTGGGTTTACCCAATCTTAAGTATATTACATACTATATGAAGATTGTTAGAGTTTTTGGGGGAGATTAGGGATCCAAAAGGTGTGATTTTGATTTGGGATGGGTGGGTATGACTAGAAGGACTTATTTTTTCATATAAAAAGTGGTGAAACGACAATGTTCTTCTTTAATATGACAACCCAATTATTCTTCTAACGGGTTTACTTTTCAAAAACTAGCCAATAAGATATTCAATTATAAGAAATTCAGGAACTTGTAGCTAGCAAATTGCTATATCAACCTAGCCGTAGGTAAGAATGAACATGTTATGCTTTGGTTGACAGTTATATGGTTAGGAGTCCAAGACGTAAGCTTGCCAGTTCTTAGTTATGCTAGAATCACGACTGCAATTCCTAACCATAACCGGGTGCTTACGGCTAGGTAATCTAGCCTTAAAAAAATGTTCTTTTTTTTGAGAGTTTACAAAGATACTGGCGGATAGAATACCGAGACGTAGGCGAGGTTACGGCTGGGTATCACAACCGCATATGAAACTTACGACTAGAACTCTAACCGTACAAATATGTCAATTATTTTAGGTACATCAAATGCTCTGACGGTTAGAATTTCTAACCATAAATTGAACTTACGACTGGAAATCCCCACCGTAACCTAAGTATACAGCCGAAATGAAAGGTGAGTTTTTAGCGAACGATTTATAGACATTTACGACTAGGTTTTGAAGATTATCGACCTAATCGTAAGTGATCATATGAGTTTTCAATATGTAATTTTTTTTCATTGTTCTTGTAATTAGATGAATGGAAACACTAAAATTCATTCATCAAACCTAAATTAATGTCGATAAGTGAAACAAATTGCAATCCATCCTTCCAAATCCATTGCCAAATAATAAACAAAGTATTAGATAATTAATAAAAATACAAAATACAAAATACCCATAACCAATACCACTACAACTCCATACGTCATTCATCGGAATCCTCTTCTGAATCCCGTTGTCTCGTATGAATCCTCAACCTCTTCTACAACTTGAGATCGATCTTGAGTCCTTGACCATTTCCACCTCGACCATGTCCACCCCAACCACTTTTACCACGTCCACCTCAACCATGTTCAACTTGGATTCGGAAAAAATATTGGATTGAACACCCTCCTCCCTAGATGAAAAAGCACTACGAGTACATGATTCATCACTAGATGAATTAGACCTAGTCCTCTTGGCACCCCTTTGTTCGTCATCTGAATACTTAAAGAGATATCCTTTATCAAGGTCAATCGCAAGCAAGGATTGATCCCTGACAGATCTTTGTTATAGTTTAATCTGTATTAACATTTGTGATTTTTTTTGGTAATCTTTGGGTTTTTACAAGCATCGCGATGTATATGGATTGAGCTTGGAATTTTCACAATGTTGAAATAGTGATTTGAATATCTGTCAAACTCTTAATAAATAATGTTCAAGTATTTTCCTTGATATCAAGCCGACATCCCACGACCGAAATATGTAGTACATGTGCTTACCATGTCCCAGAGGTTTGCATATCTTTAGTGATTATATTAATAAAGTACATGAATGTATGTTAGCTAATATTAGTTGTCAATTAAAAGTGATTTCGGTATACTAGTTGGATTACAGTTAGAATTTGTCAAAAACGAAACTATACATTTATTGCATGTTTTAAGGATTTTCAGATTTCATAATTCATTGTTGTCCAAACAAGCGTTGGTAACATTATAAACTTATCCCTTGACACATTTCTTAACCATTTGTGTGCGAAGCCAACTCGTTGATAGAGGAGAGTAATCTAATTATGTGAAATCTCTTGTATCTCCTTCATTTAGGATCAAGAATATTTTAGTAGTACCGTTAATGGGAAACTAAATCTTGTATTTATTTTAGTTTTCGATTATTAATTTGATTGACAGATCATACTTGATTGTTCCATGGTCCTTCTCTTTTGATATAAGGCCACTTAAGTTTTTAAGGATTGACTATTTCAGACCTATTTGATTCAAGATCCAAACATAAAACTAGTAATCATCCAATGTTAATAGATTCCGTTATGTGTGTAGGCGATCATTAGTATAAATAAAGTTGTTTGTGCAGGTGATACTTTGAAGATTCAAAATTGAAAATTGAAAATTGAAGACTAGAAGACTTTTTCTTTTTGGTATTCTGATCTTTGTGCTATTTCGTGCACGCTTGATTCTCTAGGATCTAACAAGTCGTTTATTTCGATAAACATCATACTTATATAAAGATCATAAAAACTAGTTAGTTATTTTTCCTCGTAGAATTTTTTAACTGGATCTTGTCGACTGAGATAGATAATTTTTATAATCTTTGTCTTGATATTGATCTTTGACCAAAATAGTATATATTGATAAGTTATTGATAATTTCTATAACTTATTTCTGACCATTGTCGGGTTTTGGAGGTACATAGTAAGGTGGTTACTGAAACATGTTAACGCTTTAATGTTTTGGGTTACAATCCAAATGAGTTGAAATAACAGAAGTCTTCACAGCATATGAAGCAACTTGAGATAGTGGACTTTATCTTGGGATTCTAATGCGTAGACCAAATTAGTCGTAGCCACAGGGATACTGGGGGAGCTGAGTAACTAGGAGTAGTTTGCTTAGTGTCTCAATTATAGAAGTTGCGGTAGTAAATTTATATAGTCGCTTCATTCTGGGTGTATTTAAAACTTGACTATGTCCTGAGGTTTTTCTGCCTTGTAGTTTTCTTTGTTAATAAAATTTTGTGTGTCGCGTGATTTACTTTACTTCGGCATTATATTGCTTGTATTTATATTTAAAGTAAATACACATGTACGTTATTCTACTTGGTATACAATCCCATAGTTAGTTCGATTCCGGATATATAACTATATACCAAGCTAACATCTCGTTGAAGTAATCTTTTTGGCAGTTATTTTTCTGTAAGATTACAAAAGGTGTGTCTATAGTAGGTTGATACGAAATGATTATGGTGTACTTGATATCCTCGTCATTTAATGGACAATTTAATAAGTATAGATCAACTGAAAATATCCTTGTACTCGATTTTCAAACAAGGTCAACCTAGTATGTACTTGAACCGTATACATGAACCGGATGCCAACAAGAGAAAGTCTTGTAGTTTATATTTTCAGAGCACGAATTCACGAGAATAAGTGTTGTAAGTTCTATAAAGTTCGAGCTGAAAAATACTATCTACGTTAATTGACTTACTACTTTTGATATTTCAATTATAAAGATAAATTATATAATGCGGAAAGAAAAATACAAGATACAGATTTTTGTTGATGAGGAAACTATAATCTTGTAGATAATCATGGGACCTCATCCAGCTTGAACGTTGCATTGTATTAAACCGCTACAAACACTAGATTACTATGTGACTTCAAACTGAAATGAGTTCAGACCCAATCGAACCTGCGAAAAATTCACCTTCAATCGTTCTCCTTACGTCTCTTGGATCTCGCAAAACCCTACGTACTTGATTCCCATATATAACGTCCTTTACAGGCCTAGGAGTTGTTTCAGTCGCAGTGAAGACTTCTAACTTTCTCCTGCTAATATATAGCCTATTGATTTCCTTCATAAAGATACTCAATCAAGGTAATGGAAATTTGTTTGCTTATGAGGAATCTTCAAGGATAAAGAAGATATCAAGCAAACCTCAACAATTATGATAGCTTACTCTCTTTCAGATATGCCTAATTGATTTTACCTCACGAGATCAATCTATACCAGAATTCAATCTTCTAGAATTAAAAACATGAGACGAAGATAACTTTGTAATTTCTGTTAATCTTATTCTTTGATCAATGGTTCATGAATCACGGTATAACAGAATAGATGAAACTTAGAATAGATAAGAACTACGATGATTAAAATAAGATTCTGGATATCAATAACTATCAGGTAAAAGACATCAAATACAATTGCACATATATATTTCCAAATATTCTACATAGTAAATACGAAAACGATATTCCTTTCCTGATCAAGAGAATTAGAAAACTAGTTAGCTACCCAGTAAATAAAGCTCAAACCTTTAATCATAGTATCACGCAAACTCCCATAAAAATCCAAGCATTTTCAGTAACCTGACAGTCTATGAAAAGATGTTTGCGTGATTCAATTCCAAGATTACACAAAGGGAAAATAGGGTTGACATCATGAATAAATCTAGTTATTCTCTCCCTTACAGGAAGACAATTTTGAACGTATTCCAAATTGTGAATTTTGGGTGGTATATAAAGTTTCCAAAATTTAGCCTAGCAAAAGCTAATGTGTCCGGACCATCTAATTTTGAACTGGACAAAGGATTTCCCCTTAGATTTTTCCCACGACAAACCGGTTTTTTTGCGAGTTTTTTCTTATTCTGAAAATTTCTTTTCGCCATGAGCGGCTAATCAGCCATTCATGGGCTCTGATGGAAAAATAATACATGGATTCATAGGGTTTCTACTACGGTTTTTGATTTTGTATTGTTACTTACAAAGCTAGACAATTTTTTAATGAAGATTTGTTTGAAAATTCAGAAAACAGGAGATTTGATTAGATTCGCTTTTCTTCCCTAACCCAAATTCACACGGTTGCTTCTGATTTCATCCTTCAGTGGTCAGGTAATGATTTGCATCCATTTATACAAGATTAAGTTTTTAATTAGAGGTTTCTGAAGAACCAATTTTAATTACTTGCTAATGGATCAATTAATTGTTCCATAATGACATTTATAAGAATTTCTTCCCAAATTCATATATTTGGTGATTTCCTCCCATCTTTTCTTGATTTAATCTGCATAACTGGTTCTTACGCTTGAAGATAAAGTTTTTTCCTATTCATGTGTTGTGCTTCGTATTCCAGAAAAAGCCTTAAACCAATATCTCATTACCTAGCTTTTATTACAATACCATGTAGTTGTTTTATATGTTTGTTTGTGTATCACATTATTTGCAGTCTGGCATAGTGATGTTTCTCAGTTAACTAATCTTACAACAATACCTGAATCTGAGTAGTGGGTGGCAGTTTAACCTTAATGAAATAATTCCAACTAGATATCAAAACACCCGTCTTCTGTGGACAAGCGCCTCGACAGGAACCTTTTCTGAACCAGTAGAAAGAAACTGCTGAGATGTAAAAAAAACGTTTTGTTATTCCAACGGGAGATTCATGGGGGAATTTCAGTCATAAACGATTGTGAGTGGATCTATATTATTAGATTTAAATATGATTATGAGATGCATGGAGTATTGAATTTGGCTACCATAAGAGTATTTGGAGATTTACTCGACATAAAGAAATGGGAAGATATTGATAACTTACAAACATGGTACCCCACAGTGGAGATGTTTTTTTATAACAATCATTAATCTAACTCCAGCTCAAGTTACAAGTGAAAATATCAGAAGATACCTGGCATGCATGAGGGAGATTCTGTCTTTCTCATACCTAGTGAGACAAAGAAATGAAAGTTTTTCAATCACGGTGAGAGCAAATATAAGGTTCAAGCAAAGGCTCAGGTTTAATGTCAATGCAGAAAATGAATTGGGTCATGTTAATGTTATGAATTTGAATTTCACAACATTCTCTATAGTTTTTGTGGGTTCTGTAATATGATCGGCCATAAGTTACAAAACTGCATATATTGTGACATTGATCAACACCAAGATGAAATAAAAAAAGACAAAGTTGATGCAGTTCTAGTAACAATGCAACAAGAAGTTATTAAGCAGCAAGAGCAGATGCAGCCGATGATGGTGCAACAAGGATGAATCTCTCAGAAGATAGCCTTTCCATCTTATCATCTGAACAAACTGCATCTGAGGTAACTTGGAGTGATTATCTGAAAACATCTTGAAGATTAAAATGTTAGTCAACCTGAAACTTTTCATCATACACATAATGCTTCCGTTGATAATACTGAATCTGCATGGAGTAATGCCTCTGCACAACTCAGTATTCGTAATATTATTGGCAACCAAATGGATACTTACATGTGGAAGGTGATGCAGAAAAGGGATAGTGTTGTTAATCCTTTTAAATTTGTTAATTTCTTATGGGATGAAGCTTCTTCATCACAGCAACATCCCAGCATTGACAGTTTTAATTTGCATACTTGAAGAATTGGACTACGATGCAAAACTATTTCCATCAGGATAATCCTCTACCAATACCAAAGAGACAAAGATTGACTGATTTGGATTTGAATCTAGTGTTACCTAATTATCAAAGCCAGGTGGAAATTTGATAGATTACCAAGTTTACAGATGTTTGAAAAGCCTCCAAGCCGAGCTTGGATAACAGTACGAAATTAGAAATCATTATTACCATCAACTCTCCCGAGATAAATTCTTTAAAGAATATGACCAAAATACAGAATGTTTCCATATTTCTGCCACAAATAGGAAGAAAATAAATGCAATTCATATTCTTAGAGAGCCATCAGGTCTTTGGCTCTCAGATCGAGACCAAATAAACCCTCTTCTTATAAATCATTTCACCTAGATTGGTGCTTCTCAAATAAGTAACAACATTGTTGACTTGTCGGAAATAATAAAACCATGTATTACAGATTCAGAAAACTCCTCCCTAATCCAAATTCCATCTAAGGAAGAAATTTTGACCAATCTTTCTAGCATGAACCCTTGGGGAGCCCCTGTCCCGGATGGATTCCAACCAGGCTTTTTATAGCCAGTTGAAAAATTCTGGGACCAGACATAATAATTACTACCCAATAATTCTTTAGAACATGGATTTTGACACAAGATCAACCACTCGTATGTTACTCTTATCCCAAAAATGACCAACGCCTTAAACTCCGAGGGATTTTGGACCCATCAGTCTTAGCAATACCATCAATAAACTTACTTCTAAAATCCTAGCCAACATATTAAAATCTATATTAAATATGATCATGTCCCCCAATCAATATGATTTTCTTCCAATGAGACAAATTACCAACAAAATTATCATTGCCCATGAAATCCTACACTCGATAAAAACCTCCCAAGCTAAAAAAGGGTTTTTGGATCTAAAGATAGATCTTTTCAAAGCTTTTGACAGGGTTGAGTGGCCTTTTATTAAGAAGGTGTTATCTTCGTTCGGGTTTAGTGATATCCTGGTTAACCTAATTTTCCAATGCATTTCCACTACCTCTTTATCCATCCTCCTAAATGGATCCCTAGGTCCATTTTTTACCAACTCAAGGGGATAAAGACAGGGTGATACACTTTCCCCTTATCTATTTCTCATTTGCATGGAGATTCTCTCAAGAATCCTCGAAAAAGAAACTGTGGAAAAAAATCTCAGGGCTTATAATTAATAAAAACGCCTCAACTATCTCCCACCTCTTTTTCGCCGACGATTTCTACCTCTTCACTAAAGCAGACCTGAGGGAAGCAAAAATTTTTTTTGGATATGTCCTATCTTCGTTCAGGGAAATCACGGGTCAAAAGGTAAATCTATAATAATCAGGAATCGGTCAGCCCTATAATTATTCCAAACATAGGAAAATAATAACAAAAATCCTCAAAGTTCTCCTGATGACAAAAAAGGACAATACCTTGGCACACCTCTTTTTTGTATATGGAAACAGGAAAGAAAATTTTCGATCCTATTCTCCAAAAATATTATAATACCCTGCAAGGTTGGAAAGCAAAACTGCTATCACATGCGCGTGTAGGACAGTCCTAATACAATCTATCCAACAAGGCTACCCACCTTACCAAATGCAGATGCTAGGTCTTCCCAAAGAAACTCTTGATAAATTAGAAAAAAAACCAGAGAGATTTTTGGTGGAATAAAGACAGGTCAAAAGGTAAGGGTGCCTATAAAAGGCGTGGATCATCATTTGTAAACCCAAGTCTCAAGAGTGATTGTGTAGCGCCCCCTAAGCTAGCAGCTGACTAATCCAAGAGATTAATTATAAAGTGAGGCACTAATGATCTAAAACATCTGTTTAAACAGTAAGAAAGAAGTTTTAATCAAAGATTAACCCGAATCTAAACCCTCTCTGAAATAATTACAAGAAATCCTCTCATATGATACATATTCAATAGTGAGTTGGTTTACAAATAGAATATAAACACAAAATAAACATAGCGGAAGCTAACCAACTAACGAAACCAACTCCTCGAAGCTTTCATCGCCACGTGTACCACTTGAACTGAATCTGTCTCTGAAACTGAAAGTGGGAATTGAGTGAGCACATCATCCCGAAGGGTTCCCAATAGAAATAACAACTAACTTTCAAGTAATCACTAGAATGATTTGTAAATAATGCAGGTTTTGTTAAAAAACCGATAAAACACGGAAATACAGTAAAGCATATTAAAATAATACTAGTACTGGAAATATAAAACCAACCAATAAACCGGCACACATTCACAACATAAATAATAGTTGAGCGACGTCTTCCTTCGGAGTAGGAAGGCATGACTGTTGCGGATTCTTCAATGATCAGTAAAGCGCCCATGAGGTTTCCGTCCTCAAGTCATAAACTATATGTACCTTACCAGTACCTCATTTTACGCGCACTCTACATATCAAGTATTCAAAGAAAACAAATGGTAACAACATTATATCCTACCGAAGTCCTTACACAGTGGACAGCCCACAATCCGCCCACCTGTAAATCCAATAATCTTATATAATATTCTCAACATCATTCTCTCTAAACACCAAAACATAATAAAAGCTTTTGAAAGTAATTTAAAAAAAACAGTAAACATTCACGTATGAGACATGCGTTGCCCCCGTACAGAAATAGGGAAAGTATAATGGCCAAATTAAAACCAAACCTACATAATATTCATCCCAATGAGGCCTATCTAGGTTTGCAATAAATAGATATAACATTTGGGAGCACACATCTCACACCAATCAAAAGGAAACATTCTCCCTTTCATGCTAACAACAAATAAAGATTGTAACCACTTTCCAGTCAATGGAAAGAATCACACTTTGGAAAATAAGTAAATACTCCCAAAACACAGATATCAGTTGTTTCTTAAGATCCAAACCCATCCCAAAATGTATAAGAAAACTAGTTTGTATTACACACATATATACATGCATACATTAACATGTACTAACAAAGATATGCATGCATTTCATAAGATATAGATTTGTAAAACAATAATGAATACAAGAGAGATCGTTATCGATTCCCACCTCTTTTGATGACAAGCCTCACATACCTTGAGATCCATAATCCACTGGTTCATTCTTTAGGTCGATCGTTGTTAATAAAGATTAACTGTTAATCACACAAGCACTCTAAAAGATTAGCCAAAAGTCTCACACAAGGCTCATAACATAATCTCATACAATTTTCTAGTTATAGGCTAAGTGAAATGACTAATGGTTCTATAACATGGTATTAAGTGTTCTAGGCATAAATTAGTATATACTTATCCAAATGGGGTCAAATTGGGTGTTATCAGAAAGCCCTCGAAAAAACCTACAAATTTGCAGAAGGAACCGAAAGTCTAATTCGGACCATAAAGGGTTCAAACATCAAACTAAGAATACATTGTACTAAGCCCAAGTCCACTAATCTCGGCCCACCACATAAAGCCCATACCACTCGGTTCAACTAGCGGTCTCTAACAGTCCAAGTGTCAACTAACAGTCAACATCCAAGGTCAGGTCAATAGTCCAGGTCAAAGGTCAAGTCAACGGTCAATTGGTCAAGGTCAACTGAGTCAAACTGATTCAACTCAGTTTAATTTGGTTAACTCGACTCGGTCAGATTGACTGAGTCAGACAAGAACAGAATCAGTCAGATAATCTGTCTAGGATGACTAATAGGTCTAAGTTCAAGGAGCAACACAAAAACACATTGCACAACAAAGGACTGAAATGAAACTTCATTAGGAATTAGCCTAAACTATACACAACCATCACTACAATCTAGCAACACCAATTACTCTCATATCTCTATTCACTGAGTTATTGCTTATGCAACTCTCATTGCCACCTCATCTCTCCTCAATCATCTAACTTCAATTCTAACAATGTTGCACATACAGGTCTGTCTCTTTCAGTTCAATTTGCCACATTCTCTACCCCATTGTCACTGCCTTCTCAGCCACACATTGTAACACCATTTCCTCTTATACAAGGTCTACCAACTTTTCCATCATGACCTAACCTTCATCTTAACACTTACCAACCTGAACTATTCATTCCCCTACCAAAACACCAAACATTCATCTAAAGTTCATCCTCAAATGCATTACATAAACCTTGACAACAAAACTCTAACTCAAACCTTATCTACAACTTAAATCTGAAGTACATTTTTTTCCCAACCACAATTCAATCTTGCAAACACCACACTAGCATTAGTACCACTAGACTGGCAAAAATATGCATCTTAGAACAACCACAGTTCAACTACACTGCCAACATCAGTTCACCACACTTTCCATCTCTAGCTACAACACATCCTAATCAACACCACCAGCACGCCAGTTCAGCAGAATCAAAATATCCACTTCCGCCATTACAATCCAAATGAAACACTTCCAGCACTATCGTCTTCTTAGCTTCAATCCACTAACTAATACAACCTGCAACACTACCATTTCAGTTAAACCACCACCATCTTCCCATGAATCAAAAACATGTTTCATCAATTCTCCAGCACAGTTACACGATCACCATTTCAATTCTACCACCACCAGTTACATGAGTTGTAGCTTCCTCTTAATTTAAACACCACAGTCATAACTCTATCACTTTATTTATCTTCATCCCCTGTAATTAAACATAGAACTTTAACTTCTTAATTTCACAGGCAACAAAACAATCTTCATCTTCATCCTTGTTAAACATCATCATAACAACTCCAATTTTCTTCTTCCTAGACCCAAATCCATACCAACCCTAAGCAGGATGAACCCTATATCCCAATTCAACTTCCTAGAAACTGAAATTAAAACTAATACATCGATCTAACTTCAATTAAGAACAAACCCATAAATTATAACATCAAAGCAAACTCAATTTCATAAAGAAATCAAAACAAAAACCCTAATTTACCTGGTTCTGTGATTCTTCATAAGAACAGCTTCAAAACTTCAATAAAACACCAACCCATTCGATCTTCATCCAACAGAAACTCAAAACTCCTCTTAATCTCTCTTCCAACTCAAGAACAGAACCCTAATTGATTCAACAACATCACTCCTTCTTCTCCCGAGATCAAATAACATCAACTACACCACCAACAATCAATTCCTAATGTTTCCCCTAAGTTTCTCTTCTATTCGACCTCAGAATCATCTTACAAAATCGCCGGAGGCGACAGAAGCAGCAGAAGAAGAAAAAGAAGAAAGAACCGATAAAACACGTTGTAACAACTATTGTTAAAAAACCGATAAAACACGGAAATACAGTAAAGCATATTAAAATAAAAGTAATACTGAAAATATAAAGTTTTACCAACCAATAAACCGGCACACATTCACAACATAAATAATAGTTGAGCGACGTCTTCCTTCGGAGTAGCAAGGTGTGACTGTTGCGGACTCTTCAATGATCATTAAAGCGCCCATGAGGTTTCCGTCCTCAAGTCATAAACTATATGTACCTTACCAGTACCTCATTCTACGCGCACTCTACATATCAAGTATTCAAAGAAAACAAATGGTAACAACATTATATCCGACCGAAGTCCTTACACAGTGGAGAGCCCACAATCCGCCCACGTGTAAATCCAACAATCTTATATAATATTCTGAACATCATTCTCTCTAAAGACCAAAACATAATAAAGGATTTTGAAAGTAATTTAAAATAAATAGTAAACATTCACGTATGAGACATGTGTTGCCCCCGTACAGAAATAGGAAAAATATAATGGCCAAATTAAAACCAGACCTATATAATATTCATCCCAATGAGGCCTATTTAGGTTTGCAATAAATAAATATAACATTTGGGAGCACACATCTCACACCAATCAAAAGGAAACCTTCTCCCTTTCATGCTGACAACAAATAAAGATTTTAACCACTTTCCAGTCAATGGAAATAATCACACGTTGGAAAATAAGTAAATACTCCCAAAACACAGATATCTGTTGTTTCTTAAGATCCAAACCCATCCCAAAATGTATAAGAAAACTAGTTTGTATTACACACATATATACATGCATACACTAACATGTACTAACAAAGATATGCATGCATTTCATAAGATATAGATTTGTAAAACAATAATGAATACAAGAGAGCTCGTTATCGATTCCCACCTCTTTTGATAACAAGCCTCGCATACCTTGAGATCCATAATCCACTGGTTCATTCTTTAGGTCGATCGTTGTAAATAAAGATTAACTGTTAATCACACAAGCACTCTAAAATATTAGCCAAAGGGCTCACACAAGGCTCATAACATAATCTCATACAATTCTCTAGTTATAGGCTAAATACAATTCTCTAGTTATAGGCTAAGTGAAATGACTAATGGTTCTATAACATGGTAGTAATTGTTCTAGGCATAAATTAGTATCTACTTATCCAAATGGGGTCAAATTGGATGTCATTGGAAATCCCTCGAAAAACCCTACAACTTTGCAGAAGGAACCGAAAGTCTAATTCGGACCATAAAGGGTTCAAACATCAAACTAAGAATACATCGTACTAAGCCCAAGTCCACTAATCTCGGCCCACTACATAAGGCCCAGTCCACTCGGGTCACCTAATGGTCTCTAACAGTCAAAGTGTCAACTAACAGTCAACATCCAAGGTCAGGTTAATAGTCCAGGTCAAAGGTCAAGTCAACGGTCAATTGGTCAAGGTCAACTGAGTCAAACTGATTCAACTCAGTTTAATTTGGTTAACTCGACTCGGTCAGATTGACTGAGTCAGACAAGAACAGAATCAGTCAGATAATCTGTCTAGGATGACTAATAGGTCTAAGTTCAAGGAGCAATACAAAAACACATTGCACAACAAAGGACTGAAATGAAACTTCATTAGGAATTAGCCTAAACTATACACAACCATCACTACAATCTAGCAACACCAATTACTCTCATATCTCTATTCACTGAGTTATTTCTTATGCAACTCTCATTGCCACCTCGTCTCTCCTCAATCATCTAACTTCAATTCTAACAATGCTGCACATACAGGTCAGTCTCTTTCAGTTCAATTTGCCACATTCTCTACCCCATTGTCACTGCCTTCTCAGCCACACATTGTAACACCATTTCCTCTTATACAAGGTCTACCAACTTTTCCATCATGACCTAACCTTCATCTTAACACTTACCAACCTGAACTATTCATTCCCCTACCAAAACACCAAACATTCATCTAAAGTTCATCCTCAAATGCATTACATAAACCTTGACAACAAAACTCTAACTCAAACCTTATCTACAACTTAAATCTGAAGTACATTTCTTTCCCAACCACAATTCAATCTTGCAAACACCACACTAGCATTAGTACCACTAGACTGGCAAAAATATGCATCTTAGAACAACCACAGTTCAACTACACTGCCAACATCAGTTCACCACACTTTCCATCTCTAGCTACAACACATCCTAATCAACACCACCAGCACGCCAGTTCAGCAGAATCAAAATATCCACTTGCGCCATTACAATCCAAATGAAACACTTCCAGCACTGTCGTCTTCTTAGCTTCAATCCACTAACTAATACAACCTGCAACACTACCATTTCAGTTAAACCACCACCATCTTCCCATGAATCAAAAACATGTTTCATCAATTCTCCAACATAGTTACACGATCACCATTTCAATTCTACCACCACCAGTTACATGAGTTGTAGCTTCCTCTTAAT
Organism: Papaver somniferum; assembly: GCF_003573695.1. NCBI lineage: Eukaryota > Viridiplantae > Streptophyta > Magnoliopsida > Ranunculales > Papaveraceae > Papaver > Papaver somniferum. The sequence goes on from NC_039359.1 coordinate 136,159,409, forward strand.
TTAAACACCACAGTCATAACTCTATCACTTTATTTATCTTCATCCCCTGTAATTAAACATAGAACTTTAACTTCTTAATTTCACAGGCAACAAAACAATCTTCATCTTCATCCTTGTTAAACATCATCATAACAACTCCATTTTTCTTCTTCCCAGACCCAAATCCATACCAACTAACCCTAAGCAGGATGAACCCTAAATCCCAATTCAACTTCCTAGAAATTGACATTAAACCTAATACATCGATATAACTTCAATTAAGAACAAACCCATAAATTATAACATCAAAGCAAACTCAATTTTATAAAGAAATCAAAAAAGAAACCCTAATTTACCTGGTTCTGTGATTCTTCATAAGAACAGCTTCAAAACTTCAATAAAACACCAACCCATTCGATCTTCATCAAACAGAAACTCAAAACTCCTCTTAATCTCTCTTCCAACTCAAGAACAGAACCCTAATTGATTCAACAACGTCACTCCTTCTTCTCCCGAGATCAAATAACATCAAATACACCACCAGCAATCAATTCCTAATGTTACCCCTAATTTTCTCTTCGAGTCAACCTCAGAATCATCTTACAAAATCGCCGGAGGCAACAGAAGCAGCAGAAGAAGAAAAAGAAAGAAGAATGAAGAAGAAAAGAAAACAGAATGAGCTTATCTGCTTGATGGGTGAAGGGGATAAGACCAAGAATAATTATTAAGGCGCCCAGAAAGGATAAGGACAGCCAAGCGGTCTATGATAAAATTACTATTTTAATCTTCATACTTATCCGATGATATCTTCTTCGTCCAGTGTCTGAATGACACGTTCGAGTAGTTCATTGCACACTACTTTTAGAGATCTATTCAATGATACTAGTTTCGTATCTAAATCGTTGTTAGATTTATTTCTATTAATTAACGTCCGTCTCTAATTAATCGGGTCAATAACGGCTTAGTCTTCTCATGACTGGTCTGATAGCGTTGATGAGCTTGAGGCTCGTTACAGATTGGTAGCATTTTTTTCTCTAAATTGCAAAATTTTTGTCATGGTCCATGTCGTGCTTATCCACTGAGTATAGAATGAACACGTATCCCGATAAATCCTCTTTTGTATACGCAACATCAATAAATATTATCCAATCTGATTTAAATTTGGACCATGACATTTTAGTAACCTTAGCTTTCTTGTCACAGACCCGATGCATAGTTGGGGAGAATTAGAAGCGTTAAAACAATGGGAATTTCTTAATGATTATGACAGTACAGAGGAGGTAGAGAGATATCTCCATCCAGTGGATTACGTTTATTTCCGTTCAGCCTGTAAACAAAACTCGATATTTCTCCCCGCATTGAACCGAATATCGGCTTCTGCAAGGGCCATGGCAACTACGTATTTATCTCCATGGCTGATTTCTATCGTTGAAGATAATAAAAATACCATCTGCGATATCATAGACCCGATGCATAGTAATGACAAGTACCACCTGAAACTACCTGGAATTTTTAGATTCTAGAATCCATTTTTCAAAAGATGGATGGCTTTTTTTGTCTAATGGAAAAAAAACTGTGTTATGCTACAATCCCTTCAGCAAAGCAATGATCAGTCTTCCAGATTTACCTGATATGTAGGATCAGAATCTCGCAGCAATAATGCCTCAGCGAAATTATCAACAACACAACACAACAGCGTCGCAGAACAATTTCAGAAATGACATAATAAACGACGTCAGCCAAAATCATGAGAAAAATGTGATGGTTCTGTGAAAATAAGAGAGTTTGCGAGATTAACATTTGTAAGGTTGCGAGAATATCGCAAGACATATCCGAAAATAAAGGAAAAATTAGTTGTCATCCACTATGTACTTCCCTATAAATAGTCGTTCAATTGTAAAGAAAAAGAGAGAGATCTTTCTTGAGTGAGAAACAAGTAAATAGGAGAGAGAAAATCTAGAGCAGTGGTTATTCTTGATTCATATATCTTTTCTTGTAAGATTTTTTAAAGATTGATCAATAAAATTAAGATTGTTAATCTAAAATGAGTTGAATGTTAACGAAATCTTGTGAGGGGTGTAGTGTAGGATTTCCTGCAACTACATAATGGCACTAGAAACAGGGAACATTGAAGATTATTCTAGAAAAAATTGAAAATTAATATTGAGATTTGTGAAGATTTGGAATGATTGATTAAGAATTTTACATAATTTCTTGCAATTCGTTAACATTGAAGAAATGGCTAGAAGAAGAAAACATCAGAACAACCAACTACTATTAGAAGAAGCAAGATAATTGTTGAAAGGCAAAGAAGTAAAACCGTAGAATCTAATAGAATGAGAAATAATAGAGAAAATCAAATTCAACCACCAGTTCAACAAACACTAGTACAAGGGAGGAATACAGATTATGATAGGGTGAGTATACACACTTGGAAATCAAATTCAGCAGAAGAAGTAGAAGAAGAGCAGCAAACCAGAAACCATAGACAGGTAGAGAGAAATCAAGAAGCAGGTGAAGAAATAATTCATGGAGATGAGGAAATTGGAGCGTTAGAAACGTTGAGACGAAGAATACACGAAGAAAGAAGAGCTGAGGCAGAAGAACGTGCGAATTTAACAAGGAAAAATCACGAATTGAGGATGCAAAATATGAGACTACTGAGTAGAAGATCGAGAAGTATTACAAAATCATATTCAAGATCGACTAGAAGAGAGATGAGGTGAAACTCACCCACAATTAATGCTGGAAACAATATTCAAGAAGAAATATCAAATCCTAATGAAGAATATCGCGGAAATAGAGAAAGAACTGATGATCGTTACGTTCCACAAAATGAAACTTTTAATGATAGGCAAAATGGTAGAAATCAAGAGAATGGAAAACGTCAGGGACGAAATGATCAAGATGGCGAAGGAAATCGAGAGGAAGGAAGGAGAATTTTACATGAAAGAGAAACTCAAAGAAATCAACAAACGATTGAAGAAGAAATTGAAAGACATTATGCTGAACAAGCACGTTTAATTTGCGAACGTGAAAGATTAAGAGCGGATATGAAAGAACAAGAGCTTAAGGAGACAATTCGCCAGAACAATCACGACAATCAAGAAAGAAGGCGTACACAAAACCGGAATAACGGTAATATCAATGAAGAGTATGATAGAGTACAGAGGATGGCTGAAAGACAGCGAATGGAATTAATAATAAATGAACAAAATCATGAAGGGGAAAATGAGAGACATCATCATATGCGAATGCAAGATAAAGATGAAGAAGAGACTCACAGAAGAAGACGAGATGAGGATAATGAAGAAGAAATTAAAAATTTCGCGAGAGAAGAAAGACATGAACGCAGAAGAAAGGAGGCGAAATTAAAAAGACCTTCGGATCAAAATTCAGGTGTAAATAAACAAATCTTGAAAGAGTTAGAAGAAATGAGAGGAATGCTAAATAATGGAGGAGAAGTAGGCAGAAGACAATTGGATGAAGCTATAGAAGAAGCTGCGAAAACTCCATTTACAAGGGAAGTACAACTAGGAGGAATACCACCGAAATGCAATTTTCCCACATTAACCAGCATTTTTGATGGAACAACTTGTGCAATTCAACACATTAAAGCCTACGTGAGGTGCATGTTTCAATGGGAAAATCATGATGTTGTATTATGCAAGTATTTCGCATCCAGCTTAACAGGGGAGGCGTTAAAATGGTTCGAAGGTCTACCAAAGAATACAATAACATCCTTCAATCATTTGCAGACTAGATTCTTGGAGGTATATATAAGTAATAATTCTTCGCGACCTGGTATTGAAGACGTGTTTGGATTAAAACAAAGGATTGGCGAAAGTTTGAAGCGCCTAACTAAAATATGCAGGACTATGTGTAGCGAAATGGCTGGCCGTGTAGATGAGAGATATCTTATCTTATCATTCATCAATGCTATGTTTGCAACCAACCTATTGTATATCCAAATTTTCATAGTCAAGAATACGATCACAATGACTGAATTGCGAGAACTTCAAGAAGAATATATTGCTCTAGAGGAAAGGAAAAATGAGATGGAATCATACCCAGTTGCGAACATCAGTTCACAAACAGCGAATGCAAGCTTATTACCCAAGTTAATAAACACAGTGGCGAACACTTCGCAAGTACAACAAGAGAAGGTGACGGGTAACAATCAACAGAAACTGGTGGCTATGGGAAGCCGGGATCAAGAGGAGTATGAAGGAAAAAGAAATTTCTACAATCGTGGTGGAAATAACAAGATTCAAAGACTCGATCAGCCACAACAAACTTATGGAGGTCAAAGACAAAACTATAATAGAGGACAAGGAGGTCACAAGGTAGTATGGGAAGAAATCTAGATGCCACCTCTAAATGCAAGTGTGGAAAAAAATATGGGAAGCTATAATTTTGATGCAGAATATACCAACATCATGGAACATGGGAACGGAACCACCTTCAAACCACAGAAGTCATGAGTTTTGTTCTTATCATCATTTTCATGGACATACTACAAATGATTGCAGAAATGTAAAAAGAATTATAGATCAAAGAAAACTAAACCACTTTTTGGTAGGGCACCCACAATCTCAACCATTGCCACCACCACCAGAGCATCACAAAATAAACACGATGAAAAAGAAGGAAACATTCTTCATAGAAATTGGTGTAAAAGCAAAGAATCTATTCTGTCACTCTATCATACATTCATACAAGACAATTGAAGATTTTCATGACAATGTTTTGAGTAGAGTGTTCGCAGGAGATAATGATGGAAGAGAAATTATATATATTGCGAAAATCTCTCCACTAGAGGAATGACAGAAACAAATTATTTATTTTACCGCAGAAGAAATCCCTGAAGGTGAAGAGGTATATGATAATCCATTGGTAGTAAAATTAGAAATTAATCCAAAACCGAAAGAAGATGAGGATGATGAAGCTGAAGATTCATGGGAAATTAATAGGATTCTAATCGATACTGGAAGCTCTGTGAACATCTTATTTTATCATACTTATAAAACTATAGGAGGAAGAGATGATGATCTTATACCATCAACATATAAGATATATGGTTTTAATGGTACTGCCAACAAGCCTAAAGGGGAGGTTACTATGCGAATTCCATTGAAGGGAATATCTTCTGAAATCCTATTCTGTGTCGTTGATGTAGAATCACCCTACAATGCATTAATTGGTCGACCTTGGATACATGGGATTTTAGGTGTAGATTCAACTTTCCACCAGTGCATCAAATTTCCTCACCCCAGCGGTGTAGGAATCATAAAGGGAGATTGGGTTGAAGGAAAGAGATTTTACGAAACTGAGATAGAATCCTGCGAAGGAAGAGCAAACAAGAAGGAAAATTGGCGACACAAAATCAAAGAGACACAAAGAAGTGAGAGGTTGATGGTGGACGCAATTGACAGAAAAGAAGAAGAGATGTTTCGAAACTAATGCTAGCTCAGAATAAAAAAAAATGGTGAACATTCCACTTACAAGGAAACAGTAGCAGAAAATAACAAAGAAACAGAGAATAGCAAAGGTAATGTATGAATGATTGATTTGTTGCGACACTCTCGCAATAATAAAATTCTCAAAAATACATTTTATTGAATGACAAAATTGAGATTGAGAAATGCAAATACAATGTGATGATGTGCAAGAATCTCGTAGAGATAATGAATTTTACAGAAGACAATCAGAAAACAATAACAAAAGAGAAAGGGGCAAACCTTTATGGCGTACACCCTAGTTCGCGGATACAATTTCGCAAGAGGAAAATGTAAGACCTAAAGTATGTCATATAAGGGGATACCTGTTGCATGGCTCAGGGAAAGGCTACACCGCCACCGGAACCTGAGTCATGGAGATTTGGGGTCAATAAAGCCCATCCGGGAGAGGCACCTTGGATTCTCAGCTTAAGCATATGACTTAGGTTGGGCGACTAAGGTAATAAGGACTCTCCCAAGGAGTGCAGAATCTGATCAAGGCGTCTAGGTACACGGTTGAGTCAAGAGTGCCAGGGGCGTTTGAAGCTTACCTTGCCATTCTTGACAAGTCTTGGCTTATACTGCACTCGGCCCGAAGAAAACCCCACTTAGGGTGCAGTCTCGTAACCATAAGACTTATAGGTAAAAGGGATAAGAGGCTGCGAAAAAAACTGGTTGTTGTTAAGACTGGATGGGAGGAGCTAACCTTGTATGATAGAAGTACGCCTCCTTGAAGGGGCAACCATGGGGAAGATAAGGGAGGCACCCTCCATTAGGGAGCTGATAATTGTCTTAAGACGCAAATATCATGAGGCTTTTTACTCGCAAGGGTATTAAGGCTTGTCATAGTTGTGCAAAAATCCTGAAGAGGCAATAATACAAAAGAAAAAGATAAGACGAGATCAATGGTTTTTCGCATGAAAATGCGAAGACGTCCTGCGATTTCGTCGCAAGACGACAATGTCATGGGGCTTTATTTTCGCAAGAATATTTAGGCATGTCATATTGTCGCAACATTCCTGAAGAGGCCATATTACAAAAGAAAAAGTTAAGGCAAAATCAATGGGTTTTTGCATGAAAGTGCAAGAACGTCCTGCGATTTTGTCGCAATGACAAGAGGTGGCATAATAAGACCTTTAATTAGGAAGGCAAAATAAGACCACACAGGAATGAGATTTTGAAAAGAATCAAAATTCACTTCGCATAAGATTGCGAAATTATACATAAACAACTGCGAAGTTGAGGCACAAAATAAGAAAAATCTGCAAAATATCTCATTTGGATACAAATAACAGAGGCAAGTATGGGAATGAATGAAATTAGAAAATGTTATTTGTCTCCATATGATAGATTTACGGAAAAATTCAAAAATTAATGATTATATTGATTAACTGTATTGCAAGGAAGAATTGTTTTAATGAATGCAGGTGAAAATGAAAGAAACTCATACATTAAGGAATATGGAGAACCAAAAGAATTCGCAAATATACAGAAAGGAGGAATAAATGTACAAGTATTACATAAGATTAAAGAAATAAACAAAAACTACTTCTTAGTTGATCCTTTATCATCTTCATCAAATTTATTCCCTTCTTTGTCTGAGTCAGAACTTTCATCTCCATCAGAACCTTCATCATCATCAGCTTCGCTGTCAGAAATAATTAGACTGGGAATGTTCTTTGGGATCTCCTCCAAGAGACAAGGATACTCAGAATGAGGAATACTATGGTCATCACAAACCATTTGAATAGTTTGATTGCGAAAATGCATAGCATCATTCTTAAAGTTCGCAACAGTGATCTTGATTTGATTCTTTAATCTAGAATACTTGTCGTTGCGAGAAGAAAGATTCTTTGCGAGTTCCTCTTTTTAAGCTTCAAGTTCCTCAATTCTTTCGCGATATCTACTTTCATAATCTGCGAACAAAATGCAATCAATTAATAACTTGATGAAAATTCATAAGAAACAAAAGATTAGTGAAGAAGAACGGTTAATAACCTTCTCTGTAAGAAATCATATCTCTAATCAAGGTTGTATGCTCAACTTGGAGACTAACATTTACACCTAAATCTTTTCTGGCATCGTCTAAGGTTTTCGCAGCCCAAGCGAATTCATCCTCATTACTTATAAGAAGACGAGAACGAATTTGGTTTTCTCTTTCGCAGAGCTCGATGTTCTTGCGGTTAGCTTCATCTCGTTTAAGTTGAACTTCAAGAAGGGTCTCTTGGAATTTCGCCAAAGCCTTAGCACCTTGATCAGAGATGCGATCCTTATCATCTATGAGTCCACTAATTTTGGTTCTTAACTCATTGATTTTCTCTTTAGAATTAAGAAGGAGACGTTTAAATCGGTTTGCTAAGCCTAAACTAGATCTATGGTCAATTTCTAAGAGGCGAAATTTAGATCTTAGTTCATTCAGAGAAAGAGATGAAATTTTATCATTTGAGAAACTATTTAAAGATTTATTAAGACGCTCAAGAAGGGTATCATTATCCAAGGCATTAGGAAATGAACGAAGAATGGTAGCTTCATCAGAAAGACCATAAATGTGTGCAAAAAGGATCAATTAAATAAGATAAAATAACAGGATAAATGAATGAAGGGAAAGGAGAAAGTGACATACCATAGAGTTTATTATTAGCTTGCTGAAGACTAGAGATTTTGTTCTTGTACGAAGAAGAATCAATTTCTAGTTGTTTGTTTTTCTCGCAAAGACATTTGACTTCAGCTTCCAGTTCCTCATTCTTTGTGCGAAATTGAAGATTCTTTTTCTCAATATTTTCGCGTCTCCTCTCCAGATCTGAGGCAACAACGAAGGAAGCTTTTCCAGCTTGCGAGAAAATATAAAAAGTATTAAAATAGAAAGAGATTTTGAGTTACAATAATGAAGAAGTAAAAGGATGAAAGCATACCAGACTATTAAGAGAATGCAGGAAATTGGGAGTCACTGATCTAGAAACTCCACGAAGAGAATTATAACCATCCAATAAAGGAACATCGCAAATTGTAGCGAGAGCTTTACATGTATTAGCGAATTTACTTGGCACTTTCACCAGGAATGGTAGAAAGTGTGAAACCTTTCTCAGTAAGATCTTTTTGGACGTCTTTTAAGTTTTTCTCATGTTTATGGCCACTTGGAGGCATATTTGAATATAGAGTATGAGAATGAATAAAAAGTAAGAAGATTGAAGAGGGAAGAATTACAGTAGCAGAACTTACGGAAGAACAATAGAATTGCAGAGATGAGAGAATCAAAAGAGAAGAGAAAGTAAAAAGAAAATGGAAATAAGAGTAAGAAGAATATATAAAGAAGATTTTTTACTCCAAGAAATAAACACCATTAAGGCGAAAAGACGTGAGCGGTTGAAAAGCAGCGATTACAGAAGACGTGTCAAGAAAAAAGTGGAAGAAAGAATACGTGTGATAAATGCAGAATATGAAGAGATGAACAGCTGCGACATTTCTCACATCATTCTCTACTTTGCAGAGAAGATATGAGAAGAGGCAACATGTAGGATCAGAATCTCGCAGCAATAATGCCTCAACGAAATTATCAACAACACAACACAACAGCGTCGCAGAACAATTTCAGAAATGACATAATAAACGACGTCAGCCAAAATCATGAGAAAAATGTGATGGTTCTGCGAAAATAAGAGAGTTTGCGAGATTAACATTTGTAAGGTTGCGAGAATGTCGGAAGACATATCCGAAAATAAAGGACAGATTAGCTGTCATCCACTATGTACTTCCCTATAAATAGTCGTTCAGTTGTAAGGGAAAAGAGAGAGATCTTTTTAGAGTGAGGAAAATAGGAGAGAGAGAAAATCTAGAGTAGTGGTTATTCTTGATTCATATATCTTTTCTTGTAAGATTGTTCAAAGATTGGTCAATAAAATTAAGATTGTTAATCTAAAATGAGTTGAATGTTAACGAAATCTTGTGAGGGGTATAGTGTAGGATTTCCTTCAACTACATGATAGTTATGTACTTGGAGGAATGTCATTCTGGTCGGTACCAACATCTAGTGATTGTGTGGTGATCGCCATCTCCGATTGGTGTGAAGTATCAAATGAAAATGATATATTTGTCTTGGTCACTGAAACGGGAAAGAGAGCAACTAGTTGGACTGTTCGTCAATTTTATTATGAAGGATGCTCAGATGACGACTTTATGTCGTGTATTAACAACCCGATTTTCTACAACGGAGCTCTCTACTGCTTAGATTATAACGGAATGTTAGGAGTTTTCAAAATGAAAGGTAATAATAGCAGTTGGAAAGTACTTTCCATGTCTTTGAAACAATTCAGTGGTTTTTTTCCAAGTTATTTGGTGCAGTGTGATGGAAAGCTTTTACTAGTGAATTTAGGACAGAGTGGGAAACTGATAGAGGTTTATAGATTGGATGATTCGGAGATGGTCTGGGTAAAATTGACCAGTTTGGGTAAGCATGCGCTGTTCATCAGCTATACATCCAGTTTCTCGGTTGTCGCCCACGCAGCTGCGTGGAGAACAATATCTACTTCCCTATATTACAAGGTGAAAGGATTCTATACTATTCTCTTGATACATGTAGTTATCATTGTGTTGGAAGTAACAAATACTCTGCGCAAGATTTTCATAATACAAAAGAAAGATCAAACTGCACTTGGATTGAGCCTAGATGGTCTTAGGCAAGTCCTGATCAACCTGACGAGCTGACTTCCTGAGTTCCTTCTTCAACTCGCGGAGGAGCAATAGTACTCAAAGGTCAGATCCAGTTCCATGTACGATTCAGGTACTGCCAAGTCATAATCAAGAGCCTGAAAGCCCTGCATATGTTGCTTCTCGTTACTTGTACGAATCAAAAGCCTGAAAATGTATAAAGTTTGTGGTATACAGTGGTGGATCTTGTATTTACATTTTTTCGATATTCTTTAGTTTTGCTAAAATAATTTATTGAAACAAATCTGTACATCGTTATTCAATTAGATGGTTTATTGTAGACACTAAATAGAGCAGAAATCTTTACATCGATAACTTCTGAGAGCGTTGAAGTACGTTTTTTTTAATGGCATAAGAGAAATCAAAACTAAGAAATTTGCACTCTTTAGCAGGCAGCGGATAAAAATTTCAGCATGGAATTTGCACCGCACGCGGCATGCCTCTATTTTGCGTACAACTAAAATATGCGGCTACAACTTTTTTGTGGTGCTTGGTAAAATTTCCAAACAACTAAAAGTGGTCTGGATAATTTCCTAAATAAACACTTTCTGACAATCAGAAATAATACTCGAATATTTGCTTCTTTTGTGGGTTCAGAAATAATGCTGTTTTTTTCTTCACACGACTACTTAAGTTCGCATCAAGATTTGCTTCTTTTGTAGGCTCGGATACAAAAGTTTTCCGTCAATTTGCAAGCCCAAGATCATACCAAGCATTTACATGCGGCAAATGTTTCCAGAAGATTGTGACGATTAACTGTAGAGAAAAAAACTATGCAAAAGTAATGCTTCGAAAAACCAAACGTATAAAGTTGTACTCCCTCAGTCCCTTGGAAAGTGAGCATTTTTTTCCCTTATGAAAGAGTGATCTTTTTATTTTTTCCAAATAAATTCGTCATAACTAGTGTTCTCAAAATTTTCTCCACAATATAAAAAATTTTAAAATTTGGTACCCATGTTTTTAGAATTTTCTCCAAAAATATAAAAGATCTAGTAATGATGTTTATAATCACTGTATAGGTCTTTTAAAAGTATTTTTAACGATATATCATTTACAGATATTCGCCTTTAAGTTTGTGAGATATATCAATTCTAAATTTTAGCATTCGAGGGCGGATAAGAATAGAAACACTAAGAGTAAGAATATGATTTCACAGGGGATTAGCGGGTAGTTAATTATAGGGAGTTTTAAAGAGATCTTAATCAAATCCCATGTTAGTCGTTAGAGACTTTAAAGAGTTTCTGAAACGTCCTTATTAGTGAATAAAGACGTTGTTTAAATTTTCTCAAAATCTCTATGTTATTGGTTAGAAATCTCTAGAAAATCCTTCAAATGCTCATGTTATTGGGTACAAACTTCAAAGTTATGGATTTGCGATTCTGAGAGACCTTGAAAGACTTTTTATGTGAAAAAAGGCATGACAACAATCTTTCCAAAATATGTGATAATTTGGGAGGCTTTGAAACTAGTATTGACTTTATTTATCTTTTTTTTTTTAATTCAAAAAGGGCAATTGGATTAAAAAATAACTCAACACTAAGGCAATGAAGTTGTTGACAAAGATACAAAAAAAGCTCAGTTGTAGTAGAGCTTTCAAGAAAAAGAGAAAAATTTCAGCTATTGCAGTACAACATCCCAGTTTCTAAGAACTGTATCTAATGAGTAGCCTTGAAAGATACTAGTTCCTATACACCAGTTGAAAATGTATGTCTTCACACTGTCTATAATTGAGTCAAAAGATCTATACCTCCCATTAAATAACCTTGCATTTCTTTCAATCCAAATAGCCCACCATATAGCAAACAGAATTATATCCCATATTTTTTTCCTGATAGGATCACTCTTGCATTTCTTCTTTCTCCACTGCCATATATTGCTTCTGACAGAACCATGAAAAACCCATTGTAGTTATAATATTTCAAGAAGAAATGCCAAACAGACCTAGTAGTCTCACATTGCAGAAAAATATGATTGTTTGATTCAGCATCTTTCTTGCATAAGAGACATTTATTTACCATAATAGTATTTCTATAAGAATCCAAAGTAGGAGCTGCATCATAACACAAAGACCAAACAAAAAATATTACCTTATGGGGTATTCTTGGGTTCCAAACACACTGATGAGGGAAAACCAAAATACCATCATCTTCCAATGACTTATAACATTCTGAAACATAGAAACCCTTGCTGCCTGCTTGCTAAATTCTTTGATCCTCCCCACTTTCACTATTTATAACAGGGATTAAGTTTAGCATGTGTGCCACATCCTCAATTTCCTCTTCCTTAAGCAATCTTGAGAAAGCAAAATCCCAACTGACATCCATGGTAAACATCATAATTTCTTTAATTGTTGCATTTTTCTTGCTACTGATTTTAAAAAGAGCAGGGGACAATGATCTTGGAGATTGACCATTAAGCCATTTATCCTTCCAAAATAGGCATATATTACCACTATTTACTTGAATTACAGAACTTTGTTCAACACTAGCACTGCACTTCAAAATTCCAGCCCATAGACTTCTTCCAACTGTCATTGTAGTATCATTAGGGAAAAAAGCTTTTGGATTGCCTCCAAATTTTTCATTTATAATCTTTCTCCACAGAGCTTTTTTCTCATTTCCATACCTCCATATCCACTTAGCATGCAATGCTCTATTCATTAACCTCAATTTCCTGACACCAGCTCCTCCCTCTTCCTTTAAAAGATTTACTTTATCCCATCCTACCCAACTTCTCTTTCTTTTCTTTGCTGAAGAACCCCACAAGAACTGTCTCATAATTTTTTCCATTTGCTTCTCCACAGAAGCAGGAATCTGAAATAAAGACAGATAATACACTGGCAAACTAGACATAACATGTTTGATTAACATTAGCCTCCCTCCTTTAGACAAATACCTTTTTTGCCAATTACTCAATCTTTTCTGAAATCTTTGCAAAATAACCTCCCACACCCCTACAGTTTTGACTTGCTTCGAAGTGGTATTCCCAAATATTTCATAGCAAAAGTAGTTATTGGACAACCAAAAAATTTGCACATTCCAATAATATTCACTGCATTCCCTACTCCAACCAGTGCACTTTTTTTGAAGTTCACTTTTAAGCCAGAGATCAACTCAAAAGCCAGCAACACATTTTTCAAATTCTGTACTTGACCCACATTGTCATCTAAGAAAACAATCAAATCTTCTACAAACTGCAAATGATTAATAGCAATAGCATTAGGTGCAGGCTTGAAACCTTCTATCATCTTCAGATTAGCAGCTTTCTTTATCAGCAAAGATAGAACTTCTACCACTAAAATGAAGAGAAAAGGAGAAATTGGATTCCCTTGTTTAATCCCTTTTCCACTTCTGAGTAAGCTTGATGTTGTACCATTTATAGTCATAGCAAATCTTGTGTTTGCCAAGCACCACTTAATCCAATTCCTCCATACATTCCCAAGGCCAAATCTTGACATAGTATAATCCAAACAACTCCAGTTTATGTTGTCAAAAGCCTTTCCATATCCACTTTCAAAACCAAATCAGGATTCTTGTCTCTTTCTCTTGTATCTATTAACTCAGATGCAATTAGTATTCCATCAGTAATCTGCCTAATCAATAAATGCATCCAACAAACTAATGACTAATCGAGTTGTGTGCGTTATATTATCCTCAAATATATAACCATCTATATGTACATTGATCTGTACTTTTGCAACTATATAATAATTTAACATACTAGTCATCTATAATACATTACGTATAACTATATATACGGCGAGTTATTAGTATAAGACATCATCGGTAAGGAATTTGGGTTGCTAAATGCCACGTAAACATTTTCGAACTTTGATTATTTTGTTTATAGCGACTTCTTAGAAATTTTTGATAGGGGCAGTTTTGGATGGGTCATGGGGACCAATAGAAAATTACCACTTGTCATGTTTAATTAATTGATTTTAGTTAGTTAATTTTTTTAAATAAGGGTATCCTTGGAATTTACAACTAATTAATTGGGATCAGAAAAACTAAGATCAGAAAAGTATCAATCTTAACGACAATCAAAATTAGGGACTGTTAAAATTTCGCTGATAGTGTAAGATCTGTTACCATCAAAATCCAAAATCATGTATATAAAAATCTAATCATTTAATCGAAATAATACAGATGTTGATGCTCGATGCAGACATTACGATTTTTTCTGATCAGCAAGATTTTCTTTTCTAAATAATTAATCAACTGAAGAACAGTAAGAGTTCCAGCAATTTATGCATCAAGAGGACCTTGATAATAAATCATAGATTTCTTAAGATTTGCATTCCCTGAAAACTACACTAGGACCATGACACATGTCAATAAAAAAAAAACTAAGTGTTTTTCATATTAATGACGCAATAGTTTCTTTCGTTATCCTATTTTGGAGTTTACATGTAGTGATATTTTGCATAATAGGAGATGGTGTTATCAATTTGCATTCTGCCATTAGATCACCAATGATCAGTTTTTGGATGAACATGAGGTTTTTGATATCGGGTTTGTTTCTTGATTCTGTTTCCTATAGCTGCGTTTGACGTGTTATTTTTGGTTTGTGGTCAAAATCGGCAAGAAGGTTCGAAATTTGGTTTTTTGAACTCGATATTTGGTTTTTCTACTGATACAGTAAAAAAACAAACGCATTTGAGTTTGAAGAGAAAATTCAAAGTTGATTTGAGTTTTAGAAGAGTCATATAAGTACGGGAACAAGATTAGATTGCATAATTATTACCCTAATCAGATAACTACGACCGACTACATTTCCCTAAACATCCTTGTTCTAAAAAATAGAAGATTAATTAGTTAGATAACTTAATGACAAATGGTAGTTTTCTATTAGTCCCTCATGTCCCTAGTTAGCAATTCGGGATACGGGAAACGTTCGGAACGGAATAGTACGAGTATTATATGGATTTGTAAAATTCAAATTCGGTCAAAAATCCGGTCAACGGCTCGTGATTCGGCAGTAATACGGAACGACATACATACGTGTATAATTCGTTTTTTACATATGAATTCGGCGTACAAAATTCGGCATATATTAACATGTTAAAAAGTCATTTTTAACATAATCCCTTCTTAGATACAATAATTTAATAGTGACATGAACTATATATATGATACGTGAATTACAATCAGCAAATAATATGTATGTTGGTGGTATTGGAATCAGATTCGTGTATGTAAAATTTTAAAAGTCAAAAATATAATAAAGAATGATAATTTAGTGATGATGTGACAAAGTATTATATGGGCCGTATGATTCGGTAATTCGTAAATACGTATATAATTCGTTTTGAGCTGGAAATTCGCAAATCTAAGTCGGGATTACAGTTATACGGCTGATACGTGTGGATTCGGTCGATACAGACGGATTCGCGAATTATACGAGTATAATTCGCGAACTTACTAACTAGGCTCATGCCCCCATCAAAAAGTTTCTCGAATTTTGGTAACTACATATAATGATGAAAACTAAATTGGATGTCTAGGATAATTGCCTCACATGGGCTATCAACAAAGGTGGTCTAGGATTCGGGAATGCTCATAAATTCAACTTAGTACTAATAGCTAAATTAGCTTGGAGATTGTTGACTGAACCCAAAGCCCTTTGGGCAACACAACTTAAACCTAGATACTTTAAAAATTCTTCTCTGTTTAGAGCTAAAACGCATATTTCTAGCTCTTGGATTTGAAAATGTATAAGTAAGGGAATTAAACTAGTAGAACAAAATAACATTTGGGAAGTAGGAGATTGCAATAGTATTAATATCTGGGAAGACAACTGGATTCCTAAACTAGAGGAAAACCTTAGTAACTACAAAACTGAAAATAACTCCCATTTAACACTTGTGAAGGACCTTATTATATCCTATCACCAAGAAGCGGAATTCTACTTTAATCTATGAATTGTTCCTTGGACACATTGCTAGATAAATTTGTCACATTAGAACTGCTTTAGCCAAACCAGATAAGTTGAGATGGTTACTCACAAACTCCGAAAAATTTACAGTCAAACCCATGTATAACAAGTTAAATGAAAGAACAATGAACAACTATAACCTAGGACAGACGGATTCATTCTGGAAAAGTTTATGGAATCTAAACATCTCCCAAAGAATTAAGATTTTCATTTGGAAGTGTTTACAAAATGTTGTTTCTACTAATCTGAATCTATCCAGATTTATGGAAGATATAAATCCTAATTGTACCTTTGGTTGTATGGAACATGAATCCATAGAGCATCTTTTTATTCACTGTCCTTATGCAAAGTTAGTTTGGGCATTTGAGCCATATGCAGTTGATCTGAATTTTGAAAGATCCACCACTTTTTTAGATTTATGTAAAGAATGGATAGGAAAAGAAGATCCAATCATCCCTATAGAAATAATTATGACAAATATCTGGCATATTTGGAAGGAAATATGCAATAGATCTTTTGAAAAACAACAACAAACACATTCTCAACTAGCTTTAGAAATACAAAGATATTTAGACTTCTGGTACAAAGATCAATTGTTGACCAAACAAGCCTCACCTGACACAGTTGAAAAACCTAGATGGAAAGCTCCTAGACAATCACAAAAGACTCTTAACTTGGATGCAACATGGGTTTCTATTCATTTACCGAAATGATGCAGGGAAATTCGGACAAGGAAGAGCAGGATCTTTTACATCCTCAACCCCAGAAGAAGCAGAAGCACTAGGGGTGTTGCGGGCAGCAAATTGAGCGACAGATGATGGCCTGGCTAACTTCAGTGTGGAAGGAGATTGCAAGAACCTTTTTGATTACCTGAACGGAAAACCATCCCAAATTTCTTGGCAGAACCAGTCAATTATGGACGCAATTAAGAGAGAATTTAATCTTTGTCAAAACTTTTTAGTTTATTTATTTATTTATTTATATTCCTAGATCAGCAAACAATGTAGCTGATATCCTAGCCAAAGAGGCAAAATCTTTCTCAACTGCTGTTAATTGGATAAATGAACCTCATTCTTGCATTCTGCAAGCTTTAGAAGTAGATAAATCTAATGATTGGGTAGGAGTAATTATCCCAACATTAGATGACTCTAGTATTAATGATGTAAGGGTTTCTAACTCCCTAAGTTCGTCTATTTTATTGCATATCAAAAAAAAAAAGGAGGAACTAGGTGGAAACTAAAATTAGATAAATTGGTACTAAAAATTGGATAAAGTAAAACAAAATAATAAAAATATTTATATTATTTGATTATTCAAGGCAACATTTGGTTGTTTGGTTGTTTTGGAATAAGAGTATTTCAACTCCACAAGTAATATCAATGTCCAGCCAAATGATTACAGTGAGTGTGGGTGACACTTTAGTTTCTGGAGTTCATGCACATATTGGAGTCACTCAAAGAAGATTCCTATGATCTGAAATGGAATTAATAAGTGAGTTTCAAAAACCATGGATTATTCTTGGGGATTTCAATGCAGTAACATCTATTAAGTAAAAAGTTGGAGGAAGAACTCCAAATAAAACAACAATGTTGGATTTCACAAACTGTCTTAATAAGTGTGAGCTTATTCAAGCTCCTAAAACTGGTTTAGGTTTCTCTTGGTCAAATTGTCAGCAAGGAAACAAGAGGATTCTTTGTAACCTTGACATTGTAGTTTTCAACCAACAATGTTTGCAATTATTTGGTGATTGGGGGTACAAGGTTGGTTTAAGAATGGTTTCAGACCATTCTCCTCTTTTAGGAGGGTGTGCTAGTGTGCCAAAACCTAAGAATGTTCCTAAAAAATTTCAAAAAATGTGGATACAACATCCAAATTTTCTTAAAGTTGTAGCAGATTGTTGGTGTTCTGAAGTAGTTGGGGATCCAACTTTTGTTTTCATGCATAAACTCAAGAATCTCAAAAAAAATGTTTTAATGAGTGGAATTGGAAGGAGTTTGGTGATGTCAAAGTTAAATTGCAAGAAGCTGAAGATATAGTAAAAGAAGCAATGGAAGATTCCGACAGAAATGCTTTTGATGAGAATGCATATAATACATTAGTATCAGCTCAGAATGAGTATTCCAGCAGAGAAGTGCAATACAACACTCTTATGAAGCAAAAAGCCAGAACCAAACGGGTTAATGAAGGGTCTGCAAATACTAGTTTCTTCCATACAAATCTGAAGATTAGACAAGCTCATAATCAAATTAATGAATTGGAAGATGCTACAGGAAATATTATATCCGATCAAGAAAAAAATTCAGATGAATTAGTTGATTTCTTTGAAAAAGGATTTACTCATATAGAAGTTCAAATTGATGAGAATTTGCTTAATGTAATTCCACACTCAATTACTGGTGAAGATCAAAGGATGCTGGATGCAGTTCCAAGTGCAGAGGAAATTAAAAAACCGCTTTTGAAATGGATCCTGATAGTTCTCCTAGTCCATATGGATTTTCAGGTATTTTTTACAAACATGCTGGGATATAATTCAACAAGATTTAGTAGCTGCTATCAAATTTTGTTGGTCTAGACAATTCATAGCTAAAGGTTTGAATTCCAGTTTTTTGTTTCTACTTCCTAAATATCAAGGTGCAAAAACTGCTTCACAATTCAGACCAATTGGTCTAAGTAATTTTAGCTTCAAGATCATCACCAAAATTATTACAACAATAATGAGCACTTTAATGGAAAAACTTGTATCACCTCAACAAACAACATATATTAAGGGGAGTATCCATGAGAAAGTATTATTAGCTTCAGAAATGGTGAATGAAATGAAAAAGAAGAGAAAAGGAGGATATGTTGGTCTTAAGCTAGATATTTCTCAGGCTTATGATGCAGTTAGCTGGGAATTCCTCACTAAAGATTTGTTAAAATTTGGATTCTCTGCTTCTTGGTGCAACTGGATAATAACTATTCTTCAATCAGCAAAAATTTCAGTGTTGGTCAATGGAGGGCCTTGTGGTTTGTTTTCAGTTGGAAGGGGTTTAAGACAAGGAGATCCACTTTCTCCTCTCTTGTTCATTATAATGGAGGATGTGCTTAGCAAGAATTTATCTCATTTAGTTCAATCTGGAAAAATACTGCCAATGGTAGTGAAAAAGGTATTCACCCAACTCACTTATTTTTTGCTGATGATGTTTTTGTGTTTTGCAATGGAACCAAGAAGAGTTTGAATAACTTAATGACATTATTGGATAAATACCAAGCTAGTTCTGGATAAGTCATAAATAGAACTAAAAGTAAGCTTTTTGTTGATGGAGTGTCTCAAAGTCAAAAGGTGAAAATCAGTGAAACAGTTCATATGGATATATCTAAATTTCCTGATAAATACTTTAGAGTGTTTCTTGCTCCAGGGAGTGTAACTGTCTCAATGGTATGGCCTATGATGGAGATGATTCAAATAAAACTAGGTGCTTGGAGAGATTACTATCATTTCAAGACATAATAGTATTGATAAAATCAATTTTAAGTAGTATTCCTTTGCACAATATGGCAATTTACAAATGGCCAGCTTCTTTAATTAAGATATGTGAAAAAATTATTAGGAATTTTTTATGGTCTGGAGATGGAGAAACAAGAATATTCAAAACTTTGGCATGGAGAAAGGTTTGCACACCTTTTTGTGAAGGAGGTCAGGGTTTGAGAAGATCAGAAACTGTTATCAAAGCTCTGCTTATGAAAATGGTGTGGAAAATTTTGAATTCTCAAGAAGAATGAGCTCTTTTATTCTTAGAAAATATACTGATGTAAATGGTCAATAGATTTCAAATTGGAGGCAGTCTTCTGTTTGGCCAGGTCTAAGATGGGATTTCAATTCTTTACAAGGTGATATTAGACGGTGTATTGGACATGGATCAAAAATATCAGTTTGGTTTGACATTTGGTTTGGAAATGAGCCGCTTATAAATGATTTTGGTCTTAGTACATATGTCAAAGAAAACATCAGCATGAAGCTTCAAGATATGTTGGATGGCAAGAATTGGTGCATTCCTGCAGAACTTGCTGATTATTTTGCTAATGCTTCATTGCCAGTTGTGAGTGGAGGGACGGATCAAATGGTCTGGAATGGTGATATCAAAGGTAAATTCTCTACTTTAGCAGTTGTGGAAAGAATCAGATTAAAAGAACAAAAACTAAGTTGGCCTTCTTTCATATGGAAATCATTTCTCCATTCAAGCATTGCAAGTAATATATGGAAAATTCAGCATCAAATATATGTGGATGATGAAGTTATGAGGAAAAATGGTTTTGATATGGTCTCAAGATGCTGTGTTTGTGTTGCAGAACAAGATTGTATGGATCACACTCTCTAGCAGTGTGTTTTCAGTGTTGAGATATGGAATTGGATATGCTCCATTTTTGGTTTCACTAAACCAAATTCTTTCAGTGGCATCTGCAAGGCTACTCAGCAAAAAGGTCCACTAATAAAACAAATTTGGATGACAGCAACATGTACAATAATGAGAGATTTGTGGTTTCAAAAAACCAAAAACTCTTTGAAGAAAAAAACACCAAATCTGAATGAATTTAAAAGGAAAGTCTGGAAAACAGTTCATGAAGGTAGTCTGAGAATGACAGGTACCAAATGGGGATAGGCATATGATCAGAGTATTATTGACTTTTTCCATATGGGAATCAGATTTTCAAGATACAATTGCATTAAGGAATATTTTTGGACTGCACCAGAATATGGTTTTTTGATGTTTTGTTGTGATGGATCTTCATTTGGAAATCCAGGTGCAGTAGGCTTTGGTATCATTGTCAGGGATCATGACTGTCAGCTTCTTGGAATAATGTCAGGTGGAATTGGAATTGCCACTAACTATCTGGCTGAAGTATTTGCAATCATTTTTGCACTGGAATGGGCCTCAGTTTTCTCAGCAACTAAAATAGTTATCAGATCAGATTCCAAATCTGTGCTTAATGATTTTCAGTATAATAACATTCCTTGGGCTCTCAGTTAAAGATGGATAAATGCTATGCAGAAATTAGAATGTGTGTTTTTTCAGCACACCTTCAGAGAAGCTAATTTCAGTGCAGATGATCTTGCAAAAAAAAAAGGAGCAGATCTTGGAGTTGGTGTAAGAATAATTCATAATGGAAGGCCTAATTTCATCAAAAGAGTTGAAATGCCAAGTACAACCTACTATAGGTTCTGTTATTTTTTTATTATTATTATTTTTTTTATTTTTTTTTTGCTTTTCTTGATTTGTAATGGAACTTTTTAGTTCTTCTTTTGGTGTTCTGATTCTGTAACTTGGCTTTTAAGCTATTCTATTAATAAAAATTATGTGGTTGAGCAAAAAAAATAAAAATAAAAATAATATATCTTGAGACATGAATATATCTAGGATGTAATATTCAAGGGATAGAAAGTGCACCCTTACGGATATATCACAAGAGTGACCTCCTTACAACAAGACTCTTCCCCTAAGGTTTAAATTTTTCATAGGGATGACCATTGAGAAAATTGAGACATTAGTTCGTACCATTCTTTACTAACACTCTCTCCCACGGATTTACAAGATGATGTTAATCATGAATTTTTCTTCTAAAAAATAGCCTTTTCCTTCTTTAATTGATTATTTTCCCCTCTTGATTTATTATATTTTCTCTCATTAATTTTCGTATGTTTTCCTCGTCAAATTATCACTTTAAATTCTGTCATTTTACTAGGAACATGAAATTTTTGATGGAGTAAAATCCAAATTAGAGTCCCTCATTTTTAGTTTGATTATGGTGAGACATTTAGTCCCGTGATGAAGCCATGCACAATTCGCCTTGTTCTTTCGATTGTTGTAATGAACCAATGACCATTGAAGCAGCTGGACGTTGAAAATTTGTTTTTGCATGGCCAGCTAGAAGAGGATTTATATATGAAGCAGTCGGCAAGTTATGTAGATCCTAACTGTCCCAATCATGTTTGTAAGCTGCATAAGTTATTGTATGAACTTAAACAGGCACCTTGTGCCTGGTTTTGTAGGCTATAAGTAGTTATTTACTACAACTAGGCTTCAATAGATCAATTGCACAAAGCTCATTGTTTGTCTTAAAAACACAAGATTCAATCAAATATGTCCTTGTGTATGTTGATGACATTATTGTCACATGGTCTCATCCTGCACAGATAAGAAAGCTTATTGCAGACCTTAATGCTGAGTTTGCAATTAAGGATGTAAGGAACTTATCATTTTTCTTGGGCATAGAGGTCATTCGGCAAGGCTCTAAAATAGTTCTCATATAAAGGAAATATGTAGCTGATCTTCTCAAGCGTACTAAACTGGATGGAGTCAAACCAGTATGTATTCCACTGGATCCTAATATGAAGATACGAAAACAAGGTACAATATGGTTTACTGATCCATCTCCATATCGAGGTGTTGTGGGAGATCTTCAATATCTGCATCTAACAAGACCGAACATCTCATATAATATTCATGATCCTTACATAGAACATTGGGAACTAGTAAAAACAATAATTCGATATCTGAAGAACACGTAGACTATGGTCTTCATCTAAAACCATTACAAGATTTCTTTCTTCATGTTTACTCGGATGCATACTGGGATGGTAGTCTAGATGATCGCAGATCAACTAGTGGATATTGTGTGTATTTTGGTGGTAACTTAATATCTTGGAGTGCAAGAAAATGGAAAAAAAACAGTTTCAAAATCCGGTACGGAAACTGTTACAGATATTGCAACATTAGAGGTGATTTGGATTCAGTCGTTGCTTCATGAGCTAGAAATTTCTATCTCAACACCCATCTTATTGTGTGACAACTTGGGCGCGACATATCTCACTGTGAATCCCATTTTTCATGTTCGAACAAAGCACATCGAGATATTATTAAACTTTTCTAGAAAGTGATAGTCTAAGATGTAAATAAAGTATAAGTATGCAAAGAAATTTTATTGTCACAAACTACCCAATTTTGCGAAGTGTGTGTGTTATCACACGGGCGAGTTCTATTAAAATCCAAAATGTGCACACAAACTATTTGAATGTCCAAAATACATAATAGAGGGAAAGAACTTTTTTTGAGAATTGATTAAAAAGCACACAAGCCGTGTGCGGGAAGATACAACTAGCAAGGAGCGAAAAGCCCACAAAAACTAAAAACGTTAATCAAAAATTTTCTAAGATTACAAAGAGTATCAAGAAAAGATGTTACAACTTGTGAAACCTAGCAATCCAAGAGCAGCTTGAAAACCACAACGAGTGACCACTTCTTATTGTTAATTAGCATACTCATCGAAATCTTCTATAATCAAACCATCATGTTTTTTCGCAAGATCGCAAAACATTTCTTTACGATGAGTCTTTTGGGTGGAAATTCTAATCCCCATGAAGAACCAAAATCCACAAGTTTGTCAGCCGAGACTTTGTTAGGAACGTTAGATTTAAGAGACTTTTTCTTTTTTAAACTTGAAAGGGAACCATTTGGGAGCATACCTGTACCTTAGCATTTCATACTCAATTTCATACCAATTCATGTCATTATCTTGGACGATGATGGCTTTGCGGAGCTTACCTTTGAATCTTCCGTAACTATTTGGGAAGTGGTTACATCCCCTTCTTCTACTTCTACTTCAAAACCATAAAACCTGTTATGGGATTCAAAACCAGGGAGAATGGCGGGATCATCAGATGAGGTGCTTGCACCTTCCACAACCGATGGACCATTTTCAGGAGTAGCATACGGGTTCACTAAGTGCTTCCCATTTTTCTTTTTGCCGGTGCCTTTCTTTTTTTTATAAGTTTCCTACTCACCAAGAGCCTTTTCTTGTTCAGATGCCCTCTCGGCATTCACACACATCACTGCACATGGATCAACGGCAGAAGACGATGCTTTCAGAGTAGCACCCCCACTCAACTCATTCTCACAAAGCAGAAAAGAGGACTCATTAGCTTCTTCGTTGCCTGCATTTTCACTCCCATTTAATCTAAGAGCATCATCCCCTTCCCCAGCAACTGCACTCTTATGCTTTTCCTGTGCAATCTTCGCGGAAACATCCTCCACTTCTATAATCTTTGCAGCATCATTCCATGCACTCTTTTGTTGGAGAAAATGGGTTTTAATTAAAAGATTTTATGGTCTTGGTATGGTTTGATTTAATGACCTAAGGGTCTAAGGATACTCACTCATTTTTGGGTGAATGAAGTGGAACCTTTAGTCCCACATTGTGGAAAACTAAAGAGGAGCTCCACTATATAATCATACACTTATGTATGAATTGTAAAATGTGGGTGGAGCGGGTGGGCAAAAATACATATTTTGACCCATGCGATATGCGCGTATACCATGCACCAAGTCCCTTTCCTACACGGATTTATTTTCGGGAGAATTTTTTCTTTAGGAATTTAATTCCAAAATTATTTTTTAAGAGTTTTATTTGTGGGAAATTCCTTTTACGAGTTTTACTTGTTTTTGAAGAAAACAAAAACCTAACTTGATTTGCAAGTATCTCATCCTATAAATATGACTCGAAATTCTGTTTTAAAAACACACAAGCAGCGACTATCTCTAGGTCTACTTTTCTTCTTCTTCTTATATTTTGTGCGGCGTTTTACTTCCATCCATGTTGCTGAGTTCAAGAGTGGGTAACTTGCGTTGTGCTAACTCAAGTTATATCGGGCAGTCTTATCCTGGACACATCTTCACACGTTGGGGTTTAGCATTACTTCAGAGTATACCCGCGAACTAATGTGTTAAGGACAACTTGTTGAACCTGTGATTCTGCCCTCATCAATTTGTTCGTGGTAGAGTTGTTTGATACTGTTCTTTATATTTATTGTTTGATAATCTGACATTTCTTCTATTGTTGCAAGATTCCAACAATCTTAACACATTAATATTCCTTGTAACAATGGGAAAGAACGATGTTGAAAGACCACATAAGTTTAACGGAAAGGATTTCAAGAGATGGCAATCCAAGATGCTATTTTATCTAAGCCATCATGAACTGGATTATGTACTTGTTCCACATGCTGAATTGATGAATGCTGAAGGTTTAACTGAAGAGGCGATCGAGTATAACAAGAGGTGTAATTTTCTGGCGAAAAATCATATCATGAATGGTTTGGAAGATGCGATGTATGATTTTTACAATGCTAAAGAAAATCTCAGTGCTTATGATTTGTGGACTGCGTTAGAAGCAAAGTATCAAGCGGAGACTGCAGGGAGCAAGAAATTTCTGGTGGGGAAGTTTATGGACTTCAAGATGACGAATGATAAACCTGTTGTTGATCAATTTCTCGAATTTCAACAGATCATTAATGAGATTCTTGCTGAAGGTATGGTCATTGATGAGACGTTTCAAGTATCTGCGGTAATTGAGAAGTTACCATCTTCTTGGTCTGAATACAAGAAAAAGCTAAGACATGAAACTGGCGAGATCAACATGGTTGAATTAGGAAAGAAAATTCAAGTGGAAGAGATGTTGTGCACCAAGGATAAGAACGTGTCTTCTGCAAGGGACATGAGTAACAAAGCTCATATGACTGAACACAGATCTTCCAAAGCTGGAAAAGGTGAGAGTAACAATCGTAACTCTAAGCGTGGTCCTCCCAAGAAAGGTATGTTTTGAAAACCAGAGTCTAGCATTACTAAAATTAAGGGTGCTTGTTATGCGTGTGGAGTTACTGGACATATGGCAGTTCACTGTAGACATCGTAAGGACAAAAAGGATAGTGCTAACTTGGTTGAAAAGAACAAGGACGAGTTTTCTGCAGTAGTGTCTGAAGTTAATTTGGTGACCAATGTGATGGACTGGTGGGTAGACTCTGGAGCTACCAAGCATGTTTGTGGGAACAGAGACCTGTTCACCTCCAGAGAGGGTAGGGGAAGGCGAGAAACTCTATATGGGTAACTCATCTGCATCAGAGGTTGCAGGAAAAGGAAAGGTCGGTCTGAAGCTCACATCTGGCAAGACTCTCACATTGAATGAAGTTCTTCATGTTCCAGACATCTGCAAAAATCTTGTTTCTTGTTCTGTTTTAGATGATAAGGGTTTTAAAGTTTCAATTGAGTCTGGAAAACTTATAGTAACTAAGGGCAATGATTATGTGGGTAAGGGTTATAAGACTGGGGTCTTTACAAACTTAATGTAACCTGTCCTGAAGTGAAATTGAATGATTCTTCTGCTTACATGTGTGTGTCATCGAATGTTTGGCATGGTAGACTTGGTCATGTAAATTACAAATCAATGCATAAACTGGCTAGCGTAGGCTGCATACCCAAATTCACTTTGGATAAAAGTATAAGTGTGAGATTTGCGTAGAATCTAAGCATGCTAAGAAATCATTCAGGAAGAATGTCCAGAGAAACACTAAACCCTTAGAATTGATTCATTCAGACGTAGTTGACATGAAGTCAGTTCAAACTAGAGGTGGTAAGAAATGGTTTGTCACTTTTATAGATGATTGTACGAGGTACTGTCAGGTTTATTTGCTTAGAGGGAAGGACAATGCCTTAGAAGCCTTTAAGATATATAAACGTGAAGTTGAAAACCAATTGAATGCTACCATTAAAACTTTTAGGTCTGACCGTGGTGGTGAGTATCTAATTCCTATTGGAGATTTCTGTGAAGAACATGGATAATACATGAAACTACAGCCCCTTATTCACCTCAATCCAATGGTGTAGCTGAACGAAAGAACCGTACCCTTAAGGATATGATGAATGCCATGTTGATTAGTTCAGGATTACCTTCGAATTTGGGGGGAGGCTATCCTCTCAGCCAATTACATCCTGAACAGAGTACCCTTTAAAGGATCAGATAAAAGTCCATATGAGTTATGGAAAAGTAAACAACCATCTTATGATTACTTCAAAGTGTGGGGGTGCTTGGCAAAGGTGGCCATCCCTCCTCCTAAGACAAATAAGATAGGACCCAAAACCGTTGATTGTGTTTTTATAGGGTATCCTGAGCATTCTAGTGCTCATAGGTTTATGGTTGTGAGTTCTGAAATTTCTGACATAGGGTTGAATACTATCATGGAGTCTAGGGATGCTGAGTTCTTTGAGAATGTTTTTCCTATGAAACGTGATTCTCGAAAGAGATGTTTAGATGATCCCCTAGAATTTAACATCCAGTCAGTCATTACCTTTAGAGGAAGATGAACCAGAAATAGAACCTAGAAGAGGTAAAAGGGTTAAAAAAAAAAAAACCTATCCTGGTTGCATTACATACCTAGCCGAGTCTGATCCTCAGACTTAAGAAGCCATGACTTGTCCTGAAGCTCCGTGGTGGAAAGAAGCTTCAATTAGTGAAATGGATTCCATTCGAGAAAAACGGTACTTTTGAACTTGTAGATTTACCTCCAGGGTCTAAGGCCATAGGTTGTAAATGGATTTTCAAGAGAAAACGTAATATAAATGGAACTATTGAAAAATACAAGGCTAGGTTGGTAGCGAAAGGCTAAACAGATAGAAGGTATAGACTTCTTTGATACATATTCACCAGTAAGTAGAATTAGCTCCATTAGGATGTTAATTGCTATAGCTTCTGTCCATAACCTACAGATACATCAAATGGATGTAAAGACAGCGTTTTTGAATGGTGAATTAGATGAAGAAATTTATATGGAACAACCCGAAGGATTTGTAGTTAAAGGCTGTGAAAAGAAAGTTGAAACTGGTTAAATCTTTGTATGGATTGAAACAAGCACCTAAACAGTGGCATGAGAAATTTGATCATGTGATGATTTCTAGTGGTTTTAGAATTAATGAATCTGATAAGTGTGTTTATACTAAACTTGTCAAGGATCCTGTGTGATTGTATGCTTGTATGTTGATGATATGCTTATACTAGGTACAAACATGGATGTTATTAATACCACTAAGAAAATGTTGAATGAGAACTTTGACATGAAAGACTTAGGCCCGCTGATGTCATATTAGGGATGAAGATTAGAAAAACTTCTAATGGCTATAGTCTGAGTCAGTCTCATTATGTTGAATCCATACTTAAGAAATATAATCAGTTTGACTGTAAACCTGTTTGCACTCCATATGATTCTTCTTGCAAACTCATGAAGAATAAGGGTGTAGGTGTTAACCAACTTGAATACTGAGAGTCATAGGAAGTCTGATGTATTTGATGAATTGTACGAGACCAGACATTGCTTATGTTGTGAGTAGGTTAAGCAGGTATACTTGTAATCCAGGGGAAGAAACATTGGGATGCACTTATAGAGTGCTAAAGTACTTGAAGTACACAATGACCTTTTGTTTGAATTACGAAGGGTATCCGGCCGTCTTGAGGGATTTTGCGATGCAAACTGGATAGCAGACTCAGAGGAGTCTAAGTCTACGAGTGGATATGTATTCACTCTAGCAGGTGCGTCTGTATCTTAAGAGTTCCAACAGACATGTATAGCTCGCTCAACTATGGAGTCGGAGTTTATTGCGTTAGATAAAGCAGGAGAGGAGGCCGAATGGCTAAGAAACTTTTTAGAAGATATTCCTCTCTGGCATAGGCTGTGCCAGCTATATCTATATTGTGACAACAATCTGCAATAGGTAAGCTAAAAATAGCTTCTACAATGGAAAGTCTATACATATGCGTAGAAGACATGATTCTTTGAAATTACTAATCTCAACAGGCGTTATTTCCATAGATTGGACAAGGTCCAAGGAGAATATCGCGGACCCTTTGACGAAAGGCTTGTCCAAGGAGATAGTTAGTAAAGCATCGAAGGGGATGGGGCTTAGGCTCAAATAATTAAACTTGCCATGAAGGATACTCAACCTTGCTGACTGGAGATTCCAAGATCAAGGTTTCGAATGAGACAACTAATTTGTGGTAGTTAAAGGTAAACACTATCAGATAATTTTATTATCTGTCCCTTCCCTATGGTGTTGATGTGATAGTGTGACTGCATGTGGAGGATGACTTTTAATTAAGTCTTAATGAGTTCTATAGTTTCAATTTAAGATTGAAGTGGGGTGTAGCAGTAAACACTCTTGATGGAACTCACCTATCTGAATGAGGAAGTGGGTCGCTTCCTATGAGAATGGAGCCAATTCTTTAGAGCATTCTGAGAAACAGGATATGTCCAGGGCCAAAATGGACAAAACGGCACGAACTTAGCAACACTTGGAGGATATCATGCGTGGATATTATTTGAACTACACCAAACGCTAGCAGTTCAAGACATCGCGTTAACTGTCTAGCTAGTAGTTCCGGTAACTTCTCACTAAGCAAGGTTCAAGACCTCATGGACACCTTTGCCTAAATGGTATTTTCCTTACTATGATTTTTTCGTTTTCCGACATTTCATTCATGTGGGGGATTGTTGGAGAAAATGAGTTTTAATTAAAAGATTTTATGGTCTTGGTATGGTTTGGTCTAATGACCTAAGGGTCTAAGGATACTCACTCATTTTTGGGTGAATGAAGTGGAACCTTTAGTCCTACATTGTGGAAAACTAAAGAGGAGCTCCACTATATAATCATACACTTATGTATGAATTGTAAAACGTGGGTGGAGCGGGTGGGAAAAAATATATATTTTGACCCATGCGATATGCACGTATACCATGCACCAAGTCCCTTTCCTACACGGATTTATTTTTGGGAGAATTTTTTCTTTAGGAATTTAATTCCAAAATTATTTTTTAAGAGTTTTATTTGTGGAAAATTCCTTTTACGAGTTTTACTTGTTTTTGAAGAAAACAAAAACCTAACTTGATTTGCAAGTATCTCATCCTATAAATATGACTCGAAACTCTATTTTAAAAACACACAAGCAGCGACTATCTCTAGGTCTACTTTTCTTCTTCTTCTTATGTTTTGTGCGGCGTTTTACTTCCATCCATGTTGCTGAGTTCAAGAGTGGGTAACTTGCGTTGTGCTAACTCAAGTTATATCGAGCAGTCTTATCCTGGACACATCTTCGCACGTTGGGGTTTAGCATTACTTCAGAGTATAACCGCGAACTAATGTGTTAAGGACATCTTGTTGAACCTGTGATTCTGCCCTCATCAATTTGTTCGTGGTAGAGTTGTTTGATACAGTTCTTTATATTTATTGTTTGATACATCTGACGTTTCTTCTATTGTTGCAAGATTCCAACATCTTTTTCTCTCTTGGAGGCCAATTTTTCTTCTTAATTTTGCTTGATGTTGGGCAAGAGCCCTTAGAGTGACCAAAGGAAGAGCAAACATCACATCTTGGTGGCTTCCAAGAGTACTCCACAGAAACTTGAAACTCAACTCCATCAAAAGATATTGGAATATAATCAACTTGAAACTCAACTCCATCAAAAGATATTGGAATATAATCCGAATAGTCGAAATTTACCTCTATTTCTACACAAACTCTAGCAAAGCTCATCCTAGTTCTAGCTATCGTGTGCTTGTCAGCGAGTAAAGGAACCCCCAAATAGCTAGCTATCTTACTTATTCCTTTGACATTCCATAAATGGATGGGGATGTTCTTCAAGTTTAGCCAAATTGGGACAGTCTTCATCCCTTGCACTGATTGTTCCACAAATAAGTGCCATGGTTTGATCAAAAACAGTTTGTTTGAAATAAACACTGACCCAAGCTCCATGGCAGTTAATCTATCTTCTTCAAGGTCGAATTCAAAAATGTAAACGTTATCACCGTTCATAGTCACACGAAATTCTCCTTTTGAGTTTCCAATTTTTTTCAGAGCAATCTCAACTTTAGGAAAGTAAACTCTACTACCCACAAAATAGCCGATAAGAAAAGATTCACATTTCCTAATTTCTTCTGCAAAATCAGAAGCAGACATGGAAATTTTCTTACCTTCAATTATATTTGGTTTGTGGAAGAATAATTTGCTTGTAGAGGCATCTTCACAGACAACCTTCTCATTAGTGAGCACTGATTTCCATTCTGCAGACTCAAAGGCTTCAGGTGTAGCCCCATTTGAAACCCCAGTTGAAGCAGCACCATTTGAAGAAATTGGTGGAAGAAAATCTCCCCCTAACAACCGATCCCTTTCTCTTTCTCCAATTACAGAGTCCATACCATCAAAATTTCCTCCAGCCAAAGCGGATGAAGGATTTGATTTAAAAGGGGGGAAATCCTTTAAACCCAAAGAAACCCCCGAATCCGTAGCAGAAGGGACCATTCAGGAATCACAGATCAGAAAGAATACCACCTCATAATAGACGGAAAGAACTATGCATGAACAATGGTTGGACAAGTGCAACTGAAAATAGCAATAATCTTCTTGGAGTTCCCATTTGAATCCAAGTTCCAGATTCGTTGTTCATCATGTTAAATTTACTTTTTCTTGTTTCTCAGTGAAATAAGAGATTCTAATGCACGTAACATGGGTTTTTATATTCAGATTTTGTATAGCGAAACTTGTGACATCACTGAATATATATGGGACAAATGAAATGTAAATAATTTTTTTCTTTTTATTTTTGGTGGGTCTTTTTCCCCTTCGTTGACTCAAAGTCAGACGTACCAATCACGTTTCGGCAATGATGAAGGCATAGATATATCCGATAGGACGGGGATGAAGCTAGTTCAAAGATAAAAACACTTCAAGAGTTTCTTGGGTAATAATGAAATGATAACCCACAATTTATATCGTACAAAATCTTATACAAGGCAGTCTTTAAGTCCCGAATACCACAGGTAAGATTTGCCTTACAAAGTTCATTGTTACGGCAAGATTCTAACAAAATAGTTATTAGCATTGAAGATAGCAGGAAGTGGTGAAAAATTCTCTTTGAATGCGCGGAACATTTTGAGACCTAACATGTGAAATATTGTGAAAAGAGATTCTCAGAATCTGTGGGCTCACTAAGGCCGCGACCAATCTTTTTTGAGTTTCTATGCAATTCGACGACCTAATCATGTTAATGGTAATTATCGGTGAAAACGGCCAACTTGCTTCAGCAATAATCTTTCCCTTTTAGACTAAAATTTACAAGGATAATATACACATGTTTCCCTTTTAGACTAAAATTTACAAGGATAATATACACAATTTGCATTAGATTTATGACATTTGTCACTTCTAATCCGGACACGAATCTCAGACTTCTTAACAAGGATGATTATTATATGCTTCAACTTAAATTGGCCTTTTTCAGTTCAATGAGCAAAAGTAGACAAATGTTGTTTCGCACCAGAAAAGTGGTCAAAATGCTAGCTGATCGCCTAAAATTTTTATGGGACATGACCGGCAATGATTGTGGTTCAGTGAATCATCTTCACCCACAATCACTCAGCCTTGTATACTTGCACCAAAGTATGCATCTGTCGTCACTCATAACGCAATAGGCAACGGAAGTCTTTTCTTCTTTCTCTCTAACTCTTCATGCCCCCATAAGCATAAGAGGTTTTGCCATGCATCAAACCAATTGACAAACTCTCACAAACCAGCAACATTAGAACACAAAGATTACTGCAACAAACCCATTTTATTGCACTAAAGGAAGATTATAAAACTCGTCCAACTCATGGACCAAAACAGACCATTCACCCTCTTGGTGAATGCCTAAAACACTCTCTACATTAGTGGTTCTTCTCTCAATTGAACACCACTAAACTTATTGATTCCTAGGCTATTTATACTAACTAGGATCAGGCCAAAACTTCTGTGCAACCGCTGCACAAGCCTTGAACAACCAAGTGTCCAAGTAGTTTCCATAACCGCCAACTTCAACTGCCACCTTTTGAGTAGTCACGCCAACAGGTGCCACACCTGTTTTTGGTGGTTATGAACACTCACAAATGCTTATAAACTACTTCTATGAACGTTTCCCTTGTCTCACACATTTGGCATGCTTGTAAAGCTCGTAACCAACTCCTAACCGCCACTTAAGCCATATTGCACAAATGTTGTGCTTTATCGAATTCTGCCTTGATCCAATGCTCGGCCATCTTGGCCCCGCATGCTTATTGCTCCAGGCTAATGTACGGACAATCCTTGTTCTTAAATCATCAAGGCCAACTCCTTAGCTCAATCTGATTATCTGGCGCCATATGCTTTACTTATCCAATCTGTTTGACAATAGTAATGCCACTCTTGCATTACTAACTTGTTTGCATTGTTCAAGCTTTGGCCATCCTTGAACTAATGCCATATACCAACTCCTGGCCTATTCTTCACTCTTGCATTATCCTTGAGTTTGGGCCAACTCAATTCCACGGATATGTATAAATGCCAACATCGCATGTTGCATCTGTCAACTTTGGCCTCGTCTTGCCTTTCCTTCAATGAAGCTTCATTGTGTTGGCCAATAAGCTTCATCACTTAGACAAATGTCTTTACAGTTTAGCGCTACCTTTGCACTTCACTGGACCTGCAGGGTTCCACTATCTTAGTGCTTGACAGTCTATACAGTATACCGCTATTATGGCCGAGCGTTGCTCTATGGCTTCACATTGCGCCATTACGGCGAATCACAGACTTGGCCTGCAACTCTGTAACGCGTAATCATTGTGCGTCACTTGCAGCCATGTCATAGACCTCCCCATTTCTAATCCGTTCAACGCCCTCGTTGAACGCAACCAAGCATAAACTCTATACTGGTCTCAATCTTCGTTTCATGTGGCAGTACTCTCTTGGCTAAACCCTAAGCCAATTTTCCATCTCCAATTGCATCTGCATCACTTAGGTTTACTACTTTGTCATTGATCTTACTGATCTTGAACTTTGTTGTTACGTTGCGCCTACGTTCCAACTCTGCCTCAAGCCGCATATCAATACTCAAATGCAACTGAAATTCTCCTTAGCCAATTCCCTGAATTGTGCTTGAACTTCGCATGAATCATTTGTGCCTAAGTGTACACAAGCAATGATTCTTCCCAACTGATCACAACGATCTTTGCCATAGTCTTTTGCCTTCATTTTCCGACTTTAGTTGCACCACGCAACATAACAGGACTTATACAAGACTTTGACCCATTCTTCAATCGTATGCGCCTACGCCAAATCATGCCATGCCTTAAGGTATGCATATTATGATTCTATACCACCCTGGTATGTACTACAATCCATAGCATTTGTTTCCTTCAGCAATGAAACAGAACTTACATTAGATTTGGCCTCAAAATCATATTGTAAATTACGCCTCTTAGCTTCGCACCATTTGTATGCCAAAGAACCAGCACCTTGTTGTTATTTGCTTGCATTGTCGCTACACCTTCATTGAAATGCATGAATTTGGTATAGTCATGACTTAGGATACCCGTGACATCACAACGCCTCACTGGACAGGGCTTCTCTTCAAGCGCCTTTGAAACCAGCACTTTAAGCATCACTTGCTCTTTCAAACTGCTGCGCTTTAACGTAGCGGAAAAACAACACCATGTTCTTCCTAACTATGAGTTACTCTTAACTCATATAATTGATGGACTTACATCTTCATTCTTATTGCGTTACTCCATGCTTTCGCTGCCATATACCGTCGCACATCTACATAACTCTCAACAACAAACTCGACTATGCCACCAACTCTTATATTTGCTTCTTTTCACTTTCAGCATATTCTATTGCATATTTTGGCTTAATATGCTATGTAGCATCTTCCGCGTGAACTAGCTTTACTTTGAACGAAAGAGGCAAGATCTTTCACTTCAAATACCCTCATTCACTACTACCTTACATAGAGAGACTTCATTCCAACACCAAGGTCCACTCGACCCAAACTGAAAGTATACGAAAACTTGAGCAAATACTTTCCCCAACTGATTGCAACTTGTAAGACCTAACAAGCCTTGCAATACTGACTTCAACTTCTCTTCTAAGAAACAAAGGAAGCGACACAACACCTACTGTCCCCAATGTAGCAATTCACTTTCCACATGCACACTTCCAACTATCAACGTTCGTTTGCGACTCCCATAACGAAGCGCACTATAATTGACAATTAGTTGAATACTCCTTTTAGAATGATGCTATCATTTTGCTTTAGCTTTCATGAAGATTTCTTCAATTATGACCGAATGCCATCCTCATGTATCACCACTACTCTGTCCTTCTTTTTCCATGCATCTATGATTCGCCTAACTTGCATCTCCAATCACATCATGCATCTTGGCCATGCCAAAATCTCATTTGGCGCATGCTATTGTTGCATACATGCTATGACAATTAACACCCAAATCTTGACACAAACTTGTGCACCTTTGCACAACTGGAACGGACTTAACTTGGTGGTTCTGAGCATCACCATAGAGCTCAGCAAAGTCATATCACTCAATGACTTCCGCGGATAAACACTTCGGACAATCTTAATAAGGTCATAATCCTTGTAAATGAGGCGCCGCTGCCTACGTTCCATGAAACAAGAATGTGGCATTCTTCTTCAAACTTGGAACTCATTTTTACTTCCCATGCACAAATGGAAACTCTTGTCTTTTCCCTTCTCTAAAATCAACTTTAGTAGCAACAATTATTGATTTGCAGTCGAAAAGAACATCCGCTTGTGGTTACGATCAAATGCGGGTCTTTAGACACCCTTGTCCAAGCATATTGTTCCCACTCATAAACCAAGTGAAAACACACTTCTTGTGTGCATCTAGCATCAACGAAGAACTCTTTGCAAACGCAAGACCGTGGTGTATCGGTTTTCCCCTAACTTGCGCTTATTTCTTTAGCCTTTCCATAAGCTTTATGCTAGATAAGAATTTTCCATCCAATTCTTCTTTTATGGCATCACATTGCCACAAACATGCCGGTTCGCAACCAGACTTTGCATTACCACCAAGGTACATGCATTCGACAGAGATAACTATTATCTTCCATCAACTGGCTACGATGAAAACACCTTCAATCTATCGCATAGACATGTTCTTCATCTACTTTGCCGCTGCAAAGACTAACATCATCTTTGAATTCAGGAATTTTCGCAAAATTCACATTACAACTCGTAATGTACTCGCTACTGATAACACTACGAAATCATGCATTCCAAATGCGTCATCTTCGTATAATTGTGAGAAATATGGACTTTAAAACCTGACTTGCACCATAGAAGTCAGCATACTTCATAGTTTTTCCATGCCATCACTAGAAAACCCGGTTTTCAATGATTCTTGCATGTTCGTCTAATACTTTGGGCTGGAATTTTGACACCTTTGTCATAAAATTTCATGGCCTGCTGCTACATCAAGCTTCAAAGTTCATTCCAATTGATCTTTCCACACAAGATCAACTTCTTCTAGTCTTCATACTAGTGAAACCCAAACAATTCACCACTGAATTTGACAAACAAATGACACCACCTTGAGTAAAACGATAGAAAAATCAGCAATTGTATCCCTTAACACAGCTCTGATACCGGCTGTCACATTCCCATTTAATCACATAAAATTTTCATGGGACATGACCGGCAAAGATTGTGGTTCAGTGAATCATCTTCACCCACAATCACTCAGCCTTGCATACTTGCACCAAAGTATGCATCTGCCTTCACTCATAAGGCAATACGCAACGAAAGTCTTTTATTCTTTCTCTCTAACTCTTCATGCCCCCATAAGCATAAGAGGTTTTCCATGCATCAAACCAATTGACAAACTCTCACAAACCAGCAACATTAGAACACAAAGATTACTGCAACAAACTCATTTTATTGCACTAAAGGAAGATTACAAAACTCGTCCAAGTCATGGACCAGAACAGGCCATTCACCCTCTTGGTGAATGCTTAAAACACTCTCTACATTAGTGGTTCTTCTCTCAATTGAACAACACTAAACTTATTGATTCCTAGGATATTTATACTAACTAGGATCAGGCCAAAACTTCTGTGCAACCGCTGCACAAGCCTTGAACAACCAAGTGTCCAAGTAGTTTCCATAACCGCCAACTTCAACTGCCACCTTTTGAGTAGTCACGCCAACAGGTGCCACACCTGTTTTTGGTGGTTATGAACACTCACAAATGCTTATAAACTACTTCTATGAACGTTTCCCTTGTCTCACACATTTGGCATGCTTGTAAAGCTCGTAACCAACTCCTAACCGCCACTTAAGCCATATTGCACAAATGTTGTGCTTTATCGAATTCTGCCTTGATCCAATGCTCGGCCATCTTGGCCCCGCATGCTTATTGCTCCAAGATAATATACGGAAAAACCTTGTTCTTCAATCATCAAAGCCAACTCCTTAGCTCAATCTGGTTATATGGCGCCATATGCTTTACTTAGCCAATTTGTTTGACAATAGTAATGCCACTCTTTTTTTATTAGATTGATCATCGCATGTCAACTTTGGCCTCGTCTTGCCTTTCCTTCTATGAAGCTTCATTGTGTCGGCCAATAAGCTTCATTACTTAGCCAAATGTCTTTACAATGTAGCGCTACCTTTGCACTTCACTGGCCCTGCAGGGTTCCACTATCTTAGTGCTTGACGGTCTATACAGTATACCGCTATTATGGCTAAGCGTTGCGCTATTATGGCTCTGCATTGCGCCATTACGGCGAATCACAGACTTGGCATGCAACTCTGTAACGCGTAATCATTGTGCGTCACTTGCATCCATGTCATACTACTAACTTGGTATGGATAGATGTCCCATAATCCTAACTAGAACACCGTTGCCGCGGTGGGAGGGCCGACCGAAGAAAAACGAAATATCATTTTGCATGACGCTGTCATTAGGCTAAAATTAATATGCATCCAATTTTTGATGGTTTACATCAATTTCCCTCATGTATAATGGTTATTATGTCTTAAATTTAAAAAAAAATAAACATCACCGAATTTTTCATAAAAAATCTAAATGTTGTTTGTACTCACTGTATAGATTATTTTAATACCTTTGCAACGAGACAAAATTTGTAAAACTCCGAGACACGGATTTTTAGATATGTTATATTTAAGTTTGTTTGCCAATTATACCCCTGAAAAATAGGATACACAAAGAGTTATAGTAATTGGACTAAAATGGAGGGACATTTTAGGCTTTTTAAGTCTCAAAGACTACCACCAAACCATTTTCCAATCTTTTTATGAAACTGAACATTTGTGTTAGGTTTCAATTTCAATTACAAAAAAAATGGCCATAAAAGGGACTCCTTTTCTACGGGCCTTTCGGTTGATCGGCCCAACAAAGCCCATAATCCATAGTTTCGGTGCAAACTTCATGCTAAAATTCTCATCCACTGTCTGCTAAAGAGTACAAATTTCTTGTCTTCTATTTCGCTGGTGCTTCCCTTTTGCCAAGTACTGAAACAGGTTGCTGCTAGAAATCCTAATATCGAGTCTTTTTAGTGATTTCACGTAAGATTTATTATGATTAAATATCACTAAAACCCATTATCAATTACAACAATATGCAAAAATTATTTAGTACAATGAACATTATGCCATTTCAAAGAAATAAATTATTATGCAAAACGAAAGAAAATTAAAAAAACCGGTATCGAATACAATGGAACTCCAAGAAATTTACCCCAAATTACGCAGCAGGACAGGAATACCTAGCTCCCCCAACATATATAAGCCACTACTTTATACACTTTAGTACTAGTACTATAAGTTAACAAGAAGCAACAAGTACTTGCTCAGACACTAATCTGTACGCCTTTGTACCATAAGTTAGAGAGAAGCAACTACTACTTGGTTTTAGATGCTAGATTGGTGTGCTGCCGAAAATCTTCCTAGAATACAGCGAACTGGATCTCACCTTTGAGTGCTATTGCCGCCCCTTCACATGTTGAAGAAGGAACTCGGGAAGTCAGCTTTCGGTCAGGACTTTCCTAAGACCATCTAGGCTCAATCCAGGTGCAGTTTGATCTTTCCTTTGTATTATGAAAATCTTGCGCAGAATGATGATTACTCCCAACGCAGTGATAGCTGCATGTCTCAAAAGAATAGTACACAATTCTTTCTCCTTTTAATCTAGGGAAGTAGATATTGTTCTCCATGCAGCTGCGTGGGGCGACAGCGGAGAAAGTGGACGTATAGCTGATGAACAAGGCATGCTTTCCCAAACTGTTCAGTTTAACCCAGACCATCTGCATATCATCCAATCTATAAATATCGACAGATTTTCCGCTCAGTCCTAAATCCACTAGTAAAAGCTTTTCATCACACTCCACCAAATAACTTGGATAAAAACCACTGAATTGTTTCAAGGACTTCGACAGTACTTTCCAACTGAAATTACCTTCAATGCCAAAAACTCCTAACATTCCATTATAATCCAAGCAGTAGAAAGCTCCTTTATAGAAAACCGGATTGTTAACACACGGCATAAAGTTGTCCCCGTTGTCGCCTTGATAACTGAATCGACGAACAGTCCAACGAGTTGCACTAATTACCGGTTTAGTGACCAAGAAAGATATCTCACTGTGACCTTCCAATTCCCAGCACTTGGATATGACAATCACTACACAATCGCGAGAAGTTGGCATTGACGAGAATGACATTCCACCAAGTACATAGTCATCAGGTACATCTGGAAGACGGATCATTTCTCTTGTGAAAGGATTGTAGCAGAATATGGTTTTTTTCCCCTTAGACAATAG
Organism: Papaver somniferum; assembly: GCF_003573695.1. Classification (NCBI taxonomy): domain Eukaryota; kingdom Viridiplantae; phylum Streptophyta; class Magnoliopsida; order Ranunculales; family Papaveraceae; genus Papaver; species Papaver somniferum. The sequence continues at coordinate 136,199,046 of NC_039359.1, forward strand.
AAGCCATCCACCTTTTGAAAAACGGATTCTGGCACCTACAAGCTCTTTACATGATTTCATGAGGTACTTCTCATTATTAAAAATCGGGTCTAAGTACTCGCATATGGTCTTTTTATTCTCTTCAAAGATAGACATCAGCCATGGAGATAAACATGTAGTTGTTGTGGTCCTTGTAGAAGCTGATATTCGGTTCAATGGGGGTAGAACAGAACTTTCTTTACAGGCTAGGCGAAAATGAACGTAATCCACGGGATGGAGAAATTTCGCTATCTCCTCTGTATTGTCATAATCACTGAGAAAACCCCACTGTTTTAATTCTTCCATTTCTCCTCCATTATCCATGTTCTCCTCTTCTAATCTGGCATTTCTTGAATCTTGGCTTGCAAGAACGTCTGCTATTCTTCTCCTTCTTCCCGCAACGTGCCTGCAAAAGAATTATCCAATACTTAGAAAAGCTAAATAACAATGTTTCTTAAACACAATGGTTTCATTGATGCTGTATTTACCTGTTTTCATTTGTAGGCATCATTATCCAAGTGGGCAGAAAACATGGATTTGGGAGCTTCAAACACGGCAAGATAACTGTAGTAGCATTGTCTTCTACTTCATATAAGTACAAGGTTTGGTCTTCGGGTAGTGTATAGAACAAACATCCCCTTTCAAGACCCATGTCCGCGGCTGAGCAACATGTTGTGGAAGTCGAATAACACTTTGTAAAGTCTAAAGTGTCCATGATTGTGGAAAAAAAGAGAACGTGATCATCCAAAGACTTCACCACAACCCAAGTCATTGATGAGAAATCCAACTTAAAGATATGTGTCGAGGCAACTTTTCTAAATCCTCTTGGACTGCAATTTAAATGAACTTTGAAGATCTCATTACCAGATTCAACCCAGTGTTCCATGTAAAAAGTATTTTCCTCACCTCCTCCTATCCATGTGAAATCGGCATGCTCTAGCTTGATTATTTTAAGATATTGGCTTTGATTATCATCGTCAACAAGATGCCATAATTTTTGTATTTGGATCTGCATAACCCAACCGTCTTCAAGGGATGAACGACAGAATGCGTACAGCTTATCTCTGAAGCAAAGAAGGGATTCAATAGATAGTATAGGACAATTATTGCCAGGATCAGTTATAGACAGCAACTTTATTCTCCATTGTTCATCTCCAGGTCGACAAAAAGCTAGTACATGCATGTCCTGAAGAGCTTGAAGACGGTCTACACGCTTAAAAAGGAGGTACACCACGCAGCCTAGATTGTCAGGATCAGAACTGCTAAAACTACTAGTACTCGGAGGTGCCGAGGATAACACTAAGTCGAATAGAAAATATTGTTTTGATTCAGTACTAAAAGACTGACGATCGATGCTAGGCAATTGAATGGTTTCGGATGATACAGGGTTCCACAAGAAACAATCATCTAAGTTTGAGTTGGCGACAGAATCCTCAGCATTGTCTTCAACATTACCAATAACAATTAGCCATCCTTGATGAGAAGGTTTATGATAATATGCTCTACCTTGCATCTCTGGTATAGACTTGATGCAATTTCTATTATTGGGTTCACATGGATTATAAAAACTTTGAAATTTCCTACCTCTTCCATGAGGGAAGACAAGACAAGGTGCTGCCATTGGAATCGGTGGGCGTTGCTGTTCGCTTCTCTCAGCTGATGCCTTTGCTGATGTTAATTGCGTGTCCATGAAAATTACTAGCTATAGAGGAAATCAAGCTACAACTGCTCTTGCAGAAGATGCTGATAAAAAAGCAAGCAAGGAATTCTGTTGAGTACGAAGGAATAAAATTCTATGTATTTATAGACAGCCTAACTTTCGTATTCATTAATCATTAGGTTTCTGTGTTTCAACAGGAAATGGAAATAGGAAACAAACTGTTTTCAGATTCAGAATAGAAGAACTGCCGTGATAAACGGCTAGCGATGAAAATCGGCTAGCGAATCAGATCAATGGAGGTATAAACGGCCTAATCTAATCAGAAGCTAATAGCCATTCGCGATGAAAATCGCAAAATGTAGCTGACCCTGGTATTTCTATATATCAGCAGCATGAAGTCATTCCACGGCCAAACAAGGAATTGAGCTGCACGTGAGCCGTACGTGAGGGCATATGGACGTGGCAATTTTATTATTCCACACATTTCTTTACAGTGGTTTGTCATGTGATAACAGAGGATTCGAGAGCATTATCTTCCAAGGAACGATTCGTCATCTTCTTCATTATATGCCGTTCGCTCTGCCGATGGAGTTCAGTTTCTCCTTCTCAAAGCAGCGTCGGTACTTACGGGTGCTGTTATAATCAAGCGAAAGAATTGAAGGAAGAAGAATGGGTTCTGGTGGTGATTTGAAATGGAAGTATTGGCTCGACTTGATTTGGTGTTGGAAGAGACTGGAGTTGGTGCAGTGGCCTAAATTGCAACCGGTGGAGAAAGTCAGATTGGTGGCGAACTGCCTTAAATCTTCTTCATTCTATTCAGCCAGCCATATGCTGTAACCAACTGCCTCGCATTAAATCTGCTTTCATTACACCAAGCGAAGTGTTAGCATACATCTTTGTTATTAATACAAAAGAGGAAATTTGAGCTTTGATTTGTAGGTGATCTCTAAAAACATCTACATCAATTGTCAGGATGCACGATATTACTTGGGTATCTTCCAAGTTGGAGTTGTCAAGAATATGATACCCATACTCAGCCAAATGCAAGAAGCATAAAAAATTAAGCAACAATGGGAGTGAGATATCTTCACATGCAGCTGCTTCACAATCATGAAAACGTTGGATAAGACATGCTCAGAAATATACTGTAACAGCACTCTCCTTAGATCAATATAGCACCATCATTGCTCCTTGTATTTAAGTCTTCAACATATATATATAAGCATCTGCTCAAACTATGTTGCTTTATTTGGATATGAAATCTGCTCTTTTTTGTATTGTTGCTTGTAAACCTTAAACGTCTTCAAGTTTTCCTGTAGATTTTGATGTCGCTCCACTTGTTGATGATGATGGTGTTTCTATGGATCTGTTGTTGGCGAGAGAGAGAATGGTGCTACCTGCAAATCAAACTATAAGAAGGTGGTTTTTCATCTATAGACGTCACCCTCATGATTGATAAAATTAACACTCAAGAAATCAAAGAGTAGTGATTCTATTGGTGGGAGGTTGGGTAGCTCACCATTCAACCCGGAATTAACGTACGGTGACACACACTCAAAAGAAAGCTCTTTAGTCAGCTACTAAGAAAATTTGGTCTGGTGCCTTAGATGATATGAAAATAGGTAGTCTCCACTAATGATTGATCAACAACTTTAATAATGCATTTCTCTCTGCTCCTCATTTGCATCACCGACATGATTAAATCCATTATTTAACACTCTAACAAGCAAGAAATCCGAACGTAGTTCTCTAACACTTCCAAGTTCAGTTATGTCGGTCAGAATCCTCTATGTAAACATACCTAGAAGTATGCTAGTGACTCTAAAATCTCTACAAGTTGAAGGTTTTTATGCAAAAATTTTGAAAAAACGACTCAAAAAGGCTAAAAATTCTATATGCAAAATATCCAAACACTCCCCCACACTTAAACTTTACATTGTCCTCAATGTAATTGACTCGTCCTAAGTAAAGTCAAGGTGGGAAATCCTAATATAATATGCAAAAGAAGAAAACTAAAAACAAAATGATAGAAAATATAAACCAATGGGTTGCCTCCCATGCAGCGCTTAGTTTAACGTCCTCATCCTGACATTCTTGTTATCGGCCATACACCAACAATCTGAAAATCTGGTAGTCCATCCAGAAAGTAATCTGCAATTTTAATAACAACTTCATGAAAATATTAGCATAAGATATAAATAATGAAATTGTTATTGCTTTATTGAAGTTTCCCCACACTTAGTTCTTTCTACACTCGGAAGTGGATAGAGAACATAGAATTTGGAACTTCAAAAGGTTCCTTGTGTTGGTGAACCTGCAAACTATTAGAATCAAATACATCAAGTGGTGGATAATTAGAAGTAAAATAATCCGTTAAAACTTTGGAAGCACACCACTCCAATCCTAAGTGATGTCGATCAAAAGATTTAGAAATATGCAAAGGATTAGACAAACCTTCCACAATCTCTTGTATTACATGATCCTCATAAATCTTAAAGAATTGAAATGAATTATTTACCTCATTTGTATAGTGGTCCTCTATCAAACTATTTAGCCATTCTTCATCATTTTCTGCTTCAATCAAAATCTCAGCATCATTATAATCCTTGGCTATCTCAATCGGGTCTTCCACAACTTCAACAAATTTGGTTTCATTCTCAATCTCTATTTCTTCAACCATTGCCATGAATGGCATCAACCAAGACATCATCTAAACTCGAGTCTTGTCCATCACCGTTTTTCTTCCCCGTGTTTTGGCTGCAACCACAGTCTTCATAACCCCTTTCTGATGCAATCAAAAGCTCAAAATCATCCAACCAGAACCCACCATCATCGTGATCAGCATCCACCATCTCAACTTCATCGTCCCTGCCAATTGTTTTGTTGAAACTCTTCTCCATCCATCACTGATGTTGATCGTTAGCAGCAACCCATACCTCCATTCCTTGTTTTATCTCTCGAGCTCCCATTACTTGTAATCATCCATCGCGTTCAATTATCACCACTGGACCAGAAACTGATCATGAGAACCGGAGAAGATACCCTGTTGGAGTCGTGGCCATGGGGAAGAAGGTGGCATCCCTGAGTAACCTTCCCGGTGTTTTAAGTAATATTTGAATTATGACTTTCCCCAGTAAATGAATCGACTGCCTTTAGTAGTTCCTTTGAAATAGGTCACCCCTTAACAGAATGATTGCCCCTTAACGTACATGGGGGTGCCAATAGCACTTGACCTAGAAAATGACCATTTTTCCCTTTTGGTCTTCCAAGTTCTTGTTTTGCTCATAACTTATTCGTACGAACTCAGAATGACTCCGTTCTTTCGCCATTGACTTCATCTTCCTGTCCTTTACAAAATGATGACTAGAAATCCTCTATTTGAACGAGTTCCACTGGGTCTTTGGCCCTTCTTCACTTGTGGCTAGCTTCTTTTACTGCACAATTAAATGCCAATTCACTTCTTTTGAATGATTCATCTAATAAAACACAAATAAGAGAAAACAAGCGTAATATACAATAATTTGCAAGAAAACCAACAAATACTAGCATGGAATTGACAACAAATATATTGTAAATATGCACTTATCAAGCAATTGACTGTTGATGATTGAATAACAACGGAGACATCTACGAGGATTTCATCAACAAAAGTATGTGATAACTAACTATTTTATTTACTCATACTTTCTACCATTATATCTACTGAGACAACGTCGTATGACTTTATTATTGGGAATAAAATTATAAAGAAAATTTTTCGAATTCAAGCTAGTATTCGGTAAATATCGAATTATAATTTCAAGCAACTTATCGCATTATAGGTTCAAAACAATTTATTGTTCAATATATCATAATTGCTTAAGAAATTCATATGAGACACCAAGTCACATTTATGTTCACAAATTGATTTAGTCAGTACAATAACTTTGAATTTATTGATAATATATGTGATGAATAAAACTCCTATTAACTCATGTATATGAACTGGTTGATTTTGAGATATTCATGGACACTTTTGCATCCTCTCATATACGAACTGATTTGGTCAATACGCGAACTGGTTGATTTTAAGTGGTTCATGGATACTTTTTGTAACATGAGTACACGAACTGATTTGGACAGTTTGCCAACTTGTTGACATAAAAAGTTCATGAACCCCGTGATGAAATTTTTTCACAAACTATTTTGTTCACCGATCAATTAACCATGCATTGTCTTTGGGAGTTATCGAACTCCATGATTTCTTGATGGTTCACGGATTAATTAATCACTGTTCATGGGATACCCTTTTGGTGGACAGAGATTATATCGATAAATACTCAGGTCCAAGAAAAACTGCTCACATTCTTACGTTGTCCATTTATATTGAGAAGTTGATTTGACTTGGTATCAAAGTAATTCGTAAACACGATAAATTACATCTTTGATTTTAACCTACCTAGACTTGTTCATCATTATAAACATATGACTTCCGCATACTATAATCTCAATCATGATACCGTGTGTCCTAGTTGCGGCTAGAGTCGTTCTCTAAATACCTAGGTTTCTTAGTTATATTTAATACCTTTGCAACGAGACAAAATTTGTAAAACTCCAAAACACGGATTTTTAGATATGTTATATTTAAGTTTGTTTGCCAATTATACCCCTGAAAAATAGGATACACAAAGAGTTATAGTAATTGGACTAAAATGGAGGGACATTTTAGGCTTTTTAAGTCTCAAAGACTACCACCAAACCATTTTCCAATCTTTTTATGAAACTGAACATTTGTGTTAGGTTTCAATTTCAATTACAAAAAAAATGGCCATAAAAGGGACTCCCTTTCTACGGGCCTTTCGGTTGATCGGCCCAACAAAGCCCATAATCCATAGTTTCGGTGCAAACTTCATGCTAAAATTCTCATCCACTGTCTGCTAAAGAGTACAAATTTCTTGTCTTCTATTTCGCTGGTGCTTCCCTTTTGCCAAGTACTGAAACAGGTTGCTGCTAGAAATCCTAATATCGAGTCTTTTTAGTGATTTCACGTAAGATTTATTATGATTAAATATCACTAAAACCCATTATCAATTACAACAATATGCAAAAATTATTTAGTACAATGAACATTATGCCATTTCAAAGAAATAAATTATTATGCAAAACGAAAGAAAATTAAAAAAACCCGTATCGAATACAATGGAACTCCAAGAAATTTACCCCAAATTACGCAGCAGGACAGGAATACCTAGCTCCCCCAACATATATAAGCCACTACTTTATACACTTTAGTACTAGTACTATAAGTTAACAAGAAGCAACAAGTACTTGCTCAGACACTAATCTGTACGCCTTTGTACCATAAGTTAGAGAGAAGCAACTACTACTTGGTTTTAGATGCTAGATTGGTGTGCTGCCGAAAATCTTCCTAGAATACAGCGAACTGGATCTCACCTTTGAGTGCTATTGCCGCCCCTTCACATGTTGAAGAAGGAACTCGGGAAGTCAGCTTTCGGTCAGGACTTTCCTAAGACCATCTAGGCTCAATCCAGGTGCAGTTTGATCTTTCCTTTGTATTATGAAAATCTTGCGCAGAATGATGATTACTCCCAACGCAGTGATAGCTGCATGTCTCAAAAGAATAGTACACAATTCTTTCTCCTTTTAATCTAGGGAAGTAGATATTGTTCTCCATGCAGCTGCGTGGGGCGACAGCGGAGAAAGTGGACGTATAGCTGATGAACAAGGCATGCTTTCCCAAACTGTTCAGTTTAACCCAGACCATCTGCATATCATCCAATCTATAAATATCGACAGATTTTCCGCTCAGTCCTAAATCCACTAGTAAAAGCTTTTCATCACACTCCACCAAATAACTTGGATAAAAACCACTGAATTGTTTCAAGGACTTCGACAGTACTTTCCAACTGAAATTACCTTCAATGCCAAAAACTCCTAACATTCCATTATAATCCAAGCAGTAGAAAGCTCCTTTATAGAAAACCGGATTGTTAACACACGGCATAAAGTTGTCCCCGTTGTCGCCTTGATAACTGAATCGACGAACAGTCCAACGAGTTGCACTAATTACCGGTTTAGTGACCAAGAAAGATATCTCACTGTGACCTTCCAATTCCCAGCACTTGGATATGACAATCACTACACAATCGCGAGAAGTTGGCATTGACGAGAATGACATTCCACCAAGTACATAGTCATCAGGTACATCTGGAAGACGGATCATTTCTCTTGTGAAAGGATTGTAGCAGAATATGGTTTTTTTCCCCTTAGACAATAGAAGCCATCCACCTTTTGAAAAACGGATTCTGGCACCTACAAGCTCTTTACATGATTTCATGAGGTACTTCTCATTATTAAAAATCGGGTCTAAGTACTCGCATATGGTCTTTTTATTCTCTTCAAAGATAGACATCAGCCATGGAGATAAACATGTAGTTGTTGTGGTCCTTGTAGAAGCTGATATTCGGTTCAATGGGGGTAGAACAGAACTTTCTTTACAGGCTAGGCGAAAATGAACGTAATCCACGGGATGGAGAAATTTCGCTATCTCCTCTGTATTGTCATAATCACTGAGAAAACCCCACTGTTTTAATTCTTCCATTTCTCCTCCATTATCCATGTTCTCCTCTTCTAATCTGGCATTTCTTGAATCTTGGCTTGCAAGAACGTCTGCTATTCTTCTCCTTCTTCCCGCAACGTGCCTGCAAAAGAATTATCCAATACTTAGAAAAGCTAAATAACAATGTTTCTTAAACACAATGGTTTCATTGATGCTGTATTTACCTGTTTTCATTTGTAGGCATCATTATCCAAGTGGGCAGAAAACATGGATTTGGGAGCTTCAAACACGGCAAGATAACTGTAGTAGCATTGTCTTCTACTTCATATAAGTACAAGGTTTGGTCTTCGGGTAGTGTATAGAACAAACATCCCCTTTCAAGACCCATGTCCGCGGCTGAGCAACATGTTGTGGAAGTCGAATAACACTTTGTAAAGTCTAAAGTGTCCATGATTGTGGAAAAAAAGAGAACGTGATCATCCAAAGACTTCACCACAACCCAAGTCATTGATGAGAAATCCAACTTAAAGATATGTGTCGAGGCAACTTTTCTAAATCCTCTTGGACTGCAATTTAAATGAACTTTGAAGATCTCATTACCAGATTCAACCCAGTGTTCCATGTAAAAAGTATTTTCCTCACCTCCTCCTATCCATGTGAAATCGGCATGCTCTAGCTTGATTATTTTAAGATATTGGCTTTGATTATCATCGTCAACAAGATGCCATAATTTTTGTATTTGGATCTGCATAACCCAACCGTCTTCAAGGGATGAACGACAGAATGCGTACAGCTTATCTCTGAAGCAAAGAAGGGATTCAATAGATAGTATAGGACAATTATTGCCAGGATCAGTTATAGACAGCAACTTTATTCTCCATTGTTCATCTCCAGGTCGACAAAAAGCTAGTACATGCATGTCCTGAAGAGCTTGAAGACGGTCTACACGCTTAAAAAGGAGGTACACCACGCAGCCTAGATTGTCAGGATCAGAACTGCTAAAACTACTAGTACTCGGAGGTGCCGAGGATAACACTAAGTCGAATAGAAAATATTGTTTTGATTCAGTACTAAAAGACTGACGATCGATGCTAGGCAATTGAATGGTTTCGGATGATACAGGGTTCCACAAGAAACAATCATCTAAGTTTGAGTTGGCGACAGAATCCTCAGCATTGTCTTCAACATTACCAATAACAATTAGCCATCCTTGATGAGAAGGTTTATGATAATATGCTCTACCTTGCATCTCTGGTATAGACTTGATGCAATTTCTATTATTGGGTTCACATGGATTATAAAAACTTTGAAATTTCCTACCTCTTCCATGAGGGAAGACAAGACAAGGTGCTGCCATTGGAATCGGTGGGCGTTGCTGTTCGCTTCTCTCAGCTGATGCCTTTGCTGATGCTGATCCCGATGTTAATTGTGTGTCCATGAAAATTACTAGCTATAGAGGAAATCAAGCTACAACTGCTCTTGCAGAAGATGCTGATAAAAAAGCAAGCAAGGAATTCTGTTGAGTACGAAGGAATAAAATTCTATGTATTTATAGACAGCCTAACTTTCGTATTCATTAATCATTAGGTTTCTGTGTTTCAACAGGAAATGGAAATAGAAAACAACCTGTTTTCAGATTCAGAATAGAAGAACTGCCGTGATAAACGGATAGCGATGAAAATCGGCTAGCGAATCAGATCAATGGAGGTATAAACTAATGGCAACTGCAAGATGAAACGTAGCTTATATAAAGACAACTCTCTTTATTGATGTTTAGAAAATCTCTCAAAACTAAACACAAGCTCTAATCTTGCTCTTATAATCAACCACAACTTTGGTCATCATATATATATATAGAACTATGAATTCATTTTCCTAGTCCTATTACCTTATCACATGTCTTTCCTTTTCTTAGAACCAGATGACTTCTAATTCCCTTAGGATTACATCAATTTCCTAATCTTGTCCTTTGCTACATGTATTTCCTATTCTTAGAACTAGTTGGAACCTAATTCCCTTTAGGAATACATGCTAGGATTTCCTTATTCTAACCAAACATGTTAGAGACTATCTTAGCCTCAATGGTGAAGTTAATCCAACATTCTCCCCGTTAAGCTTCAACCTTACCCATGACATATCTTGTACTCCAATCAGTTGTCTCATTTCTTCAAACTTGATCCGAGCTAATGCCTTTGTCAATATATCTGCTTTCTGCTCAGTTCCAGGTATGTGTTCTACGTTAATGACCTCCTTCTCGATGCATTCTCATATGAAATGATACCTTTTGTGAATGTGTTTCGTCTTACCATGAAACACTGGATTTTTAGTGAGTGCAATTGCAGACTTATTATCAATCTTGATGAGAACTTTTTCAGGTTCTCTTCCTTTGATTTCACCCAACAGTTCTTGAAGCCATATTGATTGTCTAGCTGCTTCTGTTGCGGCCATGAACTCAGCTTCGCATGATGACAGAGCTACTGTGTCTTGCTTCCGTGAACACCATGTAATAGGTGCTTCTCCTAGATAAAATATATGACCAGTTGTACCTTTTCCATCATCTTGGTCAATATTATGATTGTTGTCACTATACCCAACAATTCCTTTTGATCCTCCTCGACCATACTTCAATCCATAAGTGATTGTTCCTTTTAGGTATCTTAATATTTGCTTCATGATGTCACCACGAGACTTGGTGGACTTTGCATCTAACGACTAGCTACTCCCATTGAGAAAGCCAAGTCTGGTCTTGTGTGTAACAAGTATCTTAGGCATCCAACATTTCTTCTATAACTCGTTGGATCAATCTCTGCTTCTTCTTGTGCCTTTGAAACTTTAAGTCCAAACTCCATTGGTATCTTAGTTGGATTACAAGTTTCAAGTCCTTCTTCTTTCAGAATTCTCCTTGCATAAGCTTCTTTTTTAATCTGAATCCCATCTACTCCTTGATGGACTTCTATGTCAAGGTAATAAGTGAGTTTTCCGAGGTCTGACATCTCAAACTTTGATGACATTTCTCTCTTGAAATCATTGATCACCTTAAGGGAGTTTCCAGTCAAAAATAGATCATCTACATAGACTGCAATCACAAGAAGCGTTCCCTTTTCTTCTCTTCTGTATACTGATGTTTCTTTAGAGCACTTAACAAATCTGATTTCTCTTAAGATTTGATCTAACTTTGTATTCCAGGCTCGAGGAGCTTGTCTTAGACCATATAGAGCTTTTGATAACTTATAAACCTTATGCTCTTGTCCTTTTACTTCAAAACCTTCTGGTTGTTCAACATACACATCTTCTCGCAATTCACCATGTAAGAATGTTGTCTTAACGTCTAAGTGGTGAATTTCCCATGAGTTTGATGCTTCTTCTGCTATTAAGAGACGAATTGTCTCTAGTCTAGCAACTAGTGCGAAAACTTCATCAAAGTCTATGCCTGATTCTTGAACGTATCCCTTAGCTACAAGTCTTGCCTTATATTTGTTAATAGTTCCATCAGCATTTCTTTTAACCTCGAAGATCCACCTGAGGCCAATCACTTTTACCCCACCTGGATTATCAACTAGAAACCAAGTCTTAATTTTGTTGATTGAAATAATATCTTCTCTACATGCTTGTGTCCATTTAGTCGATACCTTTGCTTCCTGAAAATTCCTTGGTTCATCATTAACAGAAAGTAGCATAATCTCACATTCTTATGCAAATTGAAGAACATAATCCTCCAGATACTGTGGCTTTTGTATCTGTCTTGTTGGTTTTCGCAGTGGAATGGGTTGAGTTATTTCATCGATCTCCTCTTCTTCTTCTTATTCTTCTTCTTCTTCTTCTACTTATACTTCTTTGTTATTCTCAGTGTTTTCATTATTCTCTTCTACTTCTACTTCTTTGTTATTCTCAGTGTTTTCATTATTCTCTTCTTCTTCTTGATTAACATCATTGTTTCCATTGGTATTAATGATTATGGGTCCTTCGCCTTCATCAATTACTTGACCCCATCTCATGTGAAACATTCCTAGATCCCTACTTGGCCCATCATTAGTTTCTTTCCAGTTCCAGTTTGCTTTTTCATCGAATACCACATCTCGACTCACTATTACTCTTTTCGTTGTTGGATTGAATAATCTGTAAGCTTTGGATCCAGGCTCAATTCCTAGATGCACAAGAGTCTGAGATCGATCATCCAGTTTCTTAAGAGTTGCAGAATCAACTTTTGCGTATGCTTTGCAACCAAACACTCTTAAATGATCTATGTTTGGTTTTCTCTTTCGCAAACTTTCATATGGAGTCATGTCTGTCAGAGCTTTCGTAGGTATCCTGTTTATTAGGTATATGGAGTGTCGTACAGGTTCTCCCCATATATAATTAGGTACCTGCATAGCTTTTAATGAACTTCTCGTCATCTCCATTAGAGTTCGATTTCTTCTCTCTACCACTCTGTTTTGTTGTGGTGTAATAGGACCACATAAATCAGCATGAAGAAGCTCTAATGGCTTTGAGGATCTGAATGTTGTTGCTTTTGGAAAACCTTGACGCGTTTGTTTCCCAACTAAACATGATTCACAGATCCTTGATTCATCTTTTATCTGTGGTAGTCCTCGAACCATCTTGTTCTGAGACATTGCCTTTAAAGTTCTAAAGCTAATGTGTCCTAATCTTGCATGCCACTTCCATGTCTGATCTTCCAGTCTCATATTCAGACACAATGGCCTTTCAATCATGAGACTTATCTTGTAGAGTCTATTCTGTGAGCGTGAGACTCTAATAAAAGTCTTCCACTTGGGTCATGAACTGTTAGATAATCTTGTCGCATTCTAACATCACATACAACTTCTGTAGCTTGTCCTAAACTTAGAATGTTGCTTTGTAAGTTTGGGATGAAGTAGATGTTTGTGACAAGCTTCTGTTCTCCGGGCTTGCTTTGAAATAGAACTGATCCTTTCCCTTCAATTTCTACAGAAGATCCATCCCCAAACTTCACTTTTCCTTTGATTTTCTCATTGAGTTCAGAGAAATAATGTTTCTTACCAGTCATGTGGTTGATGGCTCCGTTATCTAAATACCAGATTCCTTCTTCTCCATCCTTTGATTCGTAGTTCTTTGGTATTAGTTTCCCTTCGTTTAAGAATACAACTTCGTGCATGAAAAGAGCTGTATCTGCTTCCCTTGTTTCATTCTTGTTTGCTTCTTCCATCTTTTGTATTCTTTCAGGGCATACAGAGGAGAAGTGTCCTGATTTATCACATCTGTAACAAATAATGTTTGATTTATCCTTCTTTTCTTTCCCTTGGTTTTGATCATTCTGACTTGTTGTTCTATCTTGTGAGTTAAACCTTCCTCCCCTTCCTCGGCCTCTGTTTACTCTACCACCTCTTCCACGACCTCTTCCTCTTGTCGCAGAGTCTTGTTGGTAAGAGTTTTTGTAAAAGAGTTTTCCTTGAGTTTCTCCATTGTTTTCTTCATCAAGGATTCTCTCTTCATATGCTTTCAATCTTCCAATTATATCTTCATAGCTAGTCTTCTTTAAATGTAAGACTTGTTCGAGAGAAGCTATGATCTGAATATACTTGGATCTTGGTAAACTATTGAGAAACTTCTTTACCAGTTTATCTTCATCAATGGATTGTCCAAGTGACGCAGCTTTTGAGGCCATCTCTGATAGCTTTCCTGCAAAGCTATCAATAGTATCAGTGTCTTTCATCTTCATTCTTTCAAATCAGATATTAAGGTTTGCATACGAGCTTCTTTAACTCGATCAGCTCCGAGTTTACGTGCCTTTATTGCATCCCAAATTTTCTTTGAAGTTTCATGTTCACCAACTTGTAGAACAAGACATTCTGGTATTGCTTGAAAGAGTAATCCAATGGCAACATTGTTTTTGTCTGGGTCCAATGTACCAGGATCAATTGTTTCCCAAACTTTGTAGATTTTCATCAGTACCTTCATTCTCATGGCCCATACTGTGTAGTTTGTGGCCTTAAGGATCGGAACTTGTATTGATGGTGGCGTGAACTGTTTTGCACCCACAATGATTGTTTTGTTTTCCATGGCTCAGAAACAAGCTCTGATACCAATTAATGGCAACTGCAAGATGAAACTTAGCTTATATAAAGACAACTCTCATTATTGATGTTTAGAAAATCTCTCAAAACTAAACAAAAGCTCTAATCTTGCTCTTATAATCAACCACAACTTTGGTGATCATATATATATAGAACTATAAATTCCTTTTCCTAGTCCTATTACCTTATTACATGTCTTTCCTTTTCTTAGAACTAGATGACTTCTAATTCCCTTAGGATTACATCAATTTCCTAATCTTGTCATTTACTACATGTATTTCCTATTCTTAGAACTAGTTGGAACCTAATTCCCTTTAGGAATACATGTTAGGCTTTCCTTATTCTAACCAAACATGTTAGAGACTATCTTAGCCTCAATGTTGAAGTTAATCCAACATAAACGTCCTAATCTAATCAGAAGCTAATAGCCATTCGCGATGAAAATCGCAAAATGTAGCTGGCCCTGATATTTCTATATATCAGCAGCATGAAGTCATTCCACGGCCAAACAAGGAATTGAGCTGCACGTGAGCCGCACAAGGGGGCATATGGACATGGCAACTTTATTATTCCACACATTTCTTTATAGTGGTTTGTCATGTGATAACAGAGGATTCGAGAGCATTATCTTCCAAGGAACGATTCGTCATCTTCTTCATTATATGCCGTTCGCTCTGCCGATGGAGTTCAGTTTCTCCTTCTCAAAGCAGCGTCGGTACTACGGGTGCTGTTATAATCAAGCGAAAGAATTGAAGGAAGAAGAATGGGTTCTGGTGGTGATTTGAAATGGAAGTATTGGCTCGACTTGATTTAGTGTTGGAAGAGACTGGAGTTGGTGCAGTGGCCTAAATTGCAACCGGTGGAGAAAGTCAGATTGGTGGCGAACTGCCTTAAATCCTCTTCATTCTATTCAGCCAGCCATATGCTGTAACCAACTGCCTCGCATTAAATCTGCTTTCATTACACCAAGCGAAGTGTTAGCATACCTCTTTGTTATTAATACAAAAGAGGAAATTTGAGCTTTGATTTGTAGGTGATCTCTAAAAACATCTACATCAATTGTCAGGATGTACGATATTACTTGGGTATCTTCCAAGTTGGAGTTGTCAAGAATATGATACCCATACTCAGCCAAATGCAAGAAGCATAAAAATTAAGCAACAATGGGAGTGAGATATCTTCACATGCAGCTGCTTCACAATCATGAAAACGTTGGATAAGACATGCTCAGAAATATACTGTAACAGCACTCTCCTTAGATCAATATAGCACCATCATTCTTTATCTATTTGAACCGGCTAACTATGCTCTGGGGTATTTTTCGGATTAGTTTTCTGAATAATAGAATGGTAATTTTTGTGTGTATCGGCGATTTATGTTATTTCAGTCGAAACCATGTCCATAAAGGGATAGTATTGGAAATGTTCATCCAACTTCTTATTATCATGCGACTTACTAGGCATTCATATCTGACAAATTTCATAATGTAACAAAAAAACAAGTTCATCTGAGGAAGCAACTTCACACTTATTCCTGTGAATGGTCTTTTGATAACAGCTAACCCGACCACCCACAGTTTAGAATTCATATCATTTGCAAAATTAAAATCCATAAACATTGATCCATTCTAGAAATCAATCAATCTTGATTCTTCAATACACGTAAACTCATTTGTTCAAGATGAACCTCAAGATTAGCAGCAGAATACAACATCCAGAAGAAAACAAAAAGGAGCAGCAGCAATCAACATAGCATTTCTCATAATAGATTTCTGACGACGAAGATGTTCAACTGGTGTGCAAGATGCTTCACAACTTGTTCTTGTTTCACATCTCCAGTAAAAAAATACAGTAATAAAAACAGAACAGAAAGGAACTCTTGATAAGAATGGTAAGGTTAGTGACACGAGCATTACTTGGATTCTTTACAAATTTGCGAATAACATGCCAATCCAAAAATAAGGTTTCAACAAGTAATTGACAAGCGGTTCTACATCTTTGAAACAGTATAAACAATTATCATCCCATACATTCATTGCTCTTCCAGTCTATGTTTAACTATATCAAGGACCTGTACTTTCTAGGATCGTCAGCACGACAGCGGTGACACTTCCCTGTCCGTCCCCAGGGTGCATATGCATAACCTTTGGTGCCATCATCAACAGCAGCATCAGCAACAGCCAATTGCTGGTCCTCCTCGTCCATCTCACCTGCTTCCGCACGAACATAAATTATTATAACACATGAAGCATCTAATTCAAAAATGAGCTGTTACCATTAGTAGCTTGTCTTGTGATAACATTTAAAGAACAAAAAAAAAATACTGGAACCAAACTTTGTACACAAATCTAATACAGCATCAAGACTAAAAGCAATATGAGCATACCATTATTGCCTGGTAAATGCTCAGCCGCATCTTTCTCCGCACCTTGAACTAGTGTAGCCTGAAGATTCCTGGAGTGGAAGGGGGAACATGCAAAATATATTAGACTGATGCCAATCTCTATGATACTCTATAGACTAAAAGGTATAAACACAGTGCTCTCTTTTGCTTGCACTACTAGCAGCAAAGCGTGCGACCAAATTTCTCCTGATGCAGCAATATCAAAACCAGGCTCATTCTCACTAGAAACTGAAGTTACTCCCTAGGCAGCTGGAGAGCTTCTTCCTAGACCTCTTTGCTGAGCCAGCACTGGATTCCAACTACCTCTCCAACAACTAATTGAAAGTTCATATGTTTACCAGCCATATATTCACCAGCATACAATCAAGTAACTTCGAGGCTCATAGATACAGTTCATACATATCGATTAGTCATTATAACGTATCAACCAGTAATATGAGAGACATAGTTAAACCAGTCAGACCAAAATTTGCAGTAATCCAACAAAACAACAACCAATGCAATCAAAGGGAATAACTACTGTTGTGTGTAGAATTAGACGTATAATAAAGAAGAAGTGGATATATCACCTTATTTGATTATAAGAACCGAGAATTGAGAAAAACGGATCAATCTGATTATTCAAGTAGCCTCTGCATTTACAAGAACAGGTTACTTAGCAACTTCAACCAACAGATTCATCATGTAAATCAAACATGGAACGATAGAGAAGAAGCAGTAATAATTCATACTCAGCGAGGTCTCCTAGTCCTGGTGGTTTTGAGGTAGTAAGGTTTACTGGTTGATTCTCCAGAGCTTTCATTGCTGAGTTAATGTTTGAAACCTCATCTCCACTAAAATCCGATTTGGACTGAAGGTTTTAAACACAAACAATTACAAATTACTGAATATTTTTTTCTAAAATCACAAAAAGAAACTTGAAAGGTTAAAATCAAACCTCGAAGGCTTGAACCAAGAATTTGGTTGCAACTAAAACTTCAAGTGCTTTCACTTCTTGGAATGCGATTTCCTTGCTGTTACTGGATTTAACATCTTTAACCTGGGAAGATCTTCTAACCATCATCGATTCCAGATGTTTGATTATCCTCCGGAACCCTCTTGGTTCGGAATCCGATTCTTCTGGAATTGCAATTCAAGATTATGAAAACAGACCTTAAAAAACTTAGAAAAGAGACAATCAAATAAATGGAAATTCGTTTATTCGATCACCTTCTTCGTCATCCAGAGTTTGTTCCAACTTCTTGAGAGAATCTCGAATTTCACATCGGATCTTCTTTTGATCATGATGTACTTTTGCTGCTTCAGCCTCGAGATATTGCAGTATCTCTGGCTTCATTCCTTGTTCCGTTACTTATGAAATTGAACAAGAAGATGCTTCAAGAATCATCTCAAAAGAAACAAAACTATGAAGAAATAAAAAATCAAGAAAGTAATTGAGATCTCACCTCCATCCTCAACATTACTCAGTTCACCTTCATCCTCATCATCACTCAGTCCAAGAAAATTGATAAAACCTTCTGCTCCTTCTTCATCATCACTCCCTTGAAAGAATTTTCTTAGTAATTCTCGAGCAGCGCCTACAGTTCTCTGTTGATCAGCGAATCCTCCTTTATCCGCCATTAATGGCTCCAAGAAATTGTTTTCCCGCTCTCTCTTCCTCTCTCTGCTTTCTCTGTAATTCTTTCTCTCTCCTCTGTAAAACCGACTTGGAAATGGTGTGAAATGAGGAGACTACAGTCCAAACTGTTTGTTATGTACGGAATCGGGAGATGATATTTCCAACCCACGTTTTCTACGGGTTTCCTTTGACCCTCCAGGCTACGCCGAGTTACTTTTGCATATCGTATGGAAGTGATTTTTGTTCTTTTTTTCGTGACCGGAAAATGTGATGGTTTAGAGAAAGGTTTCATATGAAACTAGAGCACAAATGCCAACAATGCCGCGGTTTTTTTGAAATAAAAAATTTCGGCAGGTTTAAGAAAAACTCTTAACTTTTCGAAAAGAATCGGGAAAATGTAACTTGTATCGACCCAATATTAAACTCTAACCCTCATATGAAATTTTGTAAGGGACGTTTGGATGTGTACTTAGAAGTTGCCTTTCGACTTCTAGAAATCATCTTCGGTATCAAATTTTGAAACGACTTTTCGAAACAAAAAAATTAATTTTTTTGACTTCTGAATCTGAAAGTACTTCTACTTCTAATATCCAATCGCGTTATTTTTAACCACTTCCTAGGTTTTAAAGAAACGATTTCCATGGACTGGTAGTACTTATATGAGCTGTGAGAAAAAGTAGCTTTTTTGATAAAAATTAAACAAATTTCAGCCACAGTCGTTATATTGGGTGGTAGTTTTGTAAGAAAACAGGGCTCTCTTATCGAGTATAAGAACCACTGTAGAAGCGACTACTTTCTATAGCCCCAGTTCCAGACGACAATACCAATACATACCTTTTCATTCTCCCGTTTCTTAACTCATTCACAACACACGAGATCCCCTTCTTCTTCATCCACAGATCATGTCCCCAAATCATAAACTCTTTACTTTCATCACCACCGACAACTCAATCTTAACAAGTTTTATTATTATTTTGTTCCCTTAATCAAATTCAACAAAAACTCCAAGAACCCTAGATTCAAAATCCAGTTCGTTTCTCAATAATTAGAAATCAAAGTTAGAAATTGAAGACGAATCTCACTCTCATATCAAAGATCGAAACTTACTGTCCCAAATCATAGCTTCGTCGTAACCCCTATCTCAAAATCAAAACGCATGTATCAATAGAAATCTAAAGAAAACTTTGTAACCCTAGATTAGTTTTCTGCTCCTGAAATCATCAGGTATTATCAATCTTGTCCTTGTTTTCTAAATGTGATAGAATTTTAGTATCATTAATGATTTAATTTCTCTTCATCTTCTCTCGATTTTGCAGAATGATGTTTCCTTATGTATTTTTCCCTGAAAAAAAGTCTTCAAGTGGGTTGAAGATCTCTTCAAAAACCCTTCACTTTATTTGATGGTTCGAGTCTGTTTTTAGTATTTGAAAACCTTGATATTTTTTGTTTTATTGAAGCTTTGAGTGCTTATGATCGAACAAATCTTGTTGGTACTCGTAAGGTAGTACTTGTTGTATATTTGATTAAAGAATTTTGATTATATTTCCTGATTTTTTTTCCTGCAGGATAAGCTAATGTCAAGTCCATCCCCTTTTAACATATGTTAGTAAAGGTGTTGAAGCTTTGCAAGAGATTTAGGTTTATTTTAATTTTTAATTTGTGTTCGTATTTGTAGTAATCTCAATTTCTCTTTATCAATTTTGAATATTTTTCGTTTTATGTTTTAGTTTGGGATTTGTTTAAATTGTATGTCCCTAACTTGGTGAACATCATTAATGTTATAAGGTTGTTTAGCTTTATAGAGTTTCAATTTTGCTCATCTTAATTCTTTAGAGACACTACATGTTTGTTTAAATGTCATGCCCAAGTTCTTCACAGCATCAAAGGAGACCAATGTTTTTTGTTGTCCTTAGTGTGCAGATGGTGAACGTTCTGTATTGAGTTATGATTCACTTATAATGCTTCAATATTTGCTTTTATATGATCACCTAGACTGTATAGGATTTATTAGACTCTAAGTTCGAACTCTTCATGACATGGTTACTAGGAGAATATGTGCTCATATGCAGTTTTGCTAACATATGTTTTCAGTTTTATGAGGATATGATGGTCAGGGATTTAAATTCATTTACGTAATGATGTGCAGGAGAACAAGAAGTTGAAGAGGAAGAAAAAATGGCTGCAGCTTACAGCGTAACTGGTAAAGGGCTTGCACTAATTCGTTTTATTTATTTTGCTGGATTCAAATATCATACCATGTCTGCCTTAAGTCATTTAACTGTGTCTTTTCTTTTTTTGTGAAGATGGTGAACCCTTGAGCTTACTGCTACTAGTCACTATGAGGTTCAATTAGTCTCCCCTAAAATTTGGAAAATCTAGCAGTTGAATTTGTTGTGTGTAAGTGCATTAGTGATTTTTAGGTTTGTAAGTTATTAAAGAGTGAATGGTTTTTTGAAGATGAGGGAAATGATAGGCCTTTACAGGCGCAGAACAAGGAACTTCGTTTGGAACTTTCCAAGCAAAAGAAGAAATTGGACCGCCTGATCGAAAAGGTAATGGTGCATTACTGTAAATAACTGCAACGAGTAACTTTACGAGTAGTGTGAGTTTGTTTGAGAATATGAAACCTATCAATAATGATAATATTTGATGCTTTTGCTGTAATTGTGAAATTAGAGCAAAGTAGTGAAAATAAGATAAGTGTGAGTAGGTTTTATATGTAAAAAATATTGAAGGGAATGTTTCATGTGGCAACAACCAAAAATTAGAACTGAGTATGTTAGGACTTGTAATATATGAGTGCTTGAGTAAAAAATCACCCTAAAATGGAATGGAAATGATTTGGCATTCATTGACTAACAAGTACAAGGGAGTTGATATTGGATAGGGTTCGTAGACGCATTGAATTCAGTAGATTATGGTGATTAGATATTATTTCTGGACTAAGTGTTCCTTAAAGCTGCAATATATTATTAATCCTTGTCACTGCCAGTATAATTGTTATGAACCTTAATGTGGTATTTGCACCCTAGAGTTTGTATTGGTAGTTGGTATGCTATAAGTTAATATTCTAGTCTACAATCTGTATAATTGTTGATGTATGTGGGATTCTGTCTGATGCACTACGTATCCACTATGGTATTTCCATCAGCTTATCTCTTGGAGCATTGTCGATTTGGTTATCCTGTTGGTTTGAGAATTATGTGAGTAAAAACTAAGGAGTATCTAATGTTCATCTTTGGGCCTCAGATAAATGGTCGTCCCAATATCTAGAAATTGATGTAGATTTTGTTGGCAACCAACTGACCTAGTAGGACATTGTAAGATTCATATAACATCAGTGTTTGCTATAGTAGTTAAAATTTCAGTAACTTTATTTTCATTTTCGATTTTAAATACTGGATTTAGATGTACATATATTGAATATCTTTGTTTCTTGACATTTATTGTTTGCTCACTTGTGCATCTAGGAATCTGTTTGACTGCGGAGGCTCATTATTTCCTGCAGTGCTGGTTCTCACGTGTCTGTTTCAGCCTATTGATGTTTGATTTCCGTGTTTTTTTTTTATTCAGTATCCAGAATTTGCAGAATTTTTGGAAGCTCGTGCTGATGAACTTGAGCAAGATAGTGATTATAGTGTAAGTTGTTTGAGCTTCATACCTTCTTTGTATTGTGCTAATCTTAGAGTTATTTGGAATGAGAATTTTACCAAAACTTTTTTATAATAAATTGTCGGGGTTATATGTAATCTGTTACTTGTTTTTCTTCACCAGCGAGAGTTATGAAATCTGTATTGTCCTCATTATAGTTTTTTTTCCAATATTTTTGGGTTTGATTGTTGCAGGATTCTGATGAAGAAGCCGAAACTAGTGACCAGGATATGGTGGAAGCTGATTCCAGCATTGGAAATCCTTTGACTACTGCAATAATTGATTCCTGGTGTCGACTGATTGTAGAGGAAAGGAACTTGTCTGTTCTTCCTAATCTGTTGAATGCATACCGAGCTTCCTGTCAATATGGATCTGGTGATGCCATTGATGCGATCTCACAGAGAATTCAAAGTAGCAAGATATTTGTTAAGATAGTGAAATTTACCCTTCGTGAAGCCGATAACATATTTCGAACACATTTAGAAATCCCGGGTTTGACTGCGAGAAGCATACTGTTCTGGGGTTAAAAAAAACTCAAAAATGGAAAGACTCAGAGCCTTTGATTCAGTCTTATCTGAGTAGTACAATTATCTTTCTCAACCACGTTACTGACTCTGATATACTTGCATTCGCTCTAACCCGTCTAAGATCTTCGACCATATTCTTTGCTGCATTTCCGTCACTAATGAAGAAACTCATCAAGGTACTACTGTGGTTCTGTTTTCTTGGTTATTTAATTGTTAAAACTTACTATGGTTCTGTTTTCTAATCACCGATGGATGAGAATCTACAAAACTAGTTGTGGATTGTAATGCTAAGAGGGACCTCTTGGAAACTCAGGAAGGAAATGATCCATGGTGGTTAGCTCCAAAGTGGAACTTATCCAATTTCTCAAATCTCTTGGGTACCTATCTTTGGTTTTAATTCTCTCATATTACTTGGTATAGATGGTACGGTCTTGCGGGTTAAACATACTAAACTGTTTATGAGATTGTTGAAGTTTTTGGTTGTTAGGTTTGTAAATGAGACTCACGTTTAACATTGTTCTTAGTATTGAAATTTTCACATTTTAAACTTGGGTGATTTTAATGATTGAATTTGTACATTGAATCCATATTTCAATATGAATCTTTACTTGGTTTCCTTTTTAATTTTAGTTTTGCTGTCACTTCTGATTCCAGCTTAGATTTAGTTGAACCAGATTAGAATCAGCAGAATCAAATCCTTTTTTTTAATTATATATAATAAAAATAAACAACTGTGGTCATCAGTTTTAAAGTATATAACTGCCGGCAGAAGTGGTTTTTTGAAATAATTGCACGTTTGTGAGACACAATCGTTTCGGAAAAACCACTTCAATATTAGAGCTGATGAACAAAGTCGTTTTTAGTGATATTACCTCATGTCTAGACAGTTGTTTAACTTCCATTTTCCACTAGTGTAACAGACTAATCTAGCGTGCACTCCAAACCAATCTAAGAATCAATCATGAACCCTAGATATAATGAAAACAAACGATGGTGATTAAAACTTCAAATAGACTTATATAATAATAAAGCTTCACGCTAGAACATTGAATTCATCCTTAACCGATAGAAATTAGTTACACATAGATTTACTAAAACCCAAAAAAATATAAGAAGAAAGAAGAAGAAAATAGCCTGGTTTCCCCCTAAAGGGGTAAACCCTAAAATATGGATTAAGAACCTCTCTCCACTCTTTTTATTTTTCTCCCTCTCTAAAGTTGTATTCTCTTCTGTGTAGGGATGCTTTATATAGTGGTGTGATAGCCACGTATGATCCACAAAATCCGCATGAGATAAACATTGTAAGTCGGCTGAGAACAATTCTCGTGGGAGAAATCAAGTGGTACTGAATCGGTATGACATGAAGCATTTTAATATAGTGCAGCCTACTCGGGATTGGCTGTGGACTTCAAGGGACACCATGTACTTCAGTGTGTCTGCTTTCAAGGTTGAGTACACATCAGCTTAATGTATTATAGGCTTCACCGTAATTCTTCTTTCATGCGTGTTTCTTATCAATTGCCACATAAGAAACATTTCATTCTGATCTTAAAATCTTGTATCCATATCTGTGATCACCTCCGTATCTTCTCCACTGGTTTCTCGGTCAAGAGACTCAGCCCAACTTCATCCAAATCCAGCAGGGTCATATCCATCAGTTTCTTCTCAAACTCTTTGTTTACGGTCCGTGTTTTGAAAGATACAACAAAACTAGCAGCACCTTCATGCTCCTTTTGAACTTCTCTATCAGTCACCATTGATCATCATGATCAATGCCTTATCGAGCTCGTAACCGCAAAACCCATCTCTCATCATGAACTCGTCACCATTGCCATGAATGGCAGCAACCAAGACATCATCTAAACTCGAGTCTTGTCCATCATCGTTTTTCTTCCCTGTGTCTTGGATGCAACCACAGTCTTCATAACCCCTTTCTGATAAAATCAACATCTCAAAATCAATTGGGTCTTCCACAACTTAAACCAATTTGGTTTCATTCTCAATCTCTATTTCTTCAACAACCTCGTCATCAGAATCAGAATCATCTCCTAGAAAGTCTAGTTCATTGGTGCAAATCCTAAAATCATTGTTTGAGTACGTTACACCATTTATAACAACGGTTATGTCATATCCATTCTCCTCCTATTGAATAGGCGAGTGATCATTATAATGATCCAGAGTTGGAATAACATTACCATTATTGCAAGGACTTTCCAAAGGTTTCTCATCTTCAAGATACTCATGAATCGTATATCCATTATTGATCATGGGAACATTAAAATTGATTTGGCTTTGAGGCCAAACTTCTTCCTTAGTTATTCCCTTCTTAATTTGATCCATTTCTCTTATTAGGTTGTCAATTACCTCTTGAATTTCTTGAAGTGTATCTTCAGTCTTTCGGTTGTGTTCATCCAGTTGTTGGTTTTCCCGATCCAAACTATTCATAAATTGGTGTATTAGATCTTCGAGAGTAGAAGAACTATCTTTAGGAGCATAAGTTTTCATAGTCTGGTCGCGCTCATCCATCATTTGAATGTGCTGGTCAAACTTTTGATTTTCCCGATCTGTATTATCCATAAATCGGTGCATTAGATCTGTAAGACTAGAAGAATCGTGATTAGAAGCATAACTATCCCATCATCCTTGTGGTTTTTCACTTACATACCCGTCATAAGGTTGTTTATATGCATGAGAATGACCATAAGGTTCCGTAGGATATTGATCAGAGCCAAAATATTGGTTTTGATTATACCCATGGAATGGTTGGTAGCTGTCATAATATTGAGATTGAAAACCAAATTGATTACCACTATAATATGATGATTGGTCTTGTGCTCCGTACATGTTACGTCCATAAGGAAACATGACGACTCACAAGAACAAAAGAAAAAATCTAAAAAACAAAACAAAAACAAGCTAAACAAATAACAAATCAATTAGCAACCGCTCCCCGACAGCGGCGCCAAAATTTGATGCGTGTCGTAACCACAACAAATTAATCGAGATATTTCCCACTAATTAAATAAATAATATAGCGGTAGTAAGAGATCGTTCCCACAGAGAGCTGTGTAATTGATAGGTTATTTGAAATATCAAGATAAAGTAAATAGCAAAAGGGGGTTTTGGTTGTAAGATAAATATAAAGAAAATAATAAATAAAAGAGATTATTAAGGAATCCTTCGTCGTTACCAAGCAATTACTGGATTATAATACTTATCTATCTTCCGTTAGAACCATTCATCACCAACCGTAGAATAGCAGGTACGCTTT
Source organism: Papaver somniferum (assembly GCF_003573695.1). NCBI lineage: Eukaryota > Viridiplantae > Streptophyta > Magnoliopsida > Ranunculales > Papaveraceae > Papaver > Papaver somniferum. The sequence continues at coordinate 136,224,806 of NC_039359.1, forward strand.
GCCATCCCCAAAACTCCTTATATCACCGATAAAAGGTACGCTTAGTCACCAGATTCTATCCAACTGAGCCGCCTTGAGGTACGCTTACAAGGTGTAACTCAACCGAATGCTTTAGGTTTTGTGAATTTAGGTTTGATTCCAGCAGTTCAACTCAGTACGCTCGATTCACTTACTGGTGTTGTTTCCACACACAACTGCTTTACAGAATCCCTCTGTAAGGTCTCATGTTTTCCACTTGTGTATGAGATGCACGACAATTACGGATCGCTCAACTCGATACTACCAATAGAATGATTAACAGACTAATCTAGCGTGCACTACAAACCAATCTAAGAATCAATCATGAACCCTAGATATAATGAAAACAAATGATGATGATTAAAACTTCAAATAGACTTATATAATAATAAAGCTTCACGCTAGAACATTGAATTCATCCTTAACCGATAGAAATTAGTTACACATAGATTTACTAAAACCCAAAAAAATATAAGAAGAAAGAAGAAGAAAATAGCTTGGTTTCCCCCTAAAGGGGTAAACCCTAAAATATGGATTAAGAACCTCTCTCCTCTCTTTTTATTTTTCTCCCTCTCTAAAGTTGTATTCTCTTCTGCGCAGGGAAGCTTTATATAGTGGTGTGATAGCCGCGTACGATCCACAAAAAGCCGCATGAGATAAACATTGTAAGTCGGTTGAGAACAATTCTCGTGGGAGAAATCAAGTGGTACTGAATCAGTATGACATGAAGCATTTTCATATAGTGCAGCTTACTCGGGATTGGATGTGGACTTCAAGGGACCCCATGTACTCCAGTGTGTCTTCTTTCAAGGTTGAGTACACATCAGCTTAATGTATTATAGGCTTCACCGTAATTCTTCTTTCATGCGTGTTTCTTCTCAATTGCCGCATAAGAAACATTTCATTCTGATCTTAAAATCTTGTATCCATATCTGTGATCACCTCCGTATTTTCTCCACTGGTTTCTCGGTCAAGAGACTCAGCCCAACTTCATCCAAATCCAGCAAGGTCATATCCATCAGTTTCTTCTCAAACTCTTTGTTTACGGTCCGTGTTTTGAAAGATACAGCAAAACTAGCAGCACCTTCATGCTCCTCTTGAACTTCTCTATCAGTCACCATTGATCATCATTATCACTTCCTTATCGAGCTCGTAACCGCAAAACCCATCTCTCATCATGAACTCGTCACCATTTCCATGAATGGAAGCAACCAAGAAATTATCTAAACTCGAGTCTTGTCCATCACCGTTTTTCTTCCCTGTGTCTTGGCTGCAACCACAGTCTTCATAACCCCTTTCCGATGCAATCAACAGCTCAAAATCATCAAACCAGAACCCACCATCATCGTGATCAGCATCCACCATCTCACTTCTTTTGAATGATTCATCTAATAAAACACAAATAAGAGAAAACAAGCGTAATATACAATAATTTGCAAGAAAACCAACAAATACTAGCATGGAATTGACAACAAATATATTGTAAATATGCACTTATCAAGCAATTGACCGTTGATGATTGAATAACAACGGAGACATCTACGAGGATTTCATCAACAAAAGTATGTGATAACTAACTATTTTATTTACTCATACTTTCTACCATTATATCTACTGAGACAACGTCGTATGACTTTATTATTGGGAATAAAATTATAAAGAAAATTTTTCGAATTCAAGCTAGTATTCGGTAAATATCGAATTATAATTTCAAGCAACTTATCGCATTATAGGTTCAAAACAATTTATTGTTCAATATATCATAATTGCTTAAGAAATTCATATGAGACACCAAGTCACATTTATGTTCACAAATTGATTTAGTCAGTACAATAACTTTGAATTTATTGATAATATATGTGATGAATAAAACTCCTATTAACTCATGTATATGAACTGGTTGATTTTGAGATGTTCATGGACACTTTTGAATCCTCTCATATACGAACTGATTTGGTCAATGCGCGAACTGGTTGATTTTAAGTGGTTCATGGATACTTTTTGTAACATGAGTACACGAACTGATTTGGACAGTTTGCCAACTTGTTGACATAAAAAGTTCATGAACCCCGTGATGAAATTTTTTCACAAACTGTTTTGTTCACCGATCAATTAACCATGCATTGTCTTTGGGAGTTATCGAACTCCATGATTTCTTGATGGTTCACGGATTAATTAATCACTGTTCATGGGATACCCTTTTGGTGGACAGAGGTTATATCGATAAATACTCAGGTCCAAGACAAACTGCTCACATTCTTACGTTGTCCATTTATATTGAGAAGTTGATTTGACTTGGTATCAAAGTAATTCGTAAACACGGTAAATTACATCTTTGATTTTAACCTACCTAGACTTGTTCATCATTATAAACATATGACTTCCGCATACTAGCATCTCAATCATGATACCGTGTGTCCTAGTTGCGGCTAGAGTCGTTCTCTAAATACCTAGGTTTCTTAGTGAACTTACATTAAGTACGACTGTTGAACTCTTCAATAAGGGATTCGCGGATCCCGGCCAGTCTATCTTTTACCTGATAGTTCTCGATATCTAGAATCTTATCTTGATCATCGTAGTTCTAGTCTATTCTAAGGTTTATCTCTTTTAACATATGATTATTCAAGAACTAGAGATCATAGAATAATATTGATAGAAATTAAATAGTTATATTTGTCTCAGACTTTGTAATTCCAAATTTCATATTTTTTATTAGATTGATCTTGTGATGTAAAATCAATTATGCATCTTTATAACCTTTTGAATAGAATAAGTTGACATAATTAATGAAGTTCGCTTGATATCTTATTTATCCTTGACGTCCCCTATAAGCAGATAAATTTTTATCACCTTGATTGAATATCTTTCTGAAGGAAATCAACTGGTTCTGTGTTATAGGAAGAATAGTTAAAAGTCTCTATTGCGGCTGAAGCAACTCCTCGACCTGTAAATGACGTTAGCTAGGGGAATCAAGTGTGCAGGGTCCTGCGATACCCAAGAGACGTAAGGGGCACGACTGAAGATGAATTGCTCGGAGGGTCGTTTCAGTCTCAACTACATTTCTATCTGAAGTATGATGGCAGGCTAGTGTTTGTGACGGCTTAATTCAGTGTGTTATTCAAGATGGACGAGGTCCCGGGATTTTACAAGATTTTATTTTCCTCGTTAATAAAATTTCTGATGTCTTGTGTTATTTCTTTTCCTCATTATATTGTTTATCATTATAATTGAAATTTACCAAATAGTATATGTTAATCAACCTTGTTAGAGCATAGCTCGGTTGAACCCACCAAGCATTGGTATGTCAAGTTTGCTTGTCATATTTTAATGAATCAAAACTCATTTAAAGAGTCGCTTGATTATTTACTAGAGTCAACTTCGTATAGGTTAGCTAGAAAGTTACTAGGATATGAGACTTACAAGTATTACATGAAGACTTGAAGAATGTGAAGAAATAAAGAGCTACAACGACGGCATCATCCTTCCACTTGAGGTTAGTAATATTTAACTTGAACTATTTCATTCCTAACATATCTTTCAAGTCGTGCATATTGAAAACATAACTGCGAAGCTGTGAATGATTATACTCTAGTTAGACATAGTATTAAGGAATTACAATACGAAGTATAACGCCTATCTTTTGAACTTCGTATATAAGACATCGACATAATCGTATGAATGCTATTGTGATTATGTGTATGGGTATGGCTGAAGATTTCGTCCTAGGAAATAACGTTTTACATTCGTTTAAAGGAAGTACAATTCATAAACTTGTTTTATGAATCGAAAGGGAAATTGATAGGCTTGTTGGTATTATTATTCATTGCAAATCTTTGGATTACCAATATGTATGTTTAGTATAACCGCTCATAACTTGTTTATGTATCTTGGTAAAACTATTCACAATGCCTGACTTTTGTATTGGTATGAATTTCATTAGTGAAATTGATCTTAAGTAATCACATGAGATGGTATGATCGATATTTGTAATTGGTGTGACCATTCCTAGTCATTGGGTGACCGATCCTAGAACTTTGTTGGGACTAATCACAAGATGTGTAATCGATCCTTGTAGTAGGTTAACAAGTTTTAGTAATTGGTGTTGCCGATCCTATAACTTATGCAGCCGAATACAAGTTTATACCATATATATGTGGTAACCGATCCTAGTACCTAGTCAACCAACTTTTGGTAACTAGTGTGACCGATCCTAGTACCCACATGGAGGTAGAACCGATACTTGTTTTGGTAGAACCGTTAAACCCATAAATGGTGATTGAATGTTTTTGATCAATCACATAGTTCTTGGAAATCATATGAACCAATTCTAAACTCGTTTGGAAGTGTGGAAAATCGGTTCCAAGATTGTAAATATGAAAATGGATTTACAATGTAAAGATGTCGACATACTTTGAACATGTACAGTAACTCTTATCTTTTATTGTTCAAAGATATTCCTTAATAACTAAAGGAGAATCCCGGATCGAAACAAATTGAGATTCTTTTAATTAAGGTTTTTTGTTTTATATGCTTTTAATTTCGAGCAATTAAAATGCACATTTTAGAAAATAAAAATTGGTAATGTGCATTTACTAATTGGAAATTTTCTACTGAGATTTCGATCAATATTTGTACAGAGCATTTCCAGGAATTATGAAAACCGAATTTGAAAATATATTGCATATCTTGAGAATATCTTCGATTTTGGAAATTCCTTGGCGTCCAAACTTCCTTGGTCTATAAATATTGAAGTTTGCATTTCGAGAAAACTAATCCTCAGAACCAGAAAAACTACCTAGTTGTGTTGTTACTGGTGGAGTCGTCTATTTGGAGAGGAAAGTACCATAATTAAGCGAAATGTCTTACGACCGCTTGTTTTAAAGATTTCTTTGGGATTGGGAAGCTTTACAAGTACCGTCGGTGGGAAACTAGATAATTGCAGTTTATTATTATTTTTCGATTGATTTAATTGATTGACGGTGGTTGAACTTTGATTGCACCTAGTTTGTTTATGCTTGAGAATCTTCTCTTCTGATATAAGATTCACTCAAACTAGATTGAAGTTTCGACGGGGATCTTTAGACTGTTTGTAGACCTAAGGACGTCTTGTGATAATTTGTTGTTAACAGACTCCGTTCTGTGTGTGATTGATCACAAGAGATTCAAGTTAATTCTGTGCAGGTGTTTATTGAAGATCTAAGAAGATTTGAAGACAAAGAAGATTTCTTGTTTGAGTTCATAATCTTTGGTGTGCACAAAACTTGATCGGCTGGGGATCCAACTATAGTCGGTTTATCTTTGTGATAACCTTGATTGATTAGTTGAGTAGATCGGCATCAATATATTGTCTTTGTGACTAAGAGTATTGATTGCAAAATCTATACAATTACTTTGGTAGTTGTATTGAGATAGATCTAAGAACCTGACAAAGGAGTTTATTGGGATAAACGGAAGAGCCTTTTGTCAAACTCATATCACTTGTTTGAAAAGAGTTGTTACCGAATAGATTTGTTGTTCCTTTACTGTTTGGAATCGAACCAAAGGAATTGTTCCAAGTGCGTGACTTATTACAAGTTGGAGGCGCAGGGATACAGACGGAACTAGGTGAACTATAGGTTTAGTTTCTTGGTCTCAACTATACGAAGTTGGTTTAGATTTTGTATAACGGCTAAATCCTGAGAGTATTCAACTCTGGACAAGGTCCCAGGGTTTTTCTGCATTTGCGGTTTCCTCGTTAAAAAAATCTTGTTGTGTCTTTTACTTTTCTAATTCCGCAATTATAATTGAAAATACGAGGGTACCCAAATATACCTCAATCTAAAACTTTTCCACCTATAAGTCCTTTCTCCGAAAGTGATTGTCTATAGACTGAGTCGAGACAATAAAACTAGTCGGTTCACACTTCGTGTGATCGTCTATGGATACAAGATCGAGAAAATATGACAACAAGATAACTTGTGTGATTGATAATGGATACAAGATCGAGATAATACAATAACGAAGTATGTTTACTTGATAATAGGTTCGGACTTAACCAAACTCTAGGGATTGTCCATCAAGTAAAATAGGAATTAACGTTTGTGTATTTTACTTCTAATTATAATAAAATAATTATAATTACGTAAATAGAAAAGTAAAAGACACAGCAAGATTTTGTTAACGAGGAAACCGCAAATGCAGAAAAAACCCGATACCTAGTCCATAATTGAATGCTCTCACAATTAAGCCGCTATACAAAATAAAACCAACTTCGTATAGTTGAGATCAAGCAACTAAACCTATAGTTCACCTAGTTTCCTCAGTATCCCTGCGCCTCCAACTTGTTAATAAGTCACGCACTTGGAATAATTCCTTTGGTTCATATCCCAAACAGTAAAGGAAAAAACAAATCTGTTCGGTAACAACTCTTTTCAAACAACGTGATTTGAGTCTGACAAATGCTCTTCCGTTTAACCAATAAACTCCTTTGTCAGGTCCTTAGATCAATCTCTCAACAAGTACCGAAGTAATTGTTATACTATGCAATAAATACTATTAATCACAAAGAAGTGTATTGATGCCGATCTACTCAACTAATCAATCCAATCTATCACAAAGATAAATCGATTATAGTTGGATCCCTTTCCATCCGAAACAAGTATTGGGCACACCAAAGATTATGAACCCAAAAAGTCTTCTTCTCTTCAAATCTTCTTTAATCTTCAATCAGCACCTGCACAGAATCAATTTGAATCTCTTGTGATCAATCACACGCAGAACGGAGTCTGTTAACGTTGGATTATCACAAAACGTCTTTATATCTACAAACAGTCTAAGGATATCTGTCGAAAGTTCGATCTAGTTGGAGTGAATCTTATATCATAAGAGAAGATTCTCAAGCATAAACAAACTAGGTGCAATCAAAGTTCAACAACCGTTAGTCAATCAAATCAATCGAAAACTAATAATAAACTGCAATTATCTATTTCCCACCAACGGTACTAATAAAGCTTCTCAATCCCAAAGAAGTCTTTAAACTGAGCGGTCGTAAGAGATTTAGCCTAATTAGGTTACTTTCCTCTCCGAATAGGCGCCTCCACCAGTAACAACATAACTAGGTAGTTTTGCTGGCTCTTAGTATTAGTTTTCTAGAAATGCAAACTTCAATATTTATAGACAAGGAAGTTTGGACACCAAGGAATTTCCAAAACCGAATATTCTGAAAGATATGCGATAAACAAAAAATCGGTTTTCATAATTCCTGGAAATGCATTATCAAAATATTGACTGAAATCCCAATAGAAAAATCTATAATCTGTAAATGCACATTAATAATTATTATTTTCTAAATATATGCATTTAATTGCTGGAGATTAAATAGCATATAAAAACTAAGAAACCTTAATTAAAAGATTCTCAATTTATTTCGATCCTGGGATTCTCCTTTAGCTATTAAGGAATATCTTTGAACAATTAATGATAAGAGTTACTACACATGTTCAAAGTATGTCGACATCTTTACTTTGCAAGTCCTTTTTCATACTTACAATCTTGGAAACGATTTTCCACACTTCCAAGCAAGTTTAGAATTGGTTCAGCTGAATTCCAAGAACTATGTGATTGATTATCCTATCAAATCACCAATAATGGGTTTCACAGTTCTACCAAAACAAGTTCGGTTCTACCTCCATGTGAGTACTGTGCATAGTCACGCTAGTTACCAAAATTCGGTTGACTAGGTACTAGGATCGACTCCCCACAACTTATGGTAACTACCTGTATTCGGTTGCACATGTCCATAGGATCGGTTCCCCAAAACTACAAACTTGTTGCACATGTTCATAGGATCGGTTCCCCCATCTACTAAAAATGTGTTGTACCTCTTACAAGGATCGATTCCCTCTTGCAAATTTATTGCACCTCTTACTAGGATCGGTTCCCTAATGACTAGATAAAAGTTGCTATTTTCAAGGCATCGACCATACCATCTTGAGTGATTACTTAAGATCGGTTTCACTAATAAAAGTCATACCAATACATAAGTCAGGCCTTGTGAATAGTTTTACCAAGATACATAAACAAGTTTATGAGCGGTTATACTAAACACACATATTGGTAAATCAAAATAAATTTTCAATGAATAACAATACCAATAAGCCTAGCGATTTCCCTTTAGATTCACAAAACGAGTTTATAAACTTACTTCCTTTAAGCGAATGTAAAACATTGTTTCCTAGGATGAAATCTTCACTCATACCCATACATAATCACAATAACATTCATATGATCATGTCGATGTCTTCTATACAAAGTTTAATGGTTAAGCAATAAACCTCGTACTGTATTCCTTAATACTATGTATAATTAGAGTTTCATACACAGCTTCGTAGTTATGTTTTCAATATGCACGAATTGAAAGATACGTTAGGGAAAGAAACTGTTCAAGTCAAATATTACTAACCTCAATAGGAAGGATGATGTTGTCGTTGTACCTCCATACGTCTTCACATTCTTTAAGTCTTCATGAAATACTTGTAAGTCTCATATCCTAACACTTTCAAGCTAACCTATACGAAGTTGACTCTAGTATATAATCAAGTGACTCTTTAAATGAGTTTTGATTCACTAAAATATGACAACCAAACTTGACATACTGATAGACGCATTTATGTGTCTATTTTGTTCTCAATATTCTGTATTGTTAGTGCTCGATTTTGTATTTATTGTGTTATTTTATGTCTTTGTAGGAAATTTTAGAGAAATAAGCCCTTGCGGCGAAATGGGCTCAAAAAGTGGTGTTTTACACCCCAGGATAAAGTGTTAAAGGCACCCCAGAAACGCGCTAAAAGCACCCGGAGGAGTTGTTAAAAACACCAGAAAATTACTTTTTCCGCCCAAATTGCTAAAGGGACCCCAGGAATGGATAAAGGGGAGCTCCCTTTCTTCCAAAATTTGAAATCAGAAAAAGGCGGGAAAAATGACGCATGCAACTGGCAGAACTTTGCGAAGAATTTTTGACGTGTTTTAGTGAGATTCAATCGCTGAAACTTTGTTGAAAGATGTGGTATATCATAACAGAGCTGGTATGGGTGTTTGTTGCGATCAAATTTGGCTAGAAAATTCAACAGATGAAATCAGAGCAGACCCGTACGGGAGGAAGCTATTCACGGGATTTCTTGAGTTTTGTGGAATTTGAGCGTGTTCAGAACATGTGTTATGACTCTATCAATAGGCAGAGGCGTGACAGAGCTAAATGAGGAGAGTTCTGCAGCTGTAATACGCGTGCAGGAGACGAGAAGGGAAAGAAAATATTCCCAAAATATTTTCATTTACTGCCCGAGTAATGAAGATTATATGGAGTGAATGAGGGAAATTTCTTGCGCCTGTTGGGTATATATAGAGTTATAGGGTCGAAGGAAAGAGGGTGTCGAGATTTTGGGGTCGAGAGGAGGTCCAGAGAAGCAGAAATCAAGAGTTGATGAAACTCTGTTTCTGCTGCTGCTGCTGATGAAGAACACCAAGAACACGAAGAACAGACTCGCAAGGACAGTCGTTTATCAACAGTGTCTAAGACGCACATCCGTGGGTCGCAGCACAGTCTAAAGAGCAGTAGCACTTGGGTTTTATCGTTCATTCTGTGACGCTTTTTGTGCGTCGCAGATTACAGTTTTACACCATTTTCTCCTTTTCTCTCCATTGTAAACACCATTTGAGCTATAAAAATATATTTTGAGTGTGTTCTCTACATGATGAGTTAAACCCCAACACTGGGACGACGGAGGAGGTCGAATTTCATCCATGTGGTAATTTCATTAATTCTTTTATTTTACTTTTTGCACTAATTTTAATTGAATTAAGATTTTAAATTAATTATTTGTGATTTCATTTGATGGAGTATGCTTAGTCCTAGGGATTTTGGATATGGCATGCTTAGGAAATACAAGTAATATTTTATAAAATCTATCTTGGCAATAAACTAGAGTTAATATTTGTTTTGTTTTTGAACTATAATTGCTAGAATTAATTTCTGAACCATTTGAAAATGAAGAAAAAAACGGCCGAATCTTTAGTCCCAGTACTCTTGCCCATATTGTTAATATTTTTTTGTAAAATCATTAATTATCCCTCAGAAGTCCGAGAGTTTGAACCTCATTACTACAACCCAAAAAAATCATTAACCATTTTGGCGCCGCCTACGCGGATTTGTGCTTAGGTAGAATTTTTAGGTTTTTATTATTTTTTTTATTATTCCATTTGTTCTTTTTACGTCTCTTTGGTTGTGTCTTTGTATTACAAGTTTGAAGTTGGATACTAAAGACCTTGGAATCAAAGCTTAAAGCTAAAAGAGAAGGAAAAAAGACAAAGCAAAAAAACTAAAGAAAAAAGAGAGAGAAAAAAAAAGAGAGAGAGAGAATTATTTTTTTTTATTTTTTTAAGAGACTTTCCATTTTATTTTATTTTTGTAATTATTATTATTATTTTTGTATTTCTTTTCATTGGACTGGACTTTGGACAATTTATTTTAATTTTACACCCTACGGAAGGGTTATATAAAAAAATAAAAAATTAAATATAAACTGTTTGCAGGGAAGGACGACGATTACAATATCGTCTCGGCCCCTCGGGTTCGCACACTCACACCGGAGTCAGTGGCCCGAGTCGACTACAGCGGTTCTTCGCCCGTCTGGTACGGGAGGTAAACTTCTAAACACCCGCGAATCTCCTGTCAGCGGGTTTACTGTATGCCTTAAGGTGATTATATGTTGAGGACTGAACCGGCTGCTTTAATTTCCTAGTAAAGGGAAAGAACTGGCCATATAAGATAAGGGTTCGGATTTCGTCACCGTTCCCTTCTTGCCGCCTTAGGAAAACGAAACCTAACGCGAACCCAAGCTTAAAATTTGATCAGAACGAGACCGATAGGGTAACGAGCTTGGTAGGAAAATCTTTCGAAAAATATTGGTTACTCTTTTAAGCATACTTCAAAGTTCTTGATGGTTTCTGTAAGTTGAATGCGTGACTGCGCCACCTTGTAATACCGGTGAGGCTTTGGGTATCAAAGCTCCACTGAGCTTCCCTCGCCTCGATTCAACTTACGTTAGCTCGGATTGATTCCAGAGGGGTGTGCTCAAGTTGTAACGAATTCCTTTTCGAAGGAATAGAAGCTGGTCTAGAAAACAATCTAAGTGGAGCCATCATGCTTTTTTTTTGCTAGATTCTATAGGTTTGATTTGGTCGAGTCAGCCTTGTTTGTGATTGTATAGAATTCCCTTGCAATTAAGAATGTCGAACTGGTATGATAGAAGCCAATACAATGAGTATCAACCTGAATTTGAATATGGACATCATCCTTTTTATGACCATGTTGGGAATAGTGGTTGGGAACGCCATCCTTTGGAAGGATATGGGTCATACCCTGGTGAGCCCAATTACTATCCACACATGCATCAGTCTTACGAGCAAGAAGATTATAGTAATAGTTCTTCGTCTCTAGAGGATACAATCAAACTATTGAAAAGTAGTCCTTTTTATGATCCTTCTTATAATTCCTCTTTACTAGAGTCAACACGTAAGTTAGCTGAGTCGACGCGTAAGTTAGCTTAGATGAATAGTATAATTATAGACGAAAGAACTACAATAATTAGTGAACCTTCTTTAGAAGACCACCTCAAGCGGATAGCTGAGACGAACGAAAGAATCGCTCGAAATTACTTGAATTGCCAATATAGTGTATCCAATAATACCCTTGAGAATGAAGATAGTTATTTACATAATCAAGACAACAAGGTTAGAATTGGTAGCACTACTTGTTTTGATGAGGTTCGATCTTTTTCATGTTATTATGATGAGGATAGTGTTGATGGAGAATCATACTTATGTAGGAATAGTGATCAGGAAATGGATACTCCAATTGAGCTTTACAATGATAATATTATTTCTATTTCAAATCCAAATAATTTTAATAATTATTCACCTATTCAAAAGGACGAGGATTTGATTAGAGATACCCTCGTTTTAGACGATGTAGTATTTCCTGTCTACGAAGCCGATGATAGTTTTGAGGAACGAGTTTATTCGGAGAATATTGTTTTAGAGTCTAGAAATTTAGAAACATTAGACTTAGTAAAAGAAAATGAACTCGTATAAATGAGTGTGGATGAACCCGACTTAGAAGAATTAATTGACCATTTTCAGGAATCCTATGACCTAGAAATTAGGGAAGTTGTGACTAGTCTTTCTAGAGACACAGAAAACTCTAAGTTTGGGGATGATTATCAGTCTCCGGGTGCTTTAACTCTTAGAAAGTTCCCTCGTGTAGGACTTGACATTTGTGCCTCAACCATCTTACAAGATTATCTTCGTACAGTTTTATCTGAACCTAATGATGTCCAGAGAGAAGCTCAGTTGTTAGAAACCCATCCTCTGGTTGATGTGGTTTTCCCAGTCTATGATCCCCAGATTGACTTTGTTTTCCCACCAAATAGTTTTCTTCCAACTGTGGGAACGTTTATATTCCAAATGTGTCGAATATTAAGTTGTGAGACTAAACCTAAATGCTTTAGGAAATTAAAATCAACACATTTACTTAACAGTGACCACTACTCTCATTGTGGTCAATTTTGTAAGTCAAATCTTATTGACTTAGAGGATCCTCAGTTATTTAGGTTATTATTGTGCGCTTCTAAGATCATATTTGAGTTTTTCCTGACTCTAGGACCTAATGATTCGGATCCCACCTATGAAGAAACGCAACCAATGAAAATATTTTATTTAGACCATTTCTTAGAACCTGAACCTGAACCACAATTAGATATAAATATCTTAATCAGGAAACTAGATAAGGGCATGCTATCCTTGTTCACTTTCTTGGGTTATTTTAGTTTCCTTTGGTCAGCTCTTTTTGGTTTTGAAGACCCACAGTTATTTCGGCTGTTACTTTTTGATTCTATGAGGTGACTAATTCCTTCCGATGTCTGGCTGAAGACTTTAAACTTAGCACTTCTTGGGAGGTAACCCAATCTCATGCGACACGGTAATATCTTTACTTATCTCTTTTGCTTCTATTGGTAACAGTTTCTCCTTGTTCATGCTTTTAATTTCATCTTTAGAACATTGAGGACAATGTTAGATTTAAGTTTGGGGGTATGGGAGAAACTTTTTAGTCGCATTTTTTTGAAACTTCTAGCGTCACATAGTATCCGGTTAGCTAAGTTTACATACTGTTTCTCACCGAAAAGATAGAAATTGGAATGCTAGAGATAACAATCTTTTGAGACATTATAGAAAAAGACATTGAGATCTTTGAAATTCAGGAGAGAACTTGTTCCTTTTAGAGGGTAACCGTGATGGACCTAACCATCCATGATGGAAAGGCAAGTAGATCAGAAGAAAATGCCAGAAAGACAAAGCAACCTCACAATGTAATCATAGTTACTGGATTACGACTCTCTCTCAGTAGAAACTTATCATCATCAACAGACAAAGCGACATCAAAATCTATGAAGAAAGTTGAAGACGTTTAAGGTTTAGAAGCAACAATAGAAAAGAATAATTCAAAAATCAAAGTTGAAGATTTAGTTACAAGAAGTTATAAGAGCAAATGATATAAGTTGTTGGAATTCATGATACCAAGACATCACAAGTTGCGAAGATCCAAGTTCTAAAGTCCTTCTCTCATGGCCATGTAAATTTTTGTCTTGTAATTTTTTTTGTTTTCAAAAAAAAAAAAAAAAAAATTAAAAAAAAAAATGAAACATCGTTACGTTCTTTTTGTTCAATAAGGCCATAGGGAAGAAGAAATTTATAAGTCAAGCAAGAAATCGAAGAGAAGAGTTAATTGTCAAGGTTCTATGAGGTTCGAGAGTTTATCATCAACAGTTGAAGACCTAAGAAGGCGTTGTTTCTACTGAGCACTGTGAGAGAGTCGAAGAAAGATGCATTTTGGTTGCTTTGTTAGTCTGCTTTCAATCTGGCACAAGATCTTTCTAGCACTGTTTTAACTCATCACACGTAATTAGTCCATCTATGTAGCAGATGTCCCTCTCATTTTTATCTTTCTCCTAATCTTATCCAGCTGTAAAGCAGCGGACGGATCTTACAATGTTTATCTAGCTGTGTAGCAGATATCTCTTTATCTAGCAGTCGTGTGGATGTGTCTCCCCTTTTCTTCAGTTAGCTTTAGAGCTGACACCTTTAATTTCTCTGGCATTCTAGTTACTTGGAGATAGGTTGAGAATATGTATGTCCTTATAGCTCTTTGGATACTTGTGACCAATTTGGAGTAATGGTTTTGTGGGTACACCTCTGGTAAACCCTCCCGAGATTAACTCGGTCACTAGGGACACCTACTGAGTTAGGATTTTATTTTCCATATTAGTTTTGCTCGAGGACTAGCAAATAATAAGTTTGGGGGTATTTGATAGACGCATTTATGTGTCTATTTTTTTCTCAATATTCTGTATTGTTAGTGCTCGATTTTGTATTTATTGTGTTATTTTATGTCTTTGTAGGAAATTTTAGAGAAATAAGCCCTTGCGGCGAAATGGGCTCAAAAAGTGGTGTTTTACACCCCAGGATAAAGTGTTAAAGGAACCCCAGAAATGCGCTAAAAGCACCCAGAGGAGTTGTTAAAAACACCAGAAAATTACTATTTCCGCCCCAATTGCTAAAGGGACCCCAGGAATGGATAAAGGGGAGCTCCCTTTCTTCTAAAATTTGAAATCAGAAAAAGGCGGGAAAAATGACGCATGCAACTGGCAGAACTTTGGGAAGAATTTTTGACGTGTTTCAGTGAGATTCAATCGCTGAAACTTTGTTGAAATATGTGGTATATCATAACAGAGCTGGTATGGGTGTTTGTTGCGATCAAATTTGGCTAGAAAATTCAACAGATGAAATCAGAGCAGACCCGTACGGGAGGAAGCTATTCACGGGATTTCTTGATTTTTGTGGAATTTGAACGTGTTCAGAACATGTGTTATGACTCTATCAATAGCAAGAGGCGTGACAGAGCTAAATGAGGAGAGTTCTGCAGTTGTAATACGCGTGCAGGAGACAAGAAGGGAAAGAAAATATTCCCAAAATATTTTCATTTACTGCCCGAGTAATGAAGATTATATGGAGTGAATGAGGGAGATTTCTTGCGCCTGTTGGGTATATGTAGAGTTATAGGGTCGAAGGAAAGAGGGTGTCGATAGTTTGGGGTCGAGAGGAGGTCCAGAGAAGCAGAAATCAAGAGTTGATGAAACTCTGTTTCTGCTGCTGCTGATGATGAAGAACACCAAGAACACGAAGAACAGACTCGCAAGGACAGTCGTTTATCAACAGTGTCTAAGACGCACATCCGTGGGTCGCAACGCAGTCTAAAGAGCAGCAGCACTTGGGTTTTACCGTTCATTCTGTGACGCTTTTTGTGCGTCGCAGATTACAGTTTTACACCATTTTCTCCTTTTCTCTCCATTGTAAACACCATTTGAGCTATAAAAATATATTTTGAATGTGCTCTCTACATGATGAGTTAAACCCCAACACTGGAACGACGGAGGAGGTCGAATTTCATCCATGTGGTAATTTCATTAATTCTTTTATTTTACTTTTTGCACTAATTTTAATTGAATTAAGATTTTAAATTAATTACTTTTGATTTCATTTGATGGAGTATGCTTAGTCCTAGTGATTTTTGATATGGCATGCTTAGGAAATACAAGTAATATTTTACAAAATCTATCTTGGCAATAAACTAGAGTTAATATTTGTTTTTTTTTTGAACTATAATTGCTAGAATTAATTTCTGAACCATTTGAAAATGAAAAAAAAAGGGCCGAATCTTTAGTCCCAGTACTCTTTCCCATATTGTTAATATTTTTTTTTATATATTTATTTTCTATTAAGTCTAAAAAATTATCCCTCACAAGTCCGAGAGTTTGAACCTCATTACTACAACCCAAAAAAATCATTAACCACATACCAACGCTTGGTGGGTTCAACCGAGCTATGCTCTAACAATCTCCCCCTTTGTCAATTTTAGTGACAAAACGCTTACATCATATGGATAAACAAATTACAAAAATTCATTATACACATACGCTTGATTCCAAGTTAAACAACAGAAAACCTGCATTAAATTCAATTCTTAAATGTCGTTGCTGACATCATAATAACAAAGCTAATACTCCCCTAAAGGTAAGATAGGTAGATTTTCAATATGCACATCTTTGTTATTTCTATGTAGTTCCTCATAACTACATATCATATGGTATGTGACTCCCCCCTTAGTCTATGCTTTCACTCTTTTCGTTAGAATAAACGTTTTAGCACAAATGTCCTTTCCCTTAGTGATACTAACTCACAACAAGTCAATATCACTTGTTTACTCCATATATTTCTCCCCCTTTTTGTCACAAAATGACAAAGAAACGAAAAAATAAAGGACAAACCGAAAGGATCTTACAAATCTCACAAAGAGAATTTGCAAACCTATAAGAGTTGAGCACGAGGGTTTTACACACCATTTTAGATAACCAATATCAAAACCGAAACTCCAAGTAATTTGGTTTTAACATGTTATCTAGGAAACAATTGCCCGAAGCAATTTTCCCTAATAGTTTAGCACATCAAATCGACTAAGCACCTTAGTTCTTTTGCTAAACGGATTATACAAGTACAATCACTTGTTCGATAAGACCAAAATAATTAAAGATCAGAATTAACTTTATTTTTCTCATCAGGCTCTAATTATTCTCAAAATTAACTTAAACCTTTCACTTTTAAACAAGACAAATACTAGGTTAGTTAACTAGTAATTCTTGTTAAGGCATTCGGTTAGACTTGAATAACCGAAACCTTCACATTTGATAAGTCTAACTAAGATCCGAAAAACTTAGTTTCTCTTATCCGGAAATCACTTGGACTAAACAAATGATCCCGAAACACTTTTGTTAAGCCATAAAAAATCCATACAAACCAAATAAATCAACTTGCGTAATCATTTATCTTAACCGGAAGCAATTGAAACAAACATAGACAATATAGCACCGCAATTGCACCGACATTTTGTAAGCCTAAACAATTGATACCAAACAATAACGAAAGATAATAATAGTTTTTCTTAGCCGGAAACAATTGAATCACAATCAAACATCCATACACAAATAATGGAATCAACATCAATTGTACCGAAATTTTGTTAAGCAAAAGTGATAAGAATATGAAATAAAATCATGTTTTTCTTAAACAGGAAAGGGATAATTGGACTTTAGTACTCCGGTTTTGACCAACACTAGGCTTTGGTCTATTTATCCAACGTTAGGACTTGGTACCTGGACCAGACGTTGACTGTTTATGACCAGTCTTTATCTAATTTTATAAAATAAAAAATAATTTAAATTTCCGAGTTTACAAATGTACGCTTACGTTTTGTTTTCATCCATAACAAAAAATACCGACCCACTTCATCTTCCCTATTCCATCTTGACTGTAAAACACATCAAAAACCAGAGAGATGAAAACCAGATGCAGAGATAGTTCTTATGGAGAGGATTGAGTTGATATTATGTCTTAGGTTTTATTATTGTTGATTAGTTTTAGTTGGTGCACGAAGAGACAAATATTTAGCCATCTAAAATTCAAAAAACTTACAGATGAATCCACATGAAACATGAAGAATAGTGGAAACCCATTTCTGTATTAGACTATCCTCCGAAATTTCAGGTTGAATTCGATTAATTTTGTTTCAATTGAACTTAGGGTTTACTGATTTTGGAAAATTCAAATATTAGGGTATTTTATTGTTGAAATTAGGGTTTAATGAGGAATGTGTGAAATTCAATGATATAAATCATAGTTAATATTTAATTTGAATAATTATGTTTTGATTCATGTATTTTGATTTTTAAGGATTGAAAAAAATGGAGTTTTTACTGTGAAGGATAAAATTTGAGTTTGTAATGGTTTGTCGATGCATGTTTGTTGCTGAGATTGAACAACTGTGGTGTCTGATTTTCCAGGGCTTGAGAGAAATTGATGCTAATTATGTGGAGAAGAGATGGAAATAAAAATTATGCTACGTTTGAGTTGGTTACCACTGGTGGTGATATGGTAAGAATCGGAAGTCGAAACTGAAGCTTGTGATCAGTCTATGGGAAGGAACTGAACTTAGAAGGAGATGGGGTACTAATTTTGTTTGATGGATGATTGTCGTGGGCGGTCTTGGTCGGAGATTGGATGGGCTGCTGGTTCGAGTCAAGTGGACACCTAGTGTTTGAGAATTTGGCTGAGAGAAGAGCAAGGGATTAAATGGTGTGTTGGCTGGATTTATGTGGGGATTTGGTTCGAGTTGATCATCTATAAGGCAATGGAAAATGGGTTTTCTGGTTTTGGTTTGATGTGGATGAGCTGGTGGTGATGTTTTAACGGGGAAGATGTTTTCTACTCTCTTGGTGACAGTTGCGGCGACGACGGTTTGGAGGAGGACGAGAAGGAAAAAGAATTAAGGTTTACAGTGAATGGTTGATGTGTAAGTATTAGTGAGGTGAAGGGCATAATTGTAATCACAGTTAATAATTTAATTTTATATAAACTTATTTAATAATTATGAAACAGAAGTCCAAATTTAACCAGTCAACACAAGTCAGCATCTGGTCCTGGTACCAAGCACTAACGTAGGACAAATTTTAGACCAAAGCCTAGTGTTGGACAAAACCTGAGTACTAAAGGCCAATTATCCCAACAGGAAAACAATTAACTAACAAGATTGTTACCTCAAATTCTGCATCCTCTTCTCCTTTTCTTCATATCTTTCTGGGCAGAATATCATCATGTTGTCATCCTCTCGTAAAACAAAAGAACAACAACAACCAACCTTTACCAGAGAAAGGATGAAAACCGGTTTTAACTATGCAATGCAAAAGTTGAAACCTCGAAACACATATGTTTTTATGCTAAACCAAAAGATTCAACATATTGTGACTTTTTCACATATTTTTTCTACAGGAACCCCTCATGATCCTTTGATAAAGCCTACCAACATGGGATAGAACTTAATCCCGCTAAATCAAAAAGTCACCCAAACCATAAGGGTTCACACATTATGAGATCGAATATCAAGGTAATAAAACCGAAATCAAACATCCCATAAACGTACATAGCAATAAAATAAAGCATCAAGCACAGGCTATGTAACCGAAAACTATCACAAATATTATAAAATAATAATTTTATTCATAATAATAAGATAGTTTTATTCATAATAGACCAAATTGAAATAATCAAAAACTAATGTCTATTTTTCAGCAGATTTTTCAAAGATCATCTTCAATTTCCTCAAATTTTTCAGGATCTTCATCAACAGCATCTCGACTGATGCCTCAGATTCTGCACACAGTACCTTGATTATGTTCACAGGCTAAAGCATTAATCTTTTGGTTAATATTTCGAGCATACTCCATGTTACCGGTTCCTAGTTTAATCAGCTTTCTTTGGTTACGGATAACAGTTCTTAGTAGTGTTGCATGTCTATGATGAGTTTCAATAGTACTGAGGAGGACTTGACGTAGATTGATAATATCAATCTTAGCATCCAAACTGTTTTGGACAAGGAGATGAGTCACATCTTCTT
The DNA here is from genome assembly GCF_003573695.1 of Papaver somniferum. Lineage (NCBI taxonomy): Eukaryota > Viridiplantae > Streptophyta > Magnoliopsida > Ranunculales > Papaveraceae > Papaver > Papaver somniferum. The sequence goes on from NC_039359.1 coordinate 136,244,418, forward strand.
TTTTATTTTCGATATCTTCACAACCAGATTTCTTGAAAATATCATCAAGATGAACAGTTTCCTTAGAAGTCATTCCACTCAAGGCTTTCAGAAGTTTTTCTTGAGATCTGGTTTGACAATACATCCTTTACTATAAGTTCTCAGACACGTTGAGAAAATATACTTGAAATACATTTAACGCATACCAAAAATAGATATCAGCCTTAAATAATCAATTCTGACAAGATTTGAAAAGATTTTTGCATCTTATGTGTTACTGAAACACAACTTTCTCAAAAAAGAGATTATCTTCAAGATCGGTATCAAGAGATACTTCAAACATCTACACTTATTCTTTTTACACAAGTTGTTGTAAGACAACCTTTCAACACATAAAGATAATTAAAGTATCCTTAAGGTATATCGTGTATTCTCTCTATGTTGAATAAGAGATATTAGTAGGATTCCGATACCCAGGTATATGTGCTTCCTTATATCCGAAGATTGGGCATTGTAAGGATGCACATTCCAATGCGATTAAGCACTGGGGTGAGGATATTCCTCATCAAATACCTCTTGAGGAGATATTTTCCTCTCTTGCTTAGGAACATCATCATGTTCCTCTACGTGGGATTTGAACCCATCCTTTTTGTTAGGAAAATTGCAAGATGCAATATCCTCGATTACCTCTTGTGCCCAGGATGGTATGTTCTTTGAACTTGAACCCGTGTGGTCTAGATCTGCCAGTTGACAGGTTAATAATGTCTCTTGTTCAAGACATTCTATATGTCCTTTTAAGGTATCCATTCCTTGTTGGAAGTGTTTTTCTAAACATCTGTTTAGATATACCTCTTGACATGTTATAGTAAGAAGTTTCTCAATAAGGATCTTATTCCTTATCTGTGAGTGTTAGAGCATTGCTCGGTCGCACTCGCAAGCGTTGCTATCTCAAGCTTGTTTGTCAAATTTAGTTTTCAAAACTATATGTCTTGATTTCTAGTCTACTTATAACTAAGTCTCGGACTAGGATAGTTAATTGTAGTTGAGCTCCAGACTCCATGGCGATCATCTTACGAAGACGAATAACTACTCAAGGAACCAGTGGAACTTCATCCGGCTAAAGGTATATGGAGACTTGAACTTATCTATCACTCAATAGTCTATCTTCCCTATCTCCTACTCTTGAGACAAAAGTCGTATAAGTATGATAGTTTTCATACATACATATTTTCTATTTCGAGCCGAGTTTATATCGCCTATCTATTTCTCGAAATATGTGTTGGTAAGCTTTCTGTTTAACCATTTTCATCTTCACCCGTGATGAAAGTCATGATGACGTTTCAGTCTCTTGAAAATTGCTTTCATGATGATAGTTGTGAATAACGACTATAATAACATTGTAGAAGAATGTTTCAATGATTGAAATGTAGAGTTGAGATTATGTAACCATCTATGGGTATAAGCATATATAGTGTGTTCGCACATTAGTGTATAAATCCATGTACCGGAAACCAAGTGTGTGCATATGTGTGCATACAAAATTGGTAAAGGAGACAGGTTGGGTACGCGTACGGGAAATTTTCCTCCCGGAAAATTCTGTTGAGTTTGTAGTTTGCAAACTAGTAAACCATCACCTTAGGTACGCGTACCAGTACGCGTATTGGCGGAACTTTTCTACAAAATTCTGCATAGTTTGGAAACCAAAACCAACTCAATATGGTTGCTAAGGAACGGATACCCGTACGCGTACCCAAGATGGTTATTTTCTCAAATCGGTAGTTCATGAACTTAAACAATAAATTATAAGGATTGCAATCTTTGCAAACCGTGGCTATATTGTTCATGAATTGATTCAAATGAATCAAACCGATTTTGTTTCAATTATGTCTATGTATAAAGACCTGGGCAATTGAACAACTCTTCAACTAGTTCTTTTGAAGTCAGTTGTAATAGTTATGAAGAAGATGAATACGATTAATATGGAAGTGCTCTTATGGCTAACCATTGGTTAACTATTTGTGAACCAACTAAGTGTACACGTTTAGGTACGATTACTCAGACCTAAATGAAATACATTTCATTTGTGTATGACAAGCTAAGTTTTGATCTAATGGTTGAAAGATATTAGCTTGTATCTAATCAGGTTTTCATCTAATAATGAATATTGAATGCTTTGTTACTAAGCTAACATTGATTGCAAATCCTGATTTGAAAACTATATAAAGGAGAACTCTAGCAACTGGAAAAACTAATCCCCACACCTCCTGTCGGATACTAGTTGGTTTAGCTAGATTCGATTCTCATTTAACCTTAGGTTTCTTCTCGAGAACCTGTAGGTTAACGACTTAAAGATTTCATTGGGATTGTGAAGCAGACGAAACTACTTTTCTTGTAGTTGAGCGATCTGATCTTGCCATTTATATCGTACGAGTTCAATTGAAAGATTGACTTGAGATTATATCTCTGATAGGGCAAGATAAAAAGAAATCACAAACATCTTCGTCTCATCGTTTGTGATTCCGCAATATCTTGTTTCGCTACCATATGATTAAGATTATTGTGAGGTGATTGATAATTCTAGGTTGTTCTTCGGGAATATAAGTATGGGTTAGCGATTAGTTCTTGTTCACCTTGATTTTATCAAAAGAATGAACTAAACTCGTAGGTTTATCTGTGGGAGACAGATTTATCTATTACCGTTGACTTTTCTTGTGATACAAATTTGTTTATTCAAGTCATCGACTTTGGGTCGTAGCAACTCTTGGTTATGGGTGAGATCAGCTAAGGTAATCAAGTGCGTAGCATCCTGCTGGGATCAGAGACGTAAGGAGCGCAACTGTACCTTGAATCAGTATAAAATTGATTGGGGTTCAACTACAGTCCAGACCGAAGTTAGTTTGTAGTATGCTAGTGTTTGTAGCGTCTTAATACAGTGTGGTGTTCAATGTGGACTAGGTCCCGGGGTTTTTCTGCATTTGCGGTTTCCTCATTAACAAAACTTCTGGTGTCTGTGTTATTTCTATTCCGCATTATATTTTGTTATATAATTGAAATATCACAGGTTGTGCGTTGTATCGATTAATTGTGAAATCCAACCTTTTGTTGTTGATTGGAAATTGATTGATCCTTGGATATTGGTCTTTGGTACCATCCAAGTTTATATCTCTTGTATTTAATAAAGACTCGCAGATTTCTATTTGCTTGAGTATAGATTAAATCAAGTGATCGAGATATTAACTCTTTGATATAATTTTTATTAAGATTGAGTCTGACTGTCTAGTTGATTCTCTTAAAAGTATATTAGAGTTTTTCATACATATTTCTAATCGAAATATTGGGTGAGGGTGTTAGACCCCCGCATTTTTAATTGGTATCAGAGCAGGCAAACACGTTCAAGACCTCAAAAGTCTGTATTTGTGGCGATCTGACTAGATGGACAGTAAAGTTTTTATAAACGCTTTAGCAGGAATAAATCCCAATCTTAGAGAATATTCTAAAAATCTTGTTATTCTCCAAAGGAAGTTGGATGAACAAATCCAGATCAACCTTGATCTTATTGCAAAAATTGCAAAACATATGGATTTGAAGTCTGTCAAAATTACTTCAGTGATGATGAATAACTCCATTGATTCCTCTCTAAAGGATCATAATAAGTCAAGTGTTAAACAAAGTATAAGCTTTGAGAAACTTGATAGAAGAAATAACTTCACAAATAAGATTACTGATGTTGGCCCTTGTATGTTTTGTGAGTCTCACAATCACGCTCAACATACATGTACACGTTTTCAGAAAAGTATAAAAGTTGCAAGTAATCTCCACAAGAAAGATGGACAACTTTTTACTTATCTAAAAAAGTGTACAATACTAACAAGAAATCCTAAACTTGAAAGTAGTGTTAGTATGGGAGCTTTTGCTTTAAAAACAACATCATCTTTTCAATGGTTTCTTGACAGTGGTTGTAGCCGACATATGACTGGTGATCTTTCATGGTTTATTTCCACAAGCGACTTTGAAGGAGGACCAGTTACTTTCGGAGATGGGAGTTGTTGCTACATTAGCAAAAAGGGTACGATCAAGCTTCCTGGTGTTCCAGAAATCCATGATGTAGTATACGTCAAAGGTATGACTGCAAATCTTCTTTCTATAAGTCAAATTTGTGACAAAGGCCATAGAGTTGTCTTCAGTGCAAATGGATGTGACATTGTAGAAAAAACTGGGAAAGTGATTTTTCAGGGAACTCGTGGTAAAAATAACTTTTATCTTCTTGATACTCAGTTTAGTAACTATTGCAATTTGACTAAGGTGGAGTCTACACATATTTGGCATGAGCGTTTTGGTCACATCAATTATCATCTCTTAACTAAGATCATTAACAAGGAACTTGTTAGAGGCGTTCCCAAAATCAATGCAAAGATTGACGGTGTATGTGGTGCCTGTCAAAAAGGTAAACAAACGAAAGTTCACCATAAGTCATCTCGAGATATTCTCACTAAGGCTCCACTTGATTTAATTCATATGGATCTCTTCGGACCTATTCAACAATCCACTGTTGGAGGAAAGAAGTATGCTTTAGTTATGGTATATGACTATACCAGATTCACTTGGGTAGCATTCCTAGCTCATAAGAATGAAACCCTTGTTGAATTTAAGATTATTGTTAATAGAATCCAGAATGACCAAGGTCGCAAACTAAAGAAAATTAGAAGTGACCGTGGAACTGAATTCAAAGACACCAAAGTTTTTGAATTCTTTGACAAACTGGGGATTATTCAACAATACTCACCACCCATCACTCCTCAAGCTAATGGAGTTGCTGAAAGAAAGAACATGAACATTCAGGAAATGGCCAGGGTAATGCTCCATAACAAAAACTTACCTCTAAGATTTTGGGGAGAAGCTGTCTTTACAACATGTTACTTGATCAACCGTGTCTACCTACGGTCTAAAACCCTAAACACTCCATATGAGTTGTGGTATGGTAGAACCCAATTTGCACTATATTAGAGTGTTCCGAAGTAAGTGCTACATCCTAAAAGATCGAGAAAAAAGAGGGAAATTTGATACTTAAAGCGATGAAGGTATCTTTCTAGGCGATGCGTCTGATAGTCGTGGTTTTCGAGTATTTAATTAATCTCAGAACCCAAGTAATGATGGAATCTGCTAATGTTATCATTGATGATATTAGCAATTTTCATCATGACGTTTCTCCTGCTGAACTGCATCCAACTGAGACAATTGAGAAAGTCAAAGAAATCTCGGAATCAGTTGAAGTTATACCTACTGTTACTGATCCTGATCTTTCTAGTGACAGGGGAAAAAGCACTGATCAGACTTCGCCCGTTGAACAAGAACGTGGTCCTCCACGACACCTCTGGGTTCAAAGAAATCATGATCCTAACAGTATTATTGGAGGTAGAGATTCTACTATAAAGACTAGAGGACAAATTCAAAATTTGTGCAATTTTGGTTGTTACCTTTCACATATAGAACCAAGAAATATTGATGAAGCTCTTAGCGATCCCTTATGGGTGAATGCAATCATGAAGAGTTAAATCAATTTCAAAGACAAGATGTATGGAAGCTTGTACCTTGTCCTCCCAATGTTAATATTGTTGGCACTAAATGGATATTTAAGAACAAGTCTGATGAATTTGGCACTATGTCAGAAACAAAGGAAGACTTGTTGTTCAAGGATATTCACAAATCGAAGGAATCGACTTTGACGAAAACTTCACTCATGTGGCACTCCTTGAGTCCATAAGATTGTTATTATCTCATGCTTGTTTTCTTAAGGTAAAGTTATTTCAAATGGACATCAAATCCGTTTTTTTAAACGGGACCATAAAGGAAGAAGTCTATGTAGCTCAACCTAAGGGATTTGAAAACCCTGACTTCCCAGATCACGTCCTTAAACTTAATAAGGTGCTATATGGGTTGAAACAAGCACCTCGTGCCTGGTTCGAAAAACTGACCTCATCTCTTCTTGGGAAAGGTTTTTCAAGAGGAGGAGCTGATAAAACACTGTTTACCAAGTGTAGTGGAAAAGATGTTGTGATTTCTTAAGTTTATGTAGATGATATCATTTATGGATCAACATCAGAGAACTTGCACAAGATTTACAAGTGTCTCTTGGAAAGGAGTTTGAAATGAGCAATGTTGGTGAATTAAAATTCTTTTTGGGTTTACAAATTCAACAACATAGGGATGGAATTTACTTGTCTCAAGAGAAATACGCCAAGGATCTTGTCTCAAGATTTAGCCTTGTTAAATCTACCCCTAAACTAACTCCTATGCCTACCACTGGTAAATTGCATCGAGATGATAAAGATGTAAATGTAAAAACTTTATCGATCTATCATTGGAATCCTTTTATATCTTACAGCTACTCGACATGATATTGGTTTTAGTGTTGGTTGATGTGCTAGGTTTCAGGCAAATCCAAAAGAATCTCATCTTGCAGCTGCAAAAAGGATTATACGCTACATTAATCACAGTGCAGGGTATGGTCTCTCTAATACTTTTGATACTAACACTGATCTTACTGCCTATTCAGATGCAGATTGGACAGGATGTGTGGAGGATAAAAAAAGTACATGAGGGGGTTCTACTATGTAGGACTGAATCTTGTAGCTTGGCATAGCAAGAAACAAAATTCATAATCCCTCTCAACATGTGAAGCTGAATACATCGCTGCAGGCTCATGTTGTACTCAACTTCTATGGATGAAACAAATGCTTGCTGATTATGGAATCACCACTGGAATAATGAAAATCTTATGTGACAACACCAGTGCAATTCGCATAACAGAAAATCCAGTTGAGCACTCAAGGACTAAGCACATTGACATGAGGTATCATTTTATTCGAGATCTTTATGAGAATGGTATCATTAATATGGAATTTGTGCCCTCAGAACAACAATTTGCTGATATTCTCACCAAACCATTAGATACTGCTACGTTTCAACACTTAAGGCAGTCTATTGGTGTCGTTCCGGTTCATTAGTCGTCCATAACTCTTGCCCCTGCTCTTATATCGATCTGTTGGGAAATTGAGTTTGGAACTTCTTGAGGTATAAGGATATTTTCCACACTTTGTTTCTAGTAGATATATCCTCTAAGTATCTTGGTGTTTTCTTTTAACCTTCTTTTATTTTGAAAGTAAGGTCGCTCTTGTTGTTCTTTCGGGAATGACATCAAATGGGGGAGAGTTCTTCTGAACTTGCGCTTAATTTCCATATCTTTGTGGGGAGTGCGGCTGTGGAATATTTTAGGAGTTATCTTGTATCTTTATAAACTCCTTTATGAATGCATTTAGCTTCGGCTATATGATTGCATCTAAACAAAGTTGATATGTACTTTTCTTTGGTCTTGAAGCATCTCCGTGGAAATTTCATTAGGATCCCGTTTTCGTACCTTTGCCAATTTTATTGACAAAAAGGGAGAGAATTAATATGTATTTCACACTAAAAATACATATGGTTTTCGGATCATTATGTAAGGGGGAGTGGTTTTCATGTTGAGATGAAATTATTGACTAAGGGGGAGTGGTACATATCACCATAGTATTGTTGTCAAAGTTGTGATACAATTGAACTTTGAAACTGTGTAATAATACTATGACACTGTATAACAATGATCAAGAGTTTTTGTTTTCTCATTGTTATGGCTACGGATCTTCAACAACTATGATGTCGAACTGAACATCCATGGAATCATGGGAGTACTTGGAAAAGACGAAGTTTTCAAGTAATGTTGAAGCACCAAGGAGATCAAGCATGTGGACGAGAAGCTACAAAGTTTTTATTTATTTTGTAATCCATATGTATTGATAGTTTTGTCACTAAAATTGACAAAGGGGGAGATTGTTAGAGTATTGCTCGGTCGAACTCGTAAGCGTTGCTATCTCAAGCTTGTTTGTCAAATTTAGTTGTCAAAACTATATGTCTTTATTTCTAGTCTACTTATAGCTAAGTCTCGGACTAGGATAGTTAAGTGTAGTTGAGCTCCAGACTCCATGGCGATCATCTTATGAAGACGAAGAACTACTCAAGGAACCAATGGAACTTCATCCGACTAAAAGGTATGTGGAGACTTGAACTTATCTATCACTCAAAAGTCTATCTACTCTATCTCCTACTCTTGAGACAAAAGTCGTATAAGTATGATAGTTTTCATACATACACATTTGTTATTTCGAGCCGAGTTTATCTCGCCTATCTATTTCACGAAATATGTGTTGGTCAGCTTTCTCTTTAACCATTTACATCTTCACCCGTGACAAAAGTCATGATGACGTTTCAATCTCTTGAAAATTGCTTTGATCACGATAGTTGTGAATAACGAGTATTATAACATTATAGAAGAATGTTTCAATGATTGAAATGTAGAGGTGAGATTATGTAACCATCTATGGATATAAGCATATATAGTGTGTTCGCACATTAGTGTATAAATCCATGTACCGGAAACCAAGTGTGTGCATACGGAATTGGTAAATGAGACAGGTCGGGTACGCGTACTGGCGGCTTTCCTCCCGGAAAATTCTGTTGAGTTTGTAGTTTGCAAACTAGTAAACCAGTCACCTTAGGTACGCGTACTGGCGGAAATTTTCTACCCGAAATATTCTGCTGAGTTTGGAAACCAAAACCAACTCAATCTGGTTGCTAAGGTACGCATACCCGTACGCGTACCCAAGCTGGTTATTTTCTCAAATCGGTAGTTCATGAACTTAAACAATAAATTATAAGGAATGCAATCTTTGCAAACCGTGGCTATATTGTTCATGAATTGATTCAAATGAATCAAACCGATTTTGTTTCAATTGTGTTTATGTAAAAAGACCTAAGAAATTGAACAATTCTTCAACTAGTTCTTTTGAAGTCATTATAACTAGTTATGAAGAAGATGAATACGGTTAATATGGAAGTGCTCTTATGGCTAACCATTGGTTAACTATTTGTGAACCAACTAAGTGTACACGTTTAGGCATGATTACTCAAACCTAAATGAAATACATTTCATTTGTGTATGACAAGCTAAGTTTCAATCTAACGGTTGAAAGATATTAGCTTGTATCTAATCAGGTTTTCATCTAACGGTGCATATTGAATGCTTTGTTACTAAGCTAACATTGATTGCAAACCCTGATTTGAAAACTATATAAAGGAGAACTCTAGCAACTGGAAAAACTAATACCCACACCTCATGTGTGATACTAGTCTGTTTAGCTAGAGTCGATTCTCCTCTGACCTTAGGTTTCTTCTCGAGACCCTGTAGGTTAACGACTTAAAGACTTCATTGGGATTGTAAAGCCAGACGAAACTACTTCTCTTGTAGTTGAGCGATCTGATCTTGCCATTTTTCTCGTACGAGTTCAATTGAAATATTGACTTGAGATTATATCTCCGATAGGGCAAGATAAAAAGAAATCACAAACATCTTCATCTCATCGTTTTTGATTCCACAATATCTTGTTTCGCTACCATGCGATTAAGATTATTGTGAGGTGATTGATAATTCTAGGTTGTTCTTCGGGAATATAAGTTGGGGTTACCGATTAGTTCCTGTTCACCTTAATTTTATCAAAAGACGGAACAGAACTCGTAGGTTTATCTGTGGGAGACAGATTTATCTATTAAGACTTTTCTGTGTGATACAAATTTGTTTATTCAAGTCTTCGACTTTGGGTCGTAGCAACTCTTGGTTGTGGGTGAGATCACTATGGGAATCAAGTGCGTAGAATCCTTCTGGGATCAGAGACGTAAGGAGCGCAACTGTACCTTGAATCAGTGTGAGATTGATTGGGGTTCAACTACAGTCCAGACTGAAGTTAGTTTGTAGTAGGCTAGTGTCTGTAGCAGCTTAATACAGTGTGGCGTTCAATCTGTACTAGGTCCCGGGGTTTTTCTGCATTTGTGGTTTCGTTAACAAAACTTCTAGTGTCTGTGTTATTTCTATTCCGCATTGTATTTTGTTATATAATTGAAATATCACAGGTTGTGCGTTGTATCGATCAATTGTGAAATCCAACCTTTGGTTGTTGATTGGAAATTGATTGATCATTGGATATTGGTATTTGGTACCATCCAAGTTTATATCTCTTGTATTTAATAAAGACTCGCAGATTTCTATTTGCTTGAGTATAGATTAAATCAAGAGATCGAGATATTAACTCCTTGATATACTTTTTATTAAGATTGAGTCTGACTGCTTAGTTGATTCTCTTAAAAGTATATTAGAGTTAGTTCATACAGATTGCTAATCGAAATATTGGGTGAGGTTGTTAGACCCCCGCATTTTTAGTGAGTGTTCTAGCAATTGATTAAGAATTTTACACTCAGTAGTCTGTTGATGAACTTCGTTGCACAAGGCCAATTTTTGTTCCATATAATCTACCAGATTATTTAGAAGACTGAGTGTTTCTCGCTTTCCTTCACATATCCTACGCTTAGTTGAACAATAAGTTCTGCGACATCATCTAGACTGTCAATGGTTTTTCCCTTTTCTGAATAAGTTTCAATATGTTTGAAAAACCTTACTAACATCTTACGAAATTCAGATTTGGGTCTGCTAGTGAATCTAATCTCTTTTCCTATTCTGAAAAAGATGATTTTTCACTAGGAATTGGAGTCGGATCCAAAACAGATTTCTTGAGTTTCGGATTCATTCTTTTCTGATCAGAAACTTGAATCTTAATCAAATTATCCGTCAAAGACTTTTTCTTTGATTTTCGAAAAGATTCGAGACCAATTTCCATTGACCTTTTCTGAGACTTTATTCTCATTATCTTGACATACGTTAACTGAGTCTTTCTTTATAAGTTTATCCTTTCTTTTCTTATTTTGACTCATATCTTATAGGTTGGATTGCACCAAACACAGATTGTTAGATCTTTTCGTGTTTGCCTGCTCTGATACCAATTGACAAGACGAGGGTACCCAAATATACCTAAATCTAAAACTTTTCCACCTATAAGTCCTTTCTCCGAAAGTGATTTTCTATAGACTGAGTCGATAAAATACAACTAATCGGTTCACACTTCGTGTGATGGTCTATGGATACGAGATCGAGACAATACGACAACAATATAACTTGTGTGATTGACTATGGATACAAGATCGAGACAATACAACAACGAAGCGTATTTACTTGATAATAGGTTCGGACTTAACCAAACTCTAGGGATTGTCTATTAAGTAAAATAAGAATTAACGTTTGTGTATTTTACTTCTAATTATAATAAAACAATTATAATTGCGGAAATAGAAAAGTAAAAGACACAACAAGATTTTGTTAACGAGGAAACCCCAAATGCAGAAAAACCCCGGGACCTAGTCCAGAATTGAATACTCTCATCATTAAGCCGCTATACAAAATCAAACCAACTTCATATAGTTGAGACCAAGCAACTAAACCTATAGGTCACCTAGTTTCCTCAGTATCCCTATGCCTCCAACTTGTTAATAAGTCACGCACTTGGAACAATTCCTTTGGTTCGTATTCCAAACAGTAAAGGAACAACAAATCTGTTCGGTAACAACTATTTTCAAACAACGTGATTTGAGTCTGACAATGGCTCTTCCGTTTAACCAATAAACTCCTTTTTCGGGTCCTTAGATGAATCTCTCAACAACTACCGAAGTAATTGTTAGACTATGCAATCAATACTATTAATCACAAAGAAGTGTATTGATGCCGATATACTCAACTAATCAATCCAATCTATCACAAAGATAAACCGATTATAGTTGGATCCCTTTCCAGCAGAAACAAGTATTGTGCATACCAAAGATTATGAACCCAAAAAATCTTCTTGTCTTCAAATCTTCTTAAATCTTCAATCAGCGCCTGCACACAATCAACTTGAATCTCTTGTGAACAATCACACACAGAACGAAGTCTGTTAACGCTGGATTATCAGAAGACGTCTTTAGATCTACAAACAGTCTAAAGATCCCCGTCAAAACTTCTATCTAGTTTGAGGGAATCTTATATCAGAAGAGAAGATTCTCAAGCATAATCAAACTAGGTGCAATCAAATTTCAACAATCGTTAGTCAATCAAATCAATCGAAAACTAATAATAAACTGCAATTATCTAGTTTCCCACCAATGGTATTAATAGAGCTTCTCAATCCCAAAGAAGTCTTTAAACTGAGCGGCCGTAAGAGATTTCACCTAATTAGGTTACTTTCCTCTCCGAATAGGCGGCTTGACCAGTAACAACATAACTAGGTAGTTTTGCTGGCTCTGAGGATTAGTTTGCTAGAAATGCAAACTTCAATATTTATAGACAAGGAAGTTTGGACACCAAGGAATTTTCAAAACCGAATATTCTCAAAGATATGCAATAAACACAAAATCGGTTTTCATAATTCCTGGAAATGCAGTATCCAAATATTGACTGAAATCCCAGTAGAAAAATCTATAATCAGTAAATGCACATTACTAATTATTATTTTCTAAAGATATGCATTTAATTGCTGGAGATTAAATAGCATATAAAAACTAAGAAACCTTAATTAAAAGATTCTAAATTTATTTCGATCCTGGGATTCTCCTTTGGCTATTAAGGAATATCTTTGAACAATAAATGATAAGAGTTATTGCACATGTTCAAAGTATGTCGACATCTTTACTTTACAAGTCCTTTTTCATACTTACAATCTTGGAAACGATTTGCCACACTTCCAAACAAGTTTAGAATTGGTTCGTCTGAATTCCAAGAACTACGTGATTGATTATCCTATCAAATCACCAATTATTGGTTTTACGGTTCTACCAAAACAAGTTCGGTTCTACCTCCATGTGAGTATTGTGCATAGTCATGCTAGTTACCAAAATTCGGTTGACTAGGTACTAGGATCGGTTCCCCATAACTTATGGTAACAACCTGTATTCTGTTGCACATGTCCATAGGATCGGTTCCCCCAAAACTACAAACTTGTTGCACATGTTCATAGGATCGGTTCCCCCATCTACTAAAAACGTGTTGCACCTCTTACAAGGATCTATTCCCTCTTTCAAATTTGTTTCACCTCTTACTAGGATCGGTTCCCCAATGACTAGATAAAAGTTTCTATTTACAAGGCATCGATCATACCATCTTGAGTGATTACTTAAGATCGATTTCACTAATAAAACTCATACCAATACATAAGTCAGGCCTTGTGAATAATTTTACCAAGATACATAAACAAGTTTATGAGCGGTGATACTAAACACACATATTGGTAATTCATAATAGATTTGCAATGAATAACAATACCAATAAGCCTAGCGATTTCCCTTTCGATTCACAAAACGAGTTTATGAACTTACTTCCTTTAAACGAATGCAAAACATTGTTTCCTAGGATGAAATCTTCACTCATACCCATACATAATCACAATGTTATTCATATGATCATGTCGATGTCTTATATACAAGTTTAATGGTTAAGCAATAAACCTCGTATTGTATTCCTTAATACTATGTCGAACTAGAGTTTCATTCACAGCTTCGCAGTTATGTTTTCAATATGCACAACTTGAAAGATACGTTAGGAATGAAACAGTTCAAGTTAAATATTACTGACCTCAAGTGGAAGGATGATGTCGTCGTTTTAGCTCTTTACTTCTTCACATTCTTCAAATCTTCATATAATACTTGTAAGTCTCATATCCTAGTAACTTTCTAGCTAACCTATAATAAGTTGACTCTAGTAAATAATCAAGCGACTCTTTAAATTATTTTTGATTCACTAAAATATGACAACCAAACTTGACATACCAATACTTAGTGGGTTCAACCGAGCTATGCTCTAACAACAATTGTTTTTATTATAAATAGAAGTAAAATACACAAACGTTAATTCCTAGTTACTTGATAGCAATCCTATTGTGTTTGGTTAAGAACGAACCTATTATCAAGTAATCATACTTCGTTGTTGTATTGTCTCGATCTTGTATCCATAGTCAATCACACAAGTTACCTTGTTGTCGTATTGTCTCGATATCGTATCCGTAGACGATTAAAAGAAGTGTGAACCGATTAGTTGTATTGTCTCTACTCAGTCCATAGACAATCACTTTCGGAGAAAGGACTTATAGGTGGAAAAGTTTTAAATTGAGGTATATTTGGATACCCTCGTCTTTTCAATTGGTATCAGAGCAGGCAAACACGAAAAGATCTGAAAATCTATGTTTGGTGCGATCCAACCTATAAAATTATTACAAGTTTATTGGGATAAATGGAAGAACCTTTTGTCAAACTCATATCACTTGTTTGAAAAGAGTTGTTACTGAACAGATTTGTTGTTCCTTTACTGTTTGGAATACGGACCATTGGAATTGTTCCAAGTGCGTGACTTATTACAAGTTGGAGGCGCAGGGATACAGACGGAACTAGGTGAACTATAGGTTTAGTTACTTGGTCTCAACTATACGAAGTTGGTTTAGATTTTATATAGCGGCTTAATCCTGAGAGTATTCAATTCTGGACAAGGTCCCGGGGTTTTTCTGCATTTGCGGTTTCCTCGTTAACAAAATCTTGTTGTGTCTTTTACTTTTCTATTTCCGCAATTATAATTGTTTTTATTATAATTAGAAGTAAAATACACAAACATTAATTGATAATTACTTGATAGCAATTATGGGTACCGTGAAGGGTATGAATTTGGGTACCGTGGGATGGTTGGACTGGGTCTTGGCAATTCCACTGGGCTATTGGAGGTTTTCTTCGCAGCAACTATATAACTGAAGAGAGACAGAGAGAGAAAGAGGGACGCCGGCGGACGGAAGAATCTGGAGGGTTCTCTGTTAGTGACAGACAGAGACGGAGAGAAGCTTGGCGGCCGCTGAGGCAAGCATAAGAGCAAGAGACGACGAAGAAAATTTGGGTTTGATCGTTCCTCTTTTGTTATTATTTTCATGGGTTTTAAGAAACTCTTAATCATGTCTTGCTAGATTTTTATGTAACTAGGGTTTATGGTGGAAACTACTTGGGGTATTAGGCTATTTGATTTGAATAATTGAGCAAAGACCATTATGATTTGAATAGATTGATTTTCGAATATTGTTTATTAATAATTTATTGAAAAAATGAGTTGTTGCTCCACCGGTTTAGTAATAACCTTTGTGCGTAATTTGGATAGTTCTATAAATAGTTTTGGTCTCGTTATTTGATATTCCAATGATATTTGCGACTCTAATACATATAATAGGTGGTGTCGATAGAACGAACAGTAAACATATATTTGCAATCATGTTTCATTCAGTAATTAAATAGAGATAGTAGTGGATACCATGAAACCCTGGTTACCGACTTTTCCTTTGGATTTACTCTACTACTTTAGTTTAATTTTATTATTTTATTTTTAATCCTAAAAATCCCAAAAGTATTGTTTTCGATTAGAGATATTAGTTATTAGTATTTCCACCGCTCCCTGTGGGTTCAACCCGTACTTGCCTCTGTCTACTAGTTGGACACCGTGCGATTGCGGTTTATATAAATAGGTATCTCCGGATCCTATCATCTGGATCCGATGTCGTCTCTTGATAAGATGCTAGATCAGAAAGATCACTTTAAGGATAAGTCTGCATATTCTCTTGATATAGAGAAATCAAAGAGAAAAATCAAAAAGAGAGATTGGCTTAGTAAGAAGGAAAGAGAGAATATGCTGAAGAAAGATCAGTGTATTGAAGCATTGACACACTTTTGTGTTCAATCAAAGACAGAATTACATGTTCTTGCAGAATCCTTCACGAAAATTTCTCAACTGCAAGAAATTCTGGTCAAACAACAAGGTTATTTACTTGAAGAATTTCACAAGATGAAAACTGAAAGTAATAATCTACCTTCCTCTAGCATTGAGATGAAGAATTAATCAAGAAAAAATAGACATCAATTTTTGATTTCTTTCAATAATTGTATAAGGTATATTTTGAATAAAACTATCTATTATTTATGAATAAAATTATTAGTTTATAATTTTTCTTATGATAGTTTTTCAATTACATAGCATGTGCTTGAATGGTTTATATTATTTCTATGTATGTTTATGGGATGTTTGATTTCGGTTTTCATAACCTTGATATTCGATCTCATATTATGTGGACCCTTATGGTTTGGGTGACTTTTTGGTTTAACAGGATTAAGTTCTAGCCCATATTGGTAGGCTTTATCAAAGGATCATAAGGGGTTCCGATTGAAACTAATATGTGAAAAAGTCACGATATGTTGAATCCTTTGGTTTAGCATAAAAGTATATGTGTTTCGGGGTTTCAACTTTTGCATCGCATTAGTTAAAACCGGTTTTCAACCTTTCTCTGGTAAAGGTTTGTCCTTTTTGTTGTTCTTTTGTTTTGGCGAGAGGATGACAACATAACGGGGGAGAGTTCTAATGTGAACTTGCGCTTAATGACATATCTTTCTAGGGTGAAGAGGATGCGGAGATTGAGGTAAAAAATTTGTTAGTTAATCGTTTTCCTGTTTAAGAAAAGCCTGATTTTATTGCATATATTTATTGCTTTTGCTTAACAAAATTTCGGTACAATTGGATGGATGTGTATGGATGTGTGTGTGATTCAATTGTTTCCGGTTAAGAAAAACTATTGCTATCTTGCTTTATTGTTTGGTATCAATTTTTTAGGCCTACAAAATTACGGTGCAATTGCGGTACTTTAATGTCTATGTTTGTTTCAATTGCTTCCGGTTGAGGTAAACAATTATGCAAGTTGATTCATTTGGTTTGTATGAATTGTTTATGGCTTAACAAAAAGGGTTTTCGGGATGAATTGTTTAGTCCAATTCGATTCCGGATAAGAGAAACTAAGTTATTTGATCTTAGTTAGACTTATCAAAGTGGAGGTTTCGGTTATTCAAGTCTAATCGAATTCCTTAACAAGAAATTTTAGTTAACTAACCTAGTACTTGTATTGTTTAAAAGTGAAAGGTCTAAGTTATTATTTGAATAATTAGAACCTGATGAGAAAAATAGAGTTAATTCTGATCTTTATTTTGGTCTTATCGAACAAACGATTGTATTTGTGCAATCGGTTTATCAAAAGAACTAAGGTGCTTAGTCATTTTTTGATTTGCTAAACTATTAGGGAAAAGTGCTTCGGGCAATTGTTTCCTTGATAACATATCAAAACAAAATTACTTTGGAGTTTCGGTTTTGATATTGGTTATCTAAAATGGTGTGTTGAACCCTCGTGCTTAACTCTTATAGGTTGCAAGTCTTTTGTGATTTGTAAGATCCTTTCGGTTTGTCCTTTATTTGCTCGTACCTTTGTCACTTTGTGACAAAAGGAGAAAAATATATGGAGTAAACAAGTGATTTGGTATCACTAAGGAAAGGACAATGGTGCTTAAACGTTATATCTAACGAAAGAGTAAAGCATAGACTAAAGGGGAGTAACATATCATATTGATACTTGTAGTTATATGGACTACAGAGGGAATAACAAAGATGTGCGGATTGAAAATCTACCTATCTTACCTTTAGGGGAAGTATTAGCTTTGTTATTATAATGTCAACAACGACATTTATGGATTGAATGTATACAGGTTATTGTGCTGTTGAAACTTGGAATCAAGCGTATGCATAATGAATTCTTGTAATTTGTTTATCCATATATGATATAAGAGTTTTGTCACTAAAATTGACAAAGGGGGAGATTGTTAGAGCATTTCTCGGTTGAACCCACCAAGCGTTGGTATGTCAAGTTTGGTTGTCATGTTTTAGTGAATCAAAACTCATTTAAAGAGTCGCTTGATTATTTACTAGAGTCAACTTCGTATAGGTTAGCTAGAAAGTTACTAGGATATGAGACTTACAAGTATTACATGAAGACTTGAAGAATGTGAAGAAGTAAAGAGCTACAACGACGGCATCATCCTTCCACTTGAGGTTAGTAATATTTGACTTGAACTGTTTCGTTCCTAACGTATCTTTCAAGTCGTGCATATTGAAAGATATGAAGTATAACGTCTATCTTTTGAACTTCTTATATAAGGAATTACAATACGAAGTATAACGTCTATCTTTTGAACTTCGTATATAAGACATCGACATAATCGTATGAATGCTATTGCGATAATGTGTATGGGTATGGGTGAAGATTTTTCCTAGGAAACAATGTTTTACATTCGTATAAAGGAAGTACAATTCATAAACTTATTTTATGAATCGAAAGGGAAATCGCTAGGCTTATTGGTATTGTTATTCATTGCAAATCTTTGGATTACCAATATGTGTGTTTAGTATAACCGCTCATAAATTGTTTATGTATCTTAGTAAAACTATTCACAATGACTGACTTTTGTATTGGTATGACTTTCATTGTTGAAACCGATCTTAAGTAATCACCTGAGATGGTATGATCGATATTTGTAATTGGTGTGACCATTCCTAGTCATTGGGTGACCGATCCTAGAACTTGGTTGGGACTAATCACAAGATGTGTAATCGATCCTTGTAATAGGTTAACAAGTTTTAGTAATTGGTGTGACCGATCCTATAACTTGTGCAACCGAATACAAGTTTATACCATATATATGTGGTAACCGATCCTAGTACCTAGTCAACCAACTTTTGGTAACTAGTGTGACCGATCCTAGTACCCACATGGAGGTAGAACCTAAACTTGTTTTGGTAGAACCGTTAAACCCATGAATGGTGATTGAATATTTTTGATCAATCACATAGTTCTTGGAAATCAGATGAACCATTTCTAAACTCGTTTGGAAGTGTGGCAAATCGGTTCCCAGATTGTAAATATGAAAAAGTATATACAAAGTCAAGATGTCGACATACTTTAAACATGTGCAGTAACACTTATCTTTCATTGTTCAAAGATATTCCTTAATAACTAAAGGAGAATCCCGGATCGAAATAAATTGAGAATCTTTTAATTAAGGTTTTTAGTTTTATATGCTTTTAATTTCCAGCAATTAAAATGCATATCTTTTAGAAAATAAAAATTGGTAATGTGCATATACTAATTGGAGATTTTCTACCGAGATTTCTGTCAATATTTGGATAGATCATTTCCAGGAATTATGAAAACCGAATTTGGAAATATATTGCATATCTTGAGAATATTTTCGGTTTTGGAAACTCCTCGGTGTCCAAACTAACTTGGTCTATAAATATTGAAGTTTGCATTTCGAGCAAACTAATCCTTAGAGCCAGCAAAACTACCTAGTTGTGTTGTTACTGGTGGATCTGTAATGACCTACCCTTCCACCGATAATGTCTCCACTAAGCCACTGCGGTTATCCGACAATGTGGGGTTTTAACGGGCATTGATGCTGTAATCCAGCAGTAACTTCCCGGATGGTCACCCATCCTTGGATTACTCCCGCCGGAGCACGCTTATCTGCAGAATTTTTTGAAGACGCTAGAGCCAATTGTGCTGAAAAGGCCTCGGTGTTAGGAAAGGACAAATCATTACTTATATTCCATTTCATCGGCGAACCACTACCGAAATCGGGGTATATTACAATACCACCGCCTTAAATTGGAGCCGTCCTCGGCTCTGGAATATATTTTCAAGGCAAGATCTCCGACGTTCCCTGCCACTCATGAGAAGTACCTGGACCAGCCCAGTCCAGCGTACCTTCCCACCTTCGGTAGGTGACCCGTCGTCGGCTCTGATACCATTTGTAATGACATGTTCCTCCACCGATATTGTTCCCACTTAGCCACTGCGGTTATCCGATAGTGCGGGGTTTTCAACGGGCATCGCTACGGTAATCCAACAGAAACTTCCCAGATGGTTACCCATCCCTGGATTACTCCCGCCCGAGCACGCTTGACTGCAGATTTTTTACCAACTCTGGAGCCAATTGTGCTGAAAAGGCATCGGTGTTAGGAAATGACAAATAATTACTTATATTCTATTTCATCGGTGAACCACTTCCGAAATCGGGGTATATTACAATACCACCACCTTAAATTGGAGCCGTCCTCGGCTCTGGTATATATTTTCAAGACCAGATCTCCGATGTTCCCTGCCCCTCATAAGAAGTACCTGGACCAACCCCTCCAGCGTACCTTCCCACCCTCGGTAGGTGACCCGTCTTCGGCTCTGATACCATCTGTAATGACCCACCCTTCCACCGATACTGTCCCCACTGCGGTTATCCGGCAATGTGGGATTTTCAACGGGCATCGATGCGGTAATCCAGCAGTAACTTCCCGGATGGTCACCCATCCCTGGGTTACTCCCGTCCAAACACGCTTAATTGCAGAGTTTTTTGCCAACTCTGGAGCCAATTGTGCTGAAAAGGCCTCGGTGTTAGGAAAGGACAAATCATTACTTATGTTCCATTTCATCGCGAACCACTGCCGCAATCGGGGTATATTACAATACCACCACCTTAAATTGCAGCCGTCCTCGGCTCCGGAATATATTTTCAAGCCCAGATCTCCAACTTTCCCTGCCCCTCATGAGAAGTACCTGGACCAACCCCGTCTAGCGTACCTTCCCACCTTCGGTAGGTGACCCGTCGTCGGCTCTGATACCATTTGTAATGACCCTTCCCTCCACCGATACTGTCCCCACATAGCCACTGCGGTTATCCGACTTTGTGGGGTTTTCAACGGGCATCGCTGCAGTAATCCGACAGAAACTACCCGGATGGTTACCCATCCCTGGATTACTCCCGCCCAAGCATGCTTGACTGCAGATTTTTTACCAACTCTGGAGCCAATGGTGCTGAAAAGGCCTCGGTGTTAGGAAATGACAAATCATTACTTATATTCCATTTCATCGGCGAACCACTTCCAAAATCGGGGTATATTACAATACCACCACCTTAAATTGGAGCCGTCCTTGACTCTGGAATATATTTTCAAGCCCAGATCTCCGACGTTCCCTGCCCCTCATGAGAAGTACCTGGACCAACCCCTCCAGCGTACCTTCCCACCCTCGGTAGGTGACCCGTCTTCGGCTCTGATACCATCTGTAATGACCCACCCTTCCACCGATATTGTCCCCACTGCAGTTATCCAGCAGTGTGGGGTTTTCAACGGGCATCGATGCGGTTATCCAGCAGTAACTTCCCGGATGGTCAACCATCCCTGGATTACTATCGCCCAAGCACGCTTAATTGCAGAGTTTTTTGCCAACTCTTGAGCCAATTGTGCTGAAAAGGCCTCGGTGTTTAGAAAGGACAAATCATTACTTATATTCCATTTCATCGTGAACCACTGCCGCAATCAGGGTATATTACAATACCACCACCTTAAATTGGAGCCGTCCTCGGCTCCGGCATATATTTTCAAGCCCAGATCTCCGACTTTCCCTGCCCCTCATTAGAAGTACCTGTACCAACCCCGTCTAGCGTACCTTCCCACCTTCGGTAGGTGACCCGTCGTCGGCTCTGATACCATTTGTAATGACCCGTACCTCCACCGTTACTGTCCCCACTTAGCCACTGGGTTATCCGGCAGTGTGGGGTTTTCAACGGGGATCGCTACGGTAATCTGACAGAAACTTCCCGGATGGTGACCCAACCCTGGATTACTCCCGCCCGAGCACGCTTGACTGCAGATTTTTTACCAACTCTGGAGCCAATTGTGCTGAAAAGGCCTCGGTGTTAGGAAATGACAAATCATTACTTATATTCCATTTCATCAGCGAACCACTTCCGAAATCGGGGTATAATACAATACCACCACCTTAAATTGGAGCCGTCCTTGACTCCGGAATATATTTTCTAGCCCAGATCTCCGACGTTCCCTGCCCCTCATGAGAAGTATCTGGACCAACCCCTCCAGCGTACCTTCCAACCCTCGGTAGGTGACCCGTCTTCGGCTCTGATACCATCTGTAATGACCCACCCTTCCACCGATATTGTCCCCACTGCGGTTATCAGGCAGTGTGGGGTTATCCAGCAGTAACGGGCATCGATGCGGTAATCCAGCAGTAACTTCCCGGATGGTCACCCATTCCTGGATTACTCCCGTCCAAACACGCTTAATTGCAGAGTTTTTTGCCAACTCTGGAGCCAATTGTGCTGAAAAGGCCTCGGTGTTAGGAAAGGACAAATCATTACTTATATTCCATTTCATCAGCGAACCACTTCCGAAATCGGGGTATATTACAATACCACCACCTTAAATTGGAGCCGTCCTTGACTCCGGAATATATTTTCTAGCCCAGATCTCCGACGTTCCCTGCCCCTCATGAGAAGTATCTGGACCAACCCCTCCAGCGTACCTTCCAACCCTCGGTAGGTGACCCGTCTTCGGCTCTGATACCATCTGTAATGACCCACCCTTACACCGATATTGTCCCCACTGCGGTTATCAGGCAGTGTGGGTTATCCAGCAGTAACGGGCATCGATGCGGTAATCCAGCAGTAACTTCCCGGATGGTCACCCATTCCTGGATTACTCCCGTCCAAACACGCTTAATTGCAGAGTTTTTTGCCAACTCTGGAGCCAATTGTGCTGAAAAGGCCTCGGTGTTAGGAAAGGACAAATCATTACTTATATTCCATTTCATCGCGAACCACTGTCGCAAAAAATCGGGGTATATTACAATACCACCACCTTAAATTGGAGCCGTCCTCGGCTCCGGAATATATTTTCAAGCCCAGATCTCTGAATTTCCCTGTCCCTCATGAGAAGTACCTGGACCAACCCCGTCTAGCGTACCTTCCCACCTTCGGTAGGTTACTCGTCGTCGGCTCTGATACCATTTGTAATGACCCGTCCCTCCACCGATACTGTCCTCACTTAGCCACTGCGGTTATCCGGCAGTGTGGGGTTTTCAACGGGCATCGCTGCGGTAATCCGACAGAAACTTCCCGGATGGTTACCCATCCCTGGATTACTCCCGCCCGAGCATGCTTGACTGCAGATTTTTTACCAACTCTGGAGCCAATTGTGCTGAATAGGCCTCGGTGTTAGGAAATGACAAATCATTACTTATATTCCATTTCATCAACGAACCACTTCCGAAATCGGGGTATATTACAATACCACCACCTTAAATTGGAGCCGTCCTTGACTCCGGAATATATTTTCAAGCCCAGATCTCCGACGTTCCCTTCCCCTCATGAGAAGTACCTGGACCAACCCCTCCAGCGTACCTTCCCACTCTCGGTAGGTGACCCGTCTTCGGCTCTGATACCATCTGTAATGACCCACCCTTCCACCGATACTGTCCCCACTGCGGTTATCCGCCAGTGTGGGGTTTTCAACAGGCATCGATGCGGTAATCCAACAGTAACTTCCCGGATGGTCACCCATCCCTGGATTACTCCCGCCCAAGCACGCTTAATTGCAGAGTTTTTTTGCCAACTCTGGAACCAATTGTGCTGAAAAGGCCTCGGTGTTAGGAAAGGACAAATCATTACTTATATTCCATTTCATCGCGAACCACTGCCGCAATCGGGGTATATTACAATACCACCACCTTAAATTGGAGCCGTCCTCGGCTACAGAATATATTTTCAAGCCCAGATCTCCGACTTTCCCTGCCCCTCATGAGATGTACCTGGACAAACCCCGTCCAGCGTATCTTCCCACCCTCGGTAGGTGACCTGTCGTCGGCTCTGATACCAAACTATAACATCCCGGTTTTCGGGCCCGGATCCTGTTCGGATCCATTGTCCGAAACCCCGAAGTGCTACTTCGATATCATAGCCGAAGCCCAACTATTAAGCCCAAGCTAGTTAATTAATTTATTTGGGCTTATTTAATTTATGTTCGTTTTAATAATTCTATCACAGCGGAAACTTAGAAAATTATTTAGGAAAATCTAACCGTTGATTTAACCTAGTTGTAAAGCCACCGCAAGCAAAACACATTTTTGTTCTCAAATAAAAATATTAATACTGTCCAAGTTTTAAGATTTAATTAATAAGTAACAATTTTAACACTGAATTATGAAACTTTTTAATTTCAACACTAAATTGTAAAACTGAAAACAGACCAAGGTAGACTCCTATAATTTTGCAGGCTTCATACGAGTTAGAAAATTTATGGTAATTATACGGATAAAATCTATATTGTAAATACTATTAAGTGTAAATTATTCAAGATTTTTAAATGAGTTAAGTATCCTATGACCACGGTCAAACACTCAGTTGACCAACATTGTAGAAAATCAAAACTGTGACATTCTGTTTTCTAAAAATTATATTAAATCATGCAAAACTCAAAATTGGATGAGACTCATCATTTTAGAAAAAAAATGGTATATGTTTATTTTCTTAGAGGCAGTAAGGTCTAAAAACCAATATAACATAGTTCACAAATGGGATGTTTATGAGCCATTTAAAACTGTCAGATATTTTCTGGATTCAACACCGGTACAAAGAATTATTTTAAAAATAATTCCGCAATTCATAAAATTATAAAATTTACACCAAGTGTTCCTGAAGATGTTTTATGTTTATTGCAAAAAAATTCATCCTATAAACTATTAATGATTAAAATATATTTACAGTCAACTCAACATCGTACAATATTTTACAGCTTTACATCTAAAACTAATTACATCTTTGAACTAGAATTTTACTCAAAAACAAAATTTTTAAGGATTTAAAATTATTCTCTAGGCTCCACGTTGATCAACTCTTTGTCATGCATCAAATCTGGAATTGTTGTCATAATACGACGTGAGTTTTGACACTCAATAGGCAAAGAAGCAACAAAATGTTTTTAAACTCTTTTAATAAAACAATCATGATTTTAACCACAACATGCATATCTTGCATCATGTCATCCATATTTCACAATAATATAATCAAAAATCAATTTTAACCGCTCGCCCCAGGGAGCCAATATCAAATAAAAGAATCAAACAATCAACTGCTCGCCCCGGGGAGCCAATATCAACAAAAGAATCAAATAACCGCTCGCCCCAAGGAGCCCCACCTGAATTTAGGGAATCAAATTCGTTCCCAAGTATATCTCGTATCCCGTCAAAATATGTTAAAGATAATCATGCTCACAATAAAAATCACACCAAAATCATGAATAATTTTAAAAGCATTTAATCAAAACAGTTTTCCGAGTTGGTGTTGCGCCTACCTCAATCGTAGTCCACAAAATTACCGATAAGAATAACGCAAAAATAATCAAAACACCTCCTCTATCCCAACAACTATTAATCTTTCTCTCAAGCTTCACGGTGAACATCAATACAAGGAATTGAGAGTATTTCCTCTAGTCATGGTAACAACTACTACCTCAGATTTTGATCAATTTTGGTGAATAAGAAAATAAATACACAATATAAAAGGCTTTTATAATCGGCACACCCGACTTAAATGACCTAATACCGATCCTAATACTTCTACTAAAATTATGCAACAAGACTTTCCCTTACCCGATTGGTGTTTGACTAAACCAACCAGTCGACACATGGCATATGAATGCTAGCTGGACATTCCTTTTTACTTCCTAACAAGAAAAGTCAAAATACGTTTTTATATATATTATGAATCATGCAAATTCCATTCCTTTTCTTTTGGTGTATTTTCAAATCAAATATAGCCAATAAAAACATGACAAGTGACTAGGAATCAAATGGTATCAGAGCCGACGACGGTTCACCTGCCAAGGGTGGGAAGTTACGCTGGACGGGGTTGATCCAGGTGTTTCTCATGAGGGGCAGGGAACGTCGGACATTTAGGATTGTATATATATTCTGGAGCCGAGGACGGATCCAATTTAAGGTGGTGGTATTGTAATACCCCGATATTCGACAGTGGTTGGCCGAATGGAATATAAGTAATAATTTTTTTTTTCCTAACACCGAGTCCTGATGGATTCACTTGACTGAGTTGTGAAAAAAATATCTCAGTTAAGCGTGCTCGGCCGGGAGTAGTCACAGGATGGATGACCTCTCGGGAAGCTGTTGCTGGATAACCGCAGTAGTGTCGTTAAAAATCCCACATTGCTGGATAACCGCAGTGGGTAAGTGAGAACAATATCGATGTTAGTTGGGATACAACTAGGGGTCGTTCTCTTGTGCTAGGGTGAAGGAGTATGTTGGGGGATTATGCCAGATACTGCTCTCACAGGAGACAAGGAACGTCTACATTATACCGAGGACTGATGGATACACTTGACTGAGTTGTGAAAAAACTTCTCAGTTAAGCGTGCTCGGCTGGGAGTAGTCACAGGATGGGTGACCTCTCGGGAAGATGCTGCTAGATAACCTCAGTAGTGCCGTTAAAAATCCCACACTACTGGATAACTGCAGTGGATAAGTGGGAGGGAACAATATCGGTGTTAGTTAGGATACAACTAGGGGTCGTTCGTTTGTGCTCGGATGGTGAGTATGCTGGGTCGTTATGCCAGATACTGGTCTCACAAGAGCCAAGGAACGTCTACATTATACCGAGGACTTTTCAGCACAATTGGCTCCAGAGTTGGCAGAAAACTCTGTAGTAAAGCGTGCTCGGGTGGGAGTAATCCAGGGATGGGTGACCATTCGGGAAGTTTCTGCTGGATTACCGCTGCGATGCCCGTTAAAAACCCCACACTGCCGGATAACCGCAGTGGCTAAGTGAGGACAGTATCGGTGGAGGGACGAGTCATTACAGGAGCCGTCTATTCGGAGAGGAATGTACCCTAATTAGGCGAAATCTCTCACGACCGCTCGTTTTAAGACTTCTTTGGGATTGGGAAGCTCTACGAGTATCGTTGGTGGGAAACTAGATAATTAAAGTTTATTATTAGTTTTCGATTAATTTGATTGACTAACGACGTTTGAACTTTGATTGCACCTAGTTTGTTTATGCTTGAGAAACTTCTCTTCTGATATAAGATTCACTCAAACTAGATCGAAGTTTTGACGGGGATCTTTAGACTGTTTGTAGATCTAAAGACGTTTTGTGATAATCCATTGTTAACAAACTCCGTCCTGTGTGTAATTGATCACAAGAGATTCAAGTTGATTGTGTGCAGGTGTTTATTGAAGATCTAAGAAGATTTGAAGATAAAGAAGATTGCTTCTTTGATTTCATAATCTTTGGTGTGCACAAAACTTGATCGGCTTGGGATCCAACTATAATCGGTTTATCTTTGTGATAACCTTGATTGATTAGTTGAGTAGATGGGCATCAATATATTGTCTTTCTGACTAAGAGTATTGATTGCAAAATCTAGACAATTACTTTGGTAGTTGTATTGAGATAGATCTAAGAACCTGAAAAAGGAGTTTATTGGGATAAACAGAAGAGCCTTTTGTCAAACTCATATCACTTTTTTGAAAAGAGTTGTTACCGAACAGATTTGTTGTTCCTTTACTGTTTGGAATACGAATCAAGGGAATTGTTCCAAGTGCAGGACTTATTAGAAGTTGGAGGCGCAGGGATACAGACAGACCTAGGTGAACTATAGGTTTAGTTGCTTGGTTTCAACTATACGAAGTTGGTTTCGATTTTGTATAGCGGCTTAATCCTGAGAGTATTCAATTCTGGACAAGGTCCCGGGGTTTTTCTGCATTTGCAGTTTTCTCGTTAACAAAATCTTGTTGTGTCTTTTACTTTTCTATTTCCGAAATTGTAATTGTTTTTATTGTAATTAGAAGTTTCCTAATTACTTGATAGCAATCCTAAAAAAGCGGGGTCTAACAACCAGACTCAATATTTCGATTAGCAATCTATATGGACTAACTCCATTATACTTTTAAGAGAATCAACTAGACAGTCAGACTCAATCTTATTAAAAGTATATCAAAGAGTTATATCTCACTTTCTCGATTCAATACTTACTCAAGCAAATAGAAATCTGCGAGTCTAATTGAATACAAGAGAAATCGCTTGAACGGTACCAAAGACCAAATGTTCAAGGATCAATCAATTTCAATCAACAACCAAAGGTTGGATTTTCAAATTGATCGATTCAACGCACAACCTGTGATATTTCAATTATATAACAAAATATAATGCAGAAAAGAAATAACACAGACACCAGAAGTTTTGTTAACGAGGAAACCACAAATGCAGAAAAACCCCGGGACCTAGTCTAGATTGAATACACACTGTATTAAGCCACTACAGACACTAGCTTACTACAAACTAACTTCGGTCTGGACTGTAGTTGAACCACAATAAATCTCACACTAATCTAAGGTACAGTTGCGCTCCTTACTTCTCTGATCCCAGCAGGATACTACGCACTTGATTCCCTTAGCTGATCTCACCCACAACTAAGAGTTGCTACGACCCAAAGTCGAAGAATTTAATAAACAAATCTGTATCACACAGAAAAGTCTACGGTAATAGATAAATCTGTCTCCCACAGAAATACCTACGATTTTTTGTTCCGTCTTTTGATAAATCAAGGTGAAGAGGAACCAATTGATAACCCGGACTTATATTCCCGAAGAACAACCTATAATTATCAATCACCTCACAATAATCTTAATCGACTAGCGAAAGAAGATATTACAGAATCAAAAACGATGAGACAAAGGTGTTTGTGACTTCTTTTATATCTTGACTATCGGAGAAATCAATCTCAATCCAATCTTACGATTGTACTCAAATACGATAGAAACAGCAAGATCAGATCACGCAACTACAGAGAAAATAGTTGGGTCTGGCTTCACAATCCCAATGAAGTCTTCAACCTATAGGGTCTCGAGAAGAAACCTAAGGTTAAAGGAGAATCGACTCTAGCTAATACAACTAGTATCACACAGAAAGTGTGGGGATTAGATTTCCCATTTGCTAGAGTTCTCCTTTATATAAAATTTCAAATCAGGTTTGCAATCAATGTTAGATTAGTAACAAAGCATTCAATATTCACCGTTAGGTGAAAACCTGATTAGATTCAAGCTAATATATTTCAACTGTTAGATCTAACTTAGCTTGTTACACACAAATGAAATGCACGTTTATTTAGGTTTGTGTAACCGTACCCAAACATGTACACTTAGTTGGTTCAACAGTAGTTAACCAAATGGTTAGCCATATGAGCAGTTCCATATCAACCATATTCTTCTTTACCACAACTAGTTCAAATGACTCAAATGAACTAGTTAAAGAGTTGTTCAATTGCTTAGATCTTATAGAAGTATACTAGAAAAAATCGAAGCAAAAACGATTTGATTCACTGAATCAATTCATGAACTTTATAGCCACGGTTTGCAATTATGCATTCCTTAGTTTATATAAGTTTAAGTTCACGAATAATCGTTTTTAGAAAATAACCAACCTAAGTAAGTGGACTGGTACGCGGACTTAAGTACCCGGAATAAGTTTGTTTTCAGTTCACAAACTCCAGCAGATTTTCACGGGACGTGAACTTCCGATGGTGCGCGTACTGGTATGCCGATTTTAGTTCCAGTTTTCCTGAGTAGCAAAGTACGCATACTTTGGTTCAAGGAATAAGGACTTACACACGTATGAGTTATCACACAATGTTTATATCCTTTGAAGGTTATATTCTAAACTCACATTTCAATCCTTAAAACATTCTTAGAGGACGTTATATGATTGTTATTCACAAACCATTTTTCGTCAAAGCCATTTTCAAGTAATTGAAACTTAATATGACTTTCGTCATTAGTAAAGATGAACTTTGCCAAAGCGAAAGCTTACCAACACATATTTCGAGAAATAGATATGCGAGATAAACTCGGCTCGATATGGAAAATGTGTATAATCAAAGTCTATATAGCAATAAAACTTTTGTATCAAGATAGGAGATAGAGTAGATAGACTTTTGAGTGATAGATAAGTTCAAGTATCCACATACCTTTTAGTCGATGAAGTTCCACAAGTTCCTTGAGTAGTTCTTCGTCTTTGTATGATGATCGCCATGGAGTCTTGAGCTCAACTACACTTTCTATCCTAGTCCGAGACTTAACTATAAGTAGACTAGAAATCAAGACTTATAGTTTTGATCACTAACATTGACAAACATGATTGAGATAGCAACACATGCGAGTTCGACCGATCAGTTCTCTAACAAATCCTATTGTGTTTGGTTAAGTCCGAACCTATTATCAAGTAATCATACTTTGTTGTTGTATTGTCTCGATCTTGTATCCATAGTCAATACACAAGTTATCTTGTTGTCGTATTGTCTTGATCTCGTATTCATAGACGATCACACGAAGTGTGAACCGATTAGTTGTATTGTCTCGACTCAGTCCATAGACAATCAATTTCGGAGAAAGGACTTATAGGTGGAAAATTTTTAGATTGAGGTATATTTGGGTACCCTCGTCGTTTCAAACCTAAATAATTTTAAACTCAAACTGTGTATTACCTATAAGACTTTTTCATGTGAATTCGTTCCTCGAAATATAGATTACAAGATTTTCTCTTGTTGGAATTCATGTCGTGTACAATTCCGGTATATACTAGTGAAAAAAACGAGGGTACCCAAATACATCACAATGTTTTACCTTTGGTCACAACCTATACAAGACCCACGGTGTATAAATTAACCTCTTGAAGTAATAATCACTAAAGGAATATTTCAACACGGTGTTTAATTGAGATAAGGTTAGTCCGAACTAGCCTAACACGTGAATATATATCAAAGTCAAGTGGAGAAATCCAATACACTTTGTGTGATCGTCTATGGATATGAAATCGAGACAATACGACAACAAAGTGTTCACTTGATAATAAGTACGGTAATAACTGAAACCTTATAGGATCAATATCAAGTGCCTATTTAACGTACAAGTGTATTTATTTTAAATTATATAAAAAAATATAATTTTGGAAAAGTAAAGTAAATCACACAACAAGATTTTGTTAACGAGGAAACCGCAAATACAGAAAAACCCCGGGACCTAGTCCAGTTTTGAATACTCTCAGAATTAAGCCGCTATACAAAATATAATACAAACTTCGTATAGTTGAGACCAAGCAGACTATCCTAGCTACTTAGTTCCCTCAGTATCCATGCGCCTTCGACTTCTAAAGTCACGCACCTGAATAATAAGTCCTTTGGATCGTATTCCGAACAACAAAAGAAGAATCTGTTTGGTAACCAATCTAATCAATCTTGCTACAAGATATAGATGAGTTGTTGAAAAAGGCTCTTATGTTTGATCTAATATAATAAACTCCTTTGTATGGTTAGATCAATCTATCCAATAACTATCGAAATAGTCAAGTTTAGATTCGCAGTCAATCGATATAAATCACAAAGAGAAATATAGAGAATGCAGATCTCACGCAACTAATCAATCAGATCTATCAAAGATAAATCGATTCTAGTTGAATCTCATCCGATCAAGGTTTGTGCACATAATTCAAATGATACGAAAACTAATAAGAAATCTTCTTCGCCTTTAAATATTATTTTATCTTCAAAACCTGCACAATACTACTTGAATTTGTTGTGATCAATCACACAAAGAACAGAATCTTTAACAATGGGTTATCACAAGATGTCTTTAGATCTAACAAACTAGGTGCAATTAAAGTTTCAACAACTTCTAGTTAATCAAATCAAATCGAAAACTAATAATAATGCAATTATCTAGTTTCCCACCAACGGTACTCGTAGAGCTTCTTGATTCCACAAAAGTCTTTAAAACAAGCGGTCATAAGAGATTGCACCTAATTAGGATACTTTACTATCAGAATATACAACTCCACTAGAAACAACAAAAGATGAAGTTTGCCTGGCTCTTAGGATAGTTTGCTAGAAATGAAAACTTAGGTATTTATAGACCAATGATGTTTGGACACCAAGGAATTTCCGAAACCGAAAATATTCTCAATATATGCAATGAATGGAAAAATTCGGTTTTCCTAATTCCAATAAATGCTTTTCCAATATTTCTGAAATCTCTCAATAGAGAATTCCAATTAGTAAATGCACATTACTAATTTTTATTCTCTAGAGCTATGCATTAATTGCAGGTAATTAAAGCATATAAAATCAAAACCTTAATTAAAAGATTCTTGATTTCTTTCGGTACAGGATCACCTTGAGTACCAAGGAATATCTTTGAACAATAAAAGATAAGAGTTACTGCTCGTGTTCAAAGTATGTGACATCTTTTCACTGCAAATGCTTATTTCATATTTACATGGATTTGCATTCTTGGAATCGGTTATACCACACTTCCAAACGAGTTTAGAAATTGTTTGATTGTATTCCAAGACTACTACGTGAGTGGTTATACCAAATCACAATGGTTAGCTGTGATCGATCCTTCCAAGTCACATACATGGGTTCGTATCGGTTATACCTAAATATGGTACCTACATGTGATCGGTCGCACCAGTTACCAGGACCGGTTACACCAATTACAAGGATCGGTTCCATATACACATGGTATCTACTTGTGATCAGTCACACCAGTTACCAGGACCGGTTACACCAATTACAAGGATCGGTCATGCAACACTTATGATCGGTCACACCAATTACTAGGATCGGTCACACCAATTACAAGGATCGATCATACCATTACATGGTGATTATTTAGGATCGGTTACACCAAATCATAAGTCTAGGCATTGTGATCGGTTATACCAAGATACATAACCTAAGTTAACATCGGTTCTACCAACTCACACATATTGGTCATCCAAAGATATGCAATGAATAACAAGACCAATAATCCTATTGATTTCCCTTTCGATTCACAAAACAAATTTATGATTGTATTTCCTTTAAACAAATGTAAAACATTGTTTCCTAGGATGAAATCTTCACCATAATCCATTCACATAATCACTACATACAAGATTATGTCGATGTTATATCTACGAAGTTCAAAAGATAAGCGTATACTTCGTAATCTAATTCTTTAATATTATGATCATGTCACATCACTAGAGTATAATATACAATATATAAACTATATACGGCTTCGCAGTTATGTTTTCAATATGCACGATTTGAAAGATACTTTAAGATATAAAACAAGTTCAAGTCAGTATTACTAACATCAAGTGGAAGGATGATGTCGTCATTGTAGTTCGTTACTTCTTCACATTCTTTAGGTCTTCGGAGTAATACTTGTATGTATCGACATTCCTAGACTTTCTAGTTTTACCTAAACAATGTTGACTCTAGTATTTAACCAAGCGACTCTAGATGAGTTTTGATACTAAAATATGACAACCAAACTTGACAATCCAACGCTTGGTGAGTTCAGCCGATCTATGCTCTCACAATCTTCCCCTTTTTCAATTTTAGTGACAAAACTATTATTACATATTATACAAATTACACAAAACAATTAATTTTTCATACGCTTGATTCCAAGTTTCAACAATACAATAATCTGCATATATTTAATTAATAAATGCCGTTATTGACATTTGAATAACAAAAGCTTTTACTCTCTTAAAGGTAAGCTAGGTAAATATTCAATTCAAACATCTTTGTTATTCCTTTTTTGTAGTAAGTATTACAATACAACAATATGATATGTTTCTCCCCCTTAGTCAATGCTTTACTCTTTCGTGAGATATAATATTTAAGCACAATTATCCTTTCCTAGTGATTAAAAATCACTTGTTTACTCCATCCCCCTTTTTATCACCATATGACAAAGGTTCGAGCAAATAAAGGACAAACCGAAAGGATCCCACAAATCTAAATGACTTGTATACAACCTATACGAGTTAAGCATGAAGGTTCACATACCATTTTAGATAACCAATATTAAAACCGAAACTACAAAAGTAATTTAGTTTCAATATGTTATCAAGGAAACAATTGCCCGAAGCAATTTTCCCTATAATCCAACAATTCGACTAAGATACTCAATTCCCTTGTTGGACCGATTGCCTATGTACAATCGCTTATTTTGATAAGACCAAAATAAAGATCAAAATTAACTTTCTTTCTCTCATCAAGCTCTAATTATTCATACAATAACTTAGACCTTTCCCTTTAGACAAGACAAACACTAGGTTAGTTAACTAGTTTTTCTTGTCAAGGAATTCGATTAGACTTTAATAACCGAATCCTCCAATTGATAAGTCTAACTAAGATCATAATTCACTTAGTTTCTCTTATCCATAATCAATTGGACCAAACAAATGATACTGTGTTTTTGTTAAGCCATAAACAAAAGATACAAACCAAAATAAATTGACTTGCACAATTATTTTATTAACCGGAAGTAATTGAACAAATATAAACATCATAGCATCGCAATTGCACCGAATTTCGTTAAGCAAAAACACTTGATACCCAACAATAAAGAAGATACCAAACAATAAGCCAAATAAATTGACACGGTTTTTCTTAACCGGAAACAATTGAATCACATATAAACAATCCGTATACAATATAATGAAACATATCAATTGTACCGAAATTTTGTTAAGCAAAACCAAAATATATGCTAAACAGGCTTTTCTTAAACAAGACAACGATTAACTAACAAATTCGTTACCTCAATTTCCGCAGCCACAACTCCCCAGAAAGATATATCATTAAGCGCAAGTTAAAATAAGAACTCTCCCCCCGTTTGTTGTCATCCTCTCCCAAGAACAAATGAACAACAACAAAAGCAACCTTTACCAGAGAAAGATTGAAACGGTTTTAACTAATGCGTGCCAATAGCAAAAGTTGAAAAACAGAAACACATATGTTATGCTAAACACAACTCATGTAAACACAAATTAATTCAACATATTGGGACTTTTCGCATATGAGTTTCAATCGGAACACCTTATGATCCTTTGATAAAGCCTACCAACATGGGCTAGAACTTAAACCCCTTAAATCAAAAAGCAACACAAACCATAAGGGTTTCACCATATAAGATTGAAGATTAAAGTTAATAAAAACCGAAATCAGACATCTCATTAACCGAAAACACATAGCAAAAATATAGACATTCATTCACATGATATGTAATCGGTAACTATCACACAAAAATTATAAAATAATGATTTTATTTATAAGTAATTGATAGTTTTATTCAAAATAGACCTTACACAAAAATATCGAAAAAAAATCAATAAGTTGATGTTTATTTTCTCTAAGAATCTTCAATTCTCTTAGAGTTTCTCAGTTTTCTTTGGAGTCAGATCAGGGGATCTCAAAGGATTCTAATCATCTTCAATGATAACCAGTCTTGAGTCGAGATTCATAAGATTGTTGTTGACTTCCTTTACTTCCTTTCGCAAATAATCCTTTTCCATGTTCCGTACGTCACATAAAATTAGATCTAGTTTTAGTGAAAAATTCTTGAGAAGATTATCATTAAGGGATGGAGTCTCTTCAGTGGGAACATCATGATTTGGATCAGCAATAGACTCTGAATCACCTTCTGAAGATTCGAGTCGAAGTTTCTTGTTAGTGAAAAAGATGGGGTATAATAACCACACCCAATATTTCGGCAATCTGTATGGTTTAAAATACAATATAATTCCGAGAGCACCAACTTAAAAGTGAGACTCAATCAAGAAAGATATTAAAGAGCTTTATCTCTTTCTCAATACAACCAATAAATCAACAGGATAGAAATCCGTGAGACTGATTGATATGAGAATAACTTGGATTATACCAAAGACCAATGCCCAAGTGTCAATCAAGTTCTATCCAACAATCAAGGTCAGATTTATCAACCGATTATGAAAAAGCGGGGGTCTAACAACCACACCCAATAATTCGTTCGACAATCTGTATGGACTAACTCCAATATAATTTCGTGAGAATCAACTAGACAGTCAGACTCAATCAAGAAAATATATCTAAGAGATGTATCTCTATTTCTCAATACAATCTGTAATCGAACATATAGAAATCTGTGAGTCTGATTGATATGAGAAATAACTTGAATGGTATCAAAAACCAATGTTAAAGTGTCAATCAATTACTACCCAACAAACAAGGTTGGATTTCCCAATTGATTGAACTACGCATAACCTGTGATATTTCAAGTATATAAACAAATATAATGCGGAAAACAAATAACACAGACACCAAAATAAATTGTTAACGAGGAAACCGAAAATGCATAAATACCCCGAGAGCTAGTCCAGATTTGAACACCACACTGTATTAATCCGCTCCAGATACTAGCCTACTACAAGTTAACTTCAGACTGGAATGTAGTTGAGCCCTAACCAATTTCCCACTGATTAAGGTACAACTCGCGTTCCTTACGCCTCTAAATCCCAGCGGTACTTTACGCACTTGATTCCCTTAGCTGATCTCACTCACAACTAAGAGTTGCTACGAACCAAAGTCGAAGACTTATAGACCAATCTGTCTCGCACAAAAAAGTCTATTCTGATAGATAAATCTTTCTCCCATAGAAACACATATAAAGTTTTGTTCCGTCTTATGATAAATCAAGGTGCACAGGAACCAATTGATATACAGTCTTATATTCCCGATGAACAGCCTAGAAATATCAATCACCTCACAATAACTTAACTATATTGTGGTAGAACAAGTTATTGTGGTGAAAAGACGAGGGTACCCAATATACCACAATCTAAAACTTTTCCACCTCTAAGTCCTTTCTCCGAAAGTGATTGTCTATGGACTGAGTCGAGACAATACAACTATCTGTTCACACTTCATGTGATCGTCTATGGATACGAGATCGAGACAATACGACAACAAGATAATTTGTGTGATTGACTATGGATACAAGATCGAGACAATACAACAACGAAGTATGATTACTTGATAATATGTTCGGACTTAACCAAACAAAATAGGATTGCTATCAAGTAAATAGGAATTAACGCTTGTGTATTTTACTTCTAATTATAATAAAATAATTATAATTGCGGAAATAGAAAAGTAAAAGACACATCAAGATTTTGTTAACGAGGAAACCGCAAATGTAGAAAAACCCCGGAACCTTGTCCAGAATTCAATACTCTCAGAATTAAGCCACTTTACAAAATATAAACCAACTTCGTATAGTTGAGACCAAGCAACTAAACCTATAGTTCACCTAGTTCCCTCAGTATCCCTGCGCCTCCAACTTGTAATATGTCACGCACTTGGAACAATTCCTTTGGTTCGTATTCCAAACAGTAAAGGAACAACAAACCTGTTCGGTAACAACTTTTTTCAGACAAGTGATATGAGTTTGACAAAAGGATCTTCCGTTTATCCCAATAAACTTCTTTGTCAGGTTCTTAGATCTATATATTCAACAACTACAAAAGTAATTGTTTAGACTATCCAATCAATACTCTTAATCACAAAGAATTGTATCAATGCTGATCTACTAAACTAATCAATCAAGGTTATCACAAAGATAAACCGATCATAGTTGGATCCCCAGACGATCAAGTTTTATGCACACCAAAGATTATGAACTCAAATAAGAAATCTTCTTTGTCTTCAAACTTTCTTAGATCTTCAATAAACACCTGCACACAATCAACTTGAATCTCTTGTAATCAATCACACATAGAACAGATTCTGTTAACAGTGGATTATCACAAGACGTCTTTAGATCTACAAACAGCTCTAAAGATCCCCATCGACACTTAGATCTAGTTTGAGTGAATCTTATATCAAAATAGATGATTCTCAATCATAAACAAACTAGGTGCAATCAAAGTACAACAACCGTTAGTCAATCAAATCAATCTAAAATTAATAATAAACTGCGATTATCTAGTTTCCCACCAACGGTACTCGTAGAGATTCCCAATCCCAAAGAAGTCTTTAAAACGAACGGTCATAAGAGATTTCGCATAATTAGGGTACTTTCCTCTCCGAGTAGACGGATCCAACAGTAACAACACAACTAGGTAGCTTTGCTGGCTCTGAAGATTAGTTTGCTCGAAAAGAAAACTTCAATATTTATAGACCAAGAAAGTTTGGACACCAAGGAATTTCCAAAACCGAATATTCTCAAAGATATGCAATAAGGGCAAATACGCTTTTCATAATTCTTGGAAATGCTCAGTCCAAATATTGACCAAAATCTCAGTAGAAAATCTTCAATTAGTAAATGCACATTACCAATTTTTATTTTCTAAAGATATGCATTTAATTGTTGGAAATTAAAAGCATATAAAACTAAAAACCTTAATTAAAAGATTCTCAATTCATTTCGATCCGAGATTCTCCTTTAGTTATTAAGAAATATCTTTGAACAATAAAAGATAAGAGTTACTGCAGATGTTCAAAGTATGTCGACATCTTTACTTTGTAAATCCTTTTTCGCATTAATCTTGGAACCGATATGCCACACTCCCAAACAAGTTAGAATTGGTTCATCTGACTTCCAAGAACTATGTGATTGATTATCCTACCAAATCACCATTAATGGGTTTCACGGTTCTACGAAAACACAAAGCTTCGGTTCTACCTCCATGTGGGTACTAGGATCGATCACACTAGCTTTCCAAAAAATGGTTGACTAGGTACTAGGATCGCTTTCCACATATTTATGGTATTTAACTTGTGATCGGTTGCACAAGTCATAGGATCAGTTACCAATTACTAAGACTTGTTGCACCTCTTACAAGGATCGATTCCACATACTTGTGATTGGTTACACCTCTTACTAGGATCGGTTCTCCAATGTCTAGAGTTGGTCATATCAATTACAATATATCGATCATACCATCTCAGGTGATTACTTTAGATCGTACTAATAAAAGTCATACCAATACAAAAGTCAAGCATTGTGAATAGTTTTACCAAGATACATAAACAAGTTATGAGCGGTTATACTAAACACACATATTGGTAATCCAAATATTTGTAATGAATAACAATACCGATAAGCCTAGCAATTTCCCTTTCGATTCACAAAACAAGTTTATGAATTGTACTTCCTTCAAACAAATGTAAAACATTGTTTCCTAGGAAGAAATCTTCATCCATACCCATACATAATCACAATAACATTCATACGATTATGTCGATGTCTTATATACGAAGTCCAAAAGATAGACGTTATACTTTGTATTGTAACTCCTTAATACTATCTCTAACTAGAGTATAATCATTCACAGCTTCGCAGTTATGTTTTCCATATGCACGACTTGAAAGATACGTTAGGAATAAAACAGTTCAAGTCAAATATTACTAACCTCAAGTGGAAGGATGATGTCGTCGTTGTAGCTCTTTACTTCTTCACATTCTACAAGTCTTCACGTAATACTTGTAAGTCTCATAACCTAGTAACTTTGTAGATAACCTATACGAAGTTGACTCTAGTAAATAATCAAGCGACTCTTTAAATGAGTTTTTGTTCACTAAAATATGACAACCAAACTTGACATACCAACGCTTGGTGGGTTCAACTGATCAATGTTCTAACAATCTCCCCCTTTGTCAATTTTAGTGACAAAACTCTTACATCATATATGGATAAACAAATTACAAGAATTCATTATACATACGCTTGATTCTAAGTTTCAACAGCACAATAACCTGTATACATTCAATCCATAAATGTCGTTGTTGACATTATAATAACAAACCTAATACTTCCCCTAAAGGTAAGATAGGTAGATTTTCAATCCGCACGTCTTTGTTATTCCATTTGTACGTAGTTAAGATAACCACAAGTATCAATATGAAATGTTACTCCCCCTTAGTCCATGCTTTACTCTTTCGTTAGATATAACGTTTAAGAACATTGTCCTTTCCTTAGTGATAACAAATCACTTGTTTACTCCATATATTTCTCCCCCTTTTTGTCACAAAATGACAAGGGTACGAGCAAATAAATGACAAACCGAAAGGATCTTACAAATCTTAAAAGACTTGCAAAACCTATAAGAGTTAAGCACGAGGGTTCCACACACCATTTCATATAACCAATATCAAAACCAAAACTAAGAAGTAATTTTGTTTTGATATGTTACCAAGGAAACAATTGCCTGAAGCAATTTTCCCTAATAGTTTAGCAAATAAAAAATTGACTAAGCACCTTAGTTCTTTTGCTAAACCGATTGTACAAATACAATCACTTGTTCGAAAAGACCAAAATAAAGATCAAAACTAACTTTATTTTTCTCATCAGGTTCTAATTATTCAAATAATAACTTAGACCTTTCACTTTTAAACAAGACAAGTACTAGGTTAGTTAACTAGCATTTCTTGTTAAGGCATTCGATTAGACTTGAATAACCGAAACTTCCACTTTGATAACTCTAACAAAAGATCAGAATTAACTTAGTTTCTCTTCTCCAGAATCGAATTAGACTAAACAATTGACCCCAAAAACCTTTTTGTTAATCCATAAACAATTTATACAAACCAAATAAATTAACTTGCATAATTATTTACCTCAACCGGAAGCAATTGAAACAAACATAGACATTAAAGTACCACAATGGCACCATAATTTTGTAAGCCTAAACAATTGATACCAAACAATAAAGCAAGATAACAATAGTTTTTCTTAACCGGAAATAATTGAATCACACACATACATCCATACACAAATAATGGAATAAACATCAATTGTACCGAAATTTTGTTAAGCAAAAGCAATAAATATATGCAATAAAATCAGACTTTTCTTAAACAGGAAAATTATTAACTAACAAATTCGTTACCTCAAGTTCCGCATCCTCTTCACCCCCAAAAGATATGTCATTAAGCGAGTTCACATTAGAACTCTTCCCCGTTGTGTTGTCATCCTCTCGAAAGACAAAATAACAACAACAAGGACCAACCTTTACCAGAGAAAGGTTCAAAATCGGTTTTAACTAATGCAATGCAAAAGTTGAAACCCCGAAACACATATGATTTTATGCTAACCAAAATTGATTCAACATATTGTGACTTTTTCACATATTAGTTTCAATCAGAAACCCTTATGATCATTTGATAAAGCCTACCAACATGGGCTAGAACTCAATCCCGCTAAATCAAAAAGTCATCCAAACTATAAGGGTTCACACCATATGAGATCGAATATTAAGGTTATGAAAACCGAAACCTAACATCCCATTACATACATAGCAATAATATAAAGCATTCAAACACAGGCTATGCAATCGAAAACCTATCACAAGAACAATTATAAAATAATAATTTTATTCATAATAATAGGTAGTTTTATTCAAAATATACTTTATTGAAACAATCAAAAAAGTAATGTCTATTTTTCAAAAGATTCAAAGATCATCTTCAATTCCCTCAAATTTTTCAGGATCTTCATCAACAGCATCTCGACTGATATCTCGGATTCTGCACACAGTACATTGATTATGTTCACTGGATAAAGCATTAACCTTTTGATTAATATTTCGAGCATACTCTTTATTACCGATTCCAAGTTTAATCAGCTTTCGTTGGTTACGTATTACAGTTCTTAGTAGTGTTGCATGTCTATGATGCGTTTCGATAGTACTGAGGAGGACTTGTCGAAGATTGATAATATCAATCTTAACATCCGAACTGTTTTGGAGAAGGAGATGAGTCATATATTCCTTTTCATTTTCTTTATCTTCATAGATAGATTTCTTGAACGTATTATCAAGATGAATAGCTTCATTAGAAGTCATTCCACTCAAGGCTTTCAGAAGTTTTGCTTGAGATCTGGTTTGAGGATACATCCTGTTACCATAGGTTCTCAAATATGAATTCATATATTCGAGAAACACTTAACACATTCCAAACATAAGAGTCAACCTTAAATAAATATTTCAGACCAGATTTGAAAATATTTTCGCATCTAATGTGTTAGACAATCACAAAGATTTTTTAGAAAGAGTCAACCTTCTAGATCACGTATCTAAAACTACTTTAGATAGGGAAACTTATCATGTTTACACAAGTTGTTTGTAAGACAGCTTTTCTACACATGGAGACAGATTAAACATCTTCAGGTAGATTGTGTAAACCCTCTATCTTTAATAAGATATTATTGACAGGATACAAATAGCCCATATATGTGTGCTTCCTTACATCAGTAGATTGGGCATTGTAAGGATGCATATTCCAACGCAATTAAGCATTGAGGTGAGGATCTTCCTCACCAA
This sequence comes from Papaver somniferum, assembly GCF_003573695.1. NCBI lineage: Eukaryota > Viridiplantae > Streptophyta > Magnoliopsida > Ranunculales > Papaveraceae > Papaver > Papaver somniferum. The sequence goes on from NC_039359.1 coordinate 136,286,283, forward strand.
ATACTTTTTGAGGAATTTCTTCCTTCTTACTTTTAGGGACATTATCATGTTCCCTTGTTTGGGTTTTGAATCCATCCTCTTCATTAGGAATATTGCGAAATGATATATCCTTGATTACATCTTGTTCCCAGGACGGTATGTTCCTTGAACTTGAACCCGTGTGGTCTAGATCTTCCATCCGACAAATTGCTGATGTCTTTTGTTCAAGAAATTCTATATGTCCTCTTAAGGTATCCATTCCTTGTTGGAAATGATTTTGAAAACACTTGTCTAGATATATTTTTGACATGTCTCTGTAAGAAGATCTTCAACAAGGATCTTATTCCTTATTTGTGAATGCTCCAGCGATTCTGTAAGAATTGCACACTCTGTAGTCTATTGATGAACTTTTTTGCATAACGCCAATTTTTGTTCCAAATAATCTGCCAGATTATTTTGAAGACTGAGTGTTTCTCGCTTTCCATCACAGATTCTTACATTCAGTTGAACAATAAGTTCTAGGACATCATCTAGACTGTCAATGGTTTTTCCCTTTTCTGAATAGTTTTCAACATGTTTGAAAAATCTTTCTAACATTTTACGAAATCCAGAACTTGGGCAGACTAGTGAATCTAATCTCTTTTCAGACGATTTTTCACTAGAAATTGGAGTCGGATCCAAAACATGTTTCTTGAGATTCAGATTCATTCTTTTCTGATCAGGAACCTGAATCTCAATCAAGTTATTAGTCGTAGACTTTTTCTTTGATTTTCGAAAAGACTTACGAGACCAATTTCCATTGACTTTCTGTGAGATATTATTCTCATTATCTTGACATACGTTAAATGAGTTCTTCATAAGTTTAGCTTTGCTTTTCTTATTTTGACTCATATCTTATAGGTTGGATCGCACAAACACAGATTGTTAGATCTTTTCGTGTTTGCCTGCTCTGATACCAATTGAAAACACGAGGATACCCAAATATACCTAAATCTAAAACTTTTCCACCTATAAGTCCTTTTTCCGAAAGTGATTGTCTATGGTCTGAGTCGAGACAATACAACTAATCGGTTCATACTTCGTGTGATTGTCTATGGATACGATATCGAGACAATACGACACCAAGATAACTTGTGTGATTGACTATGGATAAAATATCGAGACAATACAACAACGAAGTATGATTACTTGATAATAGGTTCGTACTTAACCAAAAACAATAGGATTTCTATCAAGTAAATAAGAATTAACGTTTGTGTATTTTACTTATAATTATAATTACGGAAATAGAAAAGTAAAAGACACAGCAAGATTTTGTTAACGAGAAACCGCAAATGCAGAAAAACCTCGGGACCTTGTCCAGAATTGAATACTCTCGGAATTAAGCGATATAAAAAACCTAAAACAACTTCGTATAGTTGAGACCAAGAAACTAAACCTATAGTTAACCTAGTTCCCTCAGTTTCCCTGCGCCTCCAACTTGTAATAAGTCATGCACTTCGAACAGTTCCTTTGGTTTGTATTCCAAACAGTAAAGGAACAACAAATCTGTTCAGTAACAACTCTTTTCAAACAAGTGATATGAGTCTGACAAAAGGCTCTTCTGTTTATCCCAATAAACTCCGTTGTCAGGTTCTTAGATCTATCTATTTAACAACTACCAAAGTAATTGTTTAGACTATGCAATCAATACTCTTAATCACAAAGAATTGTATTGATGCCGATCTACTCAACTAATCAATCAAGGTTATCACAAAGATAAACCGATTATAGTTGTATCCCCAGCCGATCAAGTTTTGTGCACACCAAAGATTATGAACTCAAATAAGAAATCTTCTGTGTCTTCAAATCTTCTTAAATCTTCAATAAACGCCTGCACACAAACAACTTGAATCTCTTGTGATCAATCACACACAGAACGGAGTCTGTTAACAATGAATTATCACAAGATGTCTTTAGATCTACAAACAGTTCTAAAGATCCCCATCGACACTTCAATCTAGTTTGAGTGAATCTTATATCAGAAGAGAAGATTCTCAAGCATAAACAAACCAGGTGCAATCAAAGTTCAACAATCGTTAGTCAATCAAATCAATCGAAAACTAATAATAAACTGCAATTATCTAGTTTCCCACCAACGGTACTCGTAGAGTTTCCAAATACGAAAGAAGTATCTAAAACGAGCGGTAGTAAGAGATTTCGCCTAATTAGGGTACTTTCCTCTCCGAATAGACGACTCCACCAGTAACAACACAACTAGGTAGTTTCCTGGCTCTGAGTATTAGTTTGCTCGAAATGCAAACTTCAATATTTATAGACCAAGGAAGTTTGGACACCAAGGAATTTCCAAAACCGAATATTCTCAAAGATATGCAATAAGAGCAAATACGGTTTTCATAATTCCTGGAAATGCTATGTCCAAATATTGACCGAAATCTCAGTAGAAAATCTCCAATTAGTAAATGCATATTACCAATTTTTATTTTCTAAAGATATGTATTTAATTGTTGGAAATCAAAAGCATATAAAACTAATAACCTTAATTAAAATATTCTCAATTTATTTCGATCTGGGATTCTCCTTTAGTTATTAAGTAATATTTTTGAACAATAAAAGATAAGAGTTATTACACATGTTCAAAGTATGTCGACATCTTTACTTTGTAAATCCTTTTTCATATTTACAATCTTGGAACGATTTGCCACACTTCCAAACAAGTTTAGAATTGGTTCATCTGACTTCCAAGAACTATGTGATTGATTATCCTATCAAATCACTATTAACGGGTTCACGGTTCTACCAAAACACAAAACTTCGGTTCTACCTCCATGTGGGTACTAGGATCGGCACACTAGCTTTCGAAAAAATAGTTGAATAGGTACTAGGATCGGCTACCACATATTTATGGTATTTTACTTGTGATCGGTTGCACAAGTCATAGGATCAGTTACCAATTACTAAGACTTGTTGCACCTCTTACAAGGATTGATTCCACATACTTGTGATCTGTTGCACCTCTTACTAGGATCGGTTCCTCAATATCTAGAGTTGGTGGTGAGCGTCGTTTACTCAACAAAATAATAAGATGTTTCCCATTAATTAACAAGTAATAAAGCGGTAGTAAGGATCGTTCCCACGAGGAGTAATGCAATTGATATGTTATCTACATCAGCGAGAATATAAAATAAGGGTAAAAAGGATAATAAGAAAAAGATAATGAAGAAATCCTTCAACGTTAGTAACCGTTAACTCAACATTGTACCCGTTTATCTCTTGTTAGAATCAATTGTCATCAACCGTAGAATAGCAGGTACGCTTAGCTATCCCCAAAACTCCTTGTATCACCGGATATGGAAGCGCTCGACTACCGGATTCTATTCAAAAGAACCACCTTGAGGTTCGCTTACAAGATGCAATTCCCCGAATGCATTAAGATTTATGAATTTGGGTTTGATCCCAGCAGTTAAACTCGGTATGCTCGGTCCACTTACTGGTGTTGTCTTTAGTTGCAATTGCTCCACAGAATCCCTCCGCAAGATCTTGCGATTTCTACTTATGTAGGAGGTAAGGGACAATTACGGATCGACTCAACTCTCTACTAGCATTAGAATGATTAATAGACTAATCTAGTTGGCCACCCAAACCAATCTAAGAATCAATCATAAACCTTCAATATAGTAAAAACAATCCACAATGATTAACTTTAAAATTTGAAACAAACTTGTAAATAATTGAGCTTCATAATTAGAACTTTGAATTCATCCTTAATAATAAAAAGAATATAGAAAAGAGATAATTCTCCCCCCTAAGGAGGAGAAAAACAATGAGTAGAAGATATCCAAAATTGTCTCTAAGCTTTCCTATATATAAAGTTTTGTAACCTCTTCTCGAAGAAACTAGGAAACCGAGATAAGATAGGAAATTGCACCTCCTTAAGATTGTGTCCCGTGCATCACACCCCGTGCAAAGTAGTCGCCAAAACTCTGGCCAAATTGCCAAACACAACTCACGGCCAAGGCTGGTCACGTCTAAATTCTACAAGCTAAACAACTGGGCTCACGTCATCCAAGTCCATCCCATTTTCTCGTTATTGGCTTGTCAGTTCTGTGGAACTGACAGCCTATTCTCAATTTCATCTTTCCCTCTCGTCTCTGTTCAACTCGAGCGTGACTGTCACTATCTTGCCGTGACTGAACCCTCAACACCTTTTACTGTTCAACTTGATTTTATCATCATAACAGCAACCTTTCCTTGTTCCAGCTGCTATATTCGGCCTTCCACTTTCACTGATCTTCATCTCGAGCTCGTCATCGTTACTGCCAGCATCAGCATCTCAACTTCCTCCGTCCATCTATCTCCAAACTCGTTCGTTCTCGGTCACAACATGACCACTAAATCATCTCCACAGACCACCAGCCCGTAAGTCCATCTTCTCATCGTTGTCTTCATCTCGAGAACCAATTACCTGCTCAAGTTCGCCTTCCAGCTTTCCCGGTTCTCACAGCGTCACTGACATATTTATTCTTTCTCCTTCGAGCATTAAGCTTGGCAGCAACATGCCATTAAACACCAACTCCATTAATAGTTGCAACCAAACTCACAACAAACTCCATCAGTCACTCGAGCTCCATTTCATTCGTTCTCGGTCACAACCATCATGCAGTCTTTACTGTCAAACCTCCCTTACTCCAGAATCCATTAAACCATCACAGGATCAACCTTCTACTCATCGTCACTAGTATCAAAGACCTGTGTCGTTCAGGACTTTTTACGAACACTTACAGCACCAACTCGGTCACTTCCTCTGCTGATTCTTTCTTTACTGAATTCTCGATTGAGATTTCAAATTCAGCAAAACCCATTCATCCTAACCTTTTACAGACGCATATAAGCTTAATAATCTACCCAACTCAGTTCTCAGCTCCATCGAGAATAGCAACATCCATTATTATCACTTCTGATCACTACTGACCACCATATACAGCGAGTTCCACCATCACCCATCCTTCTCAGTTCGTAACCATCTTCATCTCTCGGCGTTGGCAGCTCTTCGACTCAGTGATCATCACTTCCATCTCATCTTGTTCTCATACTCGACCAAACAGACCGCAACTCCATGGACTACCAGCAACACCACCATCTCTGCCAAGATCCGTTCTCGAGCTCTATCATTAGTCACTGCTCTGTCTTCTGAAACTTGATTACCATTGCACTACCATCTCCCAAAGACCACGAACTTTTAGCAGCTCCCATTCAATTAACATTTTGTATCTGCCCTGAGTAGAAACTCGGGTTCCTATAACAGTTCTGTAGAGTTTGCGACGACTTCGGCTTGCTTCAAATGCCTCCAGATTCTTCGTACGACGTCAGATTGACTCTATTCTTTCGCCATTGGCTTCATCTTTTCGTGCTCTTCGAGATGATATCAAGGACTCCTAGATAATTCTTCCTCTTTTATGAAAAATTGGACGATTTCTTGTTCTTTTCGGGAATAAGCTCCAAAATTCCCATAAAATATAAAAGAAAGCTAATAATACAATTTCACACGAAAACTAGCTAAGAAAACATAATCAATCGATACTTAAAGAGGTGTTTTTAAACACCTAACAAATTCCCCCTTACTCAGACTTTGCTAGTCCTCGAGCAAACAAAACAAAACAAAAATAAAATACAACAACTCCATGTCGTCGAGGATAAGGTTACTCTTAGCATGAATAACAGGCCTTTAAACCCCTAGGTGTCCCTAGTGGACGAGTTATAGTCTCGTGAGAGATATAACCACAAAAACTTTAAGCCAAAACAAATAACAAATCAAGTAGCAATTACTCCACGGCAGCGGCGCCAATTTGGTGAGCGTCGTTTACTCAACAAAATAATAAGATGTTTCCCACTAATTAACAAGTAATAAAGCGGTAGTAAGGATCGTTCCCACGAGGAGTAATGCAACTGATATGTTATCTAAATCAGCGAGAATATAAAATAAGGATAAAAAGGATAATAAGAAAAAGATAATGAAGAAATCCTTCGACGTTACTAATCGTTAACTCAACATTGTACCCGTTTATCTCTTGTTAGAATCAATTGTCGTCAACCGTAGGTACGCCTAGCTATCCCCAAAACTCCTTGTATCACCGGATACGGAAGCGCTCGACTACCGGATTCTATTCAAAAGAACCACCTTGAGGTTCGCTTACAAGATGCAATTCCCCGAACACATTAAGATTTATGAATTTAGGTTTGATCCCAACAGTTAAACTCAGTACGCTCGGTCCACTTACTGATGTTGTCTTTACTCGCAATTGCTCCACAGAATCCCTCCGCAAGGTCTTACGATTTATACTTATGTAGGAGGTAAGCGACAATTACGGATCGACTCAACTATCTACTAGCATTAGAATGATTAATAGACTAATCTAGTTGGCCACCCAAACCAATCTAAGAATCAATCATAAACCTTCGATATAGTAAAAACAATCCACAATGATTAACTTTAAAACTTGAAACAAACTTGTAAATAATTGGGCTTCACAATTAGAACTTTGAATTCATCCTTAACAATAAAAAGAATATAGAAAAGAGATAGTTCTCCCCCTAAGGGGGAGAAAAACGGTGAGTAGAAGATATCCAAAATTGTGTCTAACCTTCCCTATATATAGAGTTTTGTAACCTCTTCTCGAAGAAACTAGGAAACCTAGCTAAGATAGGAAATTGCACCTCCTTAAGATTGTGTCCCGTGCATCACACTCCGTGCAAAGTAGTCGCCAAAACTCTGGCCAAATTTCCAAACACAACTTACGGCCAAGGCTGGTCACGTGTAAATTCTACAAGCTAAACAACTGGGCTCACGTCATCCAAGTCCAGCCCATTTTCTCGTTATTGGCTTGTCAGTTCTGTGGAACTGACTTCCTATTCTCAGTTCCTTCTTTCCCTCTCGTCTCTGTTCAACTCGAGCGTGACTGCCACTATCTTGCCGTGACTGAACCCTCAACACCTTTTACTGTCCAACTTGAGTTTATCATCATAACATCAACCTTTCCTTGTTCCAGCTGCTATATTCGGCCTTCCACTTTCACTGATCTTCATCTCGAGCTCGTCATCGTTACTGCCAGCATCAACATCTCAACTTCCTCCGTCCATCTATCTCCAACCTCGTTTATTCTCAGTCACAACATGACCACAAAATCATCTCCACAGACCACCAGCCCATAAGTCCATCTTCTCATCGATGTCTTCATCTCGAGAACCAATTACCTGCTCAAGTTCGCCTTCCAGCTTTCCCGGTTCTCACAGCGTCACTGACATATTCTTTCTCCTTCGAGCATTAACCTTGGAAGCAACATTCCATTAACTACCAACTCCATAGCTGCAACCAAACTCACAGCAAACTCCATCAGTCACTCGAGCTCCATTCCATTCGTTCTCGATCACAGCCATCATGCAGTCTTTACTGTCAAACCTCCCTTACTCCAGAATCCATTAAACCATCACAGGCTCAACCTTCTACTCATCGTCACCAGCATCAAAGACCTGTGTCGTTCAGGCCTTTTTACGAACACTTACAACACCAACTCGGTCACTTCCTCTGTTGATTCTTTCTTTACTGAATTCTCGATTGAGATTTCAAATTCAGCAAAACCCATTCATCCTAACCTTTCATAGACGCATATAAGCTTACTAATCTCCTTCATTCATCTTCAACAATTGACGGAAGCAACTCCATTAATCGCTACTGACCACCATACACAGCGAGTTCCACCATCACCTATCCTTCTCAGTTCGTAACCATCTTCATCTTTCGGCATTGGCAGCAGTTCGACTCAGTGATCATCACTTCCATCTCATCTTGTTCTCATACTCGACCCAAAAGACCGCAACTCCATCGACTACCAGCAGCACGTCCATCTCTGACAAAATCCGTTCTCGAGCTCTATCATTAGTCACTGCTCTGTCTTCTGAAACTTGATTACCATTGCACTACCATCTCCCAAAGACCATGAACTTTTAGCAGCTCCCATTCAATTAACATTTCGTGTCTGCCCTGAGTAGAAACTCGGGTGCCTATAACAGTTCTGTAGGTTTTCTAGTTTTCGACAACTTCGGCTTGCTTCAAATGCCTCCAGATTCTTCGTATGACGTCGGATTGACTCCATTCTTTCGCCGTTGGCTTCATCATTTCGTGCTCTTCGAGATGATATCAAGGACTCCTAGATAATTTTGCCTCTTCTATGGCCCATTGGACGATTTCTTGTTCTTTTCGGGAATAAGCTCCAAAATTCCCATAAAATATAAAAGAAAGCTAATAATACAGTTTCACATGAAAACTAGCTAAGAAAGCATCATCAATTGATACCTAACGAGGTGTTTTTAAACACCTATCAAATTCCCCCTTACTTAGACTTTGCTAGTCCTCGAGCAAAAAAAAAAAGAAAAATACAGCAACTCCATGTCGTCGAGGATACGGTTATTCTTAGCATGAATAATAGGCCTTTAAACCCCTAGGTGTCCCTAGTTGACGAGTTATAGTCTCGTGAGGGCTTAGTGGAGATATACCCACAAAAACTTTAAGCCAAAACAAATAACAAATTAACTAGCAATTACTCCCCGGTAACGACGCCAATTTGGTGAGCGTCGTTTACTCAACAAAATAATAAGATGTTTCCCACTAATTAACACGTAATAAAGCGGTAGTAAGGATCATTCCCACGAGGAGAAATGCAATTGATATGTTATCTAAATCAGCGAGAACACAAAATAAGGATAAAAAGGATAATACGAAAAACATAATGAAGAAATCCTTCGATGTTACTAACCGTTAACTCAACATTGTACCCGTTTATCTCTTGATAGAATCAATTGTCATCAACCGTAGAATAGCAGGTACGCTTAGCTATCCCCAAAACTCATTGTATCACCGGATACGGAAGCGATCGACTACTGGATTCTATTCAAAAGAACCACCTTGAGGTTCGCTTACAAGATGCAATTCCCCGAACGCATTAAGATTTATGAATTTAGGTTTGATCCTAGCAGTTAAACTCGGTACGCTCGGTCCACTTACTGATGTTGTCTTTACTCGGAATTGCTCCACAGAATCCCTCCGCAAGGTCTTGCGATTTATACTTATGTAGGAGGTAAGTGACAATTACTGATCGACTCAACTCTCTACTAGCATTAAAATGATTAATAGACTAATCTAGTTGGCCACCCAAACCAATCTCAGAATCAATCATAAACCTTCTATATAATAAAAACAATCCACAATGATTAACTTTAAAACATGAAACAAACTTGTAAATAATTGAGCTTCACAATTAGAACTTTGAATTCATCCTTAACAATAAAAAAAACATAGAAAAGAGTCAGTTCTCCCCCCTAAGGGGTAGAAAAACGGTGAGTAGAAGATATCCAAAATTATCTCTAAGCTTCCCTATATATAGAGTTTTGTAACCTCTTCTCGGAGAAACTAGGAAACCCAGCTAGATAGGAAATTGCACTTCCTTAAGATTGTGTCTCGTGCATCACACCCCGTGCAAAGTAGTCGCCAAAACTCTAGCCAACTTTCCAGTGGCGGAACTAGGATTTGAGACTAGGGGTGGCTTAAAAAAAAATTCTGCACACACATAAAGAAAAGAGAAAAAATTACCTTCTATTTTCGAGCAATTGAGTCTTGCTTCCACCTGACCTGGCGCAGCGGCTCCTTAACGTAGTTCTGGTTGTTTTCTTGCCTCCTGTGAAACAATTAAATCAAGACAACACGACTAGCAAATGAATTATAATAATTGCATAATCAACATACACGATATTCAAACGATTTACCTGATTAAAATGCTTAGCCTTGTCATTGCGTATGAACTATTAGCCTGCACTTGTTAGTAAGAAGTAACAACGTATAAATATAGCGAGACCATAAAAGACCATGTATCCAAAAAAATGGTTTTCTTTATCATATATATATATTATATCAATTTTTTCAAATATACATGTCAAAATGTTTTACCAAAAAATATCACCAACCCACATTTATATTTTACCAAAGAGTGAATATCATCAACCCATGGCTAGCACTTAAGTTGTACCCTACGATTGTATAAATCGTCAAACTCATCTATGATTGAATCAGTATGGATAGCTCCTGCAATGTCTTGTTCAATGTAGAGCATCATGCAATCCCTAAGAAAATCTTGTTGCATTTTGTTACGAGTAGCTGATTTGACCAATTTCATTATTGAGAAAAATCTTTCTGCAGATGCCGTGGAAACAGGGAGAGTAAGCACAATACGAATCAATTTGTCAATCATAGGGTAAGCTTCTGCCTTCTTGGTTACTACTAGTTGCCGACATAACTCGGAAATAGTTGATAAGTTCTGAAATTGCAAATTGTTAACTACATCATGACCATAATGTTGTAACTCATTTCTCAAAATGTGTACCTCTTGCGGACTGTCAACATCGAATGACTTAAAAGAATCCCGAGGATCCAAACATGAGCTAAGAATGAGTAGTTCCATTGTGTCCTCTGGAAACCTATGATCTAACTCTGACAACTGAAAATCAATTGTAGCAGTAAATATATCAACACGATAATGGTGATCTACTGTGATATTATCACGTTGCTGACAAGAACGGCCTGTACCCATCATATAGCGAGCGTCCATATTAGGTGTTTCAACACCATGTGCAACACAAAATTCAGTAACAGTTGTAATAAAATTTTCCCATCTCTCTTCTTTTAATTCTCTAAGTAAGACTTTTGTGTTTGAGACTAGAGCCATTGCATTTACTATGTCTTGTGTTTTCTTTTGAAGACCTTGGCATAATATTTCAGTAATACCCATAATTTTAAACATCAAATGCAAGACAAAGACAAACCTGAATGACCTCATTTCTTCAGAAATACTTTGTGCTTCACCAACTTTAGGAGTCACTTTCGGATCACTTGCGCCAATATGATCGATAGTTGTGCAGGTTGCTTCGAACTTATCTATCAAACTGCATACGGAACCATAATGGGAACTCCAACGGGTATCAGTAGCACGTGGCAAAGTACCTATTTGGTTTGCCCCTTTCCCTGTCTCAAGTTCCCACTAGATAACCTTTTGGCAATCTCATCTTCTTGAGCAGACTGAAAATCACCAAATCGATGTGAAGAAGATGTAACAAGATTGACAATTGATGAAACATAGAATAAAATTTCCAAACTGGACCCAAAGTTTCAGCTGTTTTCACAAGTGCTAGCTGAAGGCGATGTGAAAAACAATGAACATATATGCATATTTACATTCCTCACGAAACAAGGCTTGTAAGCCATTCCACTGACCACGCATATTACTGCGCCATCATACCCCTGCCCTCGCATGTTTTCAACTTGAAGATCATAATAATTAAGAATTTTGTTATTCCATTTTTCAGAGTTAAAGCACAAGTATTTTCAACATGTTGATATCAAAAAACCTTTCTTGAACATAACCATCAATATCCACATACCTTAAAACAATCACCATTTGCTCTTTCTTGGAAGCGTCCCGCGACTCATCAACAAGGATACAATATTTGGCATTTCCAATTTCCTCGCGAATCTTGCTTCTAACTCTGTTAGATAATATTTAAGATCTCTTTCTGAATCTTGGGTGAAGTATAAGTGGCATTTCCAGTGGCATTCTCCAAGACGACTGCATTCACATCTTTATTAAGTGATGCTGAATACTTGATCAATTCAATAAAATTCCCACGATTCCTTGAACCTTTTGACTCATCGTGACCTCTGAAAGCACATTGTTGAGCGCAAGCCATCTTAAACAGTCAATTGTTGTCTTGAGACGCAACCTATGTCTCGTTACAGCCTCTATTGATTGTTTCTCTACCAAAAGACTTATTCGCTGAGCTGAATTCTTCAAAGCTTCAAATTTCCTTGGGCAGTAGAGTGTCCAGAATCAACATTTCCAGAGTGTTTTAGAAATGCACATGCTGATCCATTATTAACAGAACACCATCTTTTGAAACCTTCACTAGTGAATGCTGAGTGTTTTGGAGGATCTGATTCAAAAAGAAAACACTGAAAACAATATGCAGCATCTTTAGAAGGTGAATACTCCAACCAAGGATGTTGTGCGAACCAACTAAAATTAAAACCACGGTATTGCTTTCCGAATTTAGAGCGGGGATATTTTAATCTCGGCTGATAAGGTCCCAACAATAAATATGCTCGCCGAACTTCATCACGCTTGTTAACAGGATGTTGCATTACTGGAATTCGTAACCCCGGATCACGTTCTAATGGAGTAACATTCATCACTTCAGGTCTGTCTTCTTCTATTCCAGTTCTTTGGGTGTGCAATTCTTCGGGTTCAACTGCATCAACAACTACTTCATTGAGTTCAATATTTGGAGCAAGAGCAACACTTTCTGATCTATCTACTTTGGGAATAGGGTTGTAATATGCTTCTAATCTTCCTCGTTTGCTTGGTTTACGATTATTCGGCATCATATATCATCAACCTGTAACAGAAGTTTTCTGTAACACAATAACAAAAGTTGATTCAATCAATATGCATCACTGAAATATAACTCTTATAGGAATACATTTGACAAAACAAATCCAAGCTTGAACCTGCATTCTCACGATACAGATTAGGCATAAAAAAGAAGGAAAAATGATTACAGAGAAAAGGCTTCCTTCAAGCTCCACCAAGAATGACTTTGAGTTGTAGCCGTAGGCCAACACTATTACACGTGTTGGGTGTTACCAAAATTGAAGATTGAACCAGTTCTAAAACTTGAGCCAATAACACTGATCAATGCAAATATTGAAATTTAAATTAGTTGTTCAATTGAGCCCAAATTCTCATAAACACCCATACAATTAAGTAATCTCAAAACCCCAAAACAAACATTCCATACAAATCCCCAAATCAGAAAATCCAAAGCATCAACAAAATTAGGTTAAACAAAAATTCAATCAACTACTGATTAAGAATTTAACATCAAAGATTAACCTGAAAACATTCATCTTTTTAATCACACAAAACAAAATTATAATTTACCAACCAAGAAACCCTAGTGAATAATGATAGCAAATTAACAAAAACCCATACACGTTCATGAAATTAAGGGAATAAGTGGATAAAATTTCATCCAATAACCACATAATATAACATCAAATTCCAATTATTCCATCTTCTTACCTAGCCTAGGGTTTTGGCTTTACGGTTTTTCCAATCTCCCTCTTTCAGTCTTTCTCCCGCTGCTCACATAGACACAGAGAATAATGACTTTTTGTTTTTTTTCCCGTGAACTCTTTTTCTTTTTTTTTTTCACAAAGACCAGGGCTGGCTTGGACTGGACTTACTTAAAATTGGGCTTGACTTTTACTACTAAGTAGGCAAAAAGAATTTGGCTAGGGCTGGCTTGAGCCAGTCCTAGTCCGGGCATGGTTCCGCCACTGCAACTTTCCAAACACAACACAACTCACGGCCAAGGCTGGTCACGTCTAAATTCTACAAGCTAAACAACTGGGCTCACGTCATCCAAGTCCAGCCCATTTTCTCATTATTGGCTTGTCAGTTCTGTGGAACTGACAGCCTATTCTCAATTTCATCTTTCCCTCCTGTCTCTGTTCATCTCGAGCGTGACTTCCACTATCTTACCGTGACTGAACCCTCAACACCTTTTACTGTCTAACTTGAGTTCATCATCATAACAACAACCTTTCCTTGTTCCACTTTCACTGATCTTCATCTCGAGCTCGTTATCGTTACTGCCAGCATCAGCATCTCAACTTCCTCCGTCCATCTATCTCCAACTTCGTTCGTTCCCAGTCACAACATGACCACTAAATCATCTCGAGAACCAATTACCTGCTCAAGTTCGCCTTCCAGCTTTCCCGTTTCTCACAGCGTCACTGACATATTTACTCTTTCTCCTTCGAGCATTAACCTTGGCATCAACATTCCATTAACCACCAACTCCATTAATAGCTGCAACCAAACTTACAGCAAACACCTTCAGTCACTCGAGCTCCATTTCATTCGTTCTCGGTCACAACCATCATGCAGTCTTTACTGTCAAACCTCCCTTACTCCAGAATCCATTAAACCATCACAGACCTGTGTCGTTCAGGCCTTTTAACGAACACTTACTGCACCAACTCGTTCACTTCCTCTGTTGATTCTTTCTTTACTGAATTCTCGATTGAGATTTCAAATTCAGCAAAACCCATTCATCTTCAACAATTGACAGAAGCAACTCCATTAATCACTGGCAACCAATCAACCCAACTCAGTTCTCAGCTCCATCGAGAATAGCAGCCTCCATTATTATCACTTCTGATCACTACTGACCACTATATACAGCGAGTTCCACCATCATCCATCCTTCTCAGTTCGTAACCATCTTCATCTCTCGGCATTGGCAGCAGTTCGACTCAGTGATCATCACTTCCATCTCATCTTGTTCTCATACTCGACCCAACAGACCGCAACTCCATCGACTACCAGCAGCACCTCCATCTCTGCCAAGATCCGTTCTCGAGATCTATCATTAGTCACTGCTTTGTCTTCTGAAACTTGATTTACCATTGCACTACCATCTCCCAAAGACCACGAACTTTTAGCAGCTCCAATTCAATTAGTATTTCGTGTCTGCCCTGAGTAGAAACTCGGGTGCCTATAACAGTTCTGTAGGTTTTCTAGTTTTCGACAACTTCGGCTTGCTTCAAATGCCTCCAGATTCTTCGTACGACGTCGGATTGACTCCATTCTTTCCCCATTGGCTTCATCTTTTCGTGCTCTTCGAGATGATATCAAGGACTCATAGATAATTCTGCCTCTTTTATGGCCAATTGGACGATTTCTTTTTCTTTTCGGGAATAAACTCCAAAATTCCCATAAAATATAAAAGAATGCTAATAATACAATTTCACACGAAAACTAGCTAAGAAAGCATAATCAATCGATACTTAAAGAGGTGTTTTTAAACATTATCAGTTGGTCATACCAATTACAACATATCAATCATACCATCTCAGGTGATTACTTAAGATCGGTTTCACTAATAAAAGTCACACCAATACAAAAGTCAGGCATTGTGAATAGTTTTAGCAAGATACATAAACAATTTATGAGCGGTTATACTAAACACACATATTGGTAATCCAAAGATTTGCAATGAATAACAATACCAATAAGCCTAGCGATTTCCCTTTCGATTCACAAAACGATTTTATGAATTGTACTTCCTTTAAACAAATGTAAAACATTGTTTCCCAGGACAAAATCTTCACCCATACCCATATATAATCACAATAGTATTCATACGATTATGTCGATGTCTTATATACGAAGTTCAAAAGATAGAAGTTATACTTCGTATTGTAATTCCTTAATACTATGTCTAACTAAAGTATAATCATTCACAGCTTCGCAGTTTTGTTTTCAATATGCACGACTTGAAAGATACATTAGGAATGAAACAATTCAAGTCAAATATTACTAACGTCAAGTGGAAGGATGATGTCGTCGTTGTAGCTCTTTACTTCTTCACATTCTTCAAGTCTTCACGTAATACTTGTAAGTCTCATATCCTAGTAACTTTCTAGCTAACCTATACGAAGTTGACTCTAGTAAATAATCAAGCGACTCTTTAAATGAGTTTTGATTCACTAAAATATGACAACCAAACTTGACATACCAACGCTTGGTGGGTTCAACCGAGCAATGCTCTAACATGTGGAATCACAAAGAATGAGACGAAGAGCTTTCTGATTACTTTTTATATATTCCCTAAGATCTCGAGCAAATCCTGATTTGAAGACTATATAAGGGAGAACTCTAGCAACTGGGAAACCTAATCCCCACACTTCCTGTGTCATACTAGTTGCGACTAGAGTCGATTTTCCATTAACCTTAGGTTTTCTCCAAAACCCTATAGGTTAAAGACTTGAAGACTTCATTGAGATTGTGAAGCCAAACCCAACTATTTTCTCTGAGTTGCATGTTCTGATCTTACTTTGTTATATCGTATTGAGTATTATCTTCTCTATGATTTTCTCGAGATTTAATCTCCGATAGGTAAGATAAAAAGTAGTCACAAACATCTTCGTCTCATCGTTTGTGATTCCACAATATCTTGTTTCGCTTCCATATGATTAAGATTATTGTGAGGTGATTGATATTACTAGGATGTTTCTCGAAAATATAAGTCTAGTGCATTAATTGGTTCCTGTTCACCTTGTTTTATTAAAAGATGGAAAAAAAACTCGTAGGTACTTCTGTCAAAGACAGATTTATCTATTCAATAGACTTTTCTATGTGAGACAGATTTGTTTATCAAGTCTTCGACTTTGGATCGTAGCAACTCTTAGTTGTCGGTGAGATCAGCTAAGGGAATCAAGTCCGAGAATCCCGCGTGGTTCAAGAGGCGTAAGGAGCGCAACTGTAACTTAATCAGTGTGATATTGGTTAAGGATCAACTATGTACTAGGTCCCGGGGTTAATTGGTAGTAGGATAGAATCTATAGCGGCTTAATACAGTGTGGTGTTCAAATATGGACTAGGTCCCGGGGTTTTTCTGCATTTGCGGTTTCCTCATTAACAAAATTTCTGGTGTTTGTGTTATTTCTTTTCCGCATTATATTTTTATATAGTTGAAATATCACAGGTTGTGCGTAGTTCAATCAATTAGATAATCCAACCTTTGGTTGTTGATATAAATTGATTGACACTTGGATATTGGTCTTTGGTACCATCCAAGTTATTTCTCTTATTAATCCGGCTCACATACTTATATCTATTCGATTGCAGATTGATTTGATAAATAGAGATATAACTCTTGGATGTATTTTCCTTGATTGAGTCTGACTGTCTAGTTGATTCTCTTGGAAATATATTGGAGTTAGTCCATACAGATTGCCTAAACGAATTATTGGGTGTGGTTGTTAGACCCCTGGTTTTTCAGTTGGTATCAGAGCATCCAAACACGTTTAAGACATCATAAGTATGTGTTTGTAGCAATCTGACTATACGGACAATGATATCTCTATAAACGTACCACCAGTCTTCGATGGATCGAATTACTATGGTGGAAAATTGTTATGCATGCCTATCTTCAAACGCGTGATTTTCAAACATGGGTTTGTGTAGTTAATGCCTATGTTCCTCCGGTTGTTAAAGAAGGGGATGTAACTGTTCCAAAGGATATTGGTAAATATGAGCCTTGCGAAATCCTAACTGCAAAGCAGAATTCTGACGGCTTAAATGCTATCATACATGTCATTACCCCAGATCTTCAGCACCATGTGACTACATGCACTAAGTCTAAAGATGCTTGAGATATCTTAGAAACTGTATTCGAAGGAAATTCCTTTGAGAAAAAATCTAGCCTTCAAAACCTAAATTCTGACTGGGAAAACCTTCATATGGATGATGAAGATTCGTTTGATGAATTTAATCACAAAGTGTCTGAAATTTTTAATGCATCTTTTGCATTGGGTAAGTCTGTTCCTGAAAAGGACATTGTGATGAAAATTCTCATATCGCTTCCAGCTTGATACGATTCTAAGAAACATGCCATTGTTGAAGGAAATAACATTGAAACACTTTCTAGGAACTCACTCATTGGAAAGTTGAGATCTCTTGATCATGATCAGAACACATTCAGAACATTCGCGTTCAATGTTGTGACTAACTCAAGTATTCCTTCTTGCTTGTCTTGGGATGATGAAGGTTGTTCAAATCATATTGATCCTGACAGTTCATTGATTTTACAAAAGATCAAGGAAATTGTGAGAAGAAGCAAAAGATCCGAGGGACATCCTTCTCTCTCTAATGCTTCAGATGATTCAATACAAAGAAAATCATTACAGTTGGTCAATCTGCATACTTCTAAAGTTCGCACAAAAATTTCAGCTTTCACAGCCGAAACTTCTTTTAACTCAAATTCTGATTCAGAATGCGAGTCTGACATTGAGATTGTTAAATTCTTGGATAGAAATGAAGAAATTCACCAAGAAAATCTTCAACTGAGAATGAGTTTGAAGAAACTTGAATCATCACTTCAGGTGAAAAATCTTGAGATTGATTGTCTTAATGATGAATTCACCAGAACCCTATCTCTAAAAGAAAAAGAGATTAATAATCTTAAGTGTGACCTGCAAAGGTTATCTGGAAGTTCTAAAAAGATTTCAGCAATGTTGTTCGGTCAGAAGTGTTTTGGAAACATAAATGGTTTAGGGTTCAAAAGAAAGACTGTGACCACAAATAATTCCTTTGTTCAGGCCGAATCTGGAACTGTGGAGATTAAAAGTTGTGATAAACATGAGTCAAATATACAAAACAAAAGTTCATCTCTGAAGTGTATGTTTTGTGGAAGTACAAGTCATGTTCAAAGTAAGTGTTGGAAATTCATAAGGAACAACAAACGAATTTCCAAACTTCAGAACGACATGCAAAGGATGAATCTGGTTTTGGGTAATCAACAGGGATCTCCTGAAGACAAAAAGAAGTCTAAGAGAACCAGAGTCAGACGATGTAAGAAAGTTGTTTATACAACAAACCTTGATAAGTCACCAGGTGACACAAGATGTGAGCATTCTGCTCACTTCATCACTATTTAACTATAGTGATGTTTTAATCCTCATTATTAACTTGAGAATATGAGGATTGCATCAAGGTTACTCAAGTCCTGTATAGTTGTTAATTTCTTATCCTTGTCAGTTTAAGGTTATTTAAGTTAAGACTTGCAACTGAATATTTTCTTATCAAAAATATATAATGAATCGTGAACCATGTAGACTTTGTCAAAGTTTTTGATTAGGGTTTACTTATCTAGTATGCTATTTATATTAATTTTTGATCAAAATTCCCTTCACCCTTTTTTTCTTTGAAAGATATAGTTTCATGGCTCCTGTAACTAGAGGAACCTCAAAAAGGGATGCAGTAGAAGCAGTTAATGTGTATCTTTGTGAAGGAATCCATTTCTCAAGAAAGAAAAAGGAGAAATCTACAAATGATGAAAAAGGTTCTACCTCTAATTGTTTTTGTCTATTTGTCTAGATGATAATAACTTCATGGCTATGGTGAAGGATTTCATCAGTAAAAGAAATGATTTAAAGACTCAAATCATGTTCTCTTTGAAAAGGATAGCTCACTATGAAAAAATGTTATCTCTGACAAAGAACACCCTGTGTGAACTGAAAAAAGAACTAAGTGAGTTAAATGATATTTCTGAAGATCTGGAAGAATTAAATGATCCTATAATCAATGAGTTCTTCAATAATGAGAATGAATTCTCAGTAGATGCTCTGAGAAAGCTCTACAGTGTCTAGGAAACTTCTTATGAGAATATATTCTTGTGTTTTAAGAAGGATAACTAGGGTTTGGAATAGCCTATATTGTGATTACACATTGCTATTACTGAAAAAGAGGGGGTCTAACAACCACACCCAATATTTCTCTTAGCAATCTGTATGGGACTAACTCCGAAATACTTTGCTAGAGAATCAACTAGACAGTCAGACTCAATCTAGATTAAAGTATCTCAAGGAATAAATATCTCTCACTTGTTTTGATTTACTCAAGCTAAAACAATAACGAGTCTTTAATCAAACACAAGGAATAACTTGGACGGTACCAAAGACCAATATCCAAGGATCAATCAATATCAACCAACAACCAAAGGTTGGATTTCCAATTGATGATCTTAACACACAACCTGTATTATTTAAATTATATAAAATATAATGTGGAAAAGAAATAACACCGACACCAGAAGTTTTGTTAACGAGGAAACCGCAAATGCAGAAAAACCCCGGGACCTAGTCCAGATTGAATACACACTGTATTAAGCCGCTACAGACACTAGCCTACTACAAGCTAACTTCGGACTGGACTATAGTTTAACCCCAATAAATCTCCCACTAATTCAAGGTACAGTTGTACTCCTACGCCTCTGATCCCAGCAGGATACTACGCACTTGATTCCCTTAGTTGATCTCACCCACAACTAAGAGTTGCTGCAACCCAAAAATCGCAGACTTCATAATAAACAAATCTGTCTCACATAGAAAAGTATATCAAAGGATAAATCTGTCTCCCACAGAAACACCCTAGGTTTTGTTCCGTCTAAAGATATAAAATCAAGGTGAACAGGAACCAATTGATAATCCAGTCTTATATTCCCGAAGAACATCCTAGATTAATCAATCACCTCTCAATAATACTTCTTGACTACACAAGCGGTTTGTCGAGTAATCACAAACAGTGAGATGAAGATGTTTGTGACTTTTTTATCTTCCCTATCGGAGAACTCTCACGATCACAAGCCAATCAAAGATTGTACTCTTACGATAGAAGATGTAAGATCAGATCACACAACTACGATAAAAGTAGTATCGGTCTGGCTTCACAATCCCAATGAAGTCTTTAAGTCGTTAACCTGGTTTTAGAGAAGAAAACCAAAGGTTAAAGGAGAATCGACTCTAGCGAGCGCACTAGTATCACACGGACGTGTGGGGATTAGTTTTGCACAATGCTAGATGTCTCGTTTATATAGCCTTCAAATCAGGGTTTTGCCTTAGTTACAAAGCAATCCGTATTCACCGTTAGATGAAAACCTGATTTAGATTCAAGCTAATATTTCTCAACCGTTAGATCGAAAACTTAGCTTGTCACACACACTTGTGTAGACGTTTACTGGGTTTGTAAAAACCATGCCCAAACGTGTACGTGTATGTTGGTTCAACATAGTAACCCAAAAGGTTAACCATATGAGAAATTCATATTAACCTAGTTCTTCTTCACCATAACTAGTTCAATTGACTCAAATGAACTAGTTAGAGAGTTGTTCAATTGTTATGAGATCTTATGTAACTACACAAGACACAATTGAAAAAAAGATGATTCGATTCGATAAATCGGCTCATGAACTTTATAGCCACGGTTTGCATAAAGCATTCTTTAGTAATTTAAGTTTCATGTTCAGAGCACATATTTAGATCGTAACCACTTAAGCTCACAAACAAGTTCACGGACTTAAGGCAACCGGAAGAGTTTTCCAAACTCATCAGAAAATCTCGGCAAAGAGACTTCCGCCAGTTCGCGGACTAGGTTCAAGGACTAAACAAGCAAATGAGTTTTTGGAAAATCCCAGCAGAAATTCTCGGTAAGAGAACTTCCATCAGTTCGCGGACTGGGTTCGCGGACTTGGCAAAGCCAATTCCTCTGGTTTCTCTCAATCAACAAAGTTCTAAAACTTCGGATTAAGGAATACATGGTTATGTAATCTAAACTCTCATTCGAATCATTGAGACATTCTCAGAGGACGTTATATAGCCGTTATTCACAGACCGTTTCACGTCAGAGCAATTCTCAAAGTAATGGAAACTTTTCACGACTTTCGTCACTAGGTGAAGATAAACTTGATCAAAGCGAAACGCTTTACCAACACACGATTTCGAGAAAAAGATAAGTAGTGAATACTCATCTCGAAATGTCAAACGTGTATGATCCAGTCTATATAGCATACGACTTTTTGTCTCATAAGAAGTAGAAGATAGAATAAATAGACTTTTGAGTGATAGATAAGTTCAAGTCTCCACATACCTTTTTGTTGATGAAGTTCCACGGTTCCTTGTGTAGATCTTCGTCGTTGTATGATGAATCGCCATGAATTCCTTGAGCTCAACTACACTTTTCTATCTTATTTTCGAGACTTAACTATGTAGACTAGAAATCAAGACTCATAGTTTTGATCACTAACATTGAAAAACATGCTTGATATAGCAACGCATGCGAGGTCGACCGAGATATGCTCTAACAATCTCCTCCTTTGTCAATTTTAGTGACAAAACTATTAATACATATGGAATACAAAAAAGATAAACTTTAGTGGCTCCTATTCCATAGTCAAATCTTCAAAGTTCCTTGAAATCTCCGTCCTTCCAAGTGCTCCAATGATCCCAAAGGTTGTAAGTTTAGCACCACCGTTGTTGAAGATCCGTAGCTATAACAATGAGAGAAATCGAGATTCTCGATCATTATTATACAGTGTCATAGTATCATTATGTAACATCAAAGTCCAATTGCATCACAACTTTAACAACAATACTATGGTGATATGTACCACTCCCCCTTAGTCAATACTCCATATCGATCATGGAAACCACTCCCCCTTACACAATGATCCGAAAACCATATGTATTTGTAGTGTAAACTACATTATTTCTCCCCCTTTTTGTCAATAAAATTGGCAAAGGTAAAAGAACGGGATCATAATGAAATTTCCACAAGAGACATTTCATAGACTAAAAGAAAAATACATACCAACTTAATTTAGATGCAATCATAAAGTCGAAGCTAAATACATTCATCAAGGAGTTTTAAGATACAAGATAACCCCTATAAAATTCCACAGCCGCACACCCCGCAAGTTATTACCATTAAGCACAAGTTCAAAAGAACTCTCCCCCATTCGATGTCATTCCCGAAAGAACAACAAGAGCGACCTTAATTTCGAAATAAAAGAAGGATTTTTTAATTGGACACCAAAAATCATGGAAATGATTTTCTATATCCAAAACTCAACCAAATTAATCACAAGTAAACCCATGATTAATTTAATCGGAATACACAACTAAATCAAACAACAAAAGCGATCAATTTAATTGATTGTGCTCAACATAAGAAAACTCACGGAGCTACGACTAAGATAACCACACAGAGATGACTACCTTAATCGTTCAAATACTCAACATAAGTAAAACCTTACGGAATATACGACTACATCAACCAATAGAACATGATTAGTATATCCGTTCATATACTCAACACAAGAACTTGTGGAATATATGAAAAACTCAACTAGATTAATTACAAGAGAACCTATAATTAATCACACAACCAAACTAATCACCGAAGCAATCAATTTAATTATCAAAATATTTTGGTCGACAAAAGAAGACTTTCGGAGCAAATAACTAAATAACCAATCAAGATGATTAATTTAGTTCAAGAATACTCAACATATAGCATCTCATGGAACAAACAACAAGGCCAATATTAATCGACATAGTTGTAAGGTGCTCAACATAAGATACACAACGGAGCCTTCACGGTAAAACATAACAAAATTGATCAATGAATATCAATACCGTGGATAACATACAAGGATCTATTCTATTTTCCATCACTATTTGCATAACGACATAATAGACTTTATCCTTGTCAAACAAAAGATTTCATCCTATTTTCCATCAAATAAATGACTGCATAGGCATAACTTTTATAATTGTCAACATTCCATTCGTTCTTTCATCAATACGAATATCAATTTATAAACGAATTTACTTTTGACACAATAGGGGACCATCAAGTTCACGGACGCAAACAGTACATATCCCATAAAAATATTGCAATACTTCAGAACAAATTAATACTGCAATAATATCATCCTCCAAATATTTTTAGAATTTAAAAACCAATAAAGCTAAAAAATAACATAAGAAGATGAAAACAAAAATAGCTATGTGTAGTCACAATATTCGCTATTCAAAGCTCTAGTTATTCTTCCAACTAATCCAAAAAGAAGACATGCTAGGCAACAATTCCTTTGAGAAATTCTTTATCATTCTCGAACTCCTTGTTATCGACAACCATCGGGACATAAGGTTCACGGAGATGAGTGTCAATACCCACGAACTGTCTTGGCTGAAGAGGTCGAATTAGGGTCCTCTGAATTTCCAAAGATTTAGACACGAACGTCTTTATTTCATAAATCTCCCTTCTTATTTCCTTTAACTCATCAAGAACATCGGAAAACTTCTGAGAGTTAGAAGGAACAACCCTGGGTTTTCTTGTATTCCTTGTTTTTCTTTTCAGGGACTTAGAAACAGGAGATTTCTATTTTTTCTTGATTGAAGACTTAACAATCATGTTGACATCCTTTCCATCTGACGACATAGTGCTTTGAGAACAGTTATGAACAACTGGATTTGTGTGATGGAATCACTTAATTCAACAAGCAGTCTTATAAAGGATGTCAAAAGGAAAAAAGGAATGTATGGTTCGAAACCTATTGACAGGTTCGTTTACGCCCAACTCTAAAACCCTATAAAGAGTAGAATTGTCGATAATAACCCTTTCTTTTATTTGATAGACAAAAAAATAAAAAATCTAAGAAAAGAAGGAAAAACTTTTCTGAAGCCTGGATCAACACTCAATCTTGTCTCTTTTCGAACAGGCACATGAGACAAGATTTTCCCAACAACACAATTAAGTTGTGTTCCGATGAACAACGATTTGTCCATCTTTTTCCTCATGGGAGGAATCCTTTGATCTCTGTCTATCAAAACGATTTGACCATATTTTCTTTTCAAATGGTCTTATTCTATCCTTGGAAACCAACTTCTTAGACGAAGATAAGATCCTACATACCTCGGCGGTCTTCTGAGCAAGTTTCAGCTTCCTTGCTAATCGATCTTCTCTTCGTTGAAGTTTGCTGGCGTGCCTTATTTGGTGCTTGTAGTTTGTAACACCTTGATAATTCGCGTCCCTTCATCGAACAAAACGAGCACGTCAATCTTGTATAGTATTCAGGCATCTGAGATGTGCAAGCAGCTAGACATACAGTTGATCCTGAAACATCACTGATAGGGTTTCCCGTTATCTGATTCAGTGAATCTTCCAGCTTGATTGGGTTTCCATCTTCTCCGAACCCATTGAGGTTGATATATGTATTGCTACAAGTATCAAAATCGATGTTTTCACAAAGAAGCCATACACTTGATTTCCTATCTTCATCGGAATCATAGGTTTCAAACATTTCACCAAGTGTTACAGCTAGACCTTTGTTCCCAGTGTATTTTCTACGATTTGGGAATTCATTAGCAAAATGTCCAAAACCCTTACACTTAAAGCACTGAAGCATGTCCTCGTCAACATCCTCGTCAGCATCCCTGTTTTTAGGAGGTACGCGACCGTGAAGTTTGTCTGATGACTTAGGTTTGTCTCTTGAAAACCGTTTACTTCTATTCAATAGAAGATCCCTAAAATGTCTTGTGATCAAGGAGACTTATTTGTCAAGATCTTCATCCGAAAAATCATCCTCAGACTGATAATCCTCAGAGACATGAACACTCTTACCTTCGACAAGTAATTTAGTGTCCTTTTGCACTTTAAAGGAAACATCCTTACCGACTTTGGATGTATGCTCATGGTCAAAGATCTTAAGCTTTCCAACCAAGGTGTTTCTGGAAAGATTATCTAGGTTATTCCCCTCAACGATGGCATGCTTCTTAGACTCGTATCTAGATGGCAGCGATCTGAGAATTTTCATCACAATGTCCTTTTCAGGAATAGTCTTACCCAATGCAAAAGATGCTTTAGCAATTTCAGACACTTTGTGATTAAACTCATCAAATGTTTCTTCATCTTCCATACGAAGGTTCTCCCAATCGGAATTAAGGTTTTGAAGCCTAACATCCTTTTCACTAGAGTTTTCTTCAAATACGGTTTCTAAGATATCCCAAGAATTTATAGATCTACTGCAGTTTGTCACATGATGCTGAAGATTTGGGGTAATGGCATGTATGATAGCATTCAAATCGTCGGAATTTTGCTTTGCAGTAGTTATCTCAACAACGGTGTATTCACCAATAGGTTTGGGAACGTTTACATCATCAACTGCCACAACGGGAGAATCATTGCCAATAACCACATATACCCATGATTGAAAATCACGCGATTGTAGAAAAGCTCGCATAGCAATTTTCCACCATAAGTAATTGGAGCCATTGAAGACTGGTGGTATGTTAATAGAGATAGCACCTCTGTCCATATAGTCAGATCGCTACAAACAAGGAATTGTTAGGTCTTAAACGTGTTAACCTGCCTTTGATACCAATTGAAAAAGCGAGGGTCTAACAACCACACCCAATATTTCGCTTAGCAATCTGTATGGACTAACTCCGAAATACTTTGCTAGAGAATAAACTAGACAGTCAGACTCAATCTATATTAAAGTATCTCAAGGAGTCAATATCTCTCACTTGTTTTGATTTACTCAAGATAAAACAATAGCGAGTCTTTAATCAAACACAAGGAATAACTTGGACGGTACCAAAGACCAATATCCAATGATCAATCAACAACCAAAGGTTGGATTTCCAATTGATGATCTTAACGCACAACCTATATTATTTCAATTATATAAAATATAATGCGGAAAAGAAATAACATAGACACCAGAAGTTTTTTTAACGAGGAAACCGCAAATGCAAAAAAAAACCCGGAACCTAGTCCAGATTGAATACACACTGTATTAAGCCGCTACAGACACTATCCTACTACAAGCTAACTTCGGACTGGACTATAGTTGAACCCCAATCAGTCTCCCACTAATTCAAGGTACAGTTGTACTCCTACGCCTCTGATCCCAGCAGGATACTACGCACTTGATTCCCTTAGCTGATCTCACCCACAACTAAGAGTTGCTGCAACCCAAAATCGCAAACTTGATAATAAACAAATTTGTATCACACAGAAAAGTTTATCAAAGGATAAATCTGTCTCCCACAGAAAAACCCTAGGTTTTGTTTCGTCTTAAGATATAAAATCAAGGTGAACAGAAACCAATTGATAATCCGGTCTTATATTCCCGATGAAAATCCTAGATTAATCAATCACCTCTCAACAATCCTTCTTGACTACACAAGCGATTTGTCGAGGAATCACAAACAGTGAGATGAAGACGTTTGTGACTTCTTTATCTTGCCTATCGGAGAACTCTCACGATCTCAATCCAATCAATGATTGTACTCGGACGATAGAAGATGCAAGATCAGATCACACAACTACGATAAAAGTACTATCGGTTTGGCTTCATAATCCCAATGAAGTCTTTAAGTCGTTAACCTGGTTTTAGAGAAGAAAACAAAAGGTTGAAGGAGAATCGACTCTAACGAGCGCACTAGTATCACACAAATGTGTGGGGATTAGTTTTGCACAATGCTAGATGTCTCCTTTATATAGCCTTCGAAACTTGTTTTGCCTTAGTTACAAAGCAATCCATATTCACCGTTAGATGAAAACCTGATTTAGATTCAAGCTAATATTTCTCAACCGTTAGATCGAAAACTTAGCTTGTCACACACACTTGCGTAGACGTTTACTGGGTTTGTGAAAACCATGCCCAAACGTGTATGTGTATGTTGGTTCAACATAGTAACCCAAAAGGTTAACCATATGAGCAATTCATATTAACCTAGTTCTTCTTCACCATAACTAGTTCAATTGACTCAAATGAACTAGTTAGAGAGTTGTTCAGTTGCTATGAGATCCTATGTAACTACACAAGACACAATTGAAACAAAGATGATTTGATTCGATGAATCGTCTCATGGACTTTATAGCCACAGTTTGCATAAAGCATTCCTTAGTAATTTAAGTTTCATGTTCAGAGCACATCTTTAGATCATAACCACTTAAGCTCACAAATAAGTTCGCGGACTTAAGGCAACTGGCAGAGTTTTCCAAACTCAGCAGAAAATCTCGGCAAAGAGACTTCCTCCAGTTCGCGGACTAGGTTCCCGGAATGAGTTCGCGGACTAAACACGCAAACGAGTTTTTGGAAAATCCCAGCAGAAATTCTCGGTAAGAGAACTTCCGACAGTTCGCGGACTGGTTCGCGGAGTTGGCAAAGCCAATTCCTTCGGTTTCTCTCAATCAACAAAGTTCGAAAACTTCGGATTAAGGAATACATGGTTATGTTATCTAAACTCTCATTCCAATCATTGAGACATTCTCAGAGGACGTTATATAGTCGTTATTCACAGACCGTTTCACGTCAGAGCAATTCTCTAAGTAATTGAAACTTTTCATGACTTTCGTCACTAGGTGAAGATAAACTTGATCAAAGAGAAAAGCTTTACCAACACACAATATCGAGAAAAAGATAAGTAGTGAATACTCAGCTCGAAATGTCAAATGTGTATGATCCAGTCTATATAGCATACGACTTTTTGTCTCATAAGAAGTAGGAGATAGAATAGATAGACTTTTGAGTGATAGATAAGTTCAAGTCTCCACATACCTTTTTGTTGATGAAGTTTCACGTTTCCTTGTGTAGATCTTCGTCGTTGTATGATGAATCGCCATGAAGTCCTTGAGCTCAATACACTTTTCTATCATAGTCCGAGACTTAGCTATGTAGACTAGAAATCAAGACTCATAGTTTTGATCGCTAACATTGAAAAACATGCTTGATATAGCAACAGATGTGAGGTCGACCGAGCTATGCTCTAACAGTTACCAACGATTTTCATCTTGCAATGTTTTTAGATTTATTTATTTAAATTCTAAAGTTTATTTGGAAGATGATTTTGCAGTAATAATCTTTA
The DNA here is from genome assembly GCF_003573695.1 of Papaver somniferum. Classification (NCBI taxonomy): domain Eukaryota; kingdom Viridiplantae; phylum Streptophyta; class Magnoliopsida; order Ranunculales; family Papaveraceae; genus Papaver; species Papaver somniferum. The sequence goes on from NC_039359.1 coordinate 136,314,646, forward strand.
TTGGTTTTATATATTGCAAAACTTTTTACGGGATATGTGTGTTTGCGTCCGTGAATTATGATTGTCCCATATATGTCAAAAGTTAAGCCTATTATGTCACTATGCAAATATTGATGGAAGATATGATGAACTTTTGATTGCAAATATTAAGTCTATGATATCATTATGCAAATATTGATGAAAAATAGAATAAATCTTTGAATATTCCGCAGTATTGATCTTTCCCTTATCCATCTCTATGTGATGTACTGTATGGATCCGTAAGTTCTCTTATGTTGAGTATTTCCGATTAAATTAATCATAGGTTCTCTTGTGGTAAATTTACTTGAGTTTTCTGGATACAAATTCATGTTTCATGTGATTTGTTAATGTCCAAATAAATCCTTTTTTTATTGCAAAAGTAAGGTTGCTCTTGTTGTTCTTTCGGGAATGACATTTAATGGGGGAGAGTTCTTGATTGAACTTGTGCTTAATTGCCAAATCTTTGTGGGGAGTGCGGCAGTGGAATATTGTGGAGTTTTCGTGTATCTTTATAAACTCCTTGATGAATACACTAAGTTTCGACTATGTGAAATCATCGAAACAAATTTGATATGTTCTCTTTTAGTCATGAAGTACCTCTATGAGAATTTCATTATGATCCCACTAGTTTTCGTACCTTTGCCAATTTATATTGACAAAAAGGGGGAGAATTAATGTGTAGTTCACACTACAAATACATATGGTTTACAGATCATTATGTAAGAGGGAGTGGTTTTCATCGTGAGATGAAGTATCGACTAAGGGGGAGTGATACATATCACCGTAGTATTATTGTAAAATTTGTGATACAACTGGACTTTGATGTTGTATAATAATACTATGACACTGTGTAACAATAATTGAGAACAACTGTTTTCTTATTGTTAGGCTACGGATCTTCAACAACTATGATGCTGAGTTGAACACGTTCAGAATCACTGGAGTATTTGGACGTGACGAAGATTTCGATTAATGTTGAAGAACCAAGAAAATAAAGCATTTGGATGAGAAGCTACAAAGTTTATTTATTTTTTAATCCATACGTATTGATAGTTTTGTCAAGAAAATTGACAAAGGGGGAGACTGTTAGAGCACTGCTCGGTCGAACTCGCAAGCGTTGCTATCTCAAGCTTGTTGTCAAGTTTAGTTGCCAAAACTATAAGTCTTGATTTCTACTTGTCTACTTATAGCTATGTCTCGGACTAGGATAGAATGTGTAGTTGAGCATTATACTTCACGACGTTCATCGATTGAAAACGAATAACTACCAAAGGGAGCTTGTGGAACTTCATCAACAAAAGGTATGTGGAGACTTGAACTCACCTATCACTCAGAAGTATATTTCTATTCTACAATATCTCCTATTGAGACAAAATTCGTATAGCTATATAGACTTTATAGTATACAGATTTGATATTTCGATCTGAGTTTAACTCGCTTATATATTTCTCGAAATATGTGTTGGTAAGCTTTCGCTTTAACCAAGTTCATCTTTATTCTTGACGAAATTCAAAAGATGATCATGTGAAAATCGCCTGGTAACATCTTACATGATTTGTGTGAGACAATCATTTGATGTAGACTCGAAATGTTTCGTATTGATCTATTGATCACTTGAAAATTGCTTTGAAGCTAATAGTTTGTGTGAGAATTATTCCCGTCTTCCAAGAATGTTTCAATGATTAATATGGAGTTTAGAACAATTAACTATTGATTGAATATAACACAATATGCGTACTTATATGCTAACCGTTGCAAGTTATTCAAAGTCCGGGAACCATAGTATGCGTACTCGTTTGGAAGTTGAAGTGCGAGAAATTAGTATGCATACCCTTATGTGTACTGGCGTAAAGTTCATGTCCGGGAATTCCACTAAGTTTGGAGGTATGCGTACCTGTTCGCATACTGGCGAACCCAAGCTATGTCCGGCCACTTAGGTATGCGTACCCGTTTGCATACTTGTGTCGGTTAAGTTCTAAAATTGGTTTGGTCATGAACTAATATATTTAGATATTAAGGAATGCAATTTTTCTGCAAACCGTGGCTATGATGTTCATGAATTGATTCAAGTGAAGCAAAATCGACCCTTATGTGTACTGGCGTAAAGTTCATGTCCGGGAATTCCATTAAGTTTGGAGGTATGCATACCTGTTCGCATACTGGTGAACCCAAGCTATGTCCGGTCACTTAGGTATGCGTACCCGTTTGCATACTTGTGTCGATTAAGTTCTAAAATCGGTTTGGTCATGAACTAATATATTTATATATTAAGGAATGCAATTTTTCTGCAAACCGTGGCTATGATGTTCATGAATTGATTCAAGTGAATCAAAATCCATTTTGCTTCAATTGTGTCTTGTATACTTCTAAGAGAATATAAACAATTAAACAACTCCATTACTTGTTTCATTTGAGTCATTTGAACTAGTTGTGATTAAGATGAACAAGGTTGATATGAAAGTTTTCATATGGCTAAATTCGGTTAACTAGTATTGAGACAACAATGTGCACACGTTTGGGTATGGTTATTCATACCTAAATGAAGTCACATTTCATTTGTGTATAACAATCTAAGTTCGATCTAACGATTGAAAGATATTAGCTTGACTCTAATCAGGTTTTCATCTAACAGTGAATATTGAATGCTTTGTTACCAAGGTAACATTGATTGCAAACCTTGATTTGAAGACTATATAAGGGAGAACTCTACCAACTGGGAAACCTAATCCCCACACCTCATGTGTGATCTCCTTTAACCTTAGGTTTTTTCCAAAACCCTGTAGGTTAACGACTTGAAGACTTCATTGGGATTGTGAAGCCAGACCCAACCATTTTCTCTGTAATTGCGTGTTCTGATCTTACTTTGTTATATCGTATTGAGTACTATCTTATCTAAGATTTGCTCGAGATTTAATCTCCGATAGGTAAGATAAAAAGTAGTCACAAACATCTTCATCTCATCGTTTTTGATTCCACAATATCTTGTTTCGCTTCAATACGACTAAGATTATTTTGAGGTGATTGATATTATTAGGTTGTTCTTCGGGAATATAAGTCCGGTGTATCAATTGGTTCCAGTTCACCTTGATTTATCAAAAGACGTAACAAAAACTCGTATGTATTTCTGTGGGAGACAGATTTATCTATTCAATAGACTTTCCTGTGAGACAAATTTGTTTGTCAAGTCTTCGATTTTTGGGTCATAGCAACTCTTAGTTTTGGGTGAGATCATCTAAGGGAATCAAGTACGCAAAATTCGGCATGGTTCAAGAGGCGTAAGGAGCGCAACTGTACCTTAATCAGTGTGATATTGGTTAGGGCTCAACTACATTCTTGTCTGAAGTTAACTAGTAGTAGGATAGAGTCTGTAGCGGCTTAATACATTGTGGTGTTCAAATCTGAACTAGGTCCCAGGGTTTTTCTGCATTTGGGGTTTCCTCGTTAACAAACTTTCTGGTGTCTGTGTCATTTCTTTTCCGCATTATATTTTTATATAATTGAAAATATCACAGGTTGTGCGCAGTTCAATCAATTAGATAATCTAACCTTTGATTGTTGATATAAATTGATTGACACTTGGATATTGATCTTTGGTACCATCCAAGTTATTTCTCTTATTAATCTGGCTCACAGATTCCTATCTGTTCGATTGCAGATTGATTTGAGAAATATAGATATAACTCTTAGATGTATTTTCCTTGATTGAGTCTGATTGTCAAGTTGATTCTCTTGGAAATATATTGGAGTTAGTCCATACAGATTGCCTAAACAAATGATTGGTTGTGGTTGTTAGACCCCTGGTTTTTCAAGGGTGAACATGAACCAACTAATAATCTGGTCTTATACTCCCGAAGAGCAGCCTAGAAATATTAGTCACCTTACAATAACTTATCTATATGATGGTAGAAGAAGTTATTGCGGAACCACAAAGTCTGAGACGAAAAATTTTGTGATTACTTTTTACATCTTACCTATCGGAGATGAATCTCGATTAAATCTTAGAGAAGATACACTCAATACGATAGAACAAGTAAGGTCAAAATACGCAACTATAGAGAAAATAGTTGGATCTGGATTCACGAATCCCAAATGAAGTCTTCAATTCGTAAACCTAATAAAGATTTTGGAAAACCTAGGTTAAAGCATAATTGACTCTAGTTTGCAACTAGGACACAAGGAAGTGTCTCGATTTCCCAAATGCCAGAGTTCTCCCTTATATAGCCTTTCAAATCAGTGTTGCTTACAATCAAAGATAAGATAGCTTAGTAACAAAGCAATCAATATTCACCGTCAGATGAAGTCCTGATTTAACATTCAAGATAAGTCTGCTTAGAAATTAAGCAATTAATCTCCACCGTTAGATGGTCTTAGCTTGTTTCACACAAATGAAATATACCTATTTTTATACATGGATGAACCGTACCCGAACGTGTATGCTTTGTTGGCTCAATAATAATTAACCGAAATTATCCATATGAACACTTATGGATTAGCCATATTCATCTAACACTTAGATCAAATATATCAATCATGATAGTTAATCAATTGAACCTAATTGTTCTTCAATAGAGTTATTCAATTGTTCGCCATCTCATAGAAATATTTATGAACAAATTGAATCGAAATCGGTTTGATTCATGATTGTACGAAGTACTTATACAAGAATCGATTCATGAACATTAAGCCATGGTTTGCAAAGTTAATATGCATTCATTATATCATAAATGTTTTATTTCATGTGTATGAGAATCATACATTACCTATTTTAAAACTTGACCCATGTGTTTGCAAACTGGGCACGCAAACAACAGCTCCGGACCTTGGCCTTGTGCAGCCGTTCGCAAACCCGGTTCGCGAAAAACTGTTCCGGACCCAACTCAGGTAAATCCGTTCGCATACTCACTACGCAAACAAGATTTCTAGACCTTCTCAGGTAAATCCGTTTGCATACTAAGTACGCAAACAATAGTTCCGGACCTAAATTTTCATAATATAGTTTGCATACTGATTATACATACCATGTTGTATCCAGACATGGGTAATCGTTTTAATCTTTTATTTTAATCATTGAAACATCCTTAGAAGACGACAATGGTAATCTTACACATACCATTAGATTCAAGTAATTTTCAAGTGATTATATGATCAATACGAAACTTTCCGAGTTAACACCAAATGACTATCTCACACAAAGCATGTAAGAAGTTCAAGGATTTTTTTCACATGATCATCTTTTGACTTAATATTTAGTGTCCAACAAATAAATTGTTTCCAACAAGAATACGGTAAACTTAGCTAAAGCTAAAAGCTTCCAACACATATTTCGAGAAATAGATAAGCGATATAAACTCAACTTGAAATATCAAATGTGTATAATGTAAAGAGTCTATATAGCTATACGACTTAGTCTCTTTAGAAGATAGAATAGGATAGGCTTCTGAGTGATAGACAAGTTTTATTCTCCACATACCTTTTGTTGATGAAGTTCCTCCAAGCTCTTCAGTAGGTCTTCTTCTTCAATTGGTGAATGTTGTATCCTAATCCGATACATAGCTATAAATAGACTAGAAATCAAGTATATAGTTTTGATCAACTAAACTTGACAAACAAGCTTGAGATAGCAACACTTGCGAGTTCGACCGAGCAATGCTCTAACAATCTCCCCCTTTGTCAATTTTAGTGACAAAACTATCAGTACACATGAATTACAAAATAAATAAACCTTAATTTGTAGCTTCTGATCCATCATGATTTATTTCCTTGTCTTTTCAACTTTCCTTGAATTCTTCGTTACTCCAAGTATTCCAGCAATTCTGAATGTGTTCAACTCAGCATCATAGTTGTTGAACATCCGTAACCATAACAATAAGAAAACAGATGTTCTCAATCATTGTTATACAATGTCATAGTATTATTCTCTGACTCAAAGTTCAATTGTATCACAACTTTGAAATAATACTACGGTGATATATATTACTCCCCCTTAGTCAATACTTCAATATTATATGGAATCCACTCCCCCTTACATAATGATCCGTAAACCATATGTAGTGTGAACTACAAATAATTCTCCCCCTTTTTGTCAATATAAATTGGCAAAGGTATGAAAAGTTACGGGTTCATAATGAATTCACTAAAGATGCTTCATGACTAAAAGAGAACATATCAACTTTCTTTAGATGACAGAAACTTAGTGCATTCATCAAGGAGTTTATTAAGATACAACTTAACCCCTATAATATTCCACAACCGCACTCCCCACAAAGATATAGAAATTAAGCACAAGTTCAATTAAGAACTCTCCCCCATTTGATGTCATTCCAAATAGAAAACATGCGCGGCCTTACTTTTGCGAGAAAAGAAGGATTTATTTGGACATTAACAAATCACATGGATTTATATCCAGAAAACTCGAATAAATTAACCACAAGAAGATCTTATTGATTAATTTAATCGGAAACACTTAAGATTAGAAAACTTACGGATCCATACAGTACTTTCACATAAAAGTGGATCAGGAAAGATCAATACTGCAGAATTTTCTCAAAAAGTTCATTCTGCCTTTTATCAATATTTGCAGAAAGTCATAATAGACTTAACTTTTGAGCATATATGAGATAAGCACAATTAACGAACGTAAACACATATATATCTCATAAGACATTTGCAATATATGAAACCAATAAGATTTAATACTGCAAAAATCATCTTCCAAATAACTTAATTAGAATTTTAATAAATAAATCTAAAAACATTGCAAGATGATAAAATCATTGGCAATAGCTATGTGTAATCATAATATTGGCTATACTAAACCCTAGTTATCCTTCTTAAACATAAGAATAAATTCTTAAAAAGAAGTTTTCTAAACATCATTTATCAAAAACCTGTTATGAGACTCAAAGAATAGTCTTGGAATCTTCACGGGTTTTGAGACCTATGATCTTGTGATCAACAATATCTACTGCTTCTTCGGAGAAGATATCCTCATTCAATAGATATGTCACATGCGTCTTCATGAGAATAAGGTCAGAAGTAAACTTTTTCAACTCAGTTCTTAACACATCGATATCTTTCATAGTGTCAACGAGCTGCAGTTTTGCTTATTCAAATTATTTAAGAAAATCATGAACAACTTAAGCAGAAACCATCTCACCATGCTCTACATCTTTGAAAAAGCGGGGGTCTAACAACCACACCCAATATTTCGCTTAGCAATCTGTATGGACAAACTCCAATATACTTTAATAGAATCAATCAGATAGTTAGACTCAATCTTAACAAGAGTATATCAAAGAGTTCTATATCACTTTCTCGATTCAATACTTACTCAAGCAAATAGAAATCTGCGATTCTAATTGAATACAAGAGAAATCACTTGAACGGTACCCAAGACCAATGTTCAAGGATCAATCAATTTTAATCAACAACCAAAGGTTGGATTTCCCAATTGATCGATTCAACGCATAACCTGTGATATTTCAATTATATAACCAAATATAATACGGAAAAGAAATAACACAGACACCAGAAGTTTTGTTAACGAGGAAACCGTAAATGCAGAAAAACCCCGGGACCTAGTCCAGATTGAACACACACTATATTAAGACGCTACAGACACTATCCTACTACAAACTAACTTCGGTTTGGACTGTAATTGAAACCCAATCAATCTCACACTGATCCAAGGTACAATCGCGCTCCTTACGCCTCTGATCCTAGCAAGATACTACACACTTGATTCCCTTAGCTGATCTCACCCACAACTAAGAGTTGCTACGACCAAAAGTCGAAGAATTTAATAAACAAATCTGTATCACACAGAAAAGTCTACGGTAATAGATAAATCTGTCTCCCATAAAAATACCTACGAGTTTTTGTTTGGTCTTTTGATAAATCAAGGTGAACAGGAACCAATTGATAACCCGGATTTATATTCCCGAAGAACAACCTAGAATTATCAATCACCTAACAATAATCTTAATCGACTAGCGAAAAAAGATATTGTGGAATCATAAATTATGAGACGAAGATGTTTGTGACTTCTTTTATATCTTGCCTATCAGAGAAATTAATCTCAAGCCAATCTTACGATTGTACTCAAACACGATAGAAACAGCAAGATCAGATCGCGCAACTATAGAGAAAATAATTGGGTCTGGCTTCACAATCTCAATGAAGTCTTCAAGTCGTTAACCTACAGGGTCTCGATAGAAACCTAAGGTTAAAGGAGAATCGACTCTAGCTAATACAACTAGTATCACACAGAAGGTGCGGGGATTAGGTTTCCCAGTTGCTAGAGTTCTCCTTTTTATAGTCTTTCAAATCAGGGTTTGCAATCTAAGTTACCTTGGTAACAAAGCATTCAATATTCACCGTTAGATGAAAAACTGATTAGATTCAAGCTAACCCCTATGGGATAGATTGAGCTGCTAGATTAGCCAAAAAGTGTTGCAAATCAAGTAAAAAGTGTGGGAAAAAAGTTAACACTACTTCTGTCTACTTCTCTCTCCTAGCAAGTGCTCGCAGTTCAACTAGCAGCGAGATTGAAACACTGAATGATTCAGCGCTCAAAAAGTGGTCCCAACGCTGAATGGTTCATCGCTCACAAAAATCACACGGATCACAAAAATCATAAAATTTGATCTGATGGTTGAAATTTAAAGCGCTGAAAAGTGGTCCCAACGTTGAATGGTTCAGCTCTCAGAAAAATCAAAAAAATCACACGGATCACAAAAATCACAAAATTTGATCTAACGGCTGAAATTTAAAACGTTGAACCAAACAGCGCTGGACAATGGTCCCAAATGACGTGGACTGCTAATCTAGATGCTAGATTAGCAATACCATAGGACTTAGGAGGTTTCCCAAGCTGACGTGGATGGCCAATATAGCTGCTATATTAGAAGACCATATAGGTTAGCCTAATATCTTTCCAATGTTAGGTCGAACTTAGTTTGTTACACACAAATGAAATGCACGTTTATTTAGGTTTGTGTAACCGTACCCAAACATGTACACTTAGTTGGTTCAACAGTAGTTAACCAAATGGTTAACCATATGAGCACTTTCATATCAACCATATTCATCTTAACCATAACTAGTTCAAATGACTCAAAAGAACTAGTTAGAGAGTTGTGCAATTGCTTAGATCTCATAGAAGTATATAAGACACAATCGAAGCAAAAACGATTTGATTCACTCGAATCAATTCATGAACTTTATAGCCACGGTTTGCAAGTATGCATTCCTTAGTTTATATAAGTTTAAGTTCACGAATAATCGTTTTTAGAAACTAACCCACTTAAGTACCATACTGGTACGCGGACTTAAGTACCCGAAATAAGTTTGTTTTCGGTTCACAAAATCCAGCAGAAATTCACGGGATGTGAACTTTCGACAGTATGCGGACTTCAGTTCCGGTTTTCCTGAGCAGCAAAGTATGCATACTTTGGTTCAAGGAATAAGGACTTACGCACGTATGAGTTATCACACAATGTTTATATCCTTTGAAGGTTATATTATAAACTCTCATTTTAATCGTTGAAACATTCTTAGAGGACGTTATATAGTTGTTGTTCACAAGCTATTTTTCGTCAAAGCGATTTTCTAGTAATTGAAACTAATATGACTTTTGTCACTAGTAAAGATGAACTTGGCCAAAGCGAAAGCTTACCAACACATATTTCGAGAAATAGATAAGAGAGATAAACTTGGCTCGAAATAGCAAATGTGTATAGTCATAGTCTACATAGCAATACGACTTTTATCTCAAGATAAGAGATACAGTAGATAGACTTTTGGGTGATAGATAATTTCAAGTCTCCACATACCTTTTAGTCGATGAATTCCCACCAGTTCCTTGAGTAGTTCTTCGTCTTTGTATGATGATCGCCATGGAGTCTAGATCTCAACTACACTTTCTATCCTAGTCCGAGACTTAGCTATGAGTAGACTAGAAATCAAGACTTATAGTTTTGGCAACTAAACTTGAAAACAAGCTTGAGATAGCAACGCTTGCGAGTTCGACCGAGCAGTGATCTAACAATCCCCCCCTTTCTCAATTTAGGGACAAAACTATCAATACATATGAAATAAAAAATAAATAAATAAACATTTGTAGATTCTCTTCCACATGCATGATCTCTTTGGTTCTTCAACATTACTCGAAATATTCGTCACTTCCAAGTACTCCAATGATTCCAAAGGTTGTAAGTTTAGCATCATCGTTGTTGAAAATCCGTAGTTATAACAATGAGAAAACAAGAGTTCTCAATCATTTTTACACAGTGTTATAGTATTATTACACAACATCAAAGTTCAATTGTATCATAACTTCGACAACAATACTACGGTGATATGTATCACTCCCCCTTAGTCAATACTCCATCTCACATGGAAACCACTCCCCCTTACATAATGATCCGAAAACCATATGTATTTGTAGTGTGAACTACACATTAATTCTCCCCCTTTTAGTCAATAAAATTGGCAAAGGTACGAACACTAGAGGGATCCTAATGAAATTTCCATAGAGACATTTCTTGACCAAAAGAAAGCACATATAAACTTTTTAGATGCCATCATATAGCCGAAGCTAAATGCATTCATCAAGGAGTTTATAAAGATACAAGATAACCCCTATAATATTCCACAACCGCACTCCCCAAAAATATTGGGCAATTAAGCACAAGTTCAATTAAGAACTCTCCCCCATAAAATGTTACTCCCGAAAGAACAACAAGAGCGACCTTATTTTCACAAAAAAAGAAGGATTTCTTTGGACAAAATCAAATCACATGAAAACATGAATTTGAATCCAAAGTATTCAATTGAATTATCCGCAAAAGAATTCATGATTAATCCAATCGAAAAATAAAATCAAATTAATCACAAGAAAACCCATGATTAATTCAATTGGAACTACACAACTAAATTAACCACAAGAAGTGATCAATTCAATTGGCCATGCTCGACATAAGAGAACTTACGGAGAAACAACTAAAATAACCAAAAGAGAATGATCAATTTAGTTGGTCATGCTCAAACACAAGTAACCTTACGGAGCAACATAGTATATGCACAAAGATGTGGATCGGAGATCGACCAATACTGCGGAATACACAAAGATTCATTCTATTTTCCATCACTATTTGCACAATAGACATAATCCTCGTAAACAAAAGTTCATCCTATATTCCATCAATATTTGCATAATGACATACAATAGGCTTAACTTTTGTAATGTCAAAGGTTCGTTCATTCTTTTATCAATACTTGCATATCGACAAAAACGAAAGACTTAACTTTTGATAAAGTACGGGGCAATCATAGTTCACGAACACAAACACACATATCCCATAGCAAATTGCAATATACAAAACCATAAAGATTAATACTGCAAAAATCATCTTCCAAACAATTTTAGAATTTAACCAAATAAACCTAAAAACAATGAAGATGAAAAACGTTGGACACAACTATGTGTAGTCACAATGATGGCTATTCCAAACTCTAGTTATCCTTCCTAAAACACAAGAATAAAATTCTCATAAGAAGATTTACTAGACATATAAAATCAATAAGCTAAAAAAATTACTTATCATCTTCATCATCGAAACAATTCAAGATGCTTGAAATATGTTCAAACCTTCCTCGATCTCGGGAAACTTAGTTGCAACCAATGACAATTGTTCTTGCACTCACTTCACCCTTGAATTGACCTTACACACCCTTGTGAATTTTTTTAAGAAGACTCAAGGTGGTAGGATCACAAGAACCGTCAAGGGAATCATCTCTTTGTCTTTTGCAGACATTCTCCCTTATACGTTTGAAAGTACAGGGACGAACATGTTTGGGAGCTCCAAGGGAATTTCCAATTGGATCAAAACCACGTTCACGGAAAATTTGACTAATCAAGCAAGGGAAACCTAACTTATTGTTGGGGGAAGTCATCGAAGTCATTTGAAAAATGATGAAACCACAAACATCGAGACTCGGAATACCCAATTCAAATAAATAGACCAATTCCGCAAACTCGCCACTCCACCGAGAATTCTGAATTGTGGAGGGACAAAGATTAAAGATACCGAGATTTCCGAAAGCCATCAATGCAAAACTAAGAACATTAGTAAGAAACTTTCATTCATTCCAATCAACCTTCTTACCACAAAGACCATGAGAGATGTCTTCATACGATGGTCGTTCATCACTTGGCCTAGGTAGACGAACATTACCCAACGGAATTTTGGTAATCTTCGAAATCAACTCTCTATTAACAAGAAACCTTTCTCTATTTATCATGGTTTTGAAACCATTTTTTCGAGATCAACATCATGAATATTGGCATAGAAAATTCTTTTGACAGTTTCAAATCCTTGACCAAGACCATCAAAGATGTTTCCAAGATTGAATTTTTCAACGAAACTAAATCCTCTTTATGTCCACTAGAGGAATCCAATTCCTTTTCTAAAATAAATCCACTAGATGAAATCCTTTCAAAAACACTAGCACAAGAATCATTGACAAACCTAATCCTAAGAGAATTTTGGTCTAAAGGAAGATTCATGCTAGAAGACGAAGAATCCAAATTTTTTGAAATTCTTTTTGAAACCTTAAGATTCATCATGAGGTCTAGAAATTGGAAAAGAAGGAGGAAGAAAACACTACTTGGAATGAACCTTGAACAACCTTTTTCTTAATTTTTCTCCAAAGAAGTTTTAATGGAGGAAAAGCATGAGCCTTAAAGTGTTCACGTACGCGGACATAATTGGGAAGGAAAAAGGTACGCGTACCATTCTTTTATGAACCCAATAAAGGGCTTGGGCCCATTTCTGAACTGCGACCCACAAAGGAAAGTAGGTTTTCTTAAACCGTTCACCATCCAAGGTTCGCATACTGAAGAGATCAGTACAGTGCAGTAAAAGAACAGAGGAGAGACTCCATTACTTTTAGTTAACCTTTGGAGAAAAAAAAAAATTACAAAAAAAGTTAATCCAGACAAAAAAATAACCATCACTTGCCCCACATCAAGTTATATACAAATTGGGTAAAGTCAATCGTGTTACCGAGAGACCAAATGTGCATAGAAATTCTCATGCAACTTTTCAGGTTGAGATGTATTAGTATAATCATAGTAATGATTATATTCTGATCTAATAGAATTTTTTGAATCCCCCTTCTTATACCCAAGAAAAGAGTTTTTTCTGAAGGTTAGAGCCTACTCCGAACTCATAGGAATTCTTTTATCGATTTCATATGAGTTGGAGGTAGGTCTAGTTCGTACATCATGACTACATGATTTGTCAGGTACATAACTTTTCTCAGAACAATTCTTATTCTCAAAGGAATTAAGCTTTACTAAGAATTTAAAAACGCTTTCAAGAGCTCTAAATAGATCTTTGTCAATTGATCCATTATAATAGTATTCCTCATAAAGATTAAAAGTTAATCTAGTGAGATTTCATATTGAGCGTCGACTGCGTTTTTTCAACAAACTTTTCTTAGAAGAGCTTTTAACTTTTCCTTTAGATTGTTCATCATCATCTAAGCTTTCCAATGTCTTAGATGAAGCAGGATTATCACGAGAGACCAGAGGTCTAACCAATAATCTTTGAGAAATATTTACGGAATTCTGGCGTGCGTTACAGATGCCAAGAGCAAGCTTCCTGAAGCAATTTCCTAAAAAATTATTTATCACCAACAACGTTGGTTTCACCGATAAAAGTTCAAAAAGTAGCAAAAGAAAAAATTTATCAAAAAAAAATCGGTTTCACAAAAATTAGATGATTACCAAATTGGTTTGTTTGATTTTAGATTATTTTTTACTCACTGAAAATGTAATTACTCCACCAAAATTAGATGAAACGGAAAATTAGATGAAATTAGATCCTCCACCAAAATTAGATGAAACCGAAAATGTAATTACTCCGTTTGAATCATTGTACTAATCGATTAGAATACTCATCGAACTTAACATATAAGTGAAAACAAATCTCTGTACTAGACACATGCAAGATCCACACTTTATTAAAATATCAAAAGACGGTTTGATTTATTCATTATTTGAGACCAATTCTTCAATACCCTAGACGTAGTTCATCAAAACGACAAACCAATCAGCATTTGAGACCGATTTGTTTGACATCCAACTTCTGAATAGATAGATTGAGAAGAAAAATCACATTAATGTTACATAAAAAATCAGATCTCTAGATTAAACTGGATTTTTACCTTTTTATTTCCCTCAATTTGTATTCTCGATCTGTATATATTTATGTTGGTACGGGAGTAGTAGGTGTTGCTGTTGGTGATAGGAGAAGAAGAAAAAAAAGAGGCGACCTTGGTGGAGGATCAAGAGATGATCGTGTATCTGGTGGTGGTGCAGGAGGAGAAAGATGAGGTTCTCGTATGGAGAAGAAGATGATGAGTAGTAAGGTAGGTTGGGTATTTCTTGAAAATAAATGGATGTAATTTACCCATATTAAAAGATTTGGAGTTTTTGTATCACTTTTGGAGGAAATGGAGTTCTTGTAACTCTCAACATATGGGTGGAGTTTTTGTACCACAAGTTTGTTCACCTTGGTGTTATATGACTAGTTTTTCTATTTTTTTTTTTTTTTGGAAAGAGGATTAAAATTGATAACAAGGTGCCGAGGAGACACAAGGATACAGAGGGTTTAAGAGAAGGGAAAAAGAAGAAAAAACTACAATTCAAGTTGAGCACAATTATGGATAATTTTTTTTGGCAGGCACGTTGCTGGAAGAAGGAGAAGAATAGCAGACGCCAAAATTCAAGTAATGCCAGATTAGAAGAGGAGAACATGGGCAGGTTAACTGATAATGGAGGAGAAATGGAAGAATTAAAACAATAGGGTTTTCTCAGTGATTATGACAGTACAGAGGAGATAGCGAAATTCCTCCATCCCGTGGATTACATTCATTTTCGCCTAGCCTATAAAGAAAGTTATGTTCTACCCCCATTGAACCGAATATCGACTTCTACAAGGACCACAACAACTGCATATTTATCTCCATGGCTGATGTCTATCTTTGAAGAGAATAAAAAGATCATCTACGAATTCGTAGACCCGATGTTTAATAATGAGAAGTACCTCATAAAATCGTGTAAAGAGCTAGTAAGTGCTACAATCCGGTTTTCAAAAGGTGGATGGCTTCTATTGTCTAACAGGAAAAAACCGTATTCTGCTACAATCCTTTCACAAGAGCAATAATCCGTCTTCCAGATGTACCTGATGACTGTATACTTGGTGGAATGTCATTCTCCTCGGTAACAACTTCTCGCGATTGTGTGGTGATTGGCATCTCCAAGTACTGGGAATTGGAAGGTCACAGTGAGATATCTTTCTTGGTCACTAAACCGGTAATTAGAGCATCTCATTGGACTGTTCGTCGATTCATTTATCAAGGCGACACCGGGGACAACTTTATGCCGTGTATTAACAATCAGGTTTTCTATAAGGGAGATTTTTACTGCTTAGATTATAACAAAATGTTAGGAGTTTTTAGTATTGAAGGTCATTTCAGTTGGAAAGTACTTTCGAAGTCCTTGAAACAATTCAGTGGTTTTTATCCAAGTTATTTGGTGGAGTGTGATGAAAAGCTTTTACTAGTGGATTTAGGATTGAGTGGAAAATCGGTCGATATTTATAGATTGGATGATATGCAGATGATCTGGGTAAAACTGAACAGTTTGGGTAAGCGTGCGATGTGCATCAGCTATACATCCAGTTTCCCAGTTGTCGCCCTACACAGCTGCATGGAGAAAGATATCTACTTCCTAGATTACAAGGTGAAAGGATTCTATATTATTCTCTTGATACATGCAGCTATCATTGTGTTTGGAGTAAGCAACATTATACGCAAGATTTTCATAACACGAAGGGAAGATCAAACTGCACCTGGATTGAGCCTAGATGGTCTTAGGCAAGTTCTAATCAAGAGCCTGACAAGCTGATTTCCCGAGTTCCTTCTTCAACATGTAATAAAACGATTTGCATTAGAATATCAGTAGAAATTCTATTCTCCTATTCTTCTGGTAGGTAACCTGACACAGTTTTCCAGGTAAATCAAAAACACAAACCTGGCAAGTTCTGCAGCAGACACGACTAAAACACCCAAGTAACCCGATTTCTCGTCAAAGTTTGCAGGAGCCTCCATCAATCTCTAGCAGCTCTTGCCTAGTAGATCATTTTACAAAATAGCTCTAAATGTGATAAATATATTCTATTTTCTAAATTGTGTTTCAAGATCTGTGGATATTTATGATGTGTTACCCATGGGCTAAAAGGTGCACCTTTATAGTAGTGGTCAGGAGGGTGACCTCGTCACAGCACAATTATATCTTATAATTTGGCCTAGCATTTTTAGGGGCCACCCAAAAGGAATTAGGGGTCAACAATAAGACAAAATAGGGTCACCCAAATCTAAATGAAATCTAGCCCTTATCTCGCATATTTCGTAATGACAAAATTGTCCTTCCACAATCGGTAGTTAATACTACAATCGGTAGTTTAATTACAATCGGTAGTAAAGTGTGTTATTTTAACCTCCGAATATACTCAATTTTCGAATTTTAGTACTACTATATTCGGTAGTAAATTTAACTTCCGAATGTATATTGACCCCAAAATGAGATTTTTCCAAAATTCTAAGATTTTCAAACTTTGGTACTACCATGATCGGTAGTAAATTGTATTACTTTGACCTCCAAATATACTTGATCTTCGAATTTTAATACCACCATAATCGGTAGTAAATTTAACTTCTGAATGTATACTGGCCTTAAAATGAGATTTCGCGAAAATCCTAAAATTTTCAAACTTTGGTACTATCATAATCGGTAGTAAAGTGTATTACTTTAACCTCCGAATATACTCAATTTTCGAATTTTGGTACTACCATAATCGGTAGTAAATTTAACTTCCGAATGTATGTTGGCCCCAAAATGAGATTTTGTCAAAATTCTAAAATTTTCAAATTTTGGTACTATCATAATCGGTAGTAAGTGTATTACTTTAACCTCCGAATATACTCCATTTTTGAATTTTGGTAGTACCATAATCGGTACTAAATTTAACTTCCGAATATATATTGGCCCCAAAATGAGATTCTGCCAAAATCCTAAAATTTTCAAACCTTGGTACTATCATAATCGGTAGTAAAGTGTATTACTTTAACCTCCGAATATACTCAATTTTCGAATTTTGGTACTACCATAATCGGTAGTAAATTTAACTTCTGAATATATATTGTCCCTAAAATGTGATTTTGCCAAAATCCTAAAATTTTTGAACTTTCGTACTACCATAATTGGTAGTAAAATGTGTTACTTTAACCTCCGAATATCTACCGATTGTGTTCATGGCCCAAAATTCAAATTTTCAAAACTTAACAAAATTTCGAAATTATCTACTTTCACAATCGGTAGTTAATGGTGTTCATTATCTACCGGTTGTGCGTAACTTTTAGTACAGAAAAAATAAATTTTTTGAATCGAAAATAATCGGTAAGTAAAGTAGATTATTATCTACCGATTATGTTTCTGCTACTACAAATCCAAAAACATCAACCATAGTCGGTAGCTAAAGTAGATTATTGTCTATCGATTATGTTTCTGCTAGTGTAAATGCAAGAAAATTTTCGGATCAAAATTTTGATTTCAAGTAATCAAATCCTAATTTTGAATCACAACTACTATCATCTATTCGTTTTGTTTGTTTAACTCCTTTTTTTTATGTTCTAAATTTCAACTTTAAGGTTAATTGAATTTTGAGTTTTAATTTTAAACAATCAATCAAAACATTTGTTTGATCGACGATCTTTGTTTTCAATCAAAACTAAAATGATGAAAAAAAATCCAATGGGTAGAAAAGAGAAGAAGAAAAGGAATTATACGAGGGACATATGCATTGATTTAGTATAAAGGTAAAGGGTAATATAGACACTTTACTATTTTTAAGACACCCCTCAACCATCTTCAATGTATGGGAATAAAAAGGTGGCCCCTTATTCCTTTTGAGTGGCCCCTAAAAATGCTTGGTTCTTCTTTTGAATGCAAATTTTTGATGTGGATTATCTTTCTTCTTGAGTGTATGAATAAGTGTCATCTGATCTTACTCAAGGACCTGGCCCCATAAATTAGAGTCCAGTTAGCTCTTAATTTGAAGCATACCTGCTGATCTTGTTGAAACTCTTACTTTATGGTTGAAGTTTTCTGAATTTTAGCTCTACATTCTAGAACATGAATTATTTTTGAATTTTTATAAGTTAATTATTTTGCAAATCTAAACCTTAGCTCGTTATCTTGCTGTTTTGAAGAGCTAACTGTCATTGTGCGCATTGCTTAGCTTATATCTGAAATTTGTTTATTACTAGCAAAAATTCATAGGCATGAAGTTCTGAAGGTTGGTTGCTAGGCCACCAAGTCCTTAATATAGCTGAACTGAATATCAATGTTCAGTCCTTGATATAACTGAAACTTGTATAGCGTAAATACTTTTCTGTATTGCTGCACGATGGATACTTAAAGTTAGAAAGATAGATCTACCTGCACGAGAAAGGCAATACAAATAGATGATTAATTGTTTAAAGGCAATACCGAAGTACCTCTATCTGTGCCAATTGCGGAGTCTTTAACAAATAACCAGCGAACCTCTCTTTACTGATCGACTAAGAGTAACTTTAAGGGACTTTAAACCTGAAATCATATCATCTTTATCTACAAGTGATGATTTATGCATTTATCTTCATACCAAGCATGATTAAAATCAGTTTTAACTCATTTTAACTGAAAAGAGACTTTGCATTTTAGCTCAACTTAGCTCGACTATTTGTTAGTTTAAAGAGAATCAGGAATTATTTTTGAGAGTCTAACAACTCTCCAGATCAGCATGAGTTGTTCCAACTCCAAGTAAGAAAAAAAAACATGAGTATCCTCATTCTGATGATAAGATCAGCATAATCGAACATGAAGAAACATTTGTTAGTGCTCTTAGCTTTCCTATAAACTTCTGAACATTTGGAAGTGCTCTTAGCTTTCTTATATACTTCTCAATTAGATTCGATTCATCAGGTGATTCAGTTGCATCTGGTGAGCCTTCAGGATTACTAAAACATAAATCCATTTCCTCCAAAACTACGGCCTCTTTCAATACAAGTCCCACAAACTTGAGTTCATTATCACATCCTTTCATCCCTTTGATCTCAATATATTTGAGATGAGACAATCCGCATGAAAGTAATCCCACTTCACCATCTTCTGCTACATTCGACTGCAATCCAAGCAATTACAGAAAGTCAGAAATTGAAAGTAAAACACATGAATGAACTGGTCGAAGATATTTAACTAATCAAGTTGGATAACTGGAGAACACAATGAGATTGGGTGTTACCTCCTTTGATCTAAGATGCATGGATTCTAGATTAGGAGAGATCTTCATTAAGTATGTTAAGGTATGCAAGCAGCTTCTTGTAAAACACATATCCAGCTTCAAACATCGCAGATTATGAAATTGAAGGGGTGATTCAATTGAGTTGGGAGTTTTTTGATAGAACCTAGTCAAACAATAGAAAAATCGTTCAGCAAATTTTGCACCTACGGCTACATTATACAAGGAATAAAGGAATAATTAACCAAACCTGAAAGACATCAGATAACAATGTTAGTTTTTCCACATTATTAACTGCTGTCAAATATTTCATCATATGCTCAGGATACAGTTTTTCTTCTATAGCGTCTCCTTCTTCTTCTGCTTCTATTTTTTTAATCACCATATTAATACTAACAGTGACTAGAGAAGGAAGGTTCCCTAGAGAATACTCTTGTATCATGTAGTCGGTGCAAATGAATGATTCAAGACTTGGAGTAGACAGCTTGAAAATCTTAGCCATATTACAGGTAACTATTTCCAGATACTGCAGATGAGAAGACTCGATGACGCTCACACCATCTGTATTTCTGGCCACAATATCTCTTAATATAAGATCTTCAAGAACCGGGCAGCTTGATAATAGCTTATTAAGTATTTTCACATCATCAATTCTTATATTACACAGGTCCAAATATTCGACCCGAGGTAAACACATTGAGTCAGGAAGCACGACTTGTGAGCCATTAAAATCGAGTACCAACGAAGTTAATGACGAAAACTTAAAGAGACGATGTGGAGGCCTAAATGTTAAATTCTCGTTATATTCTATCTCAATAGTTAATCGTTGAACGCTATGTTTTAAAGCAACAATGATCCATGTATCAAGATTTTTTGCTATCTCATTAGATTTATTATCCCAGTAAAGATGAAATTCCTCTATGCTGGATAAGCCTTTGTACATGAGTACCCTGTCAAGAAATCTCACAAAAGGAAGTACCTCTTTAGTTTCAGAACTCATGAATTCACTGGTGCAGAAGTATAGAGTGGAAACCGAGGTCCACGTATCTTTCCATCCACTGGACAAAAGGCTGGTTCGGACTACATATTTCATGTCCAAAAAAGACAGTATGTGATCAATTATGTCATCTGGTAAATTGCTGATCCTATCTATGCTTTCCTCCATGATTTGTGTTTTATGAAAAATTTAAAGAAACCACATAAGTAAACTCAAGTGCTTACGCTCCGGCACACGAATGGTTTCAGTAAGATGTGGGGAGGTTGTAACTAGAGGGAAAAAAGAAAAGAAGCCGACCTTTGAGTTGAAGCTCAGCCCTAATAACTACCAAAACGTAGAAATTGACGTTTAGTCCCATTTTTAATGGGCTTTAGACAGTTTAGTCCAGCGTCTTCAGGCCTAATACTCGCTAGTCCAAATTTTCCCCCGCATAAACACTTTAGTCCAAATTTGGATGAGTTAGTCCAAACCGTTCCCGATCCAGAAAATTATACATTTCCTTGTTACCCTAAATACCCTGTTCATTTTTACGCATATAGATTAAGAGAGAGAGAGAGAGAGTCTAGAAGTTTTAGATCTGAGATTTTTGGCGAGAGATATAGGCGATTTGGGTTTTTATTCTTCATGATTTCTCGTTTTAGAGAGATATATTTCGAATTCTTCAATTTCCTACGTTTGATTTTCTTCTGCTACTGCTAGTAACTTACTAATCTGCATCAGTAAATTCGAGTTTTACATGTCTCATCAACTACGCGATTAAGAAAAAACCATTATGACAGATCCAATAAGTTCTCTTATTATTTGACTTTTTTGGATTTTTTTTGTGGAATTCTACAGTTATTTGTTCACATTAAGCTGATTAATCAAGAGATGTGAATAGTTAAATTTCGTTTGTTGTAACTATTAAAGGACGACTGCGACTCTAAATGCGAAAATCGACATGAGAGAACAAGATAAACTTAATTTAGTGAAAATATGATGAAATTTATATGAATCTTCTATTTTCGTTGCTCAATTTTTGTAAACATTAATGTTTATTTCATCGATTTGATTTTTCTTAA
Source organism: Papaver somniferum (assembly GCF_003573695.1). Classification (NCBI taxonomy): domain Eukaryota; kingdom Viridiplantae; phylum Streptophyta; class Magnoliopsida; order Ranunculales; family Papaveraceae; genus Papaver; species Papaver somniferum. The sequence continues at coordinate 136,336,134 of NC_039359.1, forward strand.
TTTATTGTATGGATTTTGAATTTACAACATATGGACTTCATAGATTTTACTTAGTAGACTAGCGTACAAGATGGTACACTGCAACATAACCAGTGCACAAGAAGGTACACTACAACATCAAAATTTAGTTGCATCATCGCACTTGTGATTCTATTTGTTTCAGAACATTTTTACATTTATGTATTCAACAATTCAAAGATATGATTTTTGTTTTGCATGATTACAAAAGTTGAATTTGATTCTGATTGGCTTGATTTGTGTTAATTGTCAGGTTTGTTTTGATGTCGCAGTTTGTGGAGGACAACATGTCCCAGCACGACGATATGGACTATATGGGGGATGATTATGAAATGGATGATGTATAAGACGACATGGATAAAGAATTCCACAATATATGATTTTGAACCTAATGAGGATGAGCATGACCAATTGGTTTGTGTTTTCAACCCACTCTCTAGTTTTGTTGAATTTACTGCATTGGGTTTAATTACTTGATATATGATTTTTCTATGGGTTGATAAAGATTTTATTTGGATTCTATTGGGACTAATAAAATAACGGATATGAGATGATACAAGATGATTTTATTTGGATTCTCCAGTAATTCTTAATGTGTACTTTATTGTACACATGTATTTTATTTGGATTTAGAAAATTTTTGAATTAGAGAACTCTTCTTATGACTAAGTCCCCATGTTGATCTTAATATTATATCAAAGTTTTTAGTCTTTTAGTCTAGAATTATGAATTAGAAAATATAGTGGTGTTATTAAGCTCAACTATTGAAGAGTCACTTCTTGTTGGTTATGACAGAAATTAGATGTGTACATATTTGTACGCCTATGACATAAGTGTATATTGTAGTACACATGTGACAGAAATTGCATGTGTGCATAATAGTCCACTGTAGGACTCTTAATCAAATTTTAGTGAACAATCTTTTTTCATTTCTTAGATGTCGAATCAGTGATGCTATGAGTCACTTACTATTATGACACAAACTACATGTGTACATATTAGTACACTTACAATATAAGTGTACATTGTTGTACACATGTGATAGAAATTACATGTGTACATAATAGCGCACCTGTAATACAAGTGTACATTGTTGTGGACTTTTTAATACAGGTGTACATTATTGTGAACATGTGACAAAAATCACAAGATGGTGGACATATATCGCATAAGCTTATGTATGCGTTAGTTTCAAGTTAGTATTAGGGTTTTATGAAGGTAACTATATGTGTGTACTTTAGAAGTTTGTTAAATGTGAAATATTTTGAACAAGATAGATTCATTTGTGAGGTGTTTCGGACAAGACTAGTTATTGAAGTTTTGTTGTTCTCTTCTACTTGTTACTGGAAATTGATGTTATTGAGAATACAGATCTTCCTCCAAGATATGTGAATAAGGTCTTTCTGCAATAGTTGGAAGGCTTAATCTGGATTGGGTCGATTCTGATCAGTCGACTGAATGAGGATTTCATCGTGCAATGGCTCTTGCTGTTAGTGAATTTTTAGAGGTTAGATTTATTTATTTTTTTGTTAGTTCTGTACATGAATATTTGTGACTTTAGTTTCAACTTCTGCTAAAAATATGTTGTCAGCAAGCAAAAGGTTGTGAGGAAGAGAAGGGGAGTTTTTACTTGATAAACTAACCCCAAATACAAGTGTACAAATTGGTGCACCTCTAATACAAGTGTACATATTGGTGCACCTGTAATAAGATGAGTGCAGGTGGATTTCACTGTCATTTCATCCTAGAAACAAGCCTTTTGTAGGAACTGAGATGGTGGATTTCACTGTCATTCTCATCCTACAAATAAGCATATTTTATTTTTCTTTGACCAAACCCAAAATAAACATACCTATCATTTTTAGTAAACTCTAAATAACAAATATTCCTATCTTTGTGAAACAAATGAGTGCCTAGTTATATAAGAGCTTGCAACTAGTATTATGAAGGTTCCTTTATATTGTGAAATTGATAAAATATGTTTGGGTTTCTTTGAATTTGTTTGTTCTGGGGATTAATCTGATTACTTTATTTGTTACGAAGATGGAAGAAATATTATAATTGGTTCAGTGGGCTAAAATGTAAGAACTCATTTGGAACAAATGCAAACACATAGACTTTTCCAATGATTAGACCGAGTAATTCATGCGAAGGTGGCAGCAGAGTTGGAGCTGCAGTTGTTTCTGGGGTTGAACATGCTAAATTATCAGGTGCATTTGAGACACTGGCAGCGGATATGCTTCCTACAACTGATGATTAATGTATGCACAAGGATGAGCCTGATTGGGATATACCAACGGGTGAAGTCGCTTATGTAGGTGATGCAATTGAAAATATTCGTCAAGGAAAGGTTTGTTCTTTCTTAGCTCTGATCACTTGCTCTTTTTACCCAAAAATACTAGTGAAACCGTGAAAGTGATGATACCCACAGCTCTTTTTCTTTTCTTTTTTGAGAAGACAGTTGCACCCGTAGCTCGGAAATGGGTTTGATCTGGTATGATCAAGTTGTCCACATTTTAATTCAAATTTTCTGTTGGGTCTATCTTGGAGATGGTCATTGTTGTTGATAACAACGATTGAGAAAATGAAGGAGATCGAATAATGGCAGCAGAGTTGACAAAATGGTCATTGTTGTGGGTTGTATGTGGTGTACAAATTGGTGCACCTTAGAGCATCTCCAACAGTGGGTGTAAAAAATCCTACGTGGAAGTCTAATTAAGACTTTTATTTAGGAGATTTTACACATATAGTAAATATATGACCCCTTGGTTAACAAACTATCTCCAATAGCGAAGGGTTTAATCCTTAGAATATTTTGTATGATAAAATCTTAACCGTTTATCTTAACTTTAACTAATTTCTAAAAAAATAAAATAGTTAAAAATATGACGTGGAGGTGCAAGTGAAGGTGTAAATAAGACTTTCTTTAACACCTTCGTATTTATTTTCCCATCCCTCCTAGTTTGTAGGATCCAACCACTGGAAATGGATTTATGTTAATTGGGGGTCTAAAATCCTACGTGTCATGAAAAACAAAAAAAATCACCCTCTGTTGGAGATGCTCTTATCTTGTCTTTTGATTTTCTGGATTTTTGTGGACATGTACATGCTTGTACGTCAATGTAAACTAAGATTTTTAGAAAATGAGAATTATATAATCATATGGGTACTCTTTTTGTAGTTCTCGGAAAGAACTTTTCGAATATATAAAGTTTGTGCATTTTAGACAAATGGTTCGAAAGATAAATTATTTTTAATTTTTTTTATATTATTTAAAATTGCTGACATCATTGTGAGTTATTTTGGACTAAACTGTAATGTTTGGACTAAATTGTAAATCAGGAAGGTTATATGTGTATTTTTCATATTTTAAATAATTTTGGACTAAATTGTACCTAGTTGAATGGGTGTGTACTAACTAGTATATTAGGATGGAATTTTGTACTAAACCGTATTTTTCCCTCCCAATATCTTATATCTTTCTAGGAGAAGAAGTTAGGCTAAGCGGACCGGACTCATAATTTGCTGGACCATTTGTTTAACTTGTATGTTGTTGGGATTCTCCAAAGGACAGTATCTAATCTAAAATATTCCAAACCCCCTCCCAGTTTCTACACGTTAGCGGCCAACACTTGCTTTGCGCATGCGCACAGGAAGTTTTAGGAGATAAGGTATGATCCAAACCAAATCCTACTAAAATCATGACTTAGAAAAAGTTAAGAACATGTGGTATATCCCGATCCTTACTACACGTTACGTGAATTTATCCAAGTCCATTACAGTGAACCGATGATAACCATTTTTTATTTTAGAAAAACTATAATAAATTGCAAATGCAGTGAACTTAATCCTGGTGGTGCTTTGAGAAATAGAAAATCTTTCAGATAATTTGTTAACAGGTTTTCTTTAATTGATTTGCGAATGGCTGGTGGAGGATATACCTGGACAAACTCACAGCATCCTCCTCTTCTTATCAGGTTAGATAGATTTCTCTTATGTCCTGATTTTAATGAACATTGCCCTGCTCCTATTCAGTTGAGACTTAGAAGAACAATTTCAGATCATACACCAATTTTATTATGTTGTAACTCTGGTGAAAAGATTAAGTCTCCTTTTAGGCTTGACAATTTTATATTGTATCATCCTGAGTTTTTAAAAAATCTAGAAATCTAATGGAACTCATTAGTTTTCTCTGGCAAGCCTAGTTTCATACTACCTCCGTCCCTAATTAGATGACCTACTTGGTTTTAAGTTTTGTCCCATAAATAGATGACCTATTTTTGTTACTATAAGAAATATGTATAATTTGATAGTTATGTTTATATTCGTTACGTATGTGTTTTAAAATGCTTTTCAACGGTATAAAGTTTACGAAGAACCGTGGTATAGTTTAAGAAATCCTTGTCTAACATGTATAATGTTTATATAGTTTTACTAACATCCTTGTCTTAAAAATTGTGCAAACTACAACTAGGTCATCTAATTAGGGACGGAGGGAGTATTTGCTAAGAAACTCCAAGCCTTAAAATCTTTTATCAAGAATTGGCAGAGGATTACTTTTGGTAACTTACATTTTCAGTTAGAAAATCTGGAACTTACTATTGATGTCTTGGATAATCTTGAGGAAGTTATGGGTCTTACTGATGAAGAAGTTGTGGAAAGAGAACAAGCTAAATTGCAGCATTCTTCAGTTTCTATGAATAATTCTAGGAAAAGTTAACCAAAGAGCTAAGGAAAAGTGGGCTTAAGAAGGTGAAATCAATTCTGCTTACCTTCATCAGTTAGCTAACTTCAAATACAAGTGCAACAGTATTACCTGTCTCAATATTGATGGTTCTTTGACTTATGACAAGAAGCTGATAGCCTCTGAAACAAAGAATTTTTATCTCTTTATTCACAGAACATCATAAAATAAGGCCTGGTTTTGAGCAACTTGTTATGCCTGCGATTTCAGTTGAAGAAAGTATGAACTTGGAGAATCCTTTTACTGAAGAAGAAGTGCAGTCTGTTATTAATCACTTTGGTTCAAATAAAAGTCCAGGTCCTGATGGATTTACCATGGAATTCTATAAATGTGCTTGGAATGTGATCAAAAAGGATTTAATGTTGGTGGTGAAGGAATTTGAGGCTACTTGCATGCTTGACTGAAGACTTAACTGCACAAATCTGATTCTCATTCCCAAATGTAATGGTGCTGTCTCTCTACATAATTTTAGACCAATCAGTCTTATTGGTAGTGTCTACAAAATCATATCACAGGTGCTTGCTGAGAGGTTAAAATTGTACTTCCTTCTATCATCTCAGATTATCAAGGGGATTTTATTCAGGGGAGATAGATTCAAGATGGTATCTTAATTGCTTCAGAACTGATTGACTCCAAGCTTAGACAACAAGATACAGGTATAATTTGCAAAGTAGATTTTGAAAAGGCATTCGACAATGTAAATTGGAACTGTGTTGATACTACTTTGGCTAGATTTGAGTTTGGTTTGAAATGGAGAGCTTGGATCAAGTGGTGTATTTCAACACCAAGATTTGTTGTTTTGCTGAAAGGGGAGGCAACTAATATGTTGAAAAGTCAAAAGGGCATTCGATAAGGTGACCCAATTTCACCTTTTTTGTTCATTTTGGTAGCGGAAGTTCTCTCCTTAATGATTAGAAAAGCTGATGAGGATGGCCTTATTTCTGGATTTTCCGTCTCTCAACAAGGTATTCCTATAACTCATCTTCAATTTGCAGATGATTTAATAGTTTTTCTTAAGGATGAGGAATCTCAAGTTCAAAATCTTAAACATATTATGTTGGCTTTTGAGAGTATTTCTGGTCTTAAGGTAAATTATATAAAGAGTACTACAGTGGGCTTAGGTTAGTTACATAATGCTGAAGTATGTGCTAACATATTTGGATGCTCTATGTCTCAATTACCATTGAATTACTTGGGCATCCCTCTAGATAGTAAATAAAAAAACAGACTAATTTGGATTGATATCATTCAAATATTTCAGCAAAAATTGTCAAGTTGGAAGAGAAGCTATTTATATAAAGGTCAAAGGCTTATCATGATTCAGAGTGTTCTGTCGAGTCTTCCTATTTATTATTTGTCTATCTTTCAAATGCATGTGTCTGTTGCTAAAGAAATAGAGAAAATTATGAGAAATTTTCTTTGGGGTTCAAGCAATTCTACTAAGAAGAGAAGTTGGGTGTCATGGTCTAGAGCTACTTTGCCTAAATGTAGAGGGGGAATTGGTATTAAGAAGTTGTAGTTGGTGAATAAAGCCCTTCATGCAAAATGGATTTAGAGATATGGAGCTTAAAAATATGATTTGTGGAAAAGGATTATCAATCAAAAATTTGGTGGATCTGCTGAAGCTTTTATGCCTTCTCTGACAAAGAATTCAGTGTGTCATAATGTGTGGTATGGCATTCTGAAATCAAGAGAGTTTGTTAAATCTGGCACTATTTTGACAATTGGTTCTGGTTTATGTATGTATTTCTGGGAGGATGTGTGGACAGGTGAATTTCCTCTTAAACAGCTATTTCCGGGCTTGTATCATCTTGCTAGACAGAAAAAGGCCATGGTAAGTGATTTGATATCCAATGAGGGAGCATGGATTTTAAATTTTTCTAGACATCTAACTGAGCAGGAGATGTTGGAGGTGGCAAATCTTTTACAGATTATTGGTGATCCTTCAAGTCTATCAACTGAAGATTCTAGAAAGTGGCGTTATGGGGATGATTTTTCTGTAGCTAATGCTTATTCGGCCTTGGAAACTGGAGGATTGTTAGCTTTCCCTGACAAGCAGTTGTGGAGCTCCAAAGTACCACTAAAGGTGTCTTTCCTGGTATGGACGTTATGCTTTAGTGGAGCTCCAACTATTGATTATTTATATAGTGCAGGAATGGTACAAGATCCGCATTGTGTGTTATGTGGAGATGGAATAGAGACGAATGAGCATCTTTTCTTACATTGCAAACTGGTTTTTCATATATGGTCTTATTTCCTTGATAGCTTTGGAATCAATAGGGTGTTAGCAAAGAATGTTAGAACTAATTTATGGGAATGGGGTGACAAGTCCAGGAGAAGTTCAAAAAACAGGAAGAAGAAAATTTGGAGTATTCTTCCCTTTGCCATTTGGTGGTGTGTCTGGAATGAAAGAAACGCAAGAATTCACAACAATTCGAGTAAGGATTTGAATCAGCTAATTACAGATGTCAAATGTATTATGTTCAATTGGGGTTTAAAATCTGATTTATTCACAGGTTTTACTTTATCCTCGCTATTATGTAATTGGAATGCAGTAATGCATACTACTTCGTAACTTCTGCTATCTTGTGTCACTCTTCTGGTGTCACAATGATACCTTTTTATAAAATTTGCCCTTTAAATAAAAAAAAAAGCGGAACAAAGCGTGGTTTGGCAACCACAATGAGATGAGAGATCCTATGCATTGTGATGCCAAACACTTCGGTCATGTCAAGATCCTCTGCCTTGATACCAGGCGGGAGCTCGTAATCAAAGCTATGGAGAACTTGAGCAAGAGCGAGTTCTACACTCGCTATTCCAAATGTAATGGCTGGACACATTCTCCTCCCAGACCCAAACGGAATGAGTTCATAATCCTGTCATTTGTAATCAATAGAGCTGCCGATGAATCTCTCCGGTTCAAAAACATCTGGATTGTCCCAGGATTCAGGGTCTCTCCCAATTTCCCAAGCATTAACGAAGAACCTTGTTTTTGTAGGAATTTCATAGTCGTCTATTGTTACCTCGGACATGGATTCTCTTGGGACTAGTACTGGAGCAGGAGGATGCATCCTGAGAATCTCTTTTATGACAGCATTCAAGTATGGCATTTTGGGAAGATCAGTCTCTAACACAGTAGTCCTATCTCCAACAATTGCTCTTACTTCAGCTTGTACTTTTTCCATGACTCTTGGATTCATTATGAGCTCTGTCAACCCCCAATCTAGTGCTATGAAAGTCGTATCAGTTCCTGCAGCAAACATATCCTGCATCCAAATCCATAGACATGACACACACTTTCCAGATTATAAATTGCCTTATTAAGCAACTAAAAAGGTTGAGAAAAAACATACCAAGATTATGGCTTTGACATTATCCATAGTCAGAGTCTCATCATCCTTTTGAACTTCGAGTAGGACATCGACAATGTCCTTGCACTCGTCTTTTGATTTCTTAGAATTCCGATGTTCAGCAATAACATCCTCAAAGAAACGGTCGAAACGTTCAGTCGTATTTACTAGTCTAGATTTGATGCCTGTTAAACTGTGTATCCATTCCAGCGAAGGGAAATAATCACCAATACTAAATCCTCCTAGCAAAACCTGGTAATCCTCTAGCATCTTTTGAAACCCATGTTTATCATACTCTCCTCCTGCTGAAAAATCTCTTCCAAATGCTGTTCTGCAGACAACGTCGTTCGCATAGAGTGCCAACATCTTGGTAAGGTCGACAACCTTGGTAGATCCATCTTTATACAAGTACTGACCATCTGCAATGCGGTGAATCATACGTACAACCTCCTCTTCTCTCACAGGGCTGTAAGATTGGACCCTCTTGGCACTAAGAAGTTCCAGTATGCATATTTTCCGGATGTGTCTCCAGTAAGCACCGTAGGGTGCGAAAACCACGTCAGTGCAGTTATAGAAGAGGTGTTGAGCTCCTAGAATTTGAGGTCGGCTTGAAAGAGAAAGATCATGGGTTTTGAGTACTTCCTTCGCTAACCGAGCTGATGATACCACCATGGTAGGGATCTCACCGAGCTGTAGGTGAATTATAGGGCCATATTTATCGGTTAAACGGCGGAGTGAGAGGTGTGGAAGACTACTAAGCTGGTGAAGGTTGCCAATAATTGGCAACTTTGGAGGACTTGGTGGAAGCTTTTTATAGTTCTTTGTTTGGTTATTCCTGACAAGATAATTCAGTAGAACTACCAGCAGAGTGACAAAAATTGTGACAAGGTAGAGGTCAGGGTAATGAAGTTTATCTTGCAGGTGAACTAAGACTTATTCTTTAAACCATCGAAACAACGAAGACTGATCCATTAGAATTCAATTAATACAAGATTTCAGATCTCAAATTAGGCTAGTGTCTAAAACACGCCGCAAAATCCGACTGCCGGCACTTTTAATGATGAAATCAGCTTGCAATTTAGCTCAAACAACTGTGCAATCCTTCAACTTGCTTGATATATAGATCTGAACGCATTCAAATTCAATAACTCAAGACCATAAACAAATCTAATAAATAAGCTGGTTATTAGTCCTAGATTATTTCTACTCTTGGCTAATTTCTTGAGTTTAAACTACCATCATGAAAAGCTTATTAAATCATTCCTTAAACTTGGAAAGCCAGCTCAATTCAAGCTCAATATAGAATGATAGATAGAAATTTATCTTACCCCATAGCGCTCATCTCCATCTACCATTACCAGCAAGCTCTTCCATCTCTAAATCTACATCCACCATCAATATGTAAGGTGACGAAGGTATTCCTATCCGTTTTACTAAAAGACAGAGCTTTAAGTTCATGTTTCGGATGAAACTTATTAGATGGTGAAGGCCCTGAAGGGTCAAATTTTGAATTACCATGTCATATTTACGGTCACAGAAATTTGGAATCTCGAGGTAATGCGCAGGTGGCGAGGCGAATTTAGGGGTACGACATACGAGGTAGGTTTTGGTCAGGCCTGTCATTGGATACCCATTTTCCGTTAACCGATACCGATAATCCGTTAGCCGTTACTGCTACCATCCGACATAGCGGTAAACGGATATCCGATACCGATAAGCTAACGGATAATTCCTTCTTAACGTAACGGTAGTGGAACCGTGTATTTCCGTTAGGTTTAGTTCCGTTATCCGCTAACGTGCGTACTGCATAACTGGTTATGCACATTTTCTTTGTACTGCATAACTAGTTAAGTCTTTGAATCCTACCGCTAAGCTTTACACTAGGAATACAGTTAGGGAAGACATCATGAGACTAACAACTGAGTTCAAACTGCAATTACAAGAACAATTTGAGAATATTACATCTAAATGTAGTTTAACAACAGATATGTGGTCATGTAAGCATACAAAGGATGATTATTGTTGTGTGACACTGCATTACATAGATGAGGAGTGGAAACTTGTTAAGAAAACACTAGCATATACTTTAGTGCCATCACCACACTCTGGAGAGGTTCTAGCATCTGTAGTGAAATCAGTGTGTCTAGAATGGAACATAGACAATAAGCTTTTTGCTGTAGCTGCTGACAATGCTAGCTCCAACAATGTTATGATGGAACAGCTGAAGAAATGGCTTGATAGCAAAGACTGTTTAGTTCTTAATGGGAATATGTTCCAAATGAGGTGTTGTGATCATATATTGCACTTAATTGTTGGGTGGGGAATGAGAGTAGCTGCTCCATTTATAGATGCAGTTAGAGAGTGTGTAAAATATGTCAAGTCAAGTCAGGCTAGAAAAGAGAGATTTGAATGTGCAATTTCCCAAGTTAAGCTTCCTGCTTCAAGGTCTGTCGGTTTAGATGTGAATACCAGGTGAAACTCCCCTTTAAGATGCTAAAGGATGCAATTTTTTTGAGACAAGCTTTTGCTAGGCTAGCTGATTTGGATGATGACTTCAAGATACTACCAACCTCTAAGGAGTGGCAACAAGGAGTACACATATGTGAATGTTTGGAATTGTTTGATGTCCTTTCAACCAAATTTGCTGGGATTAAGTATCCCACAGCAAATTTGTATTATAATGGGGTTCAAGAAGTTAATAGATGCATTAAGCTCTGGGAATCAAGTGAGCATGAGTATATCAGAGACATGGCCAAGAATATGAGGATGAAATTTGATAGCTACTGGAAAGAAAGTAACACTTTGATGGGAATTGGAGTTGTTTTGGATCCTAGGTACAAATCTAAATGGGTGGAGTTTGTTATGAAGAGAGTATATGGTGTGGAACACTATAAAAGTCACTATAACAAATTTGAGCTTGAACTCAATGCTCTTTTCTGTGCTTATGAAACTAACACTACAGCTCCAGATTACTTTGATACTGGAATGCATTCAACTGCAATTGAGAGCTCTGCAGGTAAAAAAACATCATATGAATTTGATTATGATGATTTCATTATGGAAAACAATATGTTTGAGGTTGAGAAGTCAGAATTGGAGACATACTTAGCAGAACCAGTTCTTCCTAAATGCACAGCCACTGAAGAAATGAGGTTTGATATCTTAAGTTGGTGGAAGAATAATGCTCCTAAGTACCCAATTCTCTCAAGGATTGCAAGAGATGTATTGGTAGTTCCAGTGACAAGTGTAGCATCAGAATCTATGTTTAGTATTGGTGGCAGAGTTCTCACATCTCACAGGAGTTCATTAGCTCCAGATCTTGTTGAAGCTTTGCTTTGTTTGGGTGATTGAATGCCAGATCTCACTCTCAGTGACAATGATAGTTGTGTTACAGGTACATCTTAATCTTTTTTTTTTTTTTTTTGCAATTTATTGGCTTATTGCACTGACAATGACATTGCCAGCTTAAAATGTCTAACACTTTTGATTTTTCTTTCAAAATACAGAAGTTCAGGACTAAGGAGTAAGGTAAATGCATTTGCAGATGCAGTTGGCACTTGGGACTTGGCAGAGGAGAATCTGGAGATGGAGGAGGAATGCATTTGCAGTTGTTGACTCAAATGGAGATGGAGATGTCTTTTTTTTTGCAAAAAAAACATGAAGATTATGAACTTGTTTTCTTGTGTGGCAATGGCATGAACATCTGTATGTCTTTTTTTGGTGTGGCATGGATTTAGAACCTGTTTTGTTGGATTTTAAAGCTGTTATGTGTACTTGTTCTGTGTTTTTAGCCTGTTTTGTGGCTGTCCTGTGACTTACCGGATGACAGCGGAAAAATATCCGTTATCCGGTAAGTCCAACGTAACGGTAACGTTTTTGAATTTCTTATTTCCGCCGGAAATGAACGGTAACGGATATCCGCTAAATTTTAACGGAAACGGCAGCGACAGAGCCTATTTCCGTTACGTTAGCATCCATTGACAGGCCTAATTTTGGTCCCACGTGCATTTTGGAAGGGATACGAGGACCCATGTGCATTTTGAAGCGCGAAACATGTTTTCGTTTTTTTTTTTCTTTTTTGTTTTGGTAAAAAAAATTCTTAAAAAATTATATGGGCTTCGCACTACGGGGGGTACTCCTCAATACATCGGCTGATCGGCATACAGTAACTGAACTATGTCTCAATTGTACATTTTGTCCGAGAGCTAGCTAACGTAAAGGATGACAAGTTTTCTTTTAACAGGAAATAGACTTCTATCAAAAAGTAAAGAGTTGTGGGAGTTAAAGAGAGAAAGCTTGGCATATGTCCTAACCACTCAGATGCACATTTGTTTTTTCTAGAATGTTTAGCTGCTGCATCAGCCGTATTGTTGAAATCTGTATTTACATGAAATTAAAATATTTTATGGGTTCCATGTAAGGGTGCAGAGGAATCGAGTCTAGGGAGGTACAGGTACTCAGCCCTAACCATATTCCGTGCCGTCCCGTATCGATTGTACCGATCAATATTTAATGTTAGATTTAGATATAATCTGACGATGGTACATTTCTAGTACATATAGAAATTAGGTTAGGGTTTAGAATCAGAAGTGTTTCACTTTTTTCATTATTCAGTTCTTCTTCTTCGCCGCTCTCCTCCTCCATCACTGTGTTCATAAGAACGCGCCACCATCACTGTTTTTTTGATTAATTCAACAACAAGTCCACAACAGGTAACTAATTTCTTTGATTATGATTATGATTGTGATGTTTCTATATCTTTTTTGATTTTGGTTTTGATTATTTTCTTCCTTTTGTGTGTTCGGTTAAATTTAGACTGAGGAGTGATCGATCTATTTGTTGGGTACCCGAAATCTCAATCTATCTCGATCCTTTTTGCAGAAGCAGCAAACCAGAAGAAGAAGAAATTTCAGTTGTAAATTATTTTTGCTTTTTTTCTTCTCCAATTTTAGTGATTCCTTATAGGGTTTTTGTTTTATCGTTTGATTTGGATTACTGGGTTCATTGAATTTTTTTAATTTGAGCTTGATTTGGCTACATGCAATCTAGATTTGTTGGAAAATGAATGAAAAATATTACCATAATATTGAAATTGAATTTGTTATTGATATTGAGAATATTGGAATTGAATCAATTGATTGATCTGCCTCTAATTGATCTCAGTAATTAAGATTTTTCTTCTTTTTTCCCTCATGATTCATGAAGGCTTATAATCAGTTCAAGCTACTTCTTATTAGTGATAATGATAAATCAGTTTAAAACATATGAATTGAAGTATAGGGAGAAAGCAAAAGAAAAATGCAAGTGTATTTCAATGTGCTCTGACTTGATCAAGTGTATTGTTGCAAGTAATCTTGATTAGTTGGTGAAGTTTGGATCTACTGAAACTTTGTTATTGGACTAGAGACAAGACATCTAGTTGCTCTTACTAAGGTTAGCATTTTACCATGTTAGTTCTTAATTTGAGGATCTTACATTCTTACTTTGTTGTTGTGTTCTGTGTTCATGAACATGTGTAGTTTGGCTTGTAATCTGCTTATGTAGTTTATATGCAAAGTGAAAATAGCATACTGAATCTGCAAAGTGATAATGGCAAGTTGTCTCTTCTATGTGACTACATACCAGATGACGATGCCGAAGTTTAAGAAGGTAGCAGATACATATTTTATTCATTCCAATATTTTTTCGTGTTATTTTTTTTAGTAATAGACTAATAGTTACTAACTAGCTAACTGATATTACTTGTTTTTGCAGCGTTACTTGGTCCTATCAACAATAATGCCACCACCACCAGTGTTGCTGCCATGGAATAGATTTTCAAGACTTTGTATTTGCCACCAGTGCTACTTGTTACTTTTACCACCAGTGCTACTTGTTACTTTTCCCACCAGTAAGACTATTGTTTGTGTGTGTCTGTCAGTCTATAGACTTTTGCTACTTGTTACTTTTTCAGATTTTCAAGACTTTGTATTTGGCACTTTTCTTTGCTACTTGTTAGTTGTTACGTATTGTGCTTTGAGATATTTCTTAATATATTGTTGCTCAGCAAAATAGGTTCTTAACATACAAAAATTTGTCTAGAAAACTGACAGGAAAATCTGTCTAGAATTCTGACAGAAAGTACCGACTGGTACCGGAACCGTGTCTGGTACCGTACTTGTCCCGAATGGTATCGAAACCGAGGACACATGTACAAGTACCGATCAAAAATATAATAACCGAGGCTAGGGAGGTACATGTACTTGACCTCGGCAAGAACCGAGCCGAACCGTACCGTGTGCACCCGTAGTTCCATGCCTCCATATAATCATTTAGTTTCGCACCACTGATTATGCAGATCCTTGTCTTGTTGTTCTTGAATGGCCCATCCAATTGCTTTAAGAATTGCCACTAGGGGTGAGTATGGGACGGTATGGACAGGTTTTCATCTCACCTGCATACGATCTGATTTATTGCGTATTTTAAATTTGGCAACCGGATCCAATCCAAGATTCAATGAATTTGCATCCATTGAATGTACGGATGGATGGATTGGATGCGGATAATCCAACGGATTTGTTTTATAATTAAAATAGAGAAATAAAGACAATAAGTATACATATGGTTTTAGAAATAAGACTATACTAGATTTGCACCCGTGCTACGCACCGGCCATATTTTCTCTTTTAATTTGGTGTTCGCGGAGCTTTGCACCCCCGGTGGCGATGTGTTTTTGATTTAGTGTCCGTAGGTCTTCGTCCCGTCCCGTGAAGATGTACTTTTGATTCGGTGTGCGCGGGTCTTCGCCCCCCGTAGCAGTGCATGATTTGGTGTGCGCGGGGCTTTGCCCCGCCCCGTGGAGATGTATTTTTGACTTGGTGTGGCGGGGAAAATACATTAAATAGTTTGAAAATATGTGCACATTTTATTTTTATTTTTTCCTTTTAACTTGGTGTGCACGGGTCTTCGCCCCACCTCGTGGAAATGTATTTTTGATTTGGTGAGCGCGGGCTCTCCCCGCCTCGTGGAGATGTATTTTTGATTTGGTGTGGCGGGGCAAATACATTGAATAGATATGTGCAGATTTTATTTTTTTCTTTTATTTTCGCAGAAAATATGAGAATTTTTTCCCCTATATATATATATATATATATATATATATATATATCAATTTGGAAAAGATAGACCTAATATAGTAATTATTCGATTTCCAAATTGAATTTGGACTTCCATAAAAATCCAAACATGGTAAGTTAGGTTATCCTTTTAAGTTCTTGATTTTTAAATCAATCATATGTTGCCAAGTGTCCTCACCTAAATATTGGCACTTTATAAATTCCAAATTGAATTAGGTTTCCTTTTTTTAATCTTTTTCCTATTCTTTTTAAACCAACCATACGTTGCCAAGTGTCCTCACCAAAACGCTCGTTTGAAAAAACTCAAAAAAGGGATATTTTGACCAATAGGAAGCGAGGGTTTACTTACCATTCGACGTGGGAGCTTTATTTTTCTAGGCCTTTAAGTCTTTAGATTATTTAAGGGTTTAAACTGAATTTGAGTATAATGCTTTGAAGTTACTCAAAATTTGAAAAGGAAGAACGACCCGACTTCTTTAAAATAAGATGTTTTTGGTGGACTTGGAATCAAGTATGTCCACTTATACACATATTGGTTTTGTATCTTGGAAGCTCATCAAAGTATGACATGAAAGGAATACCTAATTTGACAAAATAAAAAAATAAAAAAACAAATATACTAACTTCATATTTGTATCGAAGAAGTTTTCTAAAAAAAAAATAAACGGGTATAGTTGTCTAACGGATTTTCAAGATTGCATTAGGAGCCAATCCATAATATGTTAGATTTCAAAAAATCCATCTGCATCCAACCATTAGCGAACTGTCCGGACATCCACCCGCAAATATACGGATAGTCCCCGCTAAATTCGCGGATTCGGGCCAAATGCTCACCCCTAATTGCCTGGCACTCTCTTTCCTCATAATTCCTTGTAACTACAGGAATGACTTTGTATCCTTTATAACCCCTGCACGTGTCAAAAGAAGAATATCAGTTTAGTTACAACACATTCAAAAGGCAAATATGAGTTTATCTAACCAGGTGTTTCTTCTGTTGCCAGACACTCTCTTTCATTCTAATTAGCTTTTACTCGTTGGTCCTATAGTTCACGAAATTATGGGAGAGTTAAATGCTTATAACTTTAGTCAATGGAATTTTGGGTTCTAAAGAAGACTTTAAACTGAGCGGTCGTAAGAGGTTTCGCCTAATTAGGTTACTCTCCTCTCCGAATACGCGGCTTCACCAGTAACAACACAACCGAGGAAGTTTGGTGTCACGAAGGATTAGTTTGCTAGAAATGTAAACTTCAAGTATTTATAGACAAGGAAGTTTGGACACCAAGGAATTTCCAAAACCGAAAATTAATATTCTCAAAGATATTCCATACATTCCAAATTCGTTTTTCATAATTCCTGGAAATGTTATGTCCAAAATAATGACCGAAAATCTTTCTAGAAAATCTCAACTAGTAAATGCACATTACTAATTCTCATTTTCCTAAAATAAAATTAACAACCTTAATTAAAAGATTCTTAACTTATTTAATTTCGATCCTGGGATTTTCTTCCTGTAGCTATTAAGGAATAACTTTGAACAATAAAAGATAAACAATTTGGCCTGTGTTCAAAGTGTGTCGACATCCTTACTTTGTAATTCCTTTTTCATACTTACACCCTTGAAACCGATTTGCCACACTTCCAAACAAGTTTAGAATTGGTTCATCTAACTTTCAAGAACTATGTGATTGATTAAAAAACACTCAATAACAAATCATGGGTTTAACGGTTCTACCAAAACAAGTTTTGGTTCTACCTCCATGGGAGTACTGTGCATAGTCACACTAGCTTTCCAAAATTCGGTTGACTAGGTACTAGGATCGGTTCCCCACATATATATGGTATCTAACTTATATGTGTTTCCCATGTCCATAGGATCGGTTCCCCTTTTTCTAAAAACGTGTTGCACATGTTCATAGGATCGGTTCCCCTTTCTGCTATAAACCTTGATGCACCTCATACAAGGATCGATTCCCATTTGTGATGTACTGCACCTCTTCATAGGATTGGTTCCCCTTTACCCAGATTCGGTCCAGTCAATCACAAACTTGATCATACCTCACAGGTGATTACTTAAGATCGGTTTCACTAATAAAAGTCATATCAATACATAAGTCAGGCCTTTGTGAATAGTTCTACCAAGAACACAAACAAGTCGTGAGCGGTTATACGAAATCACACATATTGGATGTTCACAAGATATGCAATGAAAAAAAATCCCAATAACACCTGGCGATTTCTTTTTCGATTCATAAACAAATTTATGAACTTATTTCCTTAAAATACATGTAAAACATTGTTTCCTAGGATGAAATCCTCACCTCATACCCATACATAATCACAATACCATTTAAACGATTATGTCGATATCTTATCTACAAAGTTTAATGTTTAAGCAATAAACTTCATATTGTATTCCTTAATACTATGTCTATCTAGAGTGTACATGCTTCGCTGTTTTGTTTTCAATATGCACGAATTGAAAGATACGTTAAGGAATGAGTTCAAGTCAAATATCACAAACCTCAAGTGGAAGGATGATGTTGTCGTTGTAGCTTCTTACTTCTTCACTTCTTCAAGACTTTCGCAATACTTGTAATGTCTCATATCCTAATACTTTGAAGATAACTTATACGAAGTTGACTCTAGTACATAACCAAACGACTCTTAAATGAGTTTTGATTCACTAAAATATGACAACCAAACTTGACATACCAACGCTTGGTGGGTTCAACCGAGCTATGCTCTAACAGTCTCCCCCTTTTTCAATTTTAGTGAAAAAACTCTTACAATCATATGGATAAAAAAATTACAAGAATTCATTAAACATACGCTTGATTCCCGAATTCAACAGCACAATAACCTGCATTCATTCAATCCTTAAATGTTGTTGTTGACATTATAATAACAAAGCTAATACTCCCCCTAAAGGTGAGATAGGTAGATTTCATCAATCCGCACGTCTTTGTTATACCAATCAATATGATATGTTACTCCCCCTTAGTATATGCTTTCACTATTTCGTTAGATAAACGTCTAAGCACAATTATTCTTTTCCTTAGTCATACCAATCAATATAAAATCAATACCAGTACCACTTGTTTACTCCATATATATTCTCCCTATTTTTATCAGAAAATGACAAAGAAACGAAAAATTAAAGGACAACACGAAAAGAATCTTACAAATCTCAAAATAGACTTGCAAACCTATAGAGTTAAGCACGAGGGTTCCACACACCAATTTTGGTAACCAATATCAAAACTGAAACTACAGAGTAATTTGTTTTGATATGTTATCAAGGAAACAATTGCCCGAAGCAATTTTCCCAATTTAGTTTAGCAAACCAAAAATCAACTAAGAAACTTAGTCCCTTTGCTAAACCGAATGTACAAATACAACTGCTTCATTCGATAAGACCAAAATAAAGATAACTCTATTTTTATCATCAGGTTCTAATTATCCATATAACTTAGACCTTTCAATTTTAAACAAGTCAAATACTTGGTTAGTTAACTAGCATTTCTTGTTAAGGCATTCGATTAGACTTGAATAACCGAAACCTCCACTTTGATAAGTCTAACTAAGATAAACTTAGTTTCTCTTATCCGGAATCGAATTGGACTAAACAACTCATCCCAAAAACCTTTTCTTTCGTTAAGACATAAATAATTCATACAAACCAAGTAAATCAACTTGCAAAATTATTCACCTCAACCGGAAGCAATTGAATCAACATAAGCACTAAAACACCGTAATTGCACCGAAATTTTGTAAGCCTAAACAATTGATACCATACAATAAAGCAAGATAACAATAGTTTTTCTTAACCGGAACCAATTGAATCACATACACATCCACACATCATGGAATAAAACATCAATTGTACCAAAATTTTGTTAAGCAAAAGCAAAATATTTATGAAATAAAAATCAGATTTTTCTTAAATAGGAAAACAATTAACTAACAACATTGTTACCTCAAATTTCCCATCCACTTCTCCAATATGTCTCTTAGTTTTTGTTTGTAAATCATTTCGATCCTTTGAATTATTGTGCTTCCTTGGCAATGTGTTA